>NC_092056.1:21310448-22040448 GCF_039877785.1 Chaetodon trifascialis
TGTGTCTGTACCAAAACATGCCAATAAATATCTAAAATCCTAAAACCCTCACAGGAATTTGGTAAGCCAGGTTGATGATATGGTGAATAGAATTTTGATTTTGCATTTTTTCAGGTTAAATCCATGTTTTTTCCTCCCATACAGAGAGAAAGATAATCTGTACAACATGTCTGGGCCACTCATGTATTTTGTTAGCACCTAAGAGAAAATTCTAAATGTGAGAAAATTGGTGAATACCACAAATTCTCTTAACGAGCTTGTGCATGCGACTTAAGTCCGTTTGTCCGAGTGCTTCTTGCATGAGGCCCAGTGTGCTCACATTGTGAAATCGTGTTACCTCACCTTGTTTAACCACAATGGACTTTGATGAATGTGTTTTTTGCTGTGTAACATGTGAACACGCACCCAGACAAACATGAAATAAACATGCAAAAGCTCATAGTTATATGTGCTTGAAGAAGTAGCTTTTAAAAGAGCATTGTTCTGTTTGTCAGACCGATGAGGCCGCCGAGTACTCACAGGTTTTAAATGACAGGCTTGAAGTGGGTATAGACACGATGCCTGTCATTAAGGCTGCTGACCCTCACCTTGTTGTTTTGTTTGGTGTGTTTGGTTTCAGTCACTGGCAGCAGGATGTGGAGGAGGCCGATACGTCAGCCATTTGTAACAGGACATTTCCCAGCTCCAGATCAGCCAGACCAGCAGCTTCTCGTGAGTGTGTTTCTGTGTGTGTAGCGCTCTTTGATTAAAGTATTGCAATTGTATTTTGACAATAATTTGTGATTACTGTAAAGTCACAATATAATATTGTTCTTGTTTTTTGTTTTTATGTATAGGTGGCTCCCATTGCCAGCTCATTACAATCCCAGCCAACACATTCAGGGTTCTGCCCTGTAAGCTGCGCTCCAACCTGGCGCAGAGGAGGTGGCGCTACAGCGACAGCACCAGCCAGTTCCTATACGCCACGCCTGAGGGAAACCTGGTGGTTGTGGCTCAGGCTGACAGGATCGAGACCTACGAGTGCTGGTCTGAGGAGGAGGGTTTCCGCCAGCTGTTGGCCAACTACTGCGTGAGGGCAGAGCCCCGCCAGGAAAGCACTACTCTGATTGGTCACTCACGCACACCACACATTGAGCGAGAGGAGACCATCATCCTGCCCGGGGAGTCCCGTTCTGAGCAGGTCCACACGAAGACCTACTGGAATGAACTGATTGTGGTGTGCGCCCTGCTGGCCTTCTCCCTCGTGGTGTTTTCCCTGTTTGTCATCTACAGGAACCGAGATCACATGAAGTCCATGCTGAAGCAGGGGGAGTGTCCCAACATGCAGCAGAAGAAGCCGAGGATAGTGGGGAAGCCTGCAGAGAGCTTACCCCTGAACGGTAACACCATTCCCGTTTCCACTTCCGATCACAAGGGCTACCAGACATTAAATGACAACTACATCTGCAGCACACCCACCCACGAGTCCTCGCCAGACAACAGCAAGAGCTTCTCCGAGTCCTCCGACAGGCGGCCACTTAACTTGAAGGAGAGCCACGTGGAATACTCCCCAACCTGCCCTCGGCCCAGAGTGAGGCTGGGCTCGGAGATCAAAGACTCTATCGTATGAGAGCACAGTATCCGCTAAAAAGATGCCACCCTGTATCTCCATGAAGGATACGGGCGACTGAGCGAAGGAGAGGAGACCTCGACATCCTTCTACATCGCAGCACATCTTTTATTTTAGTCATCATTGTTCTGTGATCAGTGCGGAGGTCATTTCGTTTATACCATTTCCACTCCGAAGCCAGAGGTCGGTCCGGTTTGCTGGAAGAGGGAGCGGCGGTCACATACTGTGGCACCTGCTAAGAAAAGTTACTACACATCCTTTGTTTGAGTCATTCTCATGGCCACTAACAGCCGCTAATGTGTGTGAGTGTAGGACTAGGCAATATGAGGAAGAAAATAACAAAACAGAAGATCTTCTTCCGATATCAGTATTTATCACAGAATCTCTTTAGGTATGCAATATCCAACATCAGATCGTCTTTCTGATCTCAATCACATGATATAACAATAAAAAAAGACAACAAATAATAAGTATTGATATGTTGCCCAGCCCTATTTGAGTATGTGTAACCTTGCACATTCTCTGCAGAAGATGGCCGCCACAGTCTATACTTCTGTTGTTATGCACGTTAGAACCAAGCTACAGCAACATGGTGACCAAGAGTTCAGGTTCAGGAGAGTATAATACATGTATTGCATATTCATTATGATCCACGCATTATGGAAGCAAGTCAGAAGCACATTTGTTCTCTTTCGCTGAAAAAATGTCGTGACTGTATGAGAATAAAGATGTTGAAAGATGAGGCAGACCAGGAGAATAAGCCACACCTTGATTAAAATCGAGCCCTCTGAACAAAGAACAGTTAAAAGAACTTTTAAGAAAGATGATCAAAAAAAGGTGATCATTAACTCTGCTTCAGGGCTTAAAGACATGCATTTAGCTCCTGAATGTACGACGTTGTTCGAGGAAGGTCTTCATTCACACATCACTGCACCGTGGACAATTCAGGCAACCCGTTGCTCTGCATCTGTGCGCACCTGAGACAGCCCCGTTCTTCAGCATTGACCTGCAGGTACCACGATGGGCTTATAAACTGACACAGACACCCTGGCAAATATGGAGAAGAGACCTGCCGTTGTTACATGTCAGTCAAAGCGGACATTTCAAACACAGACAACCACACCTCTACCATATTCAGGGCGGCACCAAAATCATCACGTGCACTGTGCCAAAAAACAAAACAAACTTGATTGTCGACTCTAAATGCAATAGTGCCATTCTGTTATGACCACTCCCATGCTTTGTGTTAGCATTGATCACTGTCGAAGAGCACATGGTGATGGAACCAGAGTTGGGTTTCGCCAAGAGTAAAGCGGCACTAATGATAAACAAATGTGAAGTGCGAGATTGGAAGTTTCTCTAAGACTGTTAGCTCATGACGAACCTTTCAGACCACTTTGGGCAAAATAATTGACTTTCATGTAAAATCTGAACTGGGGCCAAAGGATATAGCATGGAGATTGCTTCATGTGAAAACTTGTCTTGTGGTTGTGAGAAAAATATTCCTTCAGCTACCCTTAAAGGAGTTACAGTATATGCCTTCTTAATGTACACTGAAACACAGACATACAGCTAGTTTAAGGCTATTGAGCTTGACGAGCGCTAACAATACAAATTTCTTTTAAGTGCTAATAAGCCCACTCAAAAGGAAAAAGTCACAGAACAACTAGTAACAGCTGTCACTGCAGTGGAGAGATAATATTTAGTGGCCTCTTGTCCAGACTGCAGCTGCACCATGTAGTGATGTAGTTCAGAACGCCGTATCAGCTCAGTGTACCCTCCCCCACCAGGTCATATTTCTTAAATACATGGCATTCACCACACTCAGTCAGATGTCAAAGCGACGCTAATGTGAAAGCACAAGTAATCAGGGTCTTGAATACTTACAGGTTTGCACATGTCAGTAAAATTGGAGCGAACTCTAAGAAATGCAACTACTGAGAGACAGAAGGTGTGGCTGCTACGGAAAATGATTCTTAGAAATCAGCTATTACAGGGACCAGCGCAGCCATCGCAGACACTCTTGCACCCACATTGCTTAGACTTTTGAGACTTAACAAGCAGAATTTTCCAAAGATGTAGGAAGCTGATAGTGTTGTGTAAATCTGAATGGAAAACATTTACACAGCCATAGGGAAAATATGGCACCACATGTCTTAGCGTACATCACCAATTCACTGTATTGATCAAGTAAGCCTACAGTATATATTCCAGTACCATACAGAATAAACATTTTGCTATTTCGAACACTGAGCAGATGTCAAAATGCTATGTAACTGCTCCAGGTTGACAAAGTAATTGCACAGCATACTGCGCAACAGTGGTCAGTGTTTCCTCTTTTCTTTAGTTTTTTGTTGTGTATATACAGTATCTGTGCTTAATATTGTGCGTTTTTAAGGGACCTTGTGCAAGATGTGTTGTAGAGATAGTCTTAAAACTAGAGAGTGAACACTGCTGATATTTTGTTTTCATAGCGCTTTACTGCCTACTTCAGCAAACATTTCAACTCTTGCACAGAATTCTGCACATTTCTCGCTGTGCTGTTTGTTCAGCACCTGGGCTGTTTTTTTATCAAGCATGTCAAAGCAGGAGAAGAGTCTTT
The DNA here is from genome assembly GCF_039877785.1 of Chaetodon trifascialis. NCBI lineage: Eukaryota > Metazoa > Chordata > Actinopteri > Chaetodontiformes > Chaetodontidae > Chaetodon > Chaetodon trifascialis. The sequence goes on from NC_092056.1 coordinate 21,314,660, forward strand.
TTGTTTTCATGCCATACTGAATTTAAGGGGTTGTTTGAAAATGCAGGAGATAAAGAGTTGGATGAGAAGAATGATACCACTCATGTCTGCACACTAAATATGAAACTACCACCGGCAGCTGTTAGCTTAGCATAAAGACAAGAAACAAGCGTAAACCTACTAGCCTCGATCTGGCCTCATGCAGTAATACCCTGGAGGCTCGTTGTTGCCTTGAGGTTGCTAGGAAACCAACGAAAGTCACTGCTCCCGGCCGGTAAAACTGTAATGTTTTGCCATTTTGGTTTTTGTACATTTCTTTCAAAGATAGTATTTTCATTTATAGTAGTTTTGTTGCCTTTGGACAGAAACAGACTAGCTGTTTTTCTGTATTTATGCTAAACTAAGCTAACTAGCTAGCTATTGGCTGTAGCTTCATATTTACATAGAGGCATGGGAGTGGTTTCTAACTTCTCATCCAACTCTTTGCAAGAAAACAAGTAAGTCTGTTTCCCGGAGGGTCTACCTATTCCTTTTAATCTTGTTTCCTTGCATGTGAGCCAAAACTGACAAAATAAATCTAACCAACAGATGCATAAGACGAATAAATCTGATTGTAAAAGCCTTGTTTGTCCCCAGAGCTAAGGCAGATTTTCTCACTGATAAAAGGCCTCTCTGGTGGCTGAATACCCTGCTTTGAGATGCTTGGTGGATAACCTCACAACATATTTTCAAAATGCCTTTTAGATATCAAGCTGTTCTGCCTTTAGCCTTGTGCCACATTGTACTCCACCCAGCAGTGACCTCACCAACAGAGATGTGGTGAATGGCGTGATTGTAGCCCTTTGTGGGCACACTGAACTCCACAACACGGGTCAACAGTAGATTTACAGATTCACCTCCACCATTAACTCTACCTGCAAACAATAAGACTGGGAGCTGCTCAAAATCTTGTACCATTCTGCAGTCTCGGCTTGTGTCAAAAGTGATACTGTGCACACTGGCAACATCTGTCTGAACAGGTCAATATTGAAGAAGAATAATACTTGTAATCTCATATAGAACAGCTGAAGTTACAATGCCACTTGACCTTAATAGTGTCATAAATGCCTATTTATTAACGACGTGCTTTTCATTAAAAAAGCAAATACTACCATGGTGATTGATGCTTCATTTTGAGTGGCTCCTCAGTAATGCAACATACTGCACTGGACATGAATGTAGACAACTATATCACATTTTGTAGAACAACTACAGCAGTCTATTTTCCTACAACAGCTTAAGTAGGCAATCCATCGCAGCATCCTTTCAGGGTTTTGTTTGAATGGTCATCCTATGAAGAGACAGCACAATAGAAGCAGTTCATCATTTGTGCTGCACGGTGTAGTACTGCAGTAAGATGCAAGCACAGCTTCAAATCCTCCATATCGGCCCAACCACGAGACACAGCAGCAGCTTTGCCACAGCATACTCAACACCATAAGCTTAGTTGACTGAATAACTATTAGACAAATGTGGTCTTGCCTGCATGATTTCTTTTTTTATTTGTTGTGTAAAAATAACATTGTGAACTGTATTTTTTGTATCATTGAGATTGTGACTGTTGTTTTTATTATATTGTACATAAAAGCACTTTATTTTAATTTTTTAAGATAAATGAATAAAATACATGTTTTGACATATGGATGTGGGAGTCATTTATTGCACTGAATGGCTGTTTAGTCCTGGATATTTGCATAGAGGGCACGTTTAAGAGAGGAAGAAGGCGAAAATGGCTCACTTCAATACCACATTTGCATATAATTTTAGATGTGAAAGCTGGTGTCTAAACATCCATCCATCCATCCATTGTCTATACCCGACTATCACTTTTCGGGGTTGCGGGGGGGCTGGAGCCTATCCCAGCTGTCAACGGGCGAGAGGCGGGGTACACCCTGAACCGGCTGCCAGCCGATCGCAGGGCAACATATACAAACATACAACCATTCACACTCACACTCACACCTAACGACAATTTTAGGTCGGCGTCTTCATTCATGTTTCGCCATCACTGGCTCATCCTGAAGCTGCTGGGCGACCAGCTGACTTGTAATGTTCGACTCTGTTCGTGCCGGTGTGCAGAGTGATCATTGAAACCTGACATTTGTCAATACTGCTCATGCCAACACTGTGTGCTGCCTATGGCCTATAATTTATACATTCATGTATGTGTGTATTAGTCGGGGATTGAAGTGTGTGAATGAAATGCAAAAAATCTGATGAGAGGGCCTCTTCCTCACAACCCTGAACACATTCAGCTCCTCACACCCAGCTACAGTCTAATCATTTTGCTGCACACTGGTCATGGATACACACAGTTTCAGAGGGCAGCCCTGTCATAAACATCAGCTTTGTGAATCAATACAAACAGTTATTTTTGGACACTGTGTAGCTGCCACCCAGTGCTGAATGGCGTTTACTCAGGAGGGACACAGAGATGATGACACGGAGACTGTGTGTGTCACTGCTGCTCTGTTTGATGATGGTACAGCACAGGTCAAGACTGGCTTTGGTTTTCTTTCCCTCTTGGCTCTCTGCTGTGGACTTTGAATGCTACACAAACACATCATCTAGTACAAAATGACTCTTTGCTGTGGATCTCTCCAAACCCTCCACCAGCACCATCCTCTCATCAAACCAGACCTAATTTCATTCATGAGTCAAATCACCTTCGTAATTAACTGAATATCAAGGTCCTGGCTGTAAAAGAAGTAACTTTCTATAAATCTATAGTCTATTTTTTCACAGCCTGGTAGCACAAGGCGTTCATCAGTACAACTTTACATATATTCTTTCTGGAAAATGTATACATATTCAGTTATTTAGTTTTCCTCCTTTATTCATGACCACAGCTGCTGCAAACATTAAGCAACTCTTCACATCCTCCAACACTTGTTTACTGCATATGACTGACCATTGCTTGCACAAGACACCTGCAAACATCAAGCCTGCTTAATGGCTCATGAGTTACTGCATTATATTAAGGCCATGTTACAGATGGTCTCTCTGACAGAGGGAAAAATCATCTGTCATTGTCGTCAGTTGACAGATGTTATCTGACCATTCGGGCAATTGTAAAGTGCTTAAAAGAAACCAGAGTGAGGGCCGTTTTTGAATGCAAATTTTGACCATCTGGCCCTATAAACAAATACCAGACGCTTACCAGAGCATATTTTATTCTCCATTCCTAAGAACCAAAACCAGCTTTATTACTCATCATTCACAGATATTGACATATGCAGCAAAATGTGACACATTGGGCTCTCATGCTGTTTTCCAGGGCAGCAACCTGTGAGTATTCCTAGTCTGTAAAGTTGTATCTAGGTGCCACATTTAAGAGCTTCAGTTTTTACAACTGTCACACAGATGAGGGATTTAAGTAAAACACTGAAGTCCTTAACTGAGAGAAAAAGACTATTATGTAACAGCAAATGTTTGGGATTCTAACACTGTACATATGACGTGGTGTACCACCAGGGTCTATGTTAGGACCCACTTTATCAAATAAAATTGTAAAACAAAACATTAGACCCAAACAATATTCCAATGACATTTTGTCACATGAATAAAATTCCTCGACAATAGTTTTAATGTCAAATTCCAGCATTTGCAGGCAACTGTGCAACATGGCTAATACTCTCTGTCTGTGCCTGCCATGTGGCACAATAAGTCATGTGCTGATTATTGAACTGTCATTTCCTAAATGTAAGTGAAAAAGACTTTTCTCTGTTATCTCCGTGCTTTATGAAGAAGCAGTTCATGGCCTGTTGAGGAGCAGTGAATTAACAGCAGCTGTCAGACAGTGTGCATAGTCACAGAGAAGTCTTGCGTGTATAAAACCAGACTGAGAATCTCGAGATGCAGCTCAGAAGAAAACACCATGTGGCAACTGTCAACCTAAAGTGTTGTTTTTAAGATTTGTAGGTAAGCTGGCGTTTGCTAGCTGGTATTTGTTAGGTCTAGTTTACAAGGGCAGTGTTTATGCATTACTTTAGCTTACAGTTGCTTACAAGAAAGAGCCTGAGGACACAACAGTGCATGTTTTTCATTCTGCCTGCCAGTGGCACGTGAGCAAAGGTGTTCAGGTGGTGTACGACTCTTCAATACACAGCCTGCGTGTGGAAAGGCGAGTTCAATAATCTATATATGGTGCTTTTTTTTGGATAGAGCAGATGAGCAATTAATTCAGTATTTAGTTCACAAAATGTCTGAGATGCTTTCCCAGAAGCTGGTGTCACTTTGGGTTTGTTGGCAGGAACAACAAAACAAAAGATAGACACTTATGTATGTGCTTATACACAGCTGCTGTGTGATTGGGCTGTTTACGACAAGTGGTGCTGATCATGTCAAATACAAGTGAACAAATACAAAAGTGAAAGCTAATAAGCCTATAACATACCACTGGGGGGGGCTCTGCTGTATAAAGACATGACGAATGCTCCAACTTACATGCAGACGTCCATCGAGTTTTAAATGTTCGCAGCTCGGTGGCAGATATCACTTTCCACGTCCACAGAGCGCCACATCAGGATTCGTAATTCAAACTTATTTGACCATTGACGCTAATGTTCATGTTCACGGACATGCTGAAATTGACCCCAGAGTCAGCATTCAGTAGAGGCCTCAGACCCAAAACCAGCCTCACCATGGACAAAATATTCTGCAAGAGAGTCTGCTCAGACAGCACTGTGAATAAATCTCACCTTATTGATGTCCTAACACCCCTGCTGAGACAGAGATCTGCTGCCAGCAGGAATAATGGGCCTCTTCCCTCACAAACTGTCCATGTGTGTGAATGCTCTGATGGTCACATGGGCAGAGCTGACTGCGACTGTGCACAGAGGACTCTCATCCGGCGTCTTTCCTCAGAGTGACTCAGGGTTAATGAGAACAAAAAGAAACCTGTCCATTCCCACCTTTGTTCTCTCATGTTCAGCCCTTGTCTGTCTGTCGTTTCCTCTCTCTCAATCCCACTAAATCTCAACATCTTCTCTCTCTTTTGATGTTCTGCGACAGATCCAATTTACTTTCACCGCCAGCCGCTCATCTGCTGTCACCGACCATTTGATGAAGAGCAAAGACGGTAATTTGCTATTCATTATTAACAAATCACTGCACTGTGAAAAGTGCCTTTTGTTTGCCTCAGCCTTGAAAACAATTACAGTCAGCTAGCGTTTCAGTGTGATTGCATTGCATATTTCATGGCAACGCTTCGTTGATGGTGAAATTGAAAAGCAGATTTACTTTTCACAGTCAATGAAAGGAACTGGAAGATCTTTTAAATCAGCCCATACCAGCTTCCCAGGTCACACACCATCTCATCTCTTTTCAAACTGGGTTTTCATATTACAGTTAATATTATTACATGGATGATGACTTTAACTCATCTGGTAATAACCCAGAACATCTCCTTATTAAAGACATTGAGTAGTGTCACGTTGTAGGCCAGTTATAGATAGATAGTCTTGCACTGTCTTGTGTCTCAAGCACAAGCTTAGAAACATGCTTATTCGCTTGTTCCTGACTGACACCACTCTTGTGTCCAATATCATAAATATGACGCTGCAGCCAGCAGGTGATTAGCTTAGCATTAACATTGGAAATGGGGAAACAGCTAGCCTGACTCTGTCCACAGGTAAGAAAATCTACCTACCAGCACCTCTGAAGCTCACTGATTAACATGTTATATCAAACTAAGTGCAAACGAAGTTTAAGATGCCAATTTTATGACTATTTCCTGGCCAGGAACAGTAACTTCCTGTAGTCTCCAGGCATTAAGCAGAGGCCAAGAAATAAGATGGCACTTTTCCAAAAAGACTACTCATTGATAAGGACAGCTTCATTTATAACTCTTGAAAATCTACTGACATAAAAGCTCAAAAATATATCAATCATATAACTCTAACACCAAAAATGTCAGCCCCCATGTCACCGTCCTTGTTATGGAAGGACACCAAATATTGCGTGGACTCTCGAGGATTGTCAGAATTGTGTGTGTTACTTTCATCTTTCATTAAGGTCCAGGCCTGTCAGAGGCCAATCATATATTTCAAGAGACTGGTGATCAGTGACACTTTTCATGAAGATGAATGCATCATATTGCATGTGTGAGCATGTCTAGGTTTTCCTGCCTGCATGTGCACTTACACTCTCCCATACATGCAGACATTTTTTGCATTTACTTTCCAGGAGCTCAGCAGACTCTCTAGTTCAGAAAATCTGTGGAAAAACAAGCTTCAGTTTCTGGATCGCCATCTTTAGAAGCAGTCAAGTGTGCATGGGTTAAGAGATGCAAGATCGTTAAAAAAGAGCAGAGCAGGAAGAGTACTTCTACTCCATTTCTCCACATACACACAGCACTGATGGAAGCAACACATTTTAGATGTGTCTTCCTATTGTTCTATTAAACTAGTCTCAATGTGGAATTTCATAGTCCTGTGATATTCAAATTACAATATCGAATATTTCCAGACAAATCTAAATTAATTTGTGTTGGGTGAAGCTTGTCATAATGCAGCAGCATGAGACATACCTGAGGACATGTACCCCCTGCTCCATCATTATCTGTATCATTATGACTATGAAGAGATAAGGCATTGTGTACACACTGTAGCACATGATTTATAACATCCATCATTCACCGTGCAGTCATTATCTAAGTGGCTGCAGCAGTGTCATTGTTTAAAAAATGCATTATTTTCAGAAAACAAGCTCTATTAAAATGTTGTGCTGCCTTCACCCTCAGCATAATGAAACAGGAAGAGCACCTGCCCGTGGTTATATTTATCAGCTACATGATGAGCACCATAATCACACGTTTCTTCAAGGGACAATCTTGTATACACTTCTTATCAATTAAAATAATGTTGCATGTAGCTGGAAAGCTGGTAAGTCTGGCTTCATAAAATGGGATGATGAAATGTGACAAATGTCCCAAAGCCAGGACAATAGCGATATTGCATGTGCCTTTGCTAACTGAGCCACTCGGATTTATTACAGCATCAGTGTGGAGGAGGTGTAATTTTGGGGAAATGAGAGGACACTGTCAGAAAATATTTGTTCAGCCCTGGTGACAAAAGGTATGTTTTAAACACTGTTTTCTAACAGTGGCCATCCACAGAGCCACCATACAGTTATACTGTTGGCTACTGACCTTGTAGTTAGTGGGTAGCATGTCTGGACCAGATCTTTTGCGCTCCAAAGTGATGGATCTTGGAGAGAAGACTGAGATGATAAAGCCCCAAGTCAAGTCAGATCTTCAGCCCTCCTGAACTCTGAGCCTGTGGGACATTAACCTGTGGATCTGCACTACGACATCATAAAAATGTCATCTTATTAAGCCTTTTTAAGTGCAGTGTAGGAATGGGACTAAACCAAATCAGTAACCATTCTGCATGTCCCATTGTATTTTACCTATATATCTGTATTTTACCGTTACACACAGTATAGGGTTTCACTTTATTTAGATTAAACTTATCTTTGCTGTGTGTAATTTGAGGCTCCTATTTAATATATGGAAAGCCAAGTAGCTACAGCACATTGTCCATCCTCTCCCCAGTTTGTACTCTGACACAAGACTGTTCAACATTGTAAATAGGAGAGCAACAGTTCTGCTACAACAATGCATTTCACCCAGTGCTCCCCTATCTCAACAAATTCAGTAGAGAAGGCATAAAGGGATGAGGCTTTGTGCATGGATGTAATTAAATGAGCTGACTCTCGTCTTTTCTTTGCATTCTGCGTCTCATTACCACTGAGCTCCTCTCTTAGTCTGTTTTAAAAGAACTTGCCAAAACCCACAGTCAGTCTGTTGGGCCTTATGCTGCAATTTAAGTGAGATCTACCCAAAGCTGTAAGCAGAGCATCATGGATGATAGCGGATAAGGTCTGAATTTTCTTGAATTTAACAACTTGCTGATTCTGCATTTGTTCCTCATCACTATTCAGCTCCTCAGCTACTTGCCCTGCTATCTGAGATGGAAAAAGCTAAACCGACGACTTAATTATACGCCCTGTAATTTGAGAACTGAGGACACAAACTCACTGGATTTCAGTAAGTAGACACACAGCTTATTGACTATAAATAGGCTGAGCTGTAGCTTACTAGCTCTATGAACACTATAAAATATCAGCTATATGCACTTATGTTGGAGGATGGCAAATGTTCTCCAACGTAAATCAAATGTTCTGCAATAGCTGTGCTTGAGCAGGTTGTGCGCGTGTGTATTACTACATTGTGGGGACATAAATCTGTTTACACAGTCACATTGCATGGACTCACCATCCTTATGGGGACAAAACACAAGTCCCCATAATGTAAATCATTCAGTTTTAGGGTGAAGACTTACGTTAAGGTTTGGGTTAGGCAAGTGGTGGTTATGCTTACGGTTAGATTAAGTCTGTAAGTCTGTGTAATGTCCCCAAAAGAGATGAAAACGCAAGTGTGTGTTTGCTTCATTTCAGTGGTCTGTGTAATTCTTGAATTGACCCATAACCCCCATGTATTCTTGTAACTGGCTTAAGCAAAGGGAGCACATAATGTACACCACAACCAAAGCAGCCAAACACAATATAAATGTTTGAGCATCCTGACAGTCCAATGTTCAGCCAGTCAGATTGAGAAAATATCTGAGTGTATGCTTCCACCTAGTGGTCACAATGCCTCTACTGCAGCATTACAATGGGTGCTGACACACTTGGTTTAATGACAGTAAATTTTGGCAGGGCCCAGTGTTACACAACAGAAGACAAGATGTATCTGTTCCTTACGCACAATTAATGTGGGCAGGTTGTTATATCTTGTGTTATTTATGGAAAATAGAGCTTCCATAAAGAGCTGTTCTGTAAATCACTAGTATCAACATGAAACCATGTCGGGAACACTGTTGAATTTGACTATCATGTCAATGTCACCGTGTCCACTTGTATGCCACTTCTGAAATTGTATGTGGAGGGTTTCCTCTCAGCAGACCACTGCTTTAACATGGTCATGTGACTCGCTTCCATCTTCAATCTTCTTGTGTATTGCAGGCGTTCAGCATGGATTTGTGTTAATTGTGCTGTGCCCATCATAGCCTACTGTATTTTTCTAGGACACACACATTGCAGATCCTGATGCACTACTGATGGAAGGTGGCCATGAGCTGTGAGCACACTCTACTGTACTGGCTTCACAGAGACGAACACTGTTTATCCTGTGAAGTGATCGTGTTGACAACATCCTGTTGTAGACATGCTGAGAAAATACAGTGGCAATCTCCAGTAAATGACTGTGAACATTTATTCTTTGCTCAGGTTGATCGATTTGTGTGTTGGAATTGCTTTAGATAAAAAAAACAAAACAAAAAACATGTTTTTGGCTGTCTCATCAGATTGAGTGCATCTGCACATGATCAGACAGACATTTTATCAAGGAAAAGTTGAAAGTTGAAATATTTAACTGAAGTATTTGTAATACCAAATATTCAATAGTTTTGCCAAATTTCTGAGAAACTGAATCAAGTTGAATTATCTAAATACCAGAATACACTGAAGAATAGCTGGTAACTGTTTATTTCCTGAGGATTCCTTATTCCCCTCTGTAATAAGAAGTTTTCAATAAATTGCATGTGAATGTGATGTCATTTAAGAAAGATGCTCAAAGATAATTAACAAATCAAAAACAAAAAAAAAATTGCCATTCAATGTTCCCAAAACAGAAATACAGATCATGACAAAAACATTACAGAAATTGTATTCTGACACCAACATTCAAAATAACTCAAGCAAGCATGAACTAAAAAGATACAATTTATTTAAAACCAGCAGGGGACATTTTTGTACAAAAATACACAATCGTCACGTGGATGCTTTGTGTCAAGAATTGTTTATCTTTCTCCTGCTGCTCACACCACTGATGCTCCTCTGCATGCAGCACCAACATGGGACAACCGCTAACTTGCTCAGACATAATTTCACCAAGCAAACTAACAAATCCAACAAGCAATGTCATTTGCAATGGGGAAGGATGTAGGATCCTAGATTCTCGAGGCTAGACAAAAATGACAGATCCATTCTCAGAAGTATCAGGAAGAATGCTGAACATGGGATGTTACTGAAACACTGAGTTGAATTCGTCTCTGACGTCATCCTTTACTTGGACTTGGTGCCTCCTTTCCCCCCTTCATCTGCCTTTTTCTGCTTCTGTTGCATTATCTCGGCATCTCTTGGGAACAAAGAGACATTTGAAGAGAGAATAGACTTTGTTAGGGCACACTGTACTGTAACACATGGTTGCAAGAAATGCGTCCTGCTCTTGAAGCAGATCAGTAATTGGGCCAAGAAAAGATTCTTGAGCAAAAGCACTGATTATATGAGGAGTTGCACACTGTAAAACTGTATCATGGAAGATTTCAAGAATTGGTTTCTATGACTGGAGCGCATTAACTGCATGGAGCCCAGCGTGAAATACCTCACAGATCTCTACATTAAGTCTAAATAAAACATACAGTGCTGCAAAGAGCCATGTGTGCAAACTGCTGCCTACCTCTGCTTCCGAGCAGCCGCAGACAGCCCATCGTCGCTCCTCTTCCCTTTACCCTGTTCATTGCTTTTTTTGGCATTCTTCTGGCGTGCTAGCTCACGCTGGTTTCCTCCTGCATGTCAGACAAAAGAAAAAAAAAAACAGACAATATAAACACAACCAATGGCACGTTAATGAGCAACACGTCAAGTGTGTGAGCTACACCCTTTAAATCCTACTGCTAATACTCCAAAACACAGGGAGCACAAACAACTTTAGATGCATTTTTAGCGCCTAAAAAGCAAGACTGCAAATTACAGAAGGTACTCTCAAATAAAGCACGTCTATACGATGGCAAACACACAATTGGTGCAAAATATGAAAGCAGCCGACGTGGCAGCTTTACGCCAAGACCCGCACAGAGGGCAGCAAAGCGTCTCCCATCGTAAGAAAGACTGTCGCTGCGCTCGGATTCATAACGAGCCACATTTGAGGACATACAAACAAAGAATGATCGAGTTTGACAGTCTATCAACTCAAAGCATCATTGGCACAAAAAAGAACCCGAATATCCGTGTTGTCGCTTTACTAACCATGGCTTTAGGGCAGGCCGAGGTGTAGACTAATAACTGGACAACAACATGGCCTATCAACGTCGAAAGGCGGACAGTGTAACACACAGCTACGTGGCGTACACCGTCTTATGAGCAGAAAAGCATCGACTCTGTTTAAATCGGCTAAGATAGCACAACCAGTTGCGTAAGTGATTAATAACCAAGACGAAAACACTGCTCTGGCATCAATTCCGTGATAAACGGTCAAGTAATTTCAGCACGTAGACGTAACCCGGGTCGGCGGTGGCCAAGGATAACGAGAGGCAAACACAGCGACCACAGACTACATGCAATCGAATTAAGTACATGAAAGTCTTACAGTCAAAATATATGTCGATACCCACTGGTCATTTTAGTAATCGATGCTTCTTCCACCCGAAATCCAAATCAGCTCAGCCACAGGGCCGTTGATTCCCCTGCCGTCGCTCCACTCCAGTCGCTGTTTATTCTTTGGTTGCGCCGCTGTGGCTGCCAAATATGCGCGAGACTTCCGTGCGAGAGCTAGAACATTCCAAATTGCACTGCGCATGCGCGAGACAAACAGCCAGTCTGAGATCACAGATGAGGATCATCAGTCTATGATTGCAGCATAGTAACAAAGACTCAGGTGGAGATTAGGTCATTCAAACCGTTCACATCAGTAAAAGGAGCAAGAGCACATCCATTGGAAACCATTAAAAATAGAATTCTATGGAAATCCTTAATCAGCTAAGTATATTATTTGAAATAATTGTGTTTTATCAAATGGATATTCATAGAGATGACATTTCATATTCTTCCTAAACCCTTGCAAAGACAGCTGAGCATCACTTAGATGTGGATACAGGTTTCAGAAATAGCTGCACCTTTGTGCAGCAGCCTTTTTGTACTTTTTGTTTTTCAAGCTGCTGTGTGTAAGGTCAAGCATTAACCTTGAAGCACAGCAATTTTATAAAAAAAAGAAAAAAATACTATATATTATGCATGACAGTTACTGCTGTCATCATTTAATGTGGGGCTTTTCTCAGTTTGTCACTGTATTTGACAGTATTGTGTGACTCCATCACACAGAGAATCAAATGTCAAATTTTACTGGCCTGCAGAGTCTGTGGCTTTTACTGAAGGAGCCTCAAACTGTCCTACAGTCAGTTTTCTGATCTTCCGTCATCCTGGGCCAACTCCAGGACAGCTGCTTTGTATCCACAGTAAAAATGTACATCAAATGAATTTGATTAACATTCAATCTGGTGTACTTCTTGCACCTTGTATGTGTGCATGTTCAGTTATATATATTTGTAGTGTTGGTAAAGGCACAAAAGAGAAATGGGGGAAATGTTCCTGGAATGTAACTGCATGTGTGAATGGGCGCATGCAGGGAATGTTCCTAAAAGGTTAGGTTACATTACAGCCTCTGCTTACCATGAAAAGCCTCACCCTGACCTGCTGGAGATAAACATTGCTCACTAATTGTTCAACTGTCTCACCCATTTAAAATGTTGGATGGCCCGAAACTTTCTTCAACTCAATGAACCATCCATCCATCCATTATCTATACCGCCTATCCCTTTCGGGGTTGCGGGGGGCTGGAGCCTATCCCAGCTACAATAGGCGAGAGGCGGGGTACACCCTGAACCGGTTGCCAGCCGATTGCAGGGCCACATGTAAGGACAAACAACCATTCACACTCACACTCACACCTATGGACAATTTAGAGTCATCAATTAACCTAATGAGCATGTTTTTGGTCTGTGGGAGGAAGCCAGAGTACCCGGAGAGAACCCACGCATGCACGGGAAGAACATGCAAACTTCACACAGAAAGGCCCCGCCTGACCCGGGGATCGAACCGGCAACCTTCGTGCTGTGAGGCACGCGCACTACCTGCTGCGCCACCGTGCGCAGCAGGTAGTGCTTGTGTTTTAGGATTGATTTTAAGATTCTACTGATCACTTTTAAAGCTTGTCAGGGCTTGGCCCCAAATTATATCGGCAATTTGTTGACCCCATACAATCCAACTCGTAGCCTTAGATCCTCCGGTGTGTCACGCTTGGTTGTTCCGAAGCTGAGACTCAAAACGAGAGGTGACCGCGCCTTCTATTTTTATAATGTTATCTCTTCATTTTATTGTATTGTACTTTTTTTTTGTTTGTTTCTGTTCTTTTCTTTTTCTTATCAGTTTCTCTTTGTTTCCTCTTTAGAAATTGATCTTACCTTCTTACTCTATTTGCTCTTGACCTAAACATGTTCAGCCTGTTTACTGGCCTTCTGTTGGGCCCTCTGCTCTGTAAAGCACTTTGTAAACCTTGTTTTTAAAAGGTGCTATATAAATAAAGTTATTATTATTATCATTATTATTATTATTATCATTATTATTATTAATGCTGCCTTGAGGACCCTGGCCTCACTGGGATCATCAAAGACCCTCACATCAGAACTGAGAACTGAATAGAATTTCTATGTAGGCCTACAAAGAGCGGGAGCACCTGCATTAAGTTTTTTATGTCTCTTCTCAATGCTACAAATAACTTGCTAAAATACATTGAAATTATCATCATCATCATCAAAGCCATACTCTATCTCTATTTCATTAGGAGTTTATTGTTTTAAGTGTGAACTGTGGACATGATTTGGACACTTGGTCACTCCACTGCCCAATGAAACCCAGTCTTTGGAGTCACAGTTCTGACATTTACCTTGAGCTCTGAATTAAACTTTAACCACCACAACAACTCCTTATTAATGATGTCCTCAAAACACATGGGCAAAGTATGCATATAAAGTTATTTTGGTAGTTGGTAGTGCCATCAGCAACAGCTGTCATTTAAGTGGGGATCTAACTATCACTGAATGATTGTTTGTAGCTGTGGAAATTTGAATTTAAATTTTTTAATAAGATAAAGGGAACAGTCCTTTAAATGAAGCTAAAACCCTCCTACATATGATGGTTTTATCACATATAATTCAGTATTTTTAGAGAACTGAAACATGATTAAGGCATGCAGTCACATGGCGATACATTAACAACAAAATAAGTTTTTGAAATTAGAAAACACCATTGACAACAGCAAAAAACAGTTAAAAAACATAAACAATGTGGCTTTATTAAACCAGGAAAATATATACATACACACACACACACACACACACACACACACACACATTACATATATATATATACACACACACATATATATATATATGCTCAATCTTCAATAACATTGATTGATTACATTTAGTATACATTTATTTATTTATATATGCTTTTTATTTTTTGGGGACCTTAAGCGACCTGCAGAATGTAATGGTAACATAGCGAGAGGAGTCAGAAACTATGAGTGTGCCTCAAATACAATGATGTCAGGAACCAAGTGGAACAAGAATGTGTTTGATGTCCATTCCCAGGCAGATACCAGTTAATGAAAATGGAAGACATCAGTTAATGAGATTGATGTCAGGTACCTTGAGGCACAGGAGTGTGCTGATATTCACTGTATATTATAGTTCATGAAAAGGCCACTGAACTTCAGAGAGCAGTGATGGGGAAAGCTCCGATAATTAAACAAAAATGTCTTGGCCTGCCAAAAAAGGAAACTGATGTGAATGAACTTGGATTGAAGCTCCATATTAGGAGGAGTTAGAAATAGGTATAAGTGAGAGTGATTTCTGTTTCTGACTCGGCTCATTGTCCACATTTTGGGAACTCACAATAAGCCAACCTCATCTGACTCCTGTGACTGCTGGTAATTATTAGAGTGTGGTGGACCTGAACCCATCTGGCCCTGGTTTGGGTCCCTTTCCCCACACAACAATAAAATAAATAGATAAATAAATAACTAAAGGTTTAAAACTATAAAACAACATTAACCAGGTGACTTAATTGAACCAAAAAATCAGTGTCCTTCATGAAAAAGGATCCTCACTGACTTCACATTGGCACATTTTTCCATGGTGCCAACACGTAGTGTAACAAATGATGTGTCACCATTACAGAAGCACAACTAAGAGTTTGTGGTCATTTCAGGTATTTCTGTGAGATCAAGATGTTTCAATCAGCTTCAATCACAACTCACAGCTATTTCCTACCAGGCTTACTACTAAAGATCCAGCAGGTGGCAGACTACACCAAAGAAAGTGTGGAACTGAAGCGCTGGGAATACCAGGGAACCTACATGGCCATTCTTGGCAAATTGGTAAGATGATAAAAGCGTGAAACTTAAACTTAAACAGAGAGTTGGATCACATTTAACATATTTGACTGATTATCAGCTCACTTGACTGAGCTCCACTGTTGTCCATTACACCATATAAAGCTGACATATAGGTAAAACAAGAGCCAGAGTAACTAATTTTCTTATTTTACAGTGTGATTCCACTGATAGTACTGAATTATTGCTTAAAGTGTAAATGGAATCTTCTGAATGGTGAGTTTTATTTCTGCTCTGCAATAAGAGCCACACAATGTTTCCCTTGCAGTTTTGGTAGGATGATTTTATTGACTGTCTGGCTGTTAAATAGGCTTGATGAGTGAGTCATGTCTGCCCCAAACTGAGCTTCTACCCAGACGCTGAAACTATGAATTGTGAATGAAGTTGGCTCATGTGTTTTATTTCAAGGGAGACTTCTCTTTGTCCACAGTGACATTTAGTTAAATAACACGGCACCTTTAAAAGCCAGATATTTCTGAAGAATTGAAAAAAAGTGTATGTTTTATAGAAGAACTCAGAACTCAAGTTCATAGTTGTTGAGATGATAACAATACTGCATATTGCCTCTGGAATAGAAAGCGTAAAAAGTGCTCATAGTGGTGGAAGTGAAATTGTTGGAGGAGAGTGAAGACAGGGCTGGGTTTCTTGCTGAAAGACAAATACTGTATTTTAAGGACATAATTGCTGTTTGAATACAATGAGCCATCAAACTACCGCTGTGATTGTCTAGCCAATGGTCTATTTGGGTGAAGAATAAGGTCTTCTTTGAATTTAATTATATGCTGTAAGTTTGTTCTGGTCTGCAGCCCTCTGCATATTATTTCTTGATGAATGTTCGACTAAAAACGTACTGTGACTGATGAAAGTAGAGCCCAGACATTTCCTTTTCTTTTCTGTCGTTTTTCATGTTTCATCAAAGCCTTGAAATCAGAATCACGTGCCTCCTCCAACATAATGAGCGATCATTTCCAAATGTCAGGTGGTCACACATCACTGACAGGAATGCACTATAAACACATTGTGAGTGAACAGAAATGCTTTCTGCACGGACTCTAACTGCAGACTTGAAGCAGCATGCAGTTTATCTTACACAAATGTGACCTGACAAAGAGCGCTCAACTCAAACTGCTGGAAAAAAAAAAGAATGACTGTTATCAGCAGCTGCAGGGTCTTTCTATGTGATAATTTAAGACAGACATGCATAATAATCATCATCTGACACATGTTCCTTAGATTATTTGAAGGACTATCTCAATCGACACTAAAATTGACACCTCTTTGTGTTGTTCTAAAGGGCAATTACAGACATATTTTTTATTATTTGAGGACCACTGCTGTGGTTTGAGCAAAATGAAAGCTCACAGTGTTTAAAAGCTATTGTATGCCACATTCACAACCTTACTTTAGCATGTTAGCATGGTAGTATTTGCTAATCAGCACTAAATGTAAAGTATAACAGAGGCTGATAGGAATGTCCTTAGTTTTGCAAGTGCAACAAACTAAAATCGGTGGTGCCAGAGGAAAAGTTAGGGGATCACCAAATCCATCCCGTCCATCCAAAAGACATTGAGAGTTTACCGGGTAAGTGAAAACTTTCTGGTGGCATTAGAGGAAAAGTCAGGGGACCACCAAAGCCATTAGGATTCATCCCCAGGAGCTCAAATTTTCATGGCAGTCCAATAGTTGCTGAGGTATTGATATTCAGACCAACCTGGTATGAACAAGATGCTGCTAGTGTGGCTAAAAATGTGAGCTGCTACCACTGTAATAGTTCAACAAATCAACTTAAATTAAAGAAGACGGATATACATGATATCTATTTTTTTTTTTTTTTTTTTCATTATTTCAGTTTTGCAAAATTATGACCATTCAGCAGTTACATAGGAATTAAAACAGTCGTGGCATTTCTAGCTGATCGTAGCAGTCAGGACATTATGGATTTCCATTGCCCATATACGTATTACACATTTTCTTGTACATCTTTTCTCTGAGGACTGTGAACTGAACCAGCCGAGCACCCATCTCTGTGCAGGCCACTGTACATACACAGATGAAACAAACATACATCACATTATTTCATCTCGAGCTCTAGTCCCTCATAAGGCAGTGAGCCAAGTCCTGACTTGTACTTCAAATTGAATTAGACACAAAAGAGAGATTTAGCTGTATACCTGAGTATTAGTATAATAGCTAGAAAGATGAATTGAATTGAATTTCAGAGGATCGAGTGGATAAACAGCAATGTCTTTTTCATGCCACTTGCGTGCTGGAGCATGAAGACTTTAAGAGCGTGTAGAACAACATGTCAAACACTGCGGTGACTTTATTGGGCTGGTGGCGACACAGGACAGCCCAGGATGTCTGCCTCAAACTTGTTTTCCTCACAGCTGCTTTCAGTGACAGCATCCTGCTTAAAGCAAACTATTTTTGTCTCTCAGTGCAATTATCACCACCTGGTAATTTTGACAATGTTGACTGCTTCTGGTTTTACAAAGCCTCTAAATGTTAATGCTGTCCTCGCAGCTCAGCGGCTCCTCATGTTGCCACTCGCGTCTCCAATTTAATCACATGGAGATGATGGGGAGGGAAAACTTTGTTTCCATTAATTTCATGCTGCTAAATTTAAACAATTTAACCACTTAATCTACATTAACAGGGGTTTATATTAACAGTCGGAGTCCTTGCCCTCTCATTACCTCCAGCACTTTTCCATGCTGACAACTTAATGACAGACCCCCATTCACATGATCACATGCAAGTAAACTATTCACTTTGGGCCTCCAGCAAGTGTGCGTGCATATTCAGCTATTTACTGCTTTAGGGGTGATTGTGTTTGTGTGTTTTTTATTGTTGTCCAGTCCAAACTGGTGATAGATGATTCATGAAATCACAGAGTTGTGAGATGTATAGTGTGACGTGAGGACAAGACAACCGGCATTAATTTCTCCTCCAACATTTGATTGTACCATCGTCATGCACAGACTACACTGCACTGTTTGGAGCAGTGTTTGCTAACGCTGATCATGAAGTGGTGGAAGCACTGATGTGTGGCAGTATAAACTTAGTGTGACAAGCTGGACGTATGGTGCATTCTTCTCTGTCTCATTTCACCGCTGTCATCCATCACGCTGCCAGAGTCCTGCATGCTGTCATGAATGATTGATGGGAGTTGCTGATCCCATCTTCTGCATTGCCTTAATGTCCCTCGTGTCCTGATTGTTGAAGCTAATTTTGACATGAGCCTATGAAATTGTTATTTTGTTTGTGCTGTATTGCAAACTACTGTACATGCAGGCTGTTTTTCTTTGCAGCTGAAAACCTCTCATGTTTGATCACTGAAGCTTATTTGTTTTACAAACTGAAAGGCATGTTCACCGAATACTGTACATGTTTTCAAATGTGCAGCTTTTTACATGCATTATTTACAGAATTTTTTAACCAAGCTAATGTGTAATTTTCCAAAATATTGGAATCACTCTGACTTTGATATATGCATGCTTATGTTCTCAGAAATGTGATTTTGTGAACATTTTGTGTAAAAAATGCAATGACTGAGCCTACGTGATAACGTCAACATTAATATTTCATTTTAAATGTTGATATAAATTGTAATATATTATTATTAGTATTAATTTTAACCAAAAAATAGATTTAGTCTATTTTTGTAAAATAATGCAGTACTCAATACTTGCTACATAGAACAAGACTAGCAGTGCAGCCATGCTAGCAGCTCTGTGAGGCCTCACCTTGAGCTACAATATTAGCATGCTAACATGCTTGCAGTGATGATGCTAACATGCTTACAGAAATCTCTTTAGTTCTGCAGGTATTTGGTCATAAACCAAAATATTGGACAAATTAGAAATTTGACCTGATGATGGCGCTAGATGAAAATCCAAGGATCAACAAAGTAACTAGTCAATGATTCATTAATGACATGAATGTCTGAACCAGAATTCATGGCCATCCATCCAATAGCTGCTGACATGTTACAGTCTGGACCAAAGTGGTGGACAGACGGACAGACACTGGTTTTCCTAGAGCCACAGCATGGTTAAAATTGCTTGCTAACAGTAGCTGGCAGTGCTGCTGGACATTGTTTCAACCTCCCAACCACAAAAAGAGCAGTTATTGTTTGACTGTTGCTGCAAATCTTTGATTTAAGTAGTACAACTTAAAAGAGTTTGGCGATGCCAAGCCCAAGAGCTATCCTGCAGTTTACGATTGTACACGAAAAGTAAACATGGTACTGTATAATATGGTTCTCTCTTAAATCACAGGCATAGGTCAGTCAGTTCATCTCCATATGACAAAAAAGGACCAGGAGTTATATGTGCAGTTCTCATGGGTATCACCCTCTATATTATGCAATGCAGTGACTGATTACACCTGCTCTTTGTCCTTCTTGACACTGAACATAAAGCTTTCAACAATATAGACACAGTTTACATTGTGGGAAAGAACATTAAATTGGGTTAATGTGTTGCATTGTTGGGGGAAATAGGGCATGTTTGCATGTTGGCTTCTTTGCCAAAATGAGGGAAATTCTTGATAAGTTAGAGATTGGCTGCTTCATGGATGCACTGCCTGAAAGGACAGACTTACTGATTACATAGAAGAATAAACACCATATTTCACGTTTGATCATGTGATGGGATTTTTAAATGATTTTTTTTCTTTTTCCAGCTAAGACATAACTAAAACATCACTGTTATGAATATTAGGTTATTAATTTGAAGTGCAAAACGTTGGTGAGTAAGAACCTCAAAGAAGAGTCCACGTGTCTCTTGCCCAGATTGAAAAAAGATGTGGAGAAGGATTTTGCTGTTGTGAGGTGATGGATTCAGACAAAATGACCTTCTCCATTCTTCTTTAGTATTTCCACTCCCATCTCACCTTATTTAGAGGCCATTTCAGCAGACCCATTGTTTCACCTTTTACCTCAGGTCTAACTGCCTTGCCTGAGGACAAGTAGTCCACTTGATCAAAAGTTATCTGGGGACAAAAGAAAGCAAAAAAAAGGACGTGAGCATCAAGGTAATTTCTCCTGGAGTGCAGATGTTGCACCGGTTGACCCTGTGTCGTGGAAACACTAAATACAATCCAGCAAGGGTGGAGATTAGGCTGGGTTGGATTTCACTGCAGGACTAAGGATGTTACGATTTGAAAGCACAGAGAAATCTTTTTCGACCTAAGGACTCCTCATCGAGTCAGGTGCAAGAGAACAAAAGAAACACACAAAAAGGACAACCAGTCTCATACATATCTTTGAATGATTTGATATGCAGAACATTAATTGAACTTGCCCTAATGCGCATTGCACTGATCTGTCAGTCTGTTTCACTGAGCCACAACACAACAATCATCAGCAATTTGAATTAAGATTCAGATTTTTGGGTTGAATCCGAGCTGTCAAAAAATGCAGAGCCGCTGATAGCAGCTGTGACACAGAGTGAGCATTGTGAGATTATCAGGAAAAAGAACAAATTCAATTTGAGCTACTGACGCACAAATTGGTTTTCTGCACGTATTCTTCAGATTTTGCACGGCTACGTTACAGTGTACATCTAAACGTGACAACCTGTCCTCCGATACAGCTTAACTGAATGTTCTGTCTCATGGCATGGAACAATGGCCGTCATCCAAGGAGAAAAGTGTGCCTTTAGATTTAGAAATTTACACTAGATGTACATTCTGTCTTCTTCTGTGTTCATCCTATGTTTGTATCCTGGTTTACGTCACTTGTAACCTGCCTTTAGCAGCACAAACGAAAGAATGCTGCAAAAGCAACAAGCTTTTGCTAAAAAGTCTTCAACACTGGTACTTTGCACTTTGATTCTGTCCCACATTTAAAGCGTTTGACTTCAAAGGACAGAGCCTACAGATGAATCCATAACGCTGTTTGATGGATTTTCACTGGCCACGTTATCAGTACGCTAAGCAAGCTGGGCTTACGTCAGGACTGGTCTCATTACGTTAATGAAATGAAATCATGACATTGTCCAGATGATGTGTTTTCTAATGGTTACCAAGACAACAGCCATTTCTCAGCTAATGCATGATGTCCAGAATATAGGGGTGAGTAGATAACAGAGGATGATGTGCTGGATCATTCCAAGTGCCTCTGACAAGGTTGACTGGCCCAACATCAAATTGATTTTGGAAATAGGATAATTGCACCAGAAGTGCAGTGAACACAAACCTCGCCACACATAAATACCCCCGGCTGTCAAAATCGGCATCGCATCCTCTTTTATTTTTAGAAACATATTTTGCTTCTATTTGTTTTTGCTCGAGTTTTCTCTGTTGTCTTCTCTGTCTTTGCGTCCTGCTCCTGTGGATGAGCTCACCACCGTCCCCTGGATGACTCATCTTGGTTGGTTCCAGCGACAGACGATGTGACTGACGGCTCCACACTCTGCATGTAAAGTACAGAGAATTATTCCATCTCTGTGAAATCAAGAGGACGTGCAGTGCAGACTCACTGAAAATACTCTGCATGCATGAGATTTTACTGATTCCACTGAGCTCATTACCGTGTCTCTCACTCAATTTTTGTATGTCACAGAACACAGAATTCAGTAAATACTGTACGACACATGTTAGGTGGCCGTGATGTGACCAAATGTAGCCTTTAAGAACACATTAAAAATAGGTTTAATTCCAGAACATGTTGCAGCTCCAAAAGCAGGACAGCCTATGATGCTGTATGGATGGAAAAATATTGCTTGGTCAGTCCACAGCTTTAGCTCAACTAAAATATCTCAACAACTGCTGGATAGATTGATCCCTGACTTTTCCATTTGTGGTTTTGAATGAAATGGTTTGACAACTGTTGGATGAAATTCGGTAAATCAGTTCAAATGATTACATCCTGGGCTTCCTCTTTAGTGCTACTTAGCAAATGTTAGCATGCTAACATGTTAAACTAAGATTATGAACATTGTAAACATCATATCTGCCAAGAATCGGCATGTTAGCATTGTCATTGTGAGCATGTTAACATGCTAACATTAGCATTTAGCTAAATGCACCACTGTGCTGAAGGGCCAGGTCATGCTCGAAATGTAATGTAATGTATAAACTAGTTTATACAGTGTGTTGTTTTAAGGTGCGTATTTTTCTTAGTCTTTGCTTTTAATATATATAGATCATCATCAAAAAATAAAATACTTCACTTTGATTAATTTCTCTGGTTGTGATAAAATGTGATTAATGTAAAGGAAATCGTTCAGGGAACAAGTGGAACATTTGCACTCTTCCTCTATGCACAAAATAAAAATTAAAATGTTCAGCACAAACTTACCAGTGTTCCCAAAAGAGAGACTCTAAAAGTAGCATCCCATATGTGAAAGTCTCCTCCATGGCAACTTGCCTTTACCAGGACTCAATTAGCTGAGTGGCAGGACACATGGGAACCCCTTACCTATCTCGAGACGAGGCCCCCGAGACCAGTGCAAAGGGGAGTGAGTACAGTAGACTAGTTCTGCACAGAAAAGCCCATTATTGTTGGTCCGAGGTGTAACAAATATTCACAGTGCCTTTTCCCCGGGAGGACATGTTGAGACAAATATTATGAAGGGTGGAAATAGTTGTAGCTTGCTCCTTTAGTCTTGCTCCTGCTCCCAGGGCTCTTCAGCTTTAAAAGCCTGTGTAATGTGAATAATGATGAACATTTAACACAGCCTGTGTTGTGTGGGAGCTCAGTATTTCATTACATTTTAGCCATTTGACTTCTACAAAACAGATGTTAGACATGACAAAGCTAATAATGTGTTAAAGATGGACAAAATGCAAACTGAAAAAAACAGAAATGCACAAACTCAGATGGTCGATAGTAAATCTAAAAAGATTGATTATTGGTGCTTAATTAGACTCTTTTAGTTGTACTTTCACATTATGTGACTGTCTTGCTGGCCACTTGCCAAAGCAAGTGCTATAGGTTCATTGATTCATTACAGTAAATTTATTTATGAAGAAGCAGTGGTAATCATCAATCAAAATGACCCCTCCTCCCCCAAAAGAAAGAAAGATATATTTGCAACATATATTGTTGAATTGGTTTCTTCTTTCCTCCCCTTTCTTGCTCTTTTGCACATTCACTCCTTCTTTACTTTCCCTCTCTCACTCCATTTCAGAAGTGCTGTGCAGCTGTGGCAATATGAAGGAACCTGCCCTGAATAATATGACGTCTGTGGCCTGACTGAGTCATCATGACCCTAAAGAACTGCAGGGGAACTATAGCAGGCAGAATGACTGTATCCTCCTTTCCCCCCATAAAGCTTGTGATGAGGCAGCTCCAATCATCCATCTGAACAACAGGCACACAATGAGCAGAATTAAACTCTGAGATGAGGCGCAGTGCAACCCTTTTGTATGTTTCTAGTCCTTTGACTTTCAAGTGTGATTACCTAGTACTAA
This sequence comes from Chaetodon trifascialis, assembly GCF_039877785.1. Taxonomy (NCBI): domain Eukaryota; kingdom Metazoa; phylum Chordata; class Actinopteri; order Chaetodontiformes; family Chaetodontidae; genus Chaetodon; species Chaetodon trifascialis. The sequence goes on from NC_092056.1 coordinate 21,338,394, forward strand.
TACATAATATAGCTCTTGACTAGACGACTTTAATCAAGCTTCAAAGAGAACGTTACCATGTTATCACACATACATACACACACACACACACACACACACACACACACACACACACACACACACACACACACACACACACACACACACACACACACACACAGATGTGTTTTTTCTTATTTCAGAAACAGTCACCCAGAAGGCTTTTTTCAGATGTTTTAAATATTGATAGCCCTGATATAGAGCCAAGAGTGCTGAAATATGAGCTGCTGACCAAGTGATGTCCACTGACTAATACTTGGATGTACTCATTGCTATGGATCACTATTGATAATCACAGAGGGAAAATTACTCATCACATGGATGTAGCGTAGGTTGTCACTGCTGCAAAGTCTTTGAAGTTTTCGGTATTTCCACGTCTGTCCTGATGTCCCGACTTTTCATCCAGCACCATCATCAGATCAAAATTTTTACATTTGGGGTATGACCAAAACCTATTCCCACCAGCCCCAGCTGTGGTTTGTGTTTTGTGCTGACTGCCAAGTGTCGTCATTGTGAGCTTGTTAGCATGCTGATGTTAGCATTTAGCAAAAAAACAAAACAAAACAAAACAAAACAAAACAAAACACTGTCTCTAAGTACAGCCTGAGAGAGCTGCTAGCATAGTAGGGTCTTAGTCTTGTTGGTGTACAGTTCAAACTAAGCTCTTGTGGCTCAGGTCTTGCCTGAGCTGAACCAGTTCTTCCGGGACAATAAAGTCCCCCCAAAAATACTGCAGATGCATTTTAAGTCACACTCTATTTGGATTTTAAAAGCATTAGATTCACCAGAATGTGAAAGTCTGGTCACTACATTACACTGCTCCATCAAAACATGGTTTCAAAGACACAGCCTCTTCCTGGTCCCTTGATATAAATGCTTCAGTCGTCTGGTGTCTGAGCTTTATTGGATCGCTCTGTCACTGTGCCCCTGTGGTTAGGGGAAATCGGCTCCTGCTCCCAATTACCCAATCCCATTCCACTGGCAGGCGCCATTCATTGTTGCCTAATGTGTGTGGTGGCAGAGAGCTGGATATCCAGACCCGACTGATATTTTAATCAGAAATTGTCCAATTATGCCAATTACCCTGTAAAAACACAGACATTAACTGTCGCGCCACTACTGAGAATTTGCTGTAAGCAAAGTGTGGTTGGTGTTCACTCAAACAGTACAAAGCTGTTTGAAGACAAGGAAGCAAAGGAAAACAGGGGAAATGGATAGGAGGATGAAGGAAGGCGACATTTACATAGATGTTCAGTTTCATGACCGTTGTTCAGACCCAAACACTCAATGGCACCTTGTGGGACGCCATCAACTTTCTGAATCCACAAAAGCATTGACTACATGGAGGCACAAACTCTCTGCTGAACATCGATGTTATGAGGATGTTTTCCAGGTTGGGACGACACGGAGCGGCTCTTGTTTGACCACTGTCTCATTTCATGCGTGCAATGATGAGTCACACCTGTACAGTCGCTGTAAAACTAGTGGCTGTAAAGGGCCTGTGATCTCAATAAAACACCAAACACCTGGGTCTGCTTAGCAACAAGTGTGTACATGTAGGTGTGTGAGGGACGGCACAGACACAAAGGAATACGTGCACACACACACGCACATTCAATAGGAATGGAAAGCTGAATCCAAAGTCTGATTTTGCTTCTTCGTGGGAAAACTTGCGCCCACCTTCACTTTGAAGACATTAAAAACAAATGTGCAAATCTCACATGTGGACATAATCCACAGACTTTGCTGAGTAAGTCTTCTTCTCTGTGGGCGCAGTACACTGTGACCATGTTCAGATTTCTTTTCTTTATTTCAAAGTTTTTGGAAGAAAGAGGTATCAGGAAGACTGTTTTGATGAAACAATATCTTTCATGTTGCTGCAGTGAGTTTTCAGTTTGACTCAGGTTAGTTTCCTCTGCATGGCTGCAGTTTTTGTCCTTGGACCCAGGTTGAGGAAAACATGACACTAATTTTGTTATGCCTAACAGAGCAAAAGATAAAGTCTCATCACATTTCTTAAAGCAATACAGTGCTTCAGGAATGAGTCCTCAAACCAGGATACGAGCTTGTTGCATTGCATTGTTGGGCTTTCGGTTCCCTCATCTTGAAGTCAGTGGCTCTTTTGAATAGATGCCTGAAATAAGGTCTGAGCTGATTTTCCGCTTTGTTCTGCGACATAAAATACATTAGTAAATACACTGTTCATGAATTTTAAAGCTTCCAAGTTTCTTAAAAGAGGATGTTGTTAACAAGTGGCTCAATGAGACTGCAGAGGTTGCTGATTGTCATCTACTTGTCCATATTTACAGTTTCATTGTTGTACTCGTGCTGTTGTAAATTGCTCTAACTTGAACAACTTGTAGATTTGAAGATGTACAGTAAAGTGTGTATAGTACAGTGTAGGAGGAAGCTTAGTGGTGGTGCTGTTGAAGTCCAACCATTTACTTTTAACCTAACGTTAACATTTTACCTCTGGTGATTGTAGCCATGCTTCAAATATGATAAAAGTGGTGTTCATCTGTGAAGATCATGCTGAAAAAAATGTATAAGTACAGGGCTTATTTTCTGCAATAATCCAAAATCCAATGGACGAGATCCCACTGGCTTTTTGTCAAGGGAACCAGGGTGACGCTAAACCCCAAGTTGGCCAATATAAGTGCATCATCCCTGCAGCTCTCTATAGGTAGACAATTTGGGTAAAAGCTTATTGTCTTTTGTGCCCAGGTTCCCTACCCATAGAGCAAATATGGAGCTGGAGCAAGCTGGTGGTCATCTTAGCTTACCATAAAGGCTGGAAACATGTAGCCTGGCACATAACCATCAGTAAAATTGCAAATTGTTGTCTCTACACTTTGGTTCTTGTGCACATTAAACAAAAAAGATGTGATCATTTTTGAGAGGTGCTGATAGGCAGCTAGCTGTTTCCCTCTGTTTTCAGTCTTTGTGCTGAGCTAAACTAACCGCCTGCTACCTCCAGCTTCATATTTACTGTACAGACATGAGAGTTCTATCAATTTTTTTCTAACTAAATCTTCGAAAGAAAGTGAATATTATGAATATGTTTCGACACGTCGAGCTTTTCTTTTAAGACTGGATTGCACAGGAAGACAGGCTGACTGCTAACAACAGCTTTCTGTGAGAGGTGGAGAGGTCGGCTGCCAACATGCCTTACAAGTAACACACAGCCTTGAAATTCCTCCACATCTGAAACACAGAAGCCTTGAGTGTGGACTGAAACAACAATGTCAGGATTCCTAACTGATTTTTACTTTCAGCCTTTACCTTCATACACAAGTGTTACAGATGTGTATCCAGAACAGTTAAGTTATGATTTTACTTTAAGATTGATTGATTTTTTTATTTTTATTTTTGTTGTTATTTATTGTGTTTTTTAAAATCTTAAACCAGCATTACACTTTGGGTTTCACCCTTGAAGACACATTCCCATACAGGCGTCAACCACCAGTGTTAGCTGCAATCATGACTAACTGACCAACTCATGAAAAACTACTTTAAGATATTCTTCACATCTTGGAAGGGGACATGAGACCTGTAGCATAACGTGTTCCTTTTATAATGCTGATACAGTAAAGTGCTGGATATTTTACTATGTGTAAATATTATATGATTCTGTTCGACACATTTTTAAATTTATTTTTAATGTAAAGTTTTGTGCATGTACATAGAGAAAAACAAAATAATGGTAGCAAACTTAAACTAAATAAATTGTTTTTCAATAAACAAGAGGCATTGACTTAATATGTGATCTTGTCCCTCTTTATTAAATGCTGAGTGAAAAGTAAGCCAGAAGGACCCTTTAATTTGTCTTCTTATGTATCAGAGAACACAGTGGTATTATCTAGTTCAGGCTCATTTGCAGCCATCACATGCTGCTAGGACAAATCAATTAACTGCTGTCCATTACAGCTCAACCAGTCTCTGCTCTCTCACAGTCTGTCCTGTTTAACCAGACAGAACAAGCAAAAGAACATCATCATCTGACAGTGTCTTGTCTGATTTAATGAAGCAACATGCTACATTTTTGCTGCCTCGGTGCTTTGATGTTCAGGAGGTCTTTAAAATAAATGAATTATTCATAGGATTTGACTATTTGTTAGTGCTGAAGCTCTGAACGATCGTTAACTCGTTAACATGTTCTAGTGAAGCAGAGGCAGAACTCAAAACAATTATTTATATTTATTAAAATTCTAATTCAATCTCTTGCCCAAAAGAGAACATCTCATTTCTCAGCCCGTGGAAGAACACCATAAACGTGCTGTTGAGCTTGACTCCAGGCGGAACGTTAGTCTCACGTAAAAAGGCGTTAGTGTGTCTAACCCAATACCTTTCTCAAATTCATAAGTGTTTTCTTGATCTGCCAGATACATCCCTGCCAGCTGAAATAACAGTCTGTGTGTGTGCGCGCGCGCATGCACGCACTGTAATACAAGTGTGCACATTACACACCCTCCCTAAGCCTGAGGCTTTGAGTCATTTGCACTCTTTGTGACACTGACTGGGTTTTCACAGTGAAATGTATGTGAAGTATAATTGAATGCAGACAAAGTTTGGATTGTGACCGCATCATTCTATACTACAGATGTACACTTCAACTAGAAAATGGCTGGCAGAAGCTGCAATCTTTGATGTTTTTAATGAATACATTATTTTCAAATGCATTTGGCAGAAAGTGACGGGAACGGCACATTTCACTATTTCACTTGTCTACTAATGAGAAATGCTGATCAGGTTTGTTGGGTCACACCCGTCTAGTTCAATGCCCTCTGACTTTATCACTTCATTAAATTATATATTTGCATGCCCATTACATGTTTTTTACGTGTGCTTAACAACTTGGCCTTATCTTCTGTCATCTTTACTGCAGTTTGAGCATGTTAGAAAGTACATTTATACCAGTCATTATGGAGGAGACATGCCGTGCATAAAGAACTGCAGATGCGTTACAGTGGTGTGTCAAACTTTGGACAACGAACATGCAGATTGTGCAAATTTTGATGATGTTCAATGTCTGTGAATATTCTCATTCATCCAGGTCATTGTAAGCTTCAGGGCATTCAATCGTTCTCAACTGGACAAACTGACAAAGTCCAGTTGCGAACGATTGAATGCCCTGAAGCCCGATGATGTTCAATGTCTTAAAGGGAAAAGGTTATGTATAAAGAGGGAAAAAGGAAGCCTGATAAATTGCCTCAAGTGATGTCACTTGAGTCAGAGAAACTACAAGTCTGAATTTTAAAAAATTGGGGGTGATGAGTTAGAAAGAAGTGAGCTCTCTAGCTGACTCCTCACCTCACTAACTCAAAGCTGCATTAGCTGCTATTAGCATAGCCGTCAAGTTGCATTGTGGATAATGTAGGATATTGGAATAAAAAAATCTCTGGTTTTGCAGCATCAGCTTTTATCCTTTTATTTAAACTTTCTATCCTGAGTCTGACAATGTAGTGCAATGCTAAATCAGTGGGTTGCTCTTTAAAATAGTACCTGACATTTCGTACATTCAAGGTTTATTAAAGCTCTTGTGTATAACATTTGAAAATTTCTAGCTCTGATGACTCCTACTGGTAGGCTCAAAACAAAACTCACCAGGAACTCCCTCCAAGTACACTCTTATTATTACACCTCAAGCAAAACTTCATTCTTCCATTAGGAAGGTGATTCAGTGTTAAAACTTAAAATATACCTTCAGTTCCAAACTACACCCAAAATTAATCAAAAGAGCCAAAATGATACCCACAAATAAGTGTTTCTGTGTGCACATTCATTACATTTAAGATGGCTCTGCATGTTAGAAAACTAATTATAAATGAAAATGTTTTCTCTTCACAAAGGCCCTTCATCATTCAGCCTAATGCAGATAAAATGCCTTGGTGGATGTCCACATTTTATTTTACATCTGCTCTCCCTCTTCCACTCTGCAGCCATATTTCCCATATGGACATTATTTTTCATGGACCATCATGTTCTCTCCTCAAGGCTGTCATTTCATATGTATTATTTTACCTGACATTACGGACAGATTACAGGTGTTGAACACACACCGCTCTGCACTAAAGACAGGGAAACATGAAGGACAATAGTACAACATGAACAAACTGCCTCTTACCAGTTGCAGGTGTCCTGGGAGTCACTGACCTCAGGTGTGAAACGTCACTCCCAGGGGGTCGGTGAGCATTAGCGGTTTCCCATGCACCAGATGGCAAACCACAGACAATGAGTGGATGAGACAGACAAGCCAGGTAAAGAAGAGGGAGGGGCTGAAATGGGTTAATCTCCCACCGCATGGCTGTTGGAAAGGTGATTTCAAGCCGATGTGCATCAGTGGGAGGGGGGAGGACTTCTGTTTTAAGTATTATTACACAACATGTGGTCATGTCTGGATTATAATTTTCAGATATAGATTTTGTTGAATTCTGAGGATTATTGGTTTCTAGAGAATGGCTTGATGATTAGAGGAAACAGTTTTTCCAAATCACAGATTCATGTAAGTGCAAGACGTAAAGATTCAGCACCACCTGTTCTCTGTTGACCTCCAGTAAAACCCCCACCTGTTATGTACTTTCATTCAGGGAGTAGCTTAGCAATTTAACTAAATAGGCTTACTTGTCAGACTCATCTGCTTTGCCAACCTCCACCATCACTCGTGTGCTTTCTCACAGTTATGCAAACACTTAAGTTGCTTAGATTTACCGTCATTCAGCTTAGTCATGTTTGCTGCTCTGTGAGATACACAAAATCAACTGGGGAACTCATAACAGGTCCACGCAGCAGTGGGTTCAGTATTAGTGTGAACTGCTGCTGATTCTGTTGTTTCACTGTTGGGCTTCAACCAGAAAAAGGAAAGTTGGGCAGACTGTCAAAAAATGATGGTAACTAAGCCCATTAACTCCTCAAGGTAAGCATCTTTCCTGCCAAAGATTATTTGCAAACTGACCCACATTGTGACTGTCACTTGTTTTCTGGTTCCGGTTCTTTTTCTTCACCTCCTCATGACGTTCTCCAGAATATTAAGAATTTGATTTAGAGAATAGATGTACATCTAATAGATCGTGGCTATTAGATTTGTATTTGTTTGAATATATAACTATCGAATACAGCTGCTTCCACAGGCCTCAAGTAAAATCAATTGCAGTTCAACAGACAATTCATTTACTGATGGGTGAATATGTGCATCTTGTGATACAAGGATGGGAGGACATTTATCATCAGCACTTTCAACAACTGACATTCAGAATGTTCTTCTTCCTGTGAAGTAATAAATGTAAGCTTTGACCTTTGACATTTGGTGATCACTTCAGTGCAAGAAGGAAAATCTGTTAAATCTCAGTGAGAGTTCTAAAAATATTAATACTGAGTTTTAATAGCATCTTTCTTTTCCTACAAGCCAGAATTTTATACAGTTTACAGGCAGTGTGGAGTGAATGCCCTTTTTTACGCTGTAAAGCAAGTGCATGAGCGCTCACTGTGATGAACTGGACGATCTTAAAAACTACCAAGAAACCTTTCCAACATCCAATAAAATCATGGTGGACACATGTCTCTGCCTAGAGTGACGCTGCTTCTCAAATACAAGCTTATTATGGTGTGCACTTCCTTTCATTTAGAAATGTCGATCGGCCTGTTGGGTCGCCCCTGACGTAGCTGACATTATAGTCATTATAGTAGGCTCAAAATCGAGGCTGCACAATGTGATGACACATTTCTCACCATGTTTGTGTTTCAAAAAATAATATTGGTGCAGCTGAAGAAACTGGAAGAATGCAGATTTAAATCCTGCACAGTCATCCTCCAGTTAATTTGTCTTTGGGCGAACGAAGAAGGAAATGTGAGGATGAAAAAGGAAGGAGCGCAGGTCTGTAGCTGGACCCCTCCGCTGAGCACAGGACATGTCAAGTGTTTGCACAGCGCACGCTGTCTGCTGAGCTCGCGGAGCCTTCAGTTCACGGCGCTGTTGTCACCGTGGCTCCGCCCATACCGTGACGTCACAGGGGCAGCGTTGAGCCGACAGAGGAAAGCAGCTTTAATTGCAGGGCAGAGAGAAAAGCCAGCGATGGCTTCGCTCAGGCAGGAGCACCACTATGGGCTCTCCTGTGGAAAAAACAACAAAAACAGCTCCAACAGGACGCTGTACCATGTCAAGCTCACGGACACGGCTATCAGAGCGCTGGAGGCTTACCAAAACCTCAAGGTACCTTTCCCTCGTGTGTGTGTGTGTCTGTGTGTGCGCGCGTGTGTGCGCGCGCGAGTGTTTGGAGATGAATTCACTCTTGTCAAAGTTGTCGCCTGAGCTTTTTTCTTTTCTCTTCATAAAATTGTGTCTCTGTCGGGTTTTGTTAAACGAGGCTGCTGTTTTTATTGAATTTTTCTAGTTTCTTTTTGTTTTTGTTTTGATAACGTGTGTTGTGTCCGTGTGGCATAAATAAACAAACGCGAGGAGCTCAAAGTAGTTTCCAGTGAGCCTTCTTCTAGCTGCGTTCCCCCTGAATCCGTTCGCTCCACGGCTGCATAGCATACCAGGGCTCAACCCTGTGATTGTCGAAAGACGACCTGTCAGCTGTGTACTGGGAAACCTTCCTTGAGCTTCAAAGAGAAGTCTGTCTAGTTAGCTAATTGACAACTAGACTAGTGTGACTCAATAATAGCTCCAGTGGAGAACACTGACAGCACACAGGCGTTATTGATTGTGTGCCTTCAACTTCCATTTAAACACATTACAGCAGAGTTTACTGGTCTGTCTGTCATAATTATGACAATGCCACGATGAATATGGTCTTTCTTTCTGTCTCTCTCCTCAGGGGTCTTTACCGAGTGAACCATCGATTTGTTTCAAAGGAAACCAAGGGGTAAGTTACATTAAGCGCAATCTTGTCATTAGATCCAATCAAACAGTAAAAACAAGCAGATAAAGGTGCAGTTGCACAAATCACCTTTTAAACCCTTCATCCGTCAGCAAACCACAGCTAAGCTGAGTTATTTAAATGGAAACAGCATTAGGGGATGACAAAACAGTGCTTTTGTTAAGAAGGCAACACAACGCTGTGACATTTCTTTTCTAAAGCAGGAACATATTGCAGGGAACTTTTTCTGCAGTGACAGAGAAGCTTTTGTTTCTCAGGCTCACACGTCCCACCGCACTGCAGCTCAGATGGGAGCTTAGAGCTGGTCGTCTCCAGTAGATAGGAGGCATGCAGGTTACTGGGTCAGGCTGGTGACTGTGGAGAGGCTTTGTTAGGTCAGTGAGCGGCGCTGGGAAAAGGATGGGGGCGCGGGGGAGAAGTGTGCGCACACACACACACACACTGACACTGACAGAGCCAGAGTCAGCAGTGGGGGAGAAGAGTTATCATAAGTCAAATGAGGAGCCCTCAGTGACAGAGATCAGCCTTGTGCACCTTGTTCTCATTTTGGGATAATGGAGTTAAATATTGCACATATGTGGGTGTGTATTCGCTGTATGTAATGCACCAAGACACCCATACATCAAGTAATATTCTTGTCAGTGAACCATAATCTGCACTGGCCAAGATTTGTTTTGTTTTTTTTTTTCAACAAAAGTCACGAGCAACTGTGTCCCTGGGGAATACTTAATGTCTCAGTCTAATTGCATGGGCTGGTTGGAAAGAGTTACAACCGGCTTCCTGTCATGACAAGATGAGCTGAGTGGTGGTTCAGGGGGCTTGTGTGGTTAACAGACGGGATTGGCGTGCATGGTGTTGGAGTGTGTGTCGGCCTGAGGCACATTTTAAAAGTTAGTTTTGACTGAAAGAGTGAAGAGAATTTCTCTGCTCGGGGTCAAGTGTTTGAACTCAGGGGTCAGTTGGTCAGCTGATGTTTTTCTTTCTTTTTTTTAATTGTTTTCTTGCTCTGCTGATATCATGACTGCAACTCCAACGAGGAATATGAGTGCCATTAAACTAGAATCCACAGCTTCACAGCTCATGCACTAAGCTGTGTGTGAGTTTGTGCTGTGTAGGTCAACGTAAAACTTGGCTTCATGTTTGGATTCAGCCTCATTTTATTGGAGAAATTACTGTGCGGATATCACTCTATTTAGGATAGGAAGCGTACTGGCTTTGTCCTGTAACCCGGGCAAAGAGGGAAATGTCACCTGTCAAAATAAAAGAAAGGAAGTTAGATTTTATGTCACATCTGGTAGTTTTTCTCAACAAGGAATCAAGCTGGTGAGATTTAACGGAGCACAGTGCTGTACTGAATGCTGTATTGAAGCCTGTTTGGAGCCCGGTGTGAGGACTGGGCCTGTATCTGAGGTTTTACACCATCACAGTCCGTGTTTGGACTGCTGCTGTTATTGTGATGGCTGAGGGATTGCAGGGAATTTCACACCCCTCCCTGTATGTGGCACTGAGAGCTAAAGTTATTAGCCAAATGAATGTTTAGAGGTAATTACAGGAGCTGTAATGCTCTTGATTACAGCGTGAGGCATCGTGACTTCAGTTTGCATTAGCTTTCCCCGTCTGCCTGACTCAGACATTCATCAAAGTGTGTTTTCATACATGTGTGCAGCGCTGGCACACTTTTGCTGCAGTAATAGCTAGGCAGATGACATGAACTCTGGCCTGCTAATTTTCCAGCTCCCATTCCCAGGTTTGAGTCCCACTTTTTTGTGTGTGTAATGAAAAAGAGAGAACGCACCCTTTATGCTGAAGTGGAGTGTGTGAGTGTTTCACTGCATACTGTCATGTATGCGTGTGTATGTGTGTGAAACGCTTACATTTCTTTGCTATGGCCGGTGTGGGTTTGGGTGGTTGTTTTTTGTGTTTGTGTGTTTATGCTGTGTCCTGTGTGGCCTAAAGGCATGATTTATTCATGTGCCACCTCTTTTTTCCCCTGCCCTGCCTCCTCTGCCTATTGTGCAGCAGTCTTTGGCCTTGCAGGACCTGCGTGGATCCCTTGAGGACCCTCTGTGTGTGGTGTGTGTTTGTTTGTTTGGTTTGCCTGAACTTTTCTATTACTTGCTTTACTATGAATATCTGCGTGTAAGCTTTGTGTGCGTGCGTGCGTGCGTGCGTGCGTGCGTGCGTGCGTGCGTGTGTGTGTGTTAGGCCTGCCTATGTTAAGATCCCCAGAGTCCCCCTCTGATTGTGTGTTGTCTCCTCTGATTTGAATAACAATGAGCGGGGGAATGCAGACTGTGTGTTGTCACTCTCTTTGGATCACCCAAAATGAAAGGCATACAGTGGGTCCAGATGTGTTGTGACCTGCCCCGAGGGTTTGTTTGTGTCCAACATGATGGGAACCTTCCTGCTGTGGATCTAATGGAGTGGAGACTGAAATGAAGAACACTGCAAACACCTTCCACCATAAACATTTAGTTACTTAACCATGAGCTAAGTCTAGACTTCTAGACTCTTTAAACATGGGAAAGACTGATTTGACTTCCAGTGCAGTGGAAGCTGAATTATCAGAGATGGAGGTATAAAAACTGCCCCATTATCTGAATGACTGCACTATAAAAAGTAACTCTTAATTTGTGCAGAAGTAATCTCGTATCATAAAATTACCACCTGTGGAAACAAACGTCGGGCAATAAAGAATGTGAGCGTACTTGCATGTTGCAAAAAAAAGCTTTCACTGCATTTCAGTAATCTCTTCAGTGCTCTGTACATGTTGTGAAGCCACCTGTTATAAGTGTGTGTTGTTTTCTCTCAGGTCACGTTAATCAGTGTGTGCCCACAAAGGGTAGATTGTTGAGGGATTATGATGTTTTAAACACTGGTGGTTGTGGCTTGCTACTTTTTTTCCTCCAAAAGGCCAACAATGAAAATCTTGTGCACAGACTGGATTACATATTTATTTAGCCAACGTGTGTGTGTGAGACGAAGACAAGCAGCCCTCAGAGATCTGGTGGCGGCGGCAGCAGCGCTGGAAAAATATGCTCTCTGTCCAATTAAGCAGCTTGGAGATATGGAGCACATCTTGGCTTGCTGAGGAACGTGCACCGTCTTATTTCCCCATGTGAAAGAAATCCTCACCGTAAGCTAATGAGGCATAAAAGGGCAATTGCTCCCCCCCACCCACGCACCCACACACACTTCCACACCCCCGAAAGAACCCACCTAGCTTTGGTGGGGGGGGGGCGGTGTCAGGCACAGTGACCCACAATTTGTTGAAGTTGACAGTTTGGCCCTCAGGCACCTGCCAGAGACGCATCGTTCTTGGCATTGGAGGGAGAAACCTCAGGGGATGCGTGTGGCACCCTTCCTCTCCTCCCCCCTCCTTCTTACCCAACCTACTCTCCCCCAATACTGGAACTCGTGGCTCCAGCAGCAGCTCTGTCCCTCTGTGAAACTGCAAATGAAAAGGAGGAGAAGGTGATTACAGGCTGGGGCTTGATTACATGCACTGTCTCCCACTCAAGGCAGCCACATTAATCACCCAGTGGCAGCATGTGGAGCTCAGCTAGAGAGAAGACGCCGCATAGCTCCAAGCATTGACTGACTGACTGACTGACTGACTGTGGGATCATAAACACGAGCAAAAACACACAAAATCCCCAGTTTCTCTCTTCATATGTCCCTCTGCCCCCTGTCCCTTGTTCCTCCACTCAGCCATAGACACAGACACACATTGTGTTTTGTATTGCTGTCCTCCATTGTGGAGGGGACTCGTCTTAAATGGCATGTGTCAACTTGTGGCCCTGGGAACGATTCGGCTCTTTTGTTTGTGATGAGATGATGAGAAGTAGTGTTTACTGAAGTGTGGTGAGGACGAGGGTGGTGGCTGACTGTCTGTGTGTGTGCGTGCGTGCGTGCGTCTGTCTGTCTGTCTGTCTGTCTGTCTGTCTGTCTGTCTGAGACAGTGGCAGAGATGTTGGGCTGATAGCTAGACTTTGGCCTTTCTCCCTCCTCAGCAGTTGCAGTAGCAAGTGAGCTGGAGCTGAGCCTCTGTCTGCTCACAGTGGATTAACACACACACACACACACACACACACACACACACACACACACACACACACACACACACACACACACACACACACACTCACTTATACACAGAGTTTGCATTAGCACTGAGCACAGAGTGACTTGCCTCCTGCTGATAGCAGACAGCGGTGGTGGCGACAGGTTTCACTCCCTCCTCCTCCTCCTCCTCCTCCTCCTCCTCTTCCCTCCCCTCCTGCACCTCCTCCCTCTCCTCCTATCAACCAGAAAGGGGAAGCAGTGCCATGGCATCCCACTCTGGAGCCGAGGAGGCCAGAACAAAAGATGGCCTGTTTTCAGAAGGCCATTACTCAGGCTGCAGAGGATGTGGAAACAATAGCCTGCATGAGATCTACACCCAGACCCCACATTCAACCAAAAGCTAGCAGGAAACATAAGCCCTGTGCACCGACAGCAGTCTCTCACAGTTTTTGTTCAATCGACTTTATAGTTTGATAAAGCCAGGAAAGTGAACCTCTCCCGTCCTGCGTCTTCAGCGCGTGGAGACATTTATGACAGCTGAGAGTGAACTGGGGCTCATTAAGAGAGTGTCGCCACACATGCTGGCAGCCCTGACTTTTATCGTGTCAAAACGTCAGCTGCTGAATTTCTGTGGAAATGGCAGTGTGGCTTTCTGCTGTTATTCGGGCAGTATTTTTCAGGTGGAAATTTCGAACGTGATGCGGGTCAGTGGAGCAGTCTGGTGATTACGGATGAATGAAAGACGCTGAATTAGCTTGTGTGTCCATAAAAATAGTCATAACAAAACAACAGAACAGCAAGAAATAGTACTGACTTACTGTTGAGTGTGATGTGGACTCTGGTCTTTTCTCATGTTCACGCACACTAATAATTAGATTTTAATCATGTTAAGGCAATACTCTGAATACTCTAATGCAGTACTCATTACATCTGTATTGTAAACAGATTAACAAGGTGTTGGAAATTAAAGGAACCACAACCCAATTAGCAATTAGCCAATTAAGTGATTAATTGCCAGTCTGTCAAAATATTGTGGCACATGGACACTTTAAGCTACTTTCGGGTGTTAAATGTCTCAGCAGTCAGCGTGAGGCTCATGCACAGTGGTTGCGAGTAATGGTAGAAAATAAAAGAACATTTACCGCCTTGATTAACATGAAAGAGTTTCTCTCGTCTTTCTTATTATATGTTGTGTGTGCTGGTGTTTCCTGTAGAGCAGAAATCAAGTGGCTCATTGGGGAAATCGGGGGAAAATGGAATTGTAGTGTTAATGTTTTCAAGGACGATGAGAATTTACTATTTGTCATCTCAGTTTCTAAAGATATTTTATCTTCCAGCAGATTGTGTTATTGTGTTGTGGACCTGTACAGTCACATGATACTGGGTAGATTGAAACATGGCAGCAGGTGAGTTTGTCAGTTTTTATGCTCATTTTCAAAAACCTGAGCAGAAACACAGGAAAATCGAAACAAATCTTGTATCGATAAAGGCAAAAAGCAGTAATCTGCATTGGAAGATCACTGCTTTATCTCGACAGACCATCTCCTGGAAGCCTAGCTGCTGATGGTTAAGAAAATTGGCAAAGAACAGTACAAATGTATTTCGAAAAAATTTTCTGTTTCTTTTTTACACACCAAGCCACACATTTTGATATTGCTTTGTATTTTAGTGTTTATTTATTGTTGTTATTGTTCCTTCGAACGCCCTTCTTTTGCGACTGATGTCATTTTTCTGGCTTGTTGTGCCACTCTCTTTTATTGGTGCTGCACTTTTGGCCAATTCCACTTGTTTTTAAATGTGCAATATAAATAAACTTGACTTGACTTGACCGTAGACACACACCCACATTCAGGCATGCAGTCGCAGAATTCAGTGTAAACACACAGTCGCAGATCGCACAGAGGTGCCATTCAGCTCAAAAAGCCAAGAACTGCAAGTGACGACTCACCGAGCTTTAATCTGCTGCTGCTGCTGCTGCTGCTGCTGCTGCTGCTGCTGCTGCTGCTGCTGCTGCTGCTGCTGCTGTCTTCTCTTACGTAAGCAGGTGGGGTGAAAAGTTGAACTTTCTTCACTTTTGTTCCCATTTTTCAACGTGATGAATATGGTGATATCATGACCAAAAGCGTTGGTCGCCTGAGGGGATGGATGATTTATGCGTATGTGAATTGGAGGGAGTGTCCTGTTCAGAGACATTTCAGAAAGTGACATTCAAAGTCAGCGCTGTAAAAGAAAACTGTAGCTCGTTCACACTCCATGGCAATGTATTTTTTCTCTGTCGACTGTGAGTACTGTTGCGTGTGCGTGCGCACACACACACACACACACACACACACACAGGTGTTCTTACATAGTTAGGTCTCCTCACAGGACCGTGTTTGATTGATTAACACCTCTGTCCTGGAAGCTGGGTTGCACCTGTTAGTTTTGGACGAATGACACCTTTATGATTCTTTTGTGCTCTGGCAACACTTGAATTTGAAACGCTGACATGTCTGGAAGAAGAAAAAGTCCAGTCCATGTTTACATCTCCGTGATTTGCTTGAATCCCAATGTGTCACCACCGGCATGTGCATGCAGAATAAGCCTTCAGATATTTTTCCTTTGCTCTAAAAGCTGATGTTGATGGAAATTCTCAAACTTGAAAGGCGTCTGTGAGACAAACTGAAACTGTATTGAGGCAAAAAGTTTTGCGAAGCTTGCCGACGGAGAAAACAGATGGACACACGGACACACGCCAAAAGTAACGCCTTCAAAAGAGATTGATGGAGACAAAGGGAAAAGACAGATGGACAGACTGATTTTATAGCTTGGGGAAAAAAAGAGAAAGCTTGATATTTTCTGTTGATGAAGACAATGGAGGAATTATTGAAAAGACAGAACAACCAGGACGTGCATCAATTCAAATACTAATGGGAATATAGAGAATACATGAAGAGTGACGGGTAGGTTGAGGGATTAGATTGGTTTTTCTTGGGGTGAATATGTGAAGTTGTTAGGAGTCCAGGGCCATGGTTTGGCTTAAAAGAATGAATTATATGTTGAAACACTTGTGAGATTCAGGCTCCTCTTGGTCGCCTCTTTGCCTTTTGGTCTCTGGGGGTCACTGAGCATTACTGAGGTCATAAGTCACTCCCAAATGCAGGAAAAATGTTATTACATTAAATTCTTAAGCATGGACCTTGCAAGCAAGCACATTTCCATGTGATCATCTTGGTGACTTTGTTTATGCTCGTTTCATAGCTCCAGTTTTCTTTTTGCTTCATTCAACAATCGCAAAGATGAGACGCAACCCACAGATTCCCTGAATATCTTACTTGAAAGGAAGACAATAAATATTACATTATTCATGGTCAGTTGAATTCTTTAAGTGCTGGTCCTTTGTAAGAGCTCCTCTCTGGGCTTGAATTGCCATGTGTGCCTCTCAGGAGAATGTGCGGGGCTTTGGTGTGGGCCCCAGCGGCTGGGAACGAGAGTGTTTGTTGTAGTTTGCTCGGCGGGGGTCTAGAAGTCTGCCAGTGGAGGTCATACGAGCAGCAGTCACTGGCTAAATGCCAGAGTGGGCTCCTGGGTGCGCTGCTCGACTGGACTTTTGCAACAGCTGGAATCCTGTGACGGCACAGAGCACAATCCAATGAACACAGAGCCCGTAAATTATTTATCGTTGTTACTGTGGAGACAGATTGGAGGAAATGTCCTTTGATGTCCTCGACGACTTCAGTGGCACAGCCTTTGTATGAAAAATCATTTAATTTTCACCTACAAGTGCTTTACAGCTGCAGCTCTTCCTCAAATAGAGGTGTGTGAAGTCACAGGCTTTGCAGCACTGACAAAGCTAATGCTGCTAAAAAAGAAAAGCTAGTGCTTTCAGTTCAGTTCAGAGAGGGATTTCAAGGCTGAGTTTAAACAAGGCCAGTACAGATTTCTGTTAAGTTCTTACATTTTACAGATTGGCTCCCATTCTGTGTTCCTGTGCAGCGGCAAGTGTCCAGATTACTCAGCCATACTTCACCTTTCTGTTGTCCTAATACTTCCCAGGAAATGCTAATCACACTTAATGTGAAGGTTGGATTTGACTGGAAGAGGAATTCAAAGCAGCCAACGAGGCTCTTCACCATCTGTCCGGGCAGTTTGCAGTAATCCACATGAGCAGTGTTTGCTTTTCATTTCAAAAATTCTACTTTGTCAGTACAGCAGCCAAATGGACTTTAGCCATAGCCCTGTTCCAGTCCATGAGATGCTGTGTGCTTTTGTTAGGAGTGTTAGAGCTGCAAGTAATGATTGTTATAATTGCAGATAAAGGGCAGTGAAAGTCAAATTGACCTCTTCATATTGCTTGTTTTGTCTGACCAGATGTCCAAAAAAATATTCAATTTAAGATGACGTAAAACTAAGACACTTGTGAATGACTGGAGTGAGTGAATGTTCAGCATTTTTGCTAAACTTGCATTCATTAATTTGCAATTTTTTTTAGCTACTTGTGGCCAGTGCAGCAAATACTTATTGTAAACATAGTGCAAGAATGTTAGAAAACAGTGGACATCAAGTAATATCAGCATTCCTCTGGAGTCATGTTTGAGTTCGCCTGACAAATGTCAAGTTCAGTTTTCACTCTTACCTATTTTTGGTCTCCACCAACTGTCTTTCACTAGCAAATGCTCCACTGTGTTCACAAGCTAGTCCATTATTTTGTGTGTACTTGTGTGCTGGCTACCATGCAGCGCCTGTCAAGTTTTTTCTTGCTGAAAACAAAACATTGATTAGATCCTGAGACTAAACCACAAAAACATGGGTGCACGTAACCATTATGCATCTACTCATGCAGAACAAAAATCAGAAATGTGTAACGTCCAGTTGTTTCACAACACGCATTTGCGTACCAGGCACCAACTGAACTGGGTCGAAGGTGTAGAATGGAAGATTGGACAATGTCGTGAATAGGATCACTTTGGCCTCCCATATGGAGACTATGTTGCGATTATGTTCACTGTATTATTTTAGCTTGTTAGCATGCTAACATTCTGGTGATATTTGTCTGTGGGTCTTCCACTGCGAGCGACACCTTTCAGCTTTAAAGAATTAGTTGATTATCAGAGTTCAAGATTAATTTTCTGTCGGTGCAACTAATTGATTTTTTGTTGATTATTTTCGCGCTTGTATGGACTCAAACATCCGTCTGCAGAAGCAGTTTAAAGGTCATGGTTTATGAAACTATCAAGCTGTTTCTCTGGTTTCACAACTAATTCATGTTTCACAATCGGAGGAAGAGGAGGGAGAGGAGGAGGCTTGTGCAGGTTTGTAGGAGTAAGATTGCTCGGACTGACAAACACGAGCTAAGAGTCACACTGTGACATTTGTATCTATATCACCATCTTCATTTGTTTCACCACATTGGTTGTTGAAATAACAAGGCTGTAAACTTTATTGCTATTTAGTTCATGGGTATGGCTAAGTGGTCATTAAGTGCATGTATCATCTTGTGAAATGTTATCAAAACGGTCTCATGGTGAGAAGTAATCCCTTTGGTGAGCTCTCTAGCATGATCACATGTTTTCTGACCTCTGTCTTTTACAAACAATGAGGCATCCAGTATCATCTTACAAGCTATAAGCGTGTGTCACTGGAAGGCTACTCGCAGGCAAACATTACATAATTATGAACTATTACATTAAAACACAACTTGTTTCAAACATGCTGCATGCAAGCTGGTCTGTATTTGTCAGTGTCATCAGAGCTCAGCTGTATGCAGTTTGTAGAAATTCCTGTGGTGAAAGCATGCAAGTATGGACATGTGCAGCAAGCTGATAAGAGAATAGAGCCAACGTCTGTGCTGCTTTGTAGCACGCTTGTATCAGAAGGGACTTTAAAAGACAGCACAGAAGCAATGGGCCAGCCGTCTGAGTGTGGGCTGCGCAGCATTTACTGCACTATGGCCTTTTAAAATGTTTATTCCTGTAGTGTCATGCTCAGTGCATATTACCTTTGTAAACAAAAATGGAATTAAAAAGATCAGTCATTAAAAATGTTTAATGTGACAGCCCTGTTCACCTGTCGACCTGCACCATGTGACGTTAAACATTCTGGGATTGGGACGCAGATTAGCCTGTGGCCATTAGCTTTTAATCAAATGCACATTTGTTAGACCAAAATGTGTTTTTAAAAAAAGCATGTGGTAGTGGCACACATAAGAACAAACATTTAGCAGAAAACATTACAGCATGTGGAATATTGGCAAATGCCCAGTTTTGTGGCTACTAAGTGGTGTTTTTCTAGAGTCGGGGTCAGAAACCTCCCAACTCTGATTCAAACACAGTTTGACTCATGCAAATTAAAATTGGTAAAAATGGTCAGATTCATCATGAGTCATAATATTTCTCATTAATATATCATTGTAATCGTTTAATGCAACAAAGTGACTTTCCTGCCAGGTTTGTCGTTGTACCAGGACACTGACAGACTGGTCGAGATGTGATGCAGCTGGAGCAGTTTGAACGAGAATGAAACTGAACACAAACATCGGCGCTGCTCGCAGCACAAACAGTACAGCCATACAACTGTTAAGAGGCCAAGAAAAACACTCGAGCTTATGCCTCGCTAAGAATAATGCACATTTGCATGCTAGGGACTGATTGTTGAAGAAATTGCACCACCACTGAGGCAGAAGGGGCTTTTTGTTCTGTGCTGCGCAACCATCTGACAAGTGGGACACCGTCACTGGGAGTTTTCCTGGCTGTCTTTGCAAGCATCGTATGACATACGGGTGTTGTGGGTCGGGCAGTCTGACATTGCAGCATATTACACATGCTGAGATTTTCCATTAAGCTAGTCGACGTGGTTTTTTTTGCAAATGTAAAAATACTGATTATAGCAGCTTTAAGAAAAGCCAGTGGTGTAAGGATATTAAACTGTACATTTCAGGGTGTTGTACTTCAGTGAAACTGCATTTGATTCAAATTACGAGGGGAACAAGTACATGTGGTGATATGTATCGTTACTGTTCAGTGTTAAATATTCAAACGTTCAGTAAACTATAACAAAAAATTTGAGATAACCATGGCGGCCTCTGTGGACACCAGTGTCGCAGGCTCACATATGCACAGGTCGAAAATGTGTGAAGGAAGTGGACATGGTTGACTGAGGGGATTTGAAAAGACCAGGGCCACGTGGGAGCAGAGGGACACAACAGGAGAAAGTCGAGGAAATCCCCGATGGTAACTTATCGCTTCAAGCTGCTTCCCAGCCCAAAAAAGATGCCTGCAGCATGAAGAATTGGATTGCTGTGAAACTGCTGACCTCCCCACCACAGTTAGGAGGCAGTGCAGAATACTTGTGATGACGGTGTGGATCTCATCTGCACAGGGACTTTGCTCTGAGATTCAGCTTCCTCACTGTGGTTCCTCACCAGCCAGAGTCTCTCTCTCTGTATCCATTTCTCTCTTACTCTATCTCCTGTAGTGCAAATTTCCCTTTAAGCTAAATGAAAATACCAGTGAAGAAGTGAAGTTTCTCAGGATTATTTCAGAAACATGCAATTACATCTTTGTGAGTGGTCAAATCAGAGTAGATTCAGACTTTTTTCTGATCCTCATTTTTCCTGATCTGTTATTATATGGCTCTGTGTGTGCTCATGTGTGCATTTGTCTGCCCTGGAGGTTGCAGCCTTGGCTCTGGTGCGCTCCACTGAGTCTGCCAGGAGATCTCATGGACGCCTGAGTGGAGCGGACTCTTAAAAACACTGTTTACCCAAGGAGATTTATTTAAAGTTACAGAGCGGCACGAAGTCTCACTCTCCATCCTTTGTGTGTGTGTGTGTGTGTGTGTGTGTGTGTGTGTGTGTGTGTGTGTGTGTGTGTGTGTGTGTGTGTGTGTGTGTGTGTGTGTGTGTGTGTGTGTGTGTGTGTGTGTGTGTGTGTGTGTGTGTGTGTGTGTGTGACTCATGATATTTACACGTGCAAGTCTGCATTGAAAACAAGATGTGCAAGTGATGGATTGCCGTCAGTGTTTTGTAATCCTCTTTTTTAAAGACACGTATGATGTTAAAATTTCTTTTAATGAGAATATTTCTCCACACCTCATCCATCCTCAACCGAGTGCTTTATAGTTCAACAGCTGCACTGCATGTTCACAAGTTATCTCCCAGAATTTCCCCTGTGACAGTGATCAGGTCATGCGTGTACTTTCTTTTCTGTGCTCTGACGAAGACTCACATGCACGTCATCTGGATTCAATGTGCTTTTCCCACTCTGAGTGGTGCATTAATCAGACAGTAATAGTCTTTGATGGAAAAAAAACCCAATAGGGGGTTGTAATTTTGTGTATGTCATAATGTTTAAACAGCTCATATGCAACGTTCAAGTGGAGCAGCCTAAGTGGGCATAATGGTCAAGAGCAACGTATGGTGAAGGGGAATTCCCTTTATCTCTGCTGGTGTCATTGGTTTCTAACGGTGTTTTCACTGGCACCACGAGCAGAGAGAGGTCACGAACAGTAAATTATGATCAGTCCAATGTGTTGGTCCACAGCAACGTGTCAGTGTTCATAGACTTTGCTATGGATATTCAGGTTCCTCAGTAGAAGTGCGTTAATGCTTTTGGTGAACCTCTGACCTTTCCTCTTGTGCACCCATCAGGCCAAGCTTACCCAAGATATCTCTAAATCTGATCCTCAGATTGCCGTCGAATTCACAGAGCACGCTCCTGCTCCCCAGGGGATGAGCCCTTTCGTCCTTGGACACTCTACAAACTTTTCTCTTGTGTCATCGTCAAGCCAAAATGTACTCAGCACACAAGATATTTCATAATCTACTGGGCTAACCGCCATTACATTTGTTGAGTACATCAGTGCTGCCAAGAGGATAAATCAGTTAGATTTCAATGGTCATGTGACCTCTTTTTTTTTTCACAAGCTGTGTGTATATAGTTGGCTCCACTGCTGGTACGGTTCAAGAAACAAAAAATGTGTGTCTGCTGTTTGTTCCATGCAGCCTTTAGGAGCTACTAGCCGACTTTCAGTGTCACAGTAGAGTGAGCTACTCTTTTGCTCTGGTCTTTGCAGTGAGCTGTTCAGTTGTGAAAAAAGAGACTTTATTGATTTATGTTGATTACAAAAACCTTGGCGTTATGGCCTCGTGTTCTTGGCTACAATGCATTTGGCATCAGAGTGTGTCGCTGAAATTCTGCTGAGTAGGTAATTGCTTTTCCCTTCAATAAGATGACAGGTTGAAAGATAACAAAAGATGCATGAACTCAAGAAGTCTAAGGAAAACATTGACGAGTGAAAACAACTGGCCTGACACCGGGCCTGTGAAGCAATATCAGCAGTCTGTTAGGTCATGTACACATATAAGCTGTTTGTACAGACGAAAGCATTGTAGAAACTGACACGAGTGACTGTACGTTATGTGGGTTCATTTAACTTTGCTCCGTTGCTTTATTCCTAATGCAACAATGTTTATGTTTGTTGGTCTGTATGTATTGAGTAAAATCTGACTTTTGTCTGTTTTTTTCTGCACAGTACATCAAGATCCCAGCTCCCACACCAGAGTCACCTTCTGCTCTTCGCGTCTTCTCCTTCTACTTATCCAGCGACAGCAAAGACCAACCTCAAGCCAGCTTCGACTGCATCCATCAGTATGTTTCAAGGTATGCGCTCAGTCAGCTGAAACTTATTTTCTCATGCTGTTTATCATTGCCTTAAGGAGCAATTCACGTGTTTCTTTAAAAAAAAAAAAAAATTACACTAAACTCTATCCTATCTCAACCTTCAGAGAAAACTATGTGGAAATCTTTTTTTTCCACATAAATCAGCAAAGGACTTTGCTGTGTACACCAAAAAAACTTAAAGAAGTTAAGCTTAGATTTGTGTAGTCTGTCACAGCAATTTTAGATGCAAGTGTTTGACATGATCTGCAGGTTGTGGTGCATTTTGCAATTTTCACCGGTCATCAGTCCTTCAGCTCTCTGTGAGCTCAGGCCTCCGAGGGCATCGTGAGAGGCGGTTAGCTCGCTGCTTGCTGTGCACAGGATGGGGCAATTGTACTTTCTTGTATATTTCTGGGCTGACCCTCTCATTACTGAGACCTGTGATGCCTTGTTTATGGAGTGGATATGCTTGGAAACTGAGGGTTATGCTCTGTTGCTGCCTCCTGCTGCCAGATGGCTAACTGTGGTTTGAACTCAAACTTGTTCTGGTTCCAGTCAGCTGCTGGAGCCAAGAGAAACAGCGTAACAGCATGAGGGCAAGATCCTGATCCTGCCCCTACATTTGTTCTGATATTTAGAGGATAAAGAGGCAAAGCGATCTCTGGCCATGTGTGTGATTGTTTTGTGGGGGAAAAGGCTCCTTATTTTTTTTAATATGAAAAAATATGAAATTGGCATCACAGTAAATCCTATTTATTTATTTGCAGCATTAATGTAGCACAGGTTCATGCATTAAAACTTTTTACTTTTGTCCAAAATTATCCCTGTTTTGCAAGTGTGCTGGCTGGAGCCAATCTAATCCTGGTGGTTTTCCACAGGCTCTATCCTGCTTTGAACCAGGATATCTGGCTTTCTCACACGTAGCGGGCTGCAGAGCTATATCTAGCCTGTGACATAACCTACAGTAACCATAGACCTGTCTTAGCCAGCTCCCACCACAAAGCCACTTTATGCTACATGCAGTCTTTACAGTGTTGACTGTACAGCCAGCAGAAAGCTCCACAGTCCAATGTCTCTGTGTTTTTGTTTCGCAGTGACGGCCGCGAGCAGCTGGAAGGTCAAGGCATCATCCAGGACAAGATCACAGTGTGTGCCACCGACGACTCCTACCAGATGACCCGTGAGAGGATGTCTCAGGTGGAGAAGGACAGCTGGAGCCGCTCTGCAATTGAGATCAAACCTGGAGCCACACATCTCAGTAAGAATAGACATGAGGTCTATGTGGAGCAAAACCAGAGGATCAGAGGATGATACATGTGCAGATTTTCAAGGGGAGAGGCCAAACAGCTTTAAGCTTGGAGAGGGATCAGCAAATTGAACGTGGATACAGAGATGCCATATAAAAACAAAAATAGAAATATAATAGCACCTATAAAAGTAATGGGAATATTTGCTTCTCATGAGAAAATATTGCTGTATTCATTGCTTTAAGCTGAAAGCCAGATATTTTCCTATTTTGATGTGTAATGAAACCAGATGTGCAGGCCTTTTGGTTATACAAATAGGACTAAAAGCTGCCTCTCATCTTTATTATTTTGTACCTTTTTTGACCTTTGGTTGTCATTTTGTTGTGAGTTTCTTGCTGTCCTGTTTAGTTTCTCTGTCTTTGTAAAGACTGTAGTATTGGTCAAAAGCAACCATATCTGTCAAAGCCAGATTCCTCTTGTTAATACTACTGAAAAGTCTGGAAGTGATTGGACAGCATCTCTATAACCTTGACGTGCTAAGAACTAATTTTCACTTCTTTTTTTTTTTAAATAGCAAATAGCTAATTTTCAAGTAAATTTTCCTGCAGTGTGGTGCCAAAAGCATGTTCAGTAATGGTTCACTAATGCTGCAAACAAATCATAAGCTTCTGTTTAAAGAAGTTAACACCAGGTTTGCCATGAAAGTGAAAAGTATATATTCACAGGTGATTAATTGTTGCTACATTTACATTTACATTTTTACAGACTTTGTCCAACAAATTTCTTACAGCGTTGGCCAGATACCCGGATATGTTTACACAGTCACAGAGTGGAGACTCGTTTTCCTTATGGGGATAAAACACAAGACCCCACAACATATATTATTAAATTTTAGGATGAAGAATTGGGTTAAAGTTAGTGTGAGGGTTAGGGTTAGGTAAGTGTGTGTGCGTGTCAGATCGTAATCATGGAAGATGCCTTACAGTGTATCAGTTATATGAAAAGAGACATGAACTGACAAGCTACTTTTCTCTTTTTTCTCTTTGCCAACCTTTGCTGTGGTTATGCAATCTTGTGTCTTGGCATGATTCTAGACCCCACTGTCAGTGCTCCTGGGGAGCTGAAAGTCAAATTTAGACTGTGTGGATTGTGCAACAACAGGTCTTCAGGTGAAGATGACTTGGCAACATATACGCCCGTAGGGAAACATTTAATAACTGCACTCTACGTGACCCGTTCAGCCTCGTGAGGTGCTCATGAACACAGTGCACATTATCAGGCATGCCAAAACCCATCGAGCATGCATCTGACACTCCATACACCCGACACCATCATTTTTGCATAATTCTATATATTGTTACCATGATTAATAGCTGTAAGTAGACTAATGATAACGCATAGAGTTATTATCACATGTCAGGAAGGACGTCACTTTTGTAGTTGAAAGGAAAGCCTTCTTTTCCTGTACCTCTGCCCCACTCTGACCTTCAAAGCACAGATTAACCTGTAATGGGATTAGCACAGAGATAGCTTTCTCTGCTCGAACATGCCCCATCTGTCTGCAGCAAAGATGTAAGCAATGATCAATGGGGTATTTATATCTGAAGACAAATAGATGCAGGCCAGCATGCACATGTGATCTAGTGGTAAAGGTTAGTAGAAGATATGTAATGACTGCATCCCCATTACTCAACCAGTTGTCAAGATTGTGCAGCCCAGAGAGTATGTACGCACATGGAACAGGTAAAAGCAGTGTTGAGTTGAGAAATCTGGCCGCCTTTAACTCTTGTCAAATAAAGCTTTTTGTAATGCTTGCATGACACATTTCACAGTTGGAGATTTTCCACTCAGGACTGTCAAAATCCTTCTAATGAGCTTGAGTCTCTCCTAATGTAAGCAAATTCTGAAGATTAGATGTCACTTATGTGTACTTACATTCATTTGTAATGTTTGGGATGTTAAATGCATAGAGTATATATGCACACAGTCTCTCTTTTTTTTTTTTACCCGTTTTTGAGCAATGTAACCATACACTGCATGACTGAATATAACTTATTCATGAAAATCTACTTTTTTGTATCTTCAGATAAATGTGTCAAGTTCCACAAGAGGCCAGCTCCTCTGTCTGCGTCAGACAGCAACTTCCACAGACTGTCTACCAACAACCGGAGGAATGGCAGCATGGCCACGCCGACCCAGAAGCCCTTGAGGGAGCGGATCATCCACCTGCTAGCTCTCAAACCCTACAGGAAACCGGAGCTGCTGCTATGGCTGGAAAGAGAACGAGCCAGCCCCAAGGACAAGGCCGATCTAGGCGCCATTCTGGAGGAGGTACGCAGACACATCACATCATTCACAGATGGTTTGCACACATGAGTTTTATACATTTATATGACTTGCTTGCTTGTGTCCTTTGACCTTTGAATTCGCCCACTTCATTAACTTGACTGATTTGTATGCTGTCATGATGTGAAACAGCGCTTTCTCATCCGATAAAAGCAGACGATCCAGCGAGCGCTGTGATTAACCCGTCGGCGCCGTGAGTGGGACTACTAACGTTCTTGTCATACTGTTGTCAAGTACTGTCAAGCTGGCGACCGCTGTAGACAAGTCAAACGGTGCTATTGAGGCTTTTTTTTCACCCGACATTGCAGTTTGTTTTTACTCCGCTCTGCTACACTCATTCAGTACATTTGCACACTTCCTACACAGAAGAACGTACCCATGCACACACACACACACACACACACACACACACACACACACACACACACACACACACGCACGCACACACACACACGTTTTTGTGTGGTGGGTGTGTTGGGGTGAAAACCCAACATGGATGCATATAAACACGACAATGTTGCAGCCACCCATTAACACATTGTAAAATACATCTAGCACCATTAAAAACAAATCATCGTAGCCTCGCTGAGAACACTGAAAACACACAACTGCGTTCATTCATCATATAGTATATAGTAGCAAGTAGTGATGCTTCATACCAGTCTTTCCATTCAAAACAACAAGCCAAGAATAAGCTACATTTTGGCAGGGTTGAATATGGCGATTTAAAAGCATATGTGACCCACAAGCTGAAAAGTAGAGCTTTACGTTCCAGCTAGCAAACATATAATCATGTACTGGAAGAAAGCAGGAGCCAGTTCTGCTTTAACCTGAACTTGTTATCTAATTTAGAAACGTTTACCTCATGTGACTTTCCTGTATACATTTTTGAGTAATTCCTAAATGATGTTTGTACTGTCATCATTGGTGTGCGTGCGTGTCATGCACACACATCAACAAGCACACGCATATGGTTCCTGTGTCCGTGCGTGTGTGTGTGTAATTAGGTCGATGCTGTAATTGTCTCTGCTGAGATTGTGTTTGCAGTGGGGCGGGCCGCTCTGTCAGGAGGCCCCCAGAAAGATAGATATCCTCAGAGAAAGGCAATCTGATGAGATTAGAGAGGAGGTTAAAGCCTGAGACTCTCAGCTGGGAACATCATTGTAGAAAAAGAGTTTTTCAGGAACGTGGATGTTCCACTTTCAGCAGGTCCAAGACTCCAGATTGTGCCAGTGTTTCTGTAATTATCTGGATAAACTGACGGTGATCAGTCATTAGTTAATGAATACACACTGCAATCAAACTAAAGCCATTAATGGACATATTAAAGCAGCTATAATTGATTTATTATTATGTGAAAACATTGTGACAATGTGTAATGGAAGTTTTAAGTAACATCATGTGATATTTTGCATTCTAGGTGGCAAAAGTGAATCCCAAAGACAGCAACTTCCTGCTGAGGGATGACTTCTACAAGCACGTGCAGAGGGACTGGCCCGGCTACAGCGAGGAGGAGAGGCAGCTGATCAGCAGGCTTCTGGCCAGGTGGGTCAGAGGCACGAGCCACACCGAGTGGGGATGCTGTCTCTGATGTTACAATAAAACTAGTAATTGAATCTTTCAATTTCACTGTGACTGACTTCATTCAAGTGGCTTCATGCTTTTCAGTGCGTCCATGGTGTTTTTGGCATTTTTTGAAGTCAATAAAATAGTAATTGGACATGAAAACATTTTTTTTTCTTTACTGGTACGATTGTTTCTCTCAGCTCTAGGCCATCAAAGGCTCCTCTTTGTCTGCCATCTTCTCCTCTGTCCTCCACATCTTCTCCTCTCAGTCCCACACATCTCTGAACACTCCAACCTAACGTGTCTGTGCCTGCTACGCTAAGACTCTGTTTCATTTTCAAGCTCGGCTTTATTAGTTCTCCTGTAAATCCACATAACTTTGCAGCGACGCCAGTTAGAAGTAGTTTCTAAATTCGTACATTGGTAATGTTTTTTTTTTCTTTTTGTCTCATCCGCAAATTGCCTTGTTCTTTCCTTCTGTTGAATAGGAAGCTGCAGCCGCACATCAGCCACCAATCAAGAAATCTTCAAGCAAATGTGTCGATACTGAAGACCTCAGAGGATGTGACACCACATCACAGCACAGTGAAAAATCCTGCGGTGGTAAACAGCCGTATTGTTTTTTTATTCAATTTTGAACATGAGTGAAATCTGTTTTTACCCTGGTGCTTTCTTATTATACTGTGTGTAGTACATGTTTAAATTAGTATAGATCACATGTCCCTGCTGACTTCAGTCTCATACAGGTGAGGTCAGTTAAAGGCTGTGAATGGTACTTGCAAGTTGTTTCTGTGATTCTGTAATAAAATGAATGATTTGAGTGATTTCTCTCTTTCTCTTCCTCATCCTTTCCCAGAAGCGTCCCGTGCCTTTTGACTCACCGGAAAGGTTAGCTGTGAAGAGACAAAGACTTGCGGACCAGAGGTTGCAACAGCAGCCCACAGCAGACGGACTCTTGAACAATAAAGGACATGACTTTGCAACTCCTACCCTCAACCCCAGTTTCCACACAAAGACTGAGTTTCAACGGACAAGTAGCCATCCTGGCAACCAAAATGGCTTACCAGGGGGCCACAATGACTTTCCTCTAATGCACAAACTGTCTAGCAGCTCTGACACACCTGTTTCAGAGAGCAGAGACCAAGAACCCAAAGTAAGCAGCCACCAGCCTCTGCAGGGTGACCGAGCTCACCAGCAGCTCGCCAGCAGCCAGCACAGGAAGAAGAAGTCTAAAAAGCACAAAGACAAGGAGCGGGAGAGGTTAAAAGACAACAAGGCCAGCGAATGGTTAGAGACGAGTCCTGATCTCAAGCAGAAACCGGACAAACTTGACAGTAAGGACCTTTTTACGTAGATTTGTCTTGTTACTGATGGAAGCCTCCATTTCTCTTGTACTGTTTGATCACATCCTGAAACCAACACAGTCATGAGGAGGGTTAGGGATGTTTTACGTTTCACTATAAATGTTTGAGGATTCCATCCATTATATGGCAGTGGGCCCATCTCCTAAACACTGTTGTTTTTGCTCTACAGTTGCCTTCAAAATAACAGGTTGCGCATTCATACTTTTTGCTCATGACCAGTGGTAATTGTGCGTGAGGTCTCTGTAAGCGACCGTTTGTCAGACAGCCCACTGATGCATTTATACAGTATTATCTCATAAGCATGTCTGTGTTTGTTCCCATAAGCTCACTCTCTTGAGTCCTCAAAGTGTTATGTGGCTGATTGACTCAACAACAGCTCGAGCCGCTCTTCAGGTCTCTAAGCTGACATGTCTCTTGATACCCATAAGCTCTTAGCTAGTATACACAGAGGCAGGCAGGCACAGGCACAGGCAAACAAAAACACACTGCCTAACATTCAGACAGTGACAAAGTATCATGTAAATGATTGTCGTGACTCAAATCATTTCCTTCATCTGGTGCCTTTATTCCAGATCCTGACATCACAAATGCTGTGGCCTCTGAGGAGAAGCCAGATTATGTGCTGTGAGTATAAACATGTCTTCAGATCGTTTTGTTGTGGTTGTTCCATATGCTATCACTTTGAACACATTTAAGATATATCGGTTGTTAAAATATGTGTTGAGAACAAACAGCGCGCTCAAACATGGACATAGACACACATGACTCTTACTTCTTTATTTATTGCTGTTGTTTAAATATATAACTGGTTCTGTGAAATACTCAGCTGTCTCCACTGGTGATGAATGTGGGCCTGTTAGCAGCAGCATGACAGTGTGGCCCTGTGCTGCCACCTTGTGTCAAATAGAGGTATTACACCAAGAGAAAGGAAAATTAGGATGTGAGGAAATGGCCTCTTAGCAAAATATTTAAAGGTAATAGTGAATGGGAAAAATGCCACCACTGAAATACATCCACAGTAGATAATTTTACTTCACACTTTAGTCCGTTGAATAAGACCAGTTACATTGTGCAGGAGGTTTCCTGCCTCTATAACATCACCATTGACTCCACAAGTGTTTGTCTGTGTGTCCCCTTGCAGCACGTACGGCACCATCATGACTTTGGAGCAGCGTCAGAGGTACCAGCAGGATTTCTGTGCAGAGTATGATGAATACAAAGACCTCCACTCCCGGATTGCAACCATAACTCACATGTTTGTTCAGCTAGGATCCAAGATCAAAAGCTTGTCCCCTGGCACACAAGAGTATAAGGTATCACTACACCTGATTCCAAACATGGCAGACATTTGTTAATTGCAGCAAATGTGTTTATGTAGCTAAATGAATATTTCTATTCTAATTATTTGTGTTTTCGTACCATTTAGACAATGGAAGACCAAATACTAGAAAAGTACAACAAGTATCGAAAGGTAAGTCAAACATTTAGACACTTTATTTTGCTGTTTTCTGGGGTTGTTTCGTCTCCTTAAAGAAGTCACATGTCAATCTTTTCCTATTCAGTAGCTCCATATCACATCTAACATGCTGAGAAAACTGAATTTTGAAAAATATGCTCCAGTATATTGTAGGTGACTGTTTATGTGCTGGTTGAGAATAAGGGAACATCCATTTTGCAATTCGTGTGAAAACCTTTTACTAAAAGCTCTCTCCTCTCTCCACAGAAGTTTCCAGGCTACCGGGAAGAGAAAAAACGCTGCGAGTATCTCCATGAGAAACTGTCCTACATCAAACAGCTCATCATAGACTATGATGTTGCTCAGGCCTCGTCGTAGCAGTGGCTCCCCCCTTTATCAGATTTTTATGTGGAATCCCCGTCTTTGCATAAACAACATTGTGTGGGTGTCAAACGAGGCGTTTTTATTGAAAGTGGTATAAAGGGTTTTGGATAAAACTGCAGACGACAGCACGGAGTGCTTCTGCTGGGACCACAGACGATGCTGTGATATCAGTCATTAGCAGATTTCTCTCCGGTATTTATAAGTCTATATGTCGTGAAGTTATCATTTCTTAAGGGGTGTGAAAATGTGAAATGTCCAAGGGAGAGGCAAAAAAATGTCTGCATTAAGGAGATGACATGAGAGTTTCCCTCAGTTTTTGCAGGCCTTTTTTAAACCAGTGTCAGTGTAAGCCATTTTGCTGGAATATGTAACAGGTAGCAAATATGACTTTAGCTTATTCACTTTGTTTTTTGACTCCTGTTAAGTCAAACATTGCTCCAGGCATGGCTCCCCTTTCCTTTTTTTATGAAGTTCAATATGGAGCATAGAAATTCTTATTCATGCCTGACAAATGAAGCAGCAGAAAAACTGAAGTCATTTCATCTCATGTCTTATTATGCAAATGAGCTGAGATCATTCTACTTGTTCCCAGGTTAACTTTCCCTTCATGTATCAGCTCTGTGTTTTGAAGCAAAGCTACTTTAAAGCAGCTGCTGCATTAGTGTCAAAATATTGAAATTAGATTTTTCATAAAGTAGTTGATTTTAAGTTGATTTTATATTGGGAACAAGTGAAACAATTCAATATTCCTTTATTTGTCCCGCGAGGGGATATTCCAAAACAATCTCACACCTCAGCACAAAATAAGATTTTAGAATTCAGTGATGTACAAGAAGCTTATCAAAATGAAAATATTGTACAATACAGCCAGTAAGAGGTCCTGATGCATTGCAAACTAAATCCAATCATCTTAGAAATACTTGCTAACATTTTGAAAGCAGCTTATTCCAATGAGAAAAACTGGAAAATTCCCAAATGTTTGGACATGCTAAGAGGTTCACATAGAATGTGGTGCAATACGGTACAGTACATTGAGATATATGCTGTCTCCTAAATGTATTTGTGTGTAAAGTATTTACCACAACCTCCTCTTTAGACTGACTGGTAAAGGGACCAAAACGCTTGGCCTTGATGGCTGTTACAATAACATTGTTAATCAGGCACCGAGTCTAGTTTCAAGTATTTCAACCCACTGGGATAAAAGTGTCTTCTCTCTTATCTCTCTTTTTCATTCTTAGAACTACTCATGTATTTATTTTAAGAATCTCC
The DNA here is from genome assembly GCF_039877785.1 of Chaetodon trifascialis. Classification (NCBI taxonomy): domain Eukaryota; kingdom Metazoa; phylum Chordata; class Actinopteri; order Chaetodontiformes; family Chaetodontidae; genus Chaetodon; species Chaetodon trifascialis. The sequence continues at coordinate 21,370,644 of NC_092056.1, forward strand.
CTCCACTCTGTGTTATTGGTCTCCTCAGCATGAAGAGTCAGGTCTTGTTAGATCAGTGTTTGTATCCAAGCAGCTGAAGGTGGGAGAGGTTTGACTCCGATCACAGCTTCGTGTTGTATGGTTTGTCTGACCTGGCAGAGCTGTGTAGGGCGACCTAGACTCCTCGAAATGTTATTGCTGAAATCCATCCAACACTTGCACTGTGTCTGAAATTGTTCACTTTTTCACTATAAAGAAAAAAAAAACACCACACTACGTAAAGCATGATGGTACATTATGTATCATCTGCATGTTGTATTGCACTGTTGGATTATTAGAGTCCTTTAAGAATTCAGACAGCCCTTCAGAGTGGGAGATGGCGCTGAATTGGCGACTTTGTAGTGGACGCTGAAAGATTTCAGAGTCAGCCCTGGATGTTTGGTCTTCAGGGAAATACTGTATAGAGCCATATTGGTAAAAAGTCTATGTTTCCAATATCAAAACCAGTTGTGGTACTTGGGTATTTTAAACACTAGCCTGGAGGGTTCTCTGTCCTTCAGTTTCCAATTAATAATCAGTGCCCAGTCAGGTTTTCTTTGTGTGTGTGTGTGTGTGTGTGTGTGTGTGTGCGTGCTGCATGCATGCGTGCGTGCGTGCGTGCTTGTGTGTGCGTGGGGACCCGCTAAGCCCAGTCTGAAAAATGGAACAGCGTCTGGCAAAGTTTCCACTCAGACTGTAATCGTTCACCATGGTTGGAGTTTTTGTACTGAATGTTCTCATGCAGTCAATGACGTAGAAGCCTTAAGATGACACTTTTTTTAGGACAAAACCAACAAACTGCCAATATCAACAAGGAGTTATCATTCACACACATCTGTTATCTGCCTTATGTCACTGCTAGCTGTTACATTTAAACCTGTCTTAGCCATTTCACTGCTCAGATGAATGCCAACAGTGACTTTCTCACATGTTTGACTATCACTTTCTGGAGGAAACGTCTCATAATGTAATTTAAAGGTTCTGTAGTGCACAGTTTGATTGATTGATGGCATAGCGTGCTCATTGGTCGCATTTGTAATCCCTCTGGTACTCTGCTCGTGACTGTCACTGAGATCTGTGGTCAGGTATTCATCATTAGAAATATCACTTTGGTTTGTACTGTGGCTGATGTTCCTGTTGATAACCCGTCTGACTCACCTGGAGCAGTTTGACTGGAAGACTGTCTTCAGCGATTCTTGTGATATTTCAAGCACAAAGAAAATCAATGGTTAAAATATCAACACTCAATCACTTTCAGGAAGTGGCTGGCAGTTACGAGAAGGTTTCAGGAGGGAAGTCATTTTCGAGTGGTTGATTATAGACTAATTATCTGGGGGTTATTGACTGCGACGAAAGAACCACTGCTCTTGAAGAAAATTCTTACAAATCACTAAATGAATTTCATGTATCATCTTAATCACAAGCTACAATAAAGAGTTCATAAGGTGTTTTGTGTTTTGGACTGGTGCCGAATATTTACAAGGCACCGGTGTGTGCTGCATAGTAGGTGTTTTTATGTACGGCGTCTGCTGAAGGGAAAGCTTCATCTTAGTCACAGAAGCAGACGAGAGTATGCACCATGAACTGCATTTTACAAATGTATACTTTCTCTTTTCCACGTTGCGCAAAGTCAAATAAAAACTTGAAAGTGAGTTTTGCCCTGAGATTTGATTGTTTTTGTGTTTCAAGCCTTGCTCTCTAAATCCTCTTTGCAGGTAATTGTGTCGTTCACTGATCATCAGCATTCAGGTTTTCTTTAATCCCAACATTCAGATGTGAAGTCATGATCACATCCACTGGACTGTGGTGTTTGTCTGCATTAGTGGGCCTCTTGGTTATTTTGTTAAATGAATGAAAAGTGCTCATCAGAGTATGTGACCCCAAAATACATACAACATGTATAAAGGGTCTGTAAATGGAAAACAACTTATAGATCCATTAAGTCATTCACAAGAACAACGTCTGGGTTGCCTGGTTGTGAAAGGTCCTCTGGAAGATTGTTTAAAGGTTTTGGTTTGTTTGTTTGTTTGTTTGTTTGTTTGTTTGTTTGTTTGTTTTAGCTCCCAAATTAATGGAATACCTCTGGGAAAAACTGACTAAAAACTTTGTGTTAACAAATTGTTAAATTGTAATCATTTTAACACATTTTAACTTTTCTTCACAATCTGGCAACCCAGAGGTTGTTCTTGGTAATAACTTAAGAGCTCTATTCAGAATCTGTAAATGTTTAATTGACATCACTAAAATCCATTCCTAATAACTGATAAACCCATTATAAAGGGACTATTTATGACCTATCAGAAAGCAGTAATCCTGTGTCCTGTGCTGTCTGGAAGATAATCCGCTAAAAGGGCTTTAGGGCTTTTTCAGGGCTTTTGGCTAATACCAAAGGCAGTCAACGTGCGTGTATCAAACAAATGCAGCTTGTGCCTCAAATTGTGCATATTGATCTTGCACGATGATCATCTAAGCATCAGATATCGAAAGTCGTTAATGCGTGCAGCTTCCTAACCGTGACGAATATACGGCGCATGGAGTCGATCATGCGAGCATTGAACACACTACACTGAAGAACAATGGTGAAATGAAGAATTGATTGTGCTGAGTGGAGTCTTTGTCATGTGTACCTGTTTTAAAACCTGTGAAAGACTTGCCCGCGTGCTCCACAGATCCCTAGAGGCGCTGTTGTCATGACGACCATTAAACATCAGCACCGTGTGAGGCTGTCGGTGACCATCATAAACTCAGTCCACATAAAGGTAAGACCACTGTTCACTCGTGTGAAGTGTTTCTGTGGGAATATGACATTTCGAAATGGGTTTTTTTTTCTTTTAACAGCTAAATAAAGGTCACTATGAGTCCACTTCCGTTCACCGTGGATGTCGTAGCTAGCATTAGCAATAGCTACCTTGTTTTGGCTTTTCTTTTTCCCCCATAAACTAAAAGCTAACGCTAAAAGTTAGCAAGCATACATCACTGGTTAGTTTTATTTCATCTTGTGTGTGACCTCAGTTGTGTGTCAGCTTGTGGTGTAGCAGTGAATCCAACAACAGCTGCCGCATCCCTCACTGTCAGCCAGACCCACATAGTAACAGTCAAGCACCAACATGGATTCATCGCTGTGGCTGTGTTGCCTGTGTTCATCCTGATTTTCTATGCTATAACGTTAGCTATATTCATGGTAATGGTGAATTTTAGTGTTTAGAGTGTTTCTATTTTGTGTGACTTTATGAATATATAAAATGAACGTCATTTTGGTCATAGGAGGTTCATCAACAGAAAAGGTACCCCAGACTCAAACATGGAAGCATCTTGCAAAACAGAGACATCCAGACAGAAAACACCTACTGTGGAACTGTCAGGTGCGACACAGGTATGGATGAGGGGTTTAAACTTACTGGGTTATTTCTGGAAATGGGTTCAGGACAGAGATGTTATACATCAAACCCTTCCTAAACTATATTATTTTCAATGATGTCAAGTCAAGATTATTTGTGTAGCCCAACATCAAATATCTCCTAAAGGCTCAACAGCCTCACAAACCCCTTTCTTTTTATTCTACTAACAGAAATAAACTGTCCAAATCTTTGAATAAAAAGGCCAGTGCTTTCTAAAGGAAATGTGACTATTCATTTTTGGCTGCTGTGACTTTTCCGTCAGCTTCCACAGAGCACCAACTGCCTGGCGTGCTCAGAAGACGGCAGGTACCTCGGTCTGGGTCACTCCCAGGGCTTGGCTGTGTGGTGTGCGTCTTCTCTGGTCTGTGTAGCAGAGTGGCTGCAAGACCGAGTAGAAATTGCATCTATTCAAATGACGAGGATGGCTGAGACAGCCTATTTGCTTGGCACCGTTGATGATATGGGTGGGTAGTATTCCTCCAATCAGCCACTGCTTCTCCTCACTTCCTGCTTTATTTATCATCCCATCCCATCCATCCATTTTTGGGGTTGCGGGGGGGCTGGAGCCTATCCCAGCTGTCAACGGGTGAGAGGCGGAGTACACCCTGGACCAGTCGCCAGCCGATCGCAGGGCAACATGTACACAGACAACCATTCACGCTCACACTCACACCTAGGGGCAATTTTAGAGTCACCAGTTAACCTAATGAGCATGTTTTTGGTCTGTGGGAGGAAGCCGGAGTACCCGGAGAGAACCCACGCATGCACGGGAAGAACATGCACACTTCACACAGAAGGGCCCTACCGACCCCGACCCGGGGATCGAACCGGCACCCTCCTTGCTGTGAGGCGTGCGCACTACCTGCTGGGCCACCGTGCCACCCTGTTCAGCATCCCTCTCCTGCATAAATGTATAATCATGTACAGACTGACACTTATTGAAACACTTGAAATGCTCTAGCTTGATCCTGAGATCGTGAACTATTACAGCACAGAACTGAGACAGTAACACCTGACAATTAGAGGAAAAGCACTTTTCCAGAAGGTGTAGAAAAATAAAAATAAAATCCTCGCATCAGCTGCTGTCATGTTCTTCTGCAGGTGTTGCCAGAGTCTTTGTGTATCACTGTGAAGGCATCCACCTCCTCAGTGTTATTAACGTGATGGTGCGTATAGTCAGTGTTGTTTCTTGGGTTATGCCGTGTCAATTTGTCTTTTTGCAAATGTTTTGCAAAATGTCATACATATGTATTTTCATTTTAGAATTCATGTAATTCATTTTGAGAACAGGAAAAAAATAAACAATCGATTCAAAAATTCCTTTCAATATCAGGAAAATATCAACGAAAGGCGCATTTGCTCAACATTTGAAGTATCTGGTGGAGGAGATTATGGAGCTGCATCAATCAGCTGTAAGTAAGGCCTTTGCTGTCTCTTTGAGCTGTGTTTACTTTCTCATTTTAATTAACGGACTCATGTTTTTCACACCTCCTATCAGGCAACGGCGCTCTTTGGCTCGAGGTCTATCACTTCCCCTCAGGAGCATGGGTGACAGAGTTAGAAATGGCACGATCACAAAAACAGGTTCGGTACTGACATTTAATTGCTAGGCTGGTTTGAACATGATTGTGTATTAGACGCCACGTTAGGCATCTCATTAAGCATGACATTTGATTATCACCTAGAGTTTGAAACTGAGCTTAGCTTGTGTTTAATTTTTTGATTGAAGTCGTTTGTTTTAAATCGAACACGAAGAAAAAGGAGAGGAGCTGCTGAATTTTGAACAATGACAAGATGATATAGATATACACAAATTGGGACATATGGCAGAAAGAACAGGCTGGGAAGCATTTTTCCACTGGCGTTTGTGTATTTTCCTTATTTTAAATAGAATGTATGCCATTTTAACTGATAACAGATACAGCTATATATCATTGAACTACACGTTCAGTGACTTTATTTTTTTACTTACACTGAGAAAAACCTTTACGAAGTGTTTTTTCTTTTTCCTCAGGACCCAAACTCATCTGGAGATGAGGATGTGAAATGGTCTCCAGTTGCAGTGGTGATTAAAATTAAGCCGCCCAAAATTCCAGCAGGTATCTAGAGCAAAAATGCAATCCAACTATAGTGTGGAATAATGGAAAAGAACAGAAATCCATATCGTGTTTGTGTGTAAGTGGAAGTGATGGTGTAGATGCAGAGGTGTGTGTGCCTGTATGTATCTCCACGTCATTATCCCACCATGTTTCTGCCATTTTGTAGGAGCCCCATTGGATGGTCCACTTGAAGTCTTGCAGGTGACGGATTTTTTGACACACTGTTTGGCACTGGACGTAGACACCAGCAGCTGTCAGCGGGAGGAACATGCTTCCAATACAGACGCGGGAAAAACAAATGCAAGCCCGAGGTGCGATATATTTAGCACAAATACAATCAGCACTTCATAGTTAAATGCTGCTACGGCAGCTCTGTTGATGATCTGAAGCACGTAAGGGTCCTTGAAGTCTTTGCAGGAAATATTTGAGTATTTTGTTTTTCTGGTTGGGCTGAGGAACCCCAAACCCCCGACTCCATCCCCATACCTGACACCAAAATTGTGCCCCTGGTAACATCCTGTGAATCATGTAAATCATTAAATGTGAAAGCAGATGCTGTTTCATATTAGTTACATGGAGTCTTTTTCAGGCGATGCACCCACCACTTTCTCCTGCCTTGTGGTCAGGTTCCTGGCGGCCGTAAAGCAAAGCCTCAGTCAGGTTTGTAAAAATAAAAAAAAGTGTTGAATATGTGAATATTCAGTGATAAAGAATAATGCAAAACAATAGGCCAGACTGTTTCAGAGCCCTTTCCACTAAAAAATGAAAAATAATAGATCAAAAACAGCATCTTTAATGAATAATCCCCCATGAAGACAGGAAGTGTCGGGCTATGCTCAGAATAATGTCACTGTTAATCTTTGGCTTTTTGTCAGAAGGATTGCCTGTTGCTGTCTGCGTGTGGTGGAGTGGCAGCCGTAATCTTCTTCAATATTTGCTGGGAAAGGGTTCAAAGAACAAACCAGGTAGGATATTTATTTGTTCAGAGATGAAACTTCTGGATGTTCACAGCCACATCTTTCAATGCCTGCGTGTTGTTCATGTCTGCTGTGCTCTTTTCTCAGTACAATAAGCAGACATTTTTAGTTTTGACCTGTCTTTTTGAAGCAGATGTGGATCCCATGCCAGATGTGTTGTGGCCAAATGCAAAAGAGATCCTCTGCTCTGCTGTCAGTAGATGCACCCGTTACATAGCGCTTGGGCTCAATGATGGTTTGGTGTGTGTCTGGGACAGGCAGTCTGGTGAGCAAACCTTACAGAACATTAACATGAGACACAAATGAGACACAAGTCGTTCACTACGTTTACATGCAGTCAAGTAACCCTTTCATATCCGGAATATCAGCAATAACCCGGTTGCGCACGGCCATGTAAACACCAGTAACCCTTTTGAAAAACCGGAATATGCTCATATTCTGGTTTTTAAAAACCTGAATATGACCCCTGGGTTACTCCTTTTCTAACCTGAATATTAGGTCATGTATAAGCCTATCGGAATATCCCCATCGAACGGAACATTAATTTGTGTTCTGCGCATGTTCTATTCGTAAGGAATCTTGGTCTTTTGAGTGCAGGTAGCATGAATATGGATGGCACAGCTCCAGCTCCATTTCCTATTTCTTCACATCCTCGCCTTCCACTAATGAAGAAAGTGAGACAGAATAGTGTCTAGTACTGGTGGTGGGTCAGTACCAGCACCAAAGCGCAAATGAAGGTGACTGCTACTGGCCCCGGGCTGTTCATTATCCGCCATGCTGCTGTTGTTGTTGTTGTTTTTGAAATGATGCGCATTGCGTCATGACGTTCTCCGTGCGTCGGCACGTTGTCCGTGCGTCGCTGTTTTGATCGGGATATCCCAATTGATTACCCCTATTTGCTCACGCATGTTTACAGGTTATTCCGAATGTTTCAGAAACCAGAATATTGACTATAACCCAAATATTGACTGCATGTAAACGTAGTAAGTGAATTCATGCACTTTCTTGTTGAGTACACTCAGGAGCTTCACTGCTGCAGCTTCACTATGACCTGTGACTGATGGTATCTGATGTTTGCAAACTTTAGACAGATGTTACTGACACGACTGAGTCAGTTGACTGACCTTGATCTTATGTTATCGTATCTTATCTTATGCTGGTTTTGTGATGTTTTGGGGTTTTAGTTTAGTTATTCCCTGTTTTATATCCAAAGAGTTTCTCCTCATGTGTCATGTTTTCTTTTACTTCCTGCATGTCTCTTTCCCCCTTGTGATTGCAGATAGGTTTCATCTGTCCCTCTTTAGCCTTCCCTCTCTTGTGTATTTAGTCAGCGGCTGTATTCAGACTGCACATTACAGACAAACACAGTAAGCAGTGTGTGCTACATACTGCAGACTGTCTTAATGGTATTCAGTATGAAACTGTTAAGTTAATTTATTTTGCAGTCTGCTCGGTCAGGCTCAGCTGCTCTCTGGTTTTGGAGAGCAGGAGTAAACAATATCACAACTAATTGCAAACCACCACTTCTATGTAGCGTCCCCCTATGCACTAAAAACAGAAAAAATATCTTTCAGTTGTGGGCCTGACTTTCTGCCATTGTTGCTAAAGTCTGCTGTGTTTGCTGCAGAGGTCTGTGTGACTGTGAGGTCTGTGAGCTTCTCAACTCCAATTCGTCATCAGTCTTTGTGAAACTGTCAGTATTTGAAATCTGTTATTGAAGTTTGCCTTTTGTTCTTCAATCTGTCTCCCAAGGTTTTCTGTTTAGGTCTATAACAACTGTTACACAATGTTTTAGCATACCACAAATAAACATTTCTCATGCTCACGCTCAAAACTCAGGACTGAACGGTACAGGAAACCATTCCTGCCTGTGGCCATCAACCTACACAACTCCTCCCTCTGAATGGCCCTTGAACTTTCACTGCCTGTTCTGATATATATTTTCCAATTTCAATTCTTGCACATCCAATTCAATTTTGTACATCCAAAGTTCAGTATAATAGTTCTAATATATATTTTCCATTTTCAATTTTGCACTTCCCATTTAAATTTTTTGCACATCCAATGCTCAGTATACATATTTGTTTTATTGTTGTACATTTTATTGTGTTGTATATTTGTTATTTACATATATTCTTAGTATAAATATTCTGTTTTTTTTATATAGCTTTTATATATATATATTTCTCCTCTTTCTTTCTTTCTTTCTTTCTTTCTTTCTTTCTTTCTTTCTTTCTTTCTTTCTTTCTTTCTTTTCTAATTCCATTCTAATTCTATAATTCTGTCTTATATGGAGCACTGCTACAAAAACAATTTCCCCGTGGTGATAAATAAAGGAACCCTGAATCCTGAAAATTCTCAGAGATTGAAATGACAAATATCAGATACAGAGGCCACAGCACAGTTTCTGAGTGATTCTCTGGTTAAACACACACAGCCAAGCACACTAAAGCACAAATCTATCATGCTCTTGGTCTCAGTTAGTTGGGAAAAATATTTCACATTTCCCTTAAAGGAATTTCACTCATTAGCATTAATGAGGTTTGTTGAAAGACGCATCAACACTGTGTGTGTTTGTGTGTGCGAGAGAGAGAGAGAGAGAGAGAGAGAGAGAGAGAGAGAGAGAGAGGCTGATGAGCAAACAGCCATTTTTAGAGTTTTGTAATGTAAACAAGGTTATGGTCTGTTTAATTCTCATTTTCTTGTCTTTCCTTCAGGGTCTCTGTTGTCTGTTGTCTTAGTGTCAGGGACAGACGGTGCCTTGTTCAGGATGCAGTTTGTGGATTACTGGCCTGTGTCTGCTGATGAGTCACAGACTTTTACCGCAGCAGAAGTCCATCTTTTGGCGTTATGTAAAAGTGGAGCAATCCATGCCGTCACCACAGGACGAGGGACTCCTTCCTGCACGATGCAGCTTAGTGAACGGTTTTAATTATTTCCATATTTTGATGTGTGCATCGAACCTTTCCTTTCACATAAAATGCAGTCGTGTTGGACAAAACATTTTCACACATTATGTTCTTCATCTCCAGGCCGAAACACAGCAGGGACCTCCCAACTGTCACTGCATCAGTGCCGTTCCTGCAGAGCTTGGTACTGAAGTTGTTGATGAAAAGTTTAAAGCTTTTAATACAAAAAGAATTTCCAGTATTAAAATTTGCAATTCTTTGGCTCCTGCTGTCTTATTTTTCTTGCTTCAACTAGTCGCTTGTGATGCAGAGAAATGGAAAAATGTTTCTCCAAGATGCTATCAACAAAACCACTGTGTGCTTCTTGATTCCTCCCACAACTCACCTGATTGCTTCTCCCTGCAATCCTGTTTATGCTCTGAACACCAAACAGCAAACTCTGTTCATAAAAGGTAAACCCAAAGCCAAAATGTCCATTTGTTTTTTTGTTTTTTTTGTCAGTGTCAGGAAAAAAGTATTGATTAGGGAATAACTGGTGTCATTCTAGAAGAATCTGACAGTAAGCTCATATTAACATTGATGCGTGAGCAAAAAGCGGCACAAATAAGTTTTCATTAAACTGAACCACTGAAACTAAAGACTTTCGTGTCTCATCAGGTGACCAGGACCCCAGCTGCAGTTCATCTTCTAAAGGAGGAAGCCAGAGTCAGCTTTTCGTCTTCCGTTTTGGAGAGTCTGATATTGTCAAGCAACATATTGTTTCACCTCCAGACTCTCGACAACAACAAGAAACATGCTGTGTCACTCTAGAGGAAACCTGCGATCTCTACCTTCAGCAAAGGTTGCTTTCTTTGTGTCTTCATGCCACTGTAATCTCAGTGTGTGGTGTCCAAATGTACTCTCTTGATGAGACAGATTATATGTCCACTGTGTGAAAGAACAGAGCGCAAACATATTTGAATGTTAAAGTAATGTCTTGTCATGTGTTTCTTATGTTTTCCCGTAAAGAGCACAGTCTGTGGATGAAAGGAACAAAGCTATTGCACGGACCTGGAAGCAGCTTCAGGAAACTGCAGTGATGCTACAGCAGAGACACAGCAGAGCAGCAGCCAGCTGAAGGACAGCAACAAATGATTGTTTGCACAGAGGTACAACTATGTATAGTGTTTATGTTCCCACCACTTTCTCCTGCACTATTGACTGTGACATAAAGCTCATTTACACACAGATGTAATATTTGCCATGTGAAATTGCTTAGATTAGTGCAGTGTAGTATATATGTTTTTCTAAATAAATGTTGTAAATAAATTAAAATGTTTACATAAAAGTGTCTGAATCATCTGAAGAGATTGCCTTGAAACTAGTTTATATGTGTGCTAAATATGAATTTCAGATATATTTTTTCAATAAATAATAGATAATTAACCTTCGGGCTCGCATTCAGTCCAGTAACTGGTGTTTAGTTCACTGCTGTTTGCTAGTGTGAATGATTTCTGTTATCCTTCCTGGTATATGCTCACACACATCATGTTCTGCACATGGGGCTATAGATGCTTTGTAAACAGTGCATCCCATACAGCACATCTGTTTCATACCTAATGAATATGTAAAAGATCACAATAAAAGAACACAAAATGATTGTAAATTATTAAATGCTTTCTCCAGGGGCCCATTGCACAAAACTAGGATATGTTGGTTATCCTGACTCAGCGTGATCCGGTTGCACAAAAGCAGGATGACGGAAAGTGGGATATGTTATGGGATAAGTTACCATGCAGATTTATTCTGTGGAGCTAGCCTGCTCCAGACCAGGCTAAGTTCCAGGATCTAATTAATCTCATCCCTTATCTCAGTCAGCAGTCATCACAAATGGAAACCAATAGTTATTCCACTGACCTCTACACATAGTTATCACATTCAACTAGATCCATTGTCATTATTTAAACATTGACACAAAACATAAGCATCATTAATTTCAATTTTAATTAATTTCAATCATTGTAGATAAATGATGATTTTAGATGTGTTGCAATCATCAGATAGACAGTTTCCCACAGGCTATATATAAAATACACATCCAATATAAAAATAAATACACATCAAAGAGTAACATGGTGTTCCTTTATTGAATAAGGATAAATCAAAGCATCAGTTCTTTCCAAACTGAAGTCACACAGTGACTCTACAAGATAGAAAGCACAGAATCAAAGCATATTATACAACACAAGAATAAATACACATCCAAAGGTCTGTATATAATACACCCCACATGCCTGCACACTGAAATAAATGCAGGACAAATCCGTACACAACAAATAAACAGACAAATGAATGGATGCAGTTGCCTGCAAGCTTGTGTACAGCACAAACATAAGAGGCCAAATCAATCTAACTTGATAAGATAAGATCAACTTTATTTATCCCAAAGGGAAACTATGTAAGGGATAATGCCCGACGAGGTGTCCATTATCAGAAATGAATGGATAACGCAGAGGCGTGAACCGTCCAACGCGAAGCTCCGCTTATACCATGGTCACTTACGAAAGAAATAAATATTAAATCCATTATTAATACGTTATTGTTGTTTTTTACCGTTAAAATCGTACTTTTTTCCACAAGAAGCGGCTGAGTGGACTATTTAATATCTCGTTGTGACGCGTTGCCAGTTTGCCACGCTTTCTCTCATTGTTTTATCTGTGGCGGTGTTGTCTTTCTTTTTAATTTGGTCCTTCACCTCCTCGTAAGCCTCCATGAGGATTCTGCCTCCGACGGGGAAAGTACGCCGCTCTAGTTGCCATGGTGAATCGATGAATCTGTGATCGATGGCGGGGTCTATTTGAGGAAGCCGCGTGCACATACTATTCCAGGATAGGTTTCACCTGGCTTGTTGAATCCGTGTCTGCTCATCCTGGCTTGGTCTTTGTGCAACCTGGACGCTCATGTTTTGGATTGGTTGAACTCAGCTCAGTCACTTACCCTGGATGTCTTAATCGTACTTTTGTGCAACGGGCCCCAGGTCAGTACACATTGCAACACTGAATGAGAGAATTCAGTAAGAAAATAAAGCCATGGCAAAGTTGAAGCACACAGGAAAAGGTCTGTTTGTGAAGCAGCTAGCAGCCACTTTTTGACTCAGAGGCTCTGACTAAATGCACCCAAAGTACAGGACTAATTGTAGACCCACTGTTATTAAATCTGCCTTATGGGTTCAGGCTGATTATGACTGGCTGTTCTCAGTCATGGCATGCTGGGATTTGTTGCCTTTGGGGCCCTTGAGTGTTTCATGTGTCATGTTTTTAATGTCAGTGTTAAGACTAGTGGGTCTAAGTATTTTGATTTTGACCCAAAAAAGGCAGAAAACAGCACGAGAACAAAGGGAGCCGTTCAAACACAAACGGTTTATTACAATCAAACTAGATAACTCCTAAATACAACCAAAAAACCCGAAGTGTAAGAAAAGACCAATTCAGCCCTAAACAAACATTTCTACGACTCGGTGGCGAGCGGGTAGGAAAACAGACAAGCTCTAAAGACAGACTAACTAAGGTAGAACACAACTGAGGAAGCTCTACTAAGAAAACACGCACCAAGAACAAAACGAGATCCGCACACAGGCGACCAGGAAACAAGCGAGGATCATATGGACGCTATGAGTACAAAGGACTGAGCCTCAATTTACACTTGCGGTAAACGACCGCAATGCAGTTAATTTTAAATTGGATATTCGACAGATAAATAAATAATAAATAATAATAATAATAAATAATAAATCAATAAAAAATATTTTTTGGAGATTTAAAATGTAAAACCAATAGGTGTATCTCATGCAGCCAGTGGAGTACTATCATCCCACACTGATTTTGAGTCAATTGGTCACATGACCTAGAAGCTATTGAGCTAAAATGCTAATATTTATATCTGAAAAATTAATAGTAATTATTTGGAGAGTTAAAATGTAAAACCAAGAGGTGTATCTCATGCAGCCAGTGGAGTACTATCATCCCAAAGTGATTTTGAGTCAACTGACAAATGAGATTTTGTCGCGTGTAAACAGGGTCAAACGGCGTTTTAGGTTCCGAAACGTCACAACATGCGACTGAATACTTAACGTCATGTGAGCGCGCCTGTAGGTGTAGCATAGTTATGATGCGCTCGATGGCGTATTTATCCGGGTTCATGTAAACGACAACATTTTTGAAAACGATGTTGTGTGCACGATATTACGTGTAAATTTAGGTTCAAAGGGAGAGGGGGCCAAAAAATCCGTTTTTCAAAATACCGTGCTACGTTTAAACGTAGGTTCAGACAATCTGGCAGCGAGGCGAAGCCGCCACGCTGCTTAAATGCAGGGGAAATTAGTGGAGTCTGCCCGCAGCACCTCCAGTACAGACACAGGCGGAGAGAGGAAATACACACAGAGCAACTAACAGATGACAAAAACAAACTCATAATCACATATCATGACAGTCAGAGGACACAGAAAACTAGGACAGGGTGCAGAGATTTTACTTAATTTGAGTAATTTAATTAAAATGTTAAATCTGTCATGCAACAGTCTTTAAAACATAACCATGACTGTTTGTCCCCCTGACCTTTCTGTGACGTTATCTCCATATGAAGCGAAATGTCAAAGGAGTTTCAGTTTGAAGGCTTTTTTGTGATAAACAAAGGGCAGAAACGCTGCGTTTCAGGTTCCTGTATTCATGAGAAAACTGGAGACTGGGCCAGCTTCAGTGGCTGAATGCTCTGCTTTTATGCTGGGCAAAGTGACACATTCAAATTCAAGGGAGCTTAATCAGCCAGTGAATGTCCATGTGTTGAGTTCCAGGGTTACAGCAAATTAGATGAGAGTAGGTGAGATGGGCTCGCAGAGTGGGAAGATCAGACACCATTTTCTCCATCTATAACCAATCAGCAATGTGCCACTGGAGAATTGTTCCTGATGGGCTCCCTTTTTGAGCTTAGATTGGTGACTGAACAAAGTGAAGTCTTGTGCCAGAATCTGTGGGCTTCATTTCACTGTGTGCCTTTTGGATCATTTTGTGGCATCTCTGCTGTTCTTGGCACAGAAACATTCATCTACATTGTCTCATCATTTGTATTCCACATTCACCAGTCCCATCAGATCAGGCATCTCCCTGTAAAGATGAACTGATACTGATTTTAATATGTGAAAAGCCTCATTTGAATTTGCACAAAGCCTGACTGAGGGTCAATGCCAAAAGGTCACATGTCACTGAGAGCATAATGAAAGCAGAGGTGCTCCATTGAAAGAGTTTTGAGTCACTGTCAGCATCAGATATTTACTGAAGAATCAATGAGAACAATGGCCTAGTAAACGAAGCACCCACACCGAGGCAGACACTTCACTCCAGTTCTCATCACCTTTTCTTGTTGGGTTTGTTGTATGCTCCTTTGACTTTTTTCATTTGCCTTTGATGTTCTTTAGGAAGTTGTTTGTGATATTTTTGCTGTTGTAACATTTCTTTTACTATAACATGCAAAAAACAAAAAACGACCACCTGTTGAACAACTGAAAGCTGCAAAAGATAGGAAGTGGAACTTTGAGCAAATAAACTTGTAATCTCTCAGATTTCATTCAGTCATGAGAATGGCATCGATCTTCTCATCTAACTCTTGGCAATGAAGCGAATGAGCACAAGTCCATAAATGCTGAACTATTCTTCTGATGGATTTGTCGGCTGACTAATTTGTTAACAGTGATCACCATCTTTTAACTATTGAGGCATTTTTCAGGAAAAATGGGAAAATTCACGAGCTGCAGTCTCTCAAATCTGAATATTTCCTTTATTTTCTTTCACCTTGGTGTCCTGCTGCCATACTATCTTGTAACTAGTTGCTGTACAAACACATGCATACAGGAATGAATGCAGCAAAGGTCCATGAAAGATGATTGATAGTGACATCAGCTCAGATTATGGATTGTGTTCAGCAACTGTAATAAAAGCTGTTATTACGGCTGCATTTCATAAACTACTTTTTTGAGCTACATTATCAATTTTGTAAGACATGGAAGAAGTACAGATTGCTGTAATTTTAGTGTTAGACTACTTCCTCCCGCTTGTCTGCATTTGAGGTTCCTCTAATCATTCAGGAGCAGATGAAATGATATGGCACTACACCTGAACCTACCTCTCTCAGTCATGACAGACAAATGAATCCTTTTTCCACAGAGCTGAAGATGATTGTGAAGTTCTCTGTTCTGCCACATAGAAATTTGTCACAATTCAGTGGTAGAAATGGCTTTTTCAGTCAGCCTCTATGACTCATCACTGATTATAGGCAGCAGTTCCCCCAGAGTCCTGCTTCTGCACATCACTACAGACACACAAGTGTGTTTACATGAGAGATACGCATAGAAATTGCATCAAAGCCGTGCAACAGGAATTTGCATGCTTATACCTCCATCTATATGTGTGAATTATTCCTCTTCCTACAGGGCTTTTGATTTCACCTCTGAAAATTGGCAGCAGCAATGCAAAAAAAAAAAAAAGACACACCTACTTCCAGTGAATACATTTAATTCAAGATGAACACAAGTTACAACTTAACGAGCAATAACACATTCCTTTACAGCAGCCGCCTGTTGCGTGAGTGTCGTGCAAACGGTGTTTTCATTCTATGACGCTTTCCCTCTTCTACAAGATACAAGGTTTCCAACCGCCTTTGTGTTTTAGACAGAAGCAAGTTACAATATATGAAGTAAGCAAAAATGACACATAATACTCAAGGAGTACAGGACTCACAAGCATCACACAGTCAGACACAATAATAAACACTGTCAGGGAGCCTCTGCCCTGCACTGGCCTCATATGGTGCTCTCAGGGCTGGACAGCTTCCAATCTTTCTCTGCATCATTGCCTGCTGTAAAAACACTGCTTCTTGGTGACGCTGACTCTGCTTTGCTGTGGTTATCGCTGCACAGCATAAACCTCTCCTGGCTGGCAGGGCTCACCTCTCTTTTCAGTGACAAAGAGTTGGCAGCACAAGTGAAGGATCCTGTTATAACCGTGTTATTATCCAGGTCGGACGCTGTGGTGGCGTTGCAGTAATGCCTCCTGAGCCCCTTTCGGAAGTGAATGGTGAACAGGCCATAGATGATTGGGTCCAGGCAGGCGTTGACGAGGCCAAAGATGAACAGGATGTGGGTCAGTGAGTGGGAGACCTTCCCCTCCAGGTCGTTGGGGAAGAACCAGTACCACAGGCCGAGCAGGTAGTATGGAGTCCAGCAGATTATGAAAGATGAGACAATCACAATGCTCATTTTCAGAGTTCTCATGCGGGCTCTGGGGATGTTATTCTTCGAACGCCGCAAACACACTTCATTGGAGGGCACTGAGAGCACGACAGATGATGGAAACAGTACATAGAAAACATTGTAAAAGGCTTGAGCACAAAAAAATAATAACAATAAATATTTAATATGCACAAAATGGAACACTAGTATTGCATTTTGCATTTTGATTTAATAAAAAAAGATAAACATTCTTCATTCCTCAAGGTTCAGACAGTTGATTTGCAATGCAATTAAAAGACTGGTTCACCCAAATAACCAAAAAAAAGATTTAGTCACTTATGACAGATCATGTTTTAATATTTCTGTTTCTGAGATTTGTGCTTGCAGTACTGAAAGAAGACATTTAAACACAAACAGTCTACAGCCACACATGCAGTGCTTTGAGCTCCTATAGCAAAATCTTGTCCCTTGCTTACAGATTCTGCAGATATGTTAACAGAGATTATGCTCACGATAACAACGTTTACATGCTGATGTTTAACAGGTATTATGCCTGTCCGACATTAGTTTGTTAGCATGCTAATATGTGCTAATTAGCACTAAACACAAGGTACAGCTGAGTCTTGTTTGAAAAGCACAATTATAGCAGCTTAGGGGCTAAAATGTCATGTTTCAGTGCTGCTCACGTCAATAATTAACCCTTTGGATGGAGCTAGTCACATCCACTCTATTAGGGTGGCAGGGGAGTCTCAGAGACAGATATCTCAAAACTTCAATAAATCCAAACAATGATCTGTTGTAATGTAAGGGGAACCAACTCTTTCATCCATGCATTAAAGAAGACACTGATCAGAAAATCATTAAGTTACGTCCTGCTGTGTGTACTTCACCTAAGCTCCTCAGCTGATTGGTTTGAAGAACATGAAGCCTTAATCACCAAAGAGCACACACAGCCAAGCTTTTAGCTGTGTGCATCTACTTATTAAAGAGTCAATTTGTGCAGTGACACTTCTCTTATATAAATGCTAATCACTGACATAAACAGACCCACAGAGCTTCAGACTTGATTTGAACTTACAGTTGTCCTTTTTCAGTCCTTTGGAGATCTCACAGAAGATCCTGGTATAGCAGGTGATCATGATGACCAGCGGCAGCAGAAACAGGCAGGAAAAAGTGAACATATTGTAGGCCGTTTCATGCCAGTGAGTGATGAAACTTCCACGTGTGGTACACTGAGTGAAGTCCTCAGGATGGATGATGGTCACATTGTGAAAAAGAAATATCTGTGGAGGGAAAGGAGCAATAATTTTCAGTCATACTGTGTGAGATCATATCCATGACTAATCCTCATGTTGGTGGTCACATCCTCATCATTCAGTGATGACTGCCCATGCCTTGGTCGAGTGGCCTCAGGACATTAACCTACCCACTTATGCCTTTGCTATTTGAATCATTTGCTGCTGGCGTTAGAGGGTTTTCATACCACATATATATTTGCTGTTCCTCATCCTGTCCCCACCTCTGTCCCACATTCATTCTTATTGGCCTGCACAACCTTCCACATGGCCATTAATACATTTTCATGGGAGCATCATTTTTCAGACTATGAGGGCAACTGGCAACCAACACATTTCACACTTTTTAATCAGCAGTTTTTGTGGAAAGGATCATTTATGGGCAGAAAGTGTAAATCTCTATAAAATATTCATGTACTTAAAAAACACAAAGAATTATATCCAAGTATAGAACGTTGCCATGTTCTCCTTGGGCATGTGAAATGAAAACTAGCCTAACTGAATGAAAATCAGCCATGACCTCTGGCCCACATGGTCAGCTGGGATACCTGACCTTACCTGAGGGACTGACAGCATGACACTCATGCCCCACGCCACAGTCAGCATGACTCTGTTCCTTTTCCTGGCCTTATTTATAGCCAGAGGGTTGAGGATGGCCGACTGCCTATCCAGACTGATCACAACAGTGACAAAGGCGCAAGAGTACATCGCCTGTAGTTTAAGAAACATCAGTAGTCTGCAGGCAAAGTCCCCAGCAAGCCACTGGACTGTGATGTTCCACACAGCATCCACAGGCATCACGATGAAGGTCACCAGCAGATCAGCCACCGTCAGGTTGATGATCAGCACCCTGACATGGGATTTACGCTTCCCATCCCTGTGTGCCGCCCACAGCACAGCCAGGTTGCAAAAGGCCGATATGCCACAGAGAATGCAGGTGATGGCCACTCTGACTTTGGCTGCTGTGGTGAATGTGGGAAGCTGCAGGGTGCCAGCCCCTGCTGTCCAGTTGGATGGGGGCGAGGAGTAGTTGCAGCTGGCGTTGAGGTGGTGGTCCGTTGTCAGGTGATACATGGTCCCCGCAGAGTCACACAGAATGGTGTTCATTTTCTGATGCTCGCAGAGGAAGAAACATTCTGCTCATCCACCACGAAGATCAGCACTGGTAACAAGAGTGAAGCAAAAAGAGGAAATCAACAATGTACAAGACGGATGAGTCGAGGACCATGAGGTGGGCACAGATCATCCACGTTTGTGTAACAGGAGAAAAACAATCATGAATCCCAACTATGAATAACGCAGTGGCTCATCGAGAGGAAGTAACATGCATACTGTATGTGGAAGCCTCAGTCGCACTGCAACTCAGTGAGGTGGAAACATGCAGCTAACAAACTGTGAACGTGGAAATCATGGATACAGTACATTTAGCTCATTTTATATGGTATAAACTCCTACACAAGTCCATGTTTTCACAGAGTACACACACTGTAATAATGTTAATATTCAACCAATTTTTTAGTATTTACTAATCAGAACAACATGGGAACTGCAAAGATCATGCATTTATTAATAGATGTAATCGATAAAGATTGCAATCAGTGACAGTTTTAAACATAAAAGCACCACCACGTAGATAATCTTTGTGGAGCCCAAACAAAGAAACAAGAAAAGCAAATCATCTTTAGATTTTTGACTTGTGATTTGAAAAGCAAACAGATGGACATGTTGACCTTGTTCAGTGTGCTCATTCACTGAAGATGTTGTTGTCAGCCTCTGCATTATCAGTTAGCGTTATGGAGCCCACACCTGCATGTGAGAGCAGAGCGGCCTCACTGTCAGTGCAAACATCACACCATCTGTGTTTCAAAGAGACTCCTGCTTCAAACAAAGCCTTCTTGAGAGCCTTCAGAAATTACAGGAGGAAAAAAGTAGCATCATAACTGATGTCTCACCAGGTTTGCCTTGAATGTTAACTATTTTCAGCTGATGTTAGATTTCATAACAGGAGCTACTGTAGGTAGTGAATGACATGTTGGTAGAACATATTACATGTATATAGTGTCAAGTTATTTTGTCTTCTGTCTAAAATAATGCTAAACGGTGGTAATTTAAACACAATTAAGCATATAGGCAGCCACACGCATATCGCTCATCCAATCTCTCTCTCTCTCTCTCTCTCTCTCTCTCTCTCTCTCTCTCTCTCTCTCACACACACACACACACACACACACACACACACACACACACACACACACACACACACGCACACAGGAATAATTTAACGAAATTTTATGTTAACAATCAGTCCCGAAAGATTCGTTAAAAAAAAGACATGACAGACTTCCAAGAGCGCGTGGATAACTAATGTCGGACAGACGGACCCTTGCATGAATTATTAAGACATTTTGTCGTTCTGCAGGTAGACCACACTGTACATCCCTGCAATTTAATTTTATCTGCTCACTTTTCACACAGATGGCAAGGACTTAAAGACAGCCAGTCGGACTTTAAATGATGTCAAATACACGCTGAGCAATTCAAGAAAATATTTCCATGTGTGCAAAAAGATGTGCAAAGCAAACTTACGCTCATATCCAGTAGAGAGGGCTGTGGGCTGCGCACATCTGGGACCCAAAATGTTTTAAAATCGCAGCAAGACGAAAGCTTCGTGTTAGTTCTTAGTGGCCGTTTATCTTCCATTAACAGGCTGCTGTACGTTTTGCAAGCCTGCAGGCTCACTGACAGCCTCTCCAGCTGCGCAGCTCTTCTACCATCCAGTGCGTCCTGTGCGCTCCCAGCCGCTCCAGCTTAATCCAGCTACCAATCAGAGCCGTGTATCATGAACCCCCTTTGGTGTGGTCTTACCTCAAGTCCATATACGCTGACACATTTCTCAGAGAAGAAACACACATGAGGGTGAATAATCTGTGATTGATGATCACCACACGTCAAGAGATGCACCAGTCATGCTTTTCCTTCATTAATGTCAGGAATAAAATAAGTTTTGGAAAACAAAATGTGAAAAATATTCATTTTAAAAGCACAGTTTTAGATGTGGCTGTGTGAGATCCTCATCTGCTAATATGATTACAGAAATGTAATAAATATGTTCGAGTAACTCTAACCGCTGGGCTGTTTCCATGGTAATATCGCACTGAAAGTTGAACACTGGTCACAGCAAGGATGAGAGGTGACACGGGTTAACTGAAACACTCTCAACTATGCAGAGCACCTTCCTCCCCATTATCTGTTTCAGTTTAAAAGACATAAAAGCACAAAGGGTAAGAGTGGGGGGCCACCGTCAGGTCATAATGACATAATCAAAGGCCCCTTACATGACAGAGCTGCACGAGAAACTGAAACAAATATGAGCTATGGCTCTGTCTTTTGTCTCCTTATATCATCTGATGAATGATACCTTGAAATGAACAATGTCAGGTTGTCATTTTCACCATTCATTTGAGTGTTGTTAGTCGTGTGGAAAGAGACATTTTGAAGTGTCTCTCTGTACATAAAAGCACGACAGCCTTTTATTCAAATCGCGTCCTAAATCCCTCCTTTTGTCTTGAGATGCTACATTTGATTTTAGCCAGGACAGTTGTTGGCCAGTGCTGCACCGTGATGTCCTTTGAATGAATAATTGGTTATTTGTTATTGAGGCTGGGTCATCTGCGTTTCTCTCCACACTACTCTGTTATCGTGTTTATGTCTGCATTCATACAGGACACTCCTCTTAAGTCTATTCATTTTTACTGAAATCACTTAATCAAGTAAATGAACTATCACGATTCTTTTGAAAGATTGCGAGGGACCGTGATCAAGTATGCTCAACCCAGTCTCATTTCATGTAAACGTTGCCTGAGTTATTGCATTTTTCGTTCAGTCTTCAGTGTTTGTCCCGAGATTTAAAGGTTGTGGATTTAAATGTCAGCATGAGTCATTAACAGTAAGGCTGTCAAGAACATTTCACCCAGACCTCCCCTTTAACAGGCTGCACAGGCTTGTATATTCACACCTGTTTGATACTGTTTTTCTTGTAGTCTTATTAGCTAATTAACTTTATTCTTGTACTGTATGAACGCCTTCCTTTCCTCACCTTTCTCTATTAAATGACGTAAACTGCATCGTCTCAGTTCACTCTCAACATTATAAAAGTGCTCTGGAGGAAAGTAACTGTGGTTCAATTGGGTTGTAAAGTGCTGTGCTTAAGTACAATGCCTCAGGGTGAGGCCCTTTGAGAGAACTGTGTACCATCTATAAAGTTTTATTCTATATTTAGTAGTTGTGGACAGTGATTCTTCATACACAGACTATGGGTGATAACTGGAACAAAGAAAGACGTTGACGCTTGATCGTAGGGATGTGCATTATGTGAAGACTTCTAAACTGTCTCAACTGAATGTTTGTCATACTGACCAAACTTCACCAGGCGATGAAGAAGACAAATTAGTTATTCAGGCAGCACTAATGGCCTCATTATGCACTTACAATCACTGTTAAATGGTGTCAGGTACTTTGCTGCCTATTTTCCAGCTGGCATCGGATTGAAGCTTTCTGATTGTTAGCAATATCTAAATATGCTTGAGTCACATTTAGATGTAGATGTACAGAAAATTCTCCACTCCATATCTGTGCGGTAAATATGTTATGCTAAACTGACGGACTGCTTTGACACCACTTACTGGGATGTGTTGTGGAGTCCACCAGAGGAGGACATTGACAGTTTAACAATCTTACATTAACTTCTGTGTGGGAAAACACTGTGCCTACCAGGAAGGTATGGTGTTTCCCAAACAACAAACCCTGGGTGTCCCCAGAACTGAAAACCCAACAGAAAGAGAAGAAGAGGGTCTTTTTATGAGGGGACAAAGAACAGCTGTGGAGGGTGCAGAGGGAGCTGAAATGGGAGGTGCAACGAAGCAGCAAAAACAGCCACAGGACGAAGCTGGAGGAACTCCTTCATCTTTGACCTTCCTCCTTCCACAATGGCAGAGAGGTTTGGATGGGCCTGAAAACCATCTCAGGCCACAGCGGTGACAGTGGGAGGGGCCCTGAGTCTGGAGACAGGGAACGGGCAAAAAAAAAATCCGGAAGTTTCCAGCCATTGTCGGACGCATATCACAGGGGAACAAACAGGAGTACAGGGAGGTCATCGCCAACTTTGTCAGATGATGCGGACTGAACCACCTGCACATAAATGGCAGCAAGACAAAGGAGATGGTGATTGATTTCCAAAGACAGGGTACCACAGACCACACCAGTGAACATCCTGGACTTGGACATTGAGAATGTCGGGGATTACAAATACCTGGGTGTTCACCTCAACAACAGACTGGACTGGACAAACAACACAGATGCCCTGTACAGGTGGAGCCAAAGTCGTCTGCGCCTGCCAAGAAGACTGAGGTCCTTTGGAGTATGTAGGACACTGTTAACAACTTTGTATGACTCCAGTCTCCAGTTTTATGTGCAGCGGGGGTTGGGAAACTCTGAGATAAACAAAGAAAGACTTAACAAACTGGTCAGGAGAGCTGGCTCTGTCCTGGACTGCCCTCTGGACACCATCGAGGAGGTGGGTTAGAGGAGGATGTTAGCCAAGTTGACATCATGGACAACCCATCCCACCCCTTGCGTTCTTGGTTGCGTTCTTTCTTACAGACTGCTCCATCCAGTCTGTAAGAAAGAACACGACCAACAGCTGTCAGACTGTTTAACTCCAGCATCATGTCATGTAGCCTGTGTTGATGCTGTCTTTCTCAATTCTACATCATAAACCCACTTTTGTTTTGCACTACTACTATTTTTCTCAACTGTGCAATAACACTATTTATTATCCATATTGGCAACAGTATTTTTTAGAAATGGTATATATGTATATTATACAACATAGGACACTAGTAGTTTTTCTCATGAGAGTACTGGCAACAGTACAGTAGGGTTTTTATGGCATTTAGTTTTATAATCTGTACACAATGTACATAGTTGTTTTTCTATTCTACATCCTGTGCACTTTTTTTTAATCTTGACCCTTTTGTACCACTGTTTTTGCTTTTTGTAATACTTGTGCGATGGTCTCAGGTCATTGTGTTTCTTCTTTTTTCTGATACTGTGTCTCTTCCTTCACTCTCACTCAGCAGGTTGGAGCGGGAGAGAGGCGGGGCTGAATCGCTCTGGAGCGAGCTTCATTAGACACACCTGCATCTCATCTGTTAATCAGCTCGGCTTCTTAAGGCACCTCATGCTCGTCTCCTGTGCCGGACTACTCTCTGTGTTTCTCTGTCGCATGCAGCTTGCTGCCAAATATTCTGTTGTCTCTAGTCCCGCTCCTCCTGCCTCCAGTGTTTGTTTTAACTTTTGTATTTATCACTGTGAGTTTTCATAGTTGCCTTTTGTTCTGCATTTTGGTATGTTGATTTTTCCCAGAAGTCTAGTGATTTTTAGTTTACTTTGCTACTTTGTAACTGCTCTTAGTTTTTCTGTGGTGATTTTTTTTGTTCTTTTCACTTGTTAGCACTTTTCCTGGTTCAGGTGATTTTTTTGTTTGTACTTTTGATCAATAAATCGTGGTTTTCTTTCTCTCCGCAACTGGGTCCTGGCCCTCCTTAGCTCGAACCACAACAACTTGCTGGCTATAACAACTTAATTTCCCTGGTGTTGGATCACTAAAGTCTTGTCTTATCTTACCTTATTTTAAAGATAGGTGCCGATTAGCTTAGCTTATCATAAAGACTGAAACTGGGGAAAGGGCTAGCCTGGCTCTGTCCAGCCAAATCCACCTAACAGTACCACTAAATTTCATTAATTAACACAGTAATTAACACCTTGTACCCACAAGGGACTGACAGAGCAGTATATTGCCCATACCTTCGTGAAGTCCTTGTATGCGTGTTCTGTTTTGATTTAGTGAGACAGATTAATTTCCTTGGTTCTAATTTAGAATAGATGGTAAGGTGGTGTTCAGCTCATGGCCAGGAAGGAAGGGAACATGCTGACCCAAAACATGTTCTTACATGTCACCTCAATCTTCCGGATTCACTCATCACCAGCCGTTGAAGGGAAGTTGTGTCATAACACAAAATATTTTCAATTCACATGCAATCATGTTTTCAAACTTCAAAAAAGAAAGTAGAGCCATTGAACTATCTGGGAATTAAAGTTAAGATAAGATAGATAGATAGATAGATAGATAGATAGATAGATAGATAGATAGATAGATAGATAGATAGATAGATAGATAGATAGATAGATAGATAGATAGATAGATAAGATTATTTATCCTACAATGGGGGAAATTCACATGTTACAGCAGCAACAAGACAGAGTGCAAGAAGTCAGAGGACAAGAAGACAAAAAATAAAAATAACAAGAATAAAAAATATTGCACAAATACCTTACCTTATGGTAATTTACAATATATACAATACGTACACCCTAATTTAAAAATGACGATTGCACATGAAAACAGAGGTTATCAGTACAACTTGCATTTGAGTGTATGTTTATTGTGCACTGTTATACAGTCTGATGGCTGTGAGCAGGAATGACCTGCGGTAGTGCTCTGTCCTGCACTGGGCATGTAAAAGTCTTGTGCTGAAGGAGCTGCTCAGGGTCCTCACAGTGTGGTGCAGGGGGTGGGAGGAGTTGTCCATGATGGATGTGAGCTTGGCTAACATCCTTTTGTGTGCCACCTCCTCGATGGAGTCCAGTGGGCAGCCCAGGACAGAGCTGGCTCTCTTAACCAGTTTGTTCAGTCTCTTCCTGTCTCTGTCCGTGCTGCCCCCTCCCCAGCACATTGTGTCATGAAACACTGCAGACATCACCACAGTGTCATAGAAAGTCCATAGTAGACTTTCCAGTCCAGCCCAGTTTATTGTTGAGGTGAACACCCAGGTACTTAAATGAGTCCACCATGTCAATGCCCTGGATGTTCACTGGTGTGTGAGGGGAAGGTTTCCTTCGGAAATCAATAACCATCTCCCTGGTCTTGCCGGTGTTTAGGATCAGGTGGTTCTGCTGACACCAATCCACGAAGTCTGTGATGACCCCCCTGTACTCCTGCTTATTCTCCTCTAACACACAACCAACAATGGCACTGTCATCAGAGAATTTCTGCAGATGACAGAGGGTGGAGTTGTACATGAAGTCCAAGGTGTAGAGGGCGAAAAGGAACGGTGACAGCACTGTTCCCTGGGGGAACCCCGTGCTACTGACCACCACATCTGACACACAGCTGTGTAACCTCACGTACTGCGGTCTGTCAGTGAGGTAGTCGATGGTCCACGCAGCCAGCTGTTGGTCCACACCAGCCACTTTCATTTTCCCTCGCAGCATTAATGGCTGGATGGTGTTGAAAGCACTGGAGAAGTCAAAAAACATGACTCTCACAGTGCTCCTGGGAGACACCAGGTGAGACAGGGCCCGGTGTAGCGGGTAGGTGACAGCGTCATCCACCCTGATGCCAGGTCCATAAGCGAACCGCAGCAGGTCCAGCACAGAGCTCACCTGGGTGCGGAGGTGGCTGAGGATGATCCTCTCCATGGTCTTCATGAGGTGGGAGGTCAGGGCGGCAGGTCCATGCAGGAGGTCTTCCACGGGGCCGGGACTCTCTCCAGACAGAGACTCAAGTTGAATGTGTACAGGACCACCTGACTGAGATGGTCTGCACACTCAGCTGGTGGCATCTGGTCCTGTGGCTTTCCTGGCCTTTGTCTTCCTGAGCTCCCTCCTCACCTGGTCCACAGTGATGGAGAGGGGGGAGGTGTGTGTGTGTGGGGGGGGGGGGGGGGGGGGGGGGGTAGTCCAGAGCTGAAGCCTTGATGACAATGGGGGTTGGAGCAGAGGGGTCTGAGGGGAGCTGAGGTGTTATGGCCTGCAGCTGAGGGGAGACGACTGGCCTGGAGAGGTGTGAAGAAGTGGGGCCCCAATGAGAGGGGGATGGAGTGGGGGCAGAGTCAAATCTATTAAAAAACAAGTTTAACTCATTTGCCTAGGCCTGATCTCCAGTGGTGGCTTGTCCATCCCCACTTTTGCCATGGCCCGAGATATGTTTCAGGCCTCTCCACACATCTCAGACATTGTTCTTCTCCAGGCGCTGCTCCAGTTTCTCCCTGTAGTTTTTCTTATACCTAGTTAGATGAACCAAGTTAGATGAAAGAAAAGCAACTACATTCCCAACAATCTGCTGGCCAGCCACAGTACACAATCAAAACACACAATATCGAAAGTTGAACTTTAGAGTTTGTATATAATGTTGTTCATGTTCAGCCAATATTATTCATTGTGTCCTCCTTGCATCATTTTTCTTTTGTTTTTCATGCTAAATCTCTCACAGACGAGCAGTTCTCTTCCTTCATCATCACCAACCAGCATTGTATCCTGAGGGCCTGTGGTAAAAATACATTTAAAGGAACATGAAATGCAAACTCCAGTCACAATGATATAGAATAGAATAGAATAGAATAGAATAGAATAGAATAGAATAGAATAGAATAGAATAGAATAGAATAGAAGACATAAAGAGGGAGGGATATGAGGAGAAAGGATCAAACTGTTTTACTTCAGATGAGATGTGAAATTTCAGCAGTGATGCAACCTTGAAAGAGCAGACCCAAACATGTTCACTTTGATCTCTCCAAGATGACCTTTACACTGAATCCTAAATAATTTCAGTCACTGTATCTTATTCAGTTTTCCATGTAAAGTATCATCTGTCATCAACACGAAAAAAGACTGATCTTGATTATATATTCAGGTCAGCAAAATGAGGATGGAAATGGAGGCTTAACCGTTGCATGTATAATTACAGCTTGATTGAACTAATTTCACAATCAGGGAAGCACCCATCAGTAGACTAACTCATGCATGAAAGTGCAGCGTTTAACTCCCTGCCGCACACAGGCGGATCAAGCTGACACCTTGCCATCTTGACTGGAGTAGCAAGTGTTAGGGTCGTGTGTTCCCTGTGCCGTTTGTCCCTTTCCTCTCCTGTCCTCCCTCGCTCTGCCCAGCTGGGCTACATGTGACTGCTGAATGAGGTGCACCTGACCTTGGACTTAAGTGCTTAAAAGCTCATGTGTCTGCACAAAAAAACTGACTTATGTACATATATTTATATTGTTAGATTTCTTTACTTACTGTTACAGTTTCTAATATCTTTCACTTATTTTTATATTATTTACTTACTGTTATATTTTTCACTTTTCTGATAGCTTCTTTTTAATAGATGTGTCATGCACCAACCTCACCAAAGCAAATTCCTCGTATGTGTAAAATAGTACTTGGCAATAAAGCCTTTTCTGATTTCCGACCAGAAGGGAGGTTTCTGGTGTAAGGACCGCTGGTCTGGCTGCCTCTCAGCAGGGGATTTTGTGTTGCATGTTGACCCTATGTGTTATGGGACGGTGACAAGGAAGGCCAGGACCCAAAATGCAGAGATAAAAACACTTGATATTTATTAAACAAAGTACAAACAAAAATCTCCTTCAACAGGGAAAATGCTCACAAGCAAAATGAATTAAGAGTCACCACAGTGGTGAAAAAACAGATCAAAACAAAGCAGCAAATAACTCAAAACTCACCAGAAAATAACTGGGATACAAACTAAAAAAATGAGGCAACTATGAAAAATCTCACAGTGAAAAACACCAGTAATCAGGAAATAATGCACACAGGAGGAGCAAGATCGAGAGACGAGCAGAACCAGGCGAGCCGCTCACTAGAGAAGCTGAGAGAATAGTCCGGCACAGGAGTGAAGCACGAGGCGGCTTAAGAAGCCAGGTTGATTATCTGATGAGGTGCAGGTGCGACTCTGGAGCATGCTCCCCTAGTAGATCGGCCCGCCTCTCTCTCCCGCTCCAACCTGCTGTGGCCGTGAACAGAGACACGCAGTATCAGTCGTAGACAATGAAACAGAGAAAACACACAGTGACCAAAAACCATAGCCATCACACTATGTCTTCTATTGTCTTTGTTGTTTGTATGTTTATATGTTAATAAATCCCATGAATTTGGTAGTTTTAAAAGTTTTTTTTGGTGGCTAAGTTGGGTCAGTGGTGGTGTGGTGGGCCACCTCATTTCTTGAACAGGAACAAAAGCATTCACCAGTCCCCTCAGCTTGAAATGCCTGTCCTTTCCTGTGTAGACAGCACTCAGCAGAGAGAGGTTTGACCAGCAATGTAGGAGGAGCATTTATCCTGTTTTCTCACAGCAGAGAGTTGACACAGTTTTGACGGCTCTGACAAACATCGATCTTTGGCCAGCAGGGGCATAATGTTGCGGTATGTGTTATAAGAGGCATGGGACGTCATCACTCAACCATCACTGGGTAGGTGACATGGCTTCCAGTGGTTATTTTTCCTTGCTTTTTCACTTTGTGTTACCATCAGCAGCCCTCCCTCATATAACACTGAAGAAAAAAAGCACAATCTCCCAGGCACAACATTGAAAATAATAAATATGGCCATAACATTAACATATAGTATTTCCCAGGAGATTCCAGTGTTATTATGTTGACAATAATTTTCAGAAATCATGAAAAAAAGGATGACATTTTTTTTCTGTCAAATTTACTTGAAAATTTAACATTTTTATGTATTCACCATTGCAATGTAAGATTATTTTTTCCTCTGTTGAATTTATTTTTAGATACTTCACATCTGCACCCAGAGGGAATCAACATAAATCAATCTGCACCACATGGCTCCCAAAAATTTCAGCTAGATATATGGGTGGGTTTGTGTTTGTGTATGTGGCCATGCATGTGCAGCACTATAAAGCAGGCCTATATGAATAGCTGTTTTGAAAATGAGTACCATCATTTCTAAAAAATATATACTCAAATGGCAAATAGTTGGCATAAAATGCACTGCAGATTTACTGCAGACCTTTCCCATAATACATCGAAGCAAAACATGCACAGATCAGCATTTATTCATGCTGTTACTGCTTAAATCTGAAATATTGTACAATCAAAATGCATTGCAAGCAACATGACAGTCCTTACCTAAAGTAAAACTGCAGTAGCCATGCAGTTAATGTGCCTTGACAGCTTTAGTGACATTTGAAAGATGCAAAAGTCCAAAGCCATAGTTGCAGCAGTCGGGCACTCAGGTCAGGGTCACATGGGAGGAGGCAGCTGTTGTGTTTATCTCAAGCTTGGTTCTGTGGAGCTTCAGGGGTGAGCTGGGAAGTCTCCATGTATGTTTGAAAATCCGTCACCATATGGTTAGTTTCAGCTTCTCAGCCTTTCTCTGCCACACAGTGACAGTTGTTACGATAACATTAATCCATTAGGGATAACATGTCCCTCCTGAATTCATATAAAGATGTAGGAAATTTTAAAACAACACATAACATTCAAATTAATCTTCATGTGTAAGATGGAATGAAAAATAATACAGCATATTAATGTGGGGAATCCACATTTGAGATATTGTTCATGTTTTTATTGTAAGATGAGGCTGTCATGTGAAACTGATGAATTTGAAAAATCAGGTTTAACAAGCATCCGATTACATCTTGGTTGAGCAAGCAGACTATTACTATACTATAGGCTATTAACTAATTGGTGCAGAGGAGTGTGCTTGATGACAAGGTATAGATCGCTATTAAAAACATGGCCGCATCTTCACCCTTGGACAAATTACACAGAATGGGTGATTTGAATGAGTCATGCATGTAAGGCTACTCAAGCGAAGCCAAAGGGACAGTGAGATTTATGCAATAACATCATGCTCCATGGTATCGGAGCCTCTGTGACACAAACAGAAATGAATAATAAATAATTTGTCTTTTCCATTAGGAACAGAGACACAGATTAAACGTTTAATGAAATAACACTCTTTGTGTGTGAGATGGTAAGCGGCCATTATGAATGAACCACTATGAGTAAGAAGACTGAACAGTGACTGGAGCAAAGACAGGCAAGTGCAGAAAACTGGCAAAGGTAGCTGATGGTGTTACAGACAGGTGTGTATGCGTTGCATGCATTAGAATGAGGCAGCTGACAGGCGCAGTTAGTGTGCTGGGTTAGACCTCATGCTGCTAATGCTGGCAACATGCTGTTAGCTGTTTGTTGTTAGTTCACATGCTATTAGCTCTTGATGGTAAGCAAAAAAGCATACACTCTGGTGCTTCCTAAGTGATATTCACCTACAGCAATGACGGGCTGCAGTGTAACCTGAACTCAGTCACTGTAACACAGCTCATTGGTCATATAGTCTCCATGGCAACAGTGACCAAAGCTTCATATATGTTTGGTCACAATATATTAAGTATTTGCCAGCCTGTCTATAACAGTTGTTTGGACTCTTAGAAACTGTAGAAACTGAACTAGAGTTTTAGTCCTGCAGAATGTTTTTGCCAACACCGACGCTACCATGCAAAAAGAGAAATCACATGGGCTGGACCAAAATTTTAAAAAGTCAAACCCACTGTATTTAGACCAGCCAATGACTCAAAGAGTGTGGGTCAATTTTCCTTCTCTGAGATAGAGGCACCTACTGGAAACACAGCAGGCCGGGGGGGGTATGATGCAGTACAATACAACGTGCTTCACAGAACAGTGAATTACCCCCTCTTTACTGCTGGTCTTCAAAAGGCAGGTCTATTAACAGTAATATCCTGCTCTGTATCATCTTGTCTTCCTGCTTGGACTCAGTTTAATGGCTGCTGTTTCCAGTTTGTTCCATGAGGCTTGAGTCGGGCTCAGGCTCGGGTAATCAGGATGATTTCATATTATTCAAAAATGTGATGATTTGCACGTTCATTGTCATATCCTTCTGAACTGGTGTTTTCTTAATAATTTGGATGTGCTTTTTTTCTGTCCAACACCACTCTGTCTGTCAGCAAAACTGTCCTCACATGGATGCAAACCTTGCATCAATAGCACTGAGAAGCATCATAGGATTCAGAGCACTACACAACCCCATTTCCAAAGAAGTTTGGACACTGTGTGAAATGTAAATAGAAACAGAATGTGATGATTTACTAACACTGAAATGCCACATTTAATTGAAAATAATGCAAACATGACATGTCAAATGTTGAAATTTCACTGTGGTTGAAAATGATTTCCTCATCTAGAGTTTGA
The DNA here is from genome assembly GCF_039877785.1 of Chaetodon trifascialis. Taxonomy (NCBI): domain Eukaryota; kingdom Metazoa; phylum Chordata; class Actinopteri; order Chaetodontiformes; family Chaetodontidae; genus Chaetodon; species Chaetodon trifascialis. Next base: position 21,402,687 of record NC_092056.1, read on the forward strand.
TGCCAGCAACACAGGGTCATGTTTAGCAGTCTGTTGCATTAGCACTTCTTTTAACAACACTGTAAACTTTTGGAAACTAAGGAGACCAACTGCTGTCATTTAGAAATGTTTTCCCGTTCTCACTGTACGATTACAGCTGCTTAACAGTTCAGGGGCTCCTTTGTTGTGTTTCATTTCATAATGCACCAAACATTGGAATTTCCCCTTGCGGGACAAATAAAGGTATATTAAATAGAATTCAATGGGTGACAGGTTAGCGCTGCAGGCAGCACCTGGACTCTTTTACTGCAGAGTCATGCTGTTGGAACATGTGCAGAAAGTGGTTTGGCATTGTGTTGTTGACATAATCAAGGCCTTTCCTGAGAAAGACATCTACTTGGTAGCACATGATAACAAGCCCTCTGCTTTAAGCTCTGAGGATTTCACAACTTTTCCACTCTTTTGTTGCCACTGTACCATAATGTGTTGCTGGCATCGATTCTAAAATGAGGATTTAATTTTCCAAAAAAAAAAAACAATGAAATTTCTCAGTTTCATCATTTGCTTCTATAAAATATGGTGTTGTAATGATATACATATTCCTCACATTCTGTTCCTATTATGTTTTACAAAACATCACAACTTTTTTACAAACGGGGTTGTACAACACAGCACTGTGGACAATGAACAAAATATGGAGTGGAGGCTCAGATTGCCAAGAGGTAGTTTATCGTGAATGTCTGACAGTACTGATATGTCATGCATTGCAATTTTCACAGTCAATTGATTGTGTTGAATATTAGAAAGATTGCTGAATAATGCATGTCATGTCTTTTATAATCTGATTTATATGTACATTTGTATGCCACTGTCACAAAAACGTTACAAAAACACATAATTAATGATTCATTGTTAAAATGCAATAGAGACCTTTCACTTTGAATAGAGATGAAAAATTCCTCAGGCATTTGGTTTTCTCATGTATTTCATAGATTTATTGTAGTGACACCATGTGGGAAAACTGGACAGCAGAGGAAGAAGAGAAAGAGGAGGAAGGAGGAGAGCAAGACAGGACAGATGGACTGAGAAAGAAACACAAGTGTGGAAATTGAAAGATAGATGGGGGAGGAGGAAAAAAGATAGAGGATGAAGAGTGAGAAAGATAAAACAGCTGAGAAAGACAATGACAGGAGAAGGAAAGAGCAAAAAAGATGCAGGTTGATAACACCTGTAACTATCACAACGTGAAAATGTGTGCTGTGAAAAATTGTATTTTTTTTTTTTCTTTCAGCTTAATGTGTTTATGATACTTTAAGCACATGATGCTAAAAAAAAAAATAACTGTTACATTTTCAGTGCATGGCTAGATGAAAAGCATTAGTTTTAGACTGTGGCATTGCTTCTTTTACTTCTTTGCGGCTGTAATTCATTCACGGTAAGGACATGCACGCGACAGCGCCGTTGAGACGCCGCGAGGTGAAACAGAAAGCAGTGGGTCAGCGTGTCATGTGTCACGAGTCAATACAGGAAGTAACTGACGGCCGCTGACGACGAGCTACACAAAAGCAAGGAAGATACGAGTAATTTAGCAAACTGTAGTGTTTTCGTGCCACATAGAAGTCAATTAATGTTGATGCCTCCAGACTCTGTAAACAAACGAATGTTACCAAGATGGAAAGAACTATCAGAATCTTCATTTTGTCGGTCATTTTCTTGGCATCGCAGGTAAGTTGATGGGCGATAAAACAGAAACTGGGCTGTGTGAGCGTTAGCAACTGACGGGCCTGATAGCTGAGCTTACCATCGAAAAAAATCTTAGCTGTGACCAGTGTTAACTGTCTAAATCATATTCGTAGTTTGTAGTCTATAAACTGCGCTAATCTGTGTGGAGGAAGCACCGTGTTGTACAGTATACAACTAGACAAATGACCGTTGTCCTCCAACGTTAGCTCAGTTAGCCTTAACGTTAGCTCTAACCGTTGTCAGGTAGCCTCAGCTAGTGTAATTAAAGCTACAAAAATGATTAAATAAATGAGTTTTTGTGCTGCATTATATGATTGAGATGGCGCTATGTAACCTAGAGACCGGTTTTCCATACTGACATTAAAATGCAGCCCACGCACAGACCTTTAAAATCTTGCTAAGTAACTTTTCCATAAGTACATGTTGAGGTTTGGCCGAGGGTGATTTCCCTGACAACCCCTTACGTCACGAACAAGAAGTATTTATTTCATGCGTGAGGAAAGATTATCGACCGCTGAGGCGTTTTGTAATCACAGCGTTGTTCCCTATTTGTGGCCGCTGTTACGTTTCTAATGGTTGTTTAGCAGCCACCACTTGGAATTAACTATCTTGGGGGCGACAAAAGCCGGCTGAAAGCTTAAAGATAGCTTCAGTTCAGTCTGATTTTTTTTTTTTTTTTTTTTTTTTATAACATCTCTGAAAAGTACCAAATACACATGCCCACTGTGATGCAGCATATGTTGGCCATATGTCAGGCCAGCTACAATTAATTTGCTGCTTTCTGTTCACGCCTTTGGCCAAAATAGTATGTCAGAAATGTTAACTATTTTCTTCAGCACTTGAAAGTTTGTGTGGAACTGAAAAGAACAACATTTCTTCCCCAACAGATAAACTGCCAAGAGGCGATCTTGCACATTTCAAATGGAGAGACAGATAGGGAGTACTGCATCGTCCACAATCACTCCTGGACCCCCCTGTCACAAACCCTTGATAGTGCTGTAAGTTTTCTCACTTTTTTATGCACTATTCTCTTGTGGTTTATTAGTATCAGGACAGGAAATTTACTGACTTTTATTGACTTTGTAGGACTCAAGTCCATTTTATGTCCTTCTGTATTTACAGACATAGATAGTGAGTGTTTATCTGTCAAAGTGCGCAGTGGTGTAGACAGCTGCAGATAAAGTTAAACGACCTTCAATGTCAAATGTGACTGTACACCTTACACCTTATATTTACAACCTGATGGCTGGTGGTGGTTTACCCCTCTGGTTATTGTGGTAACCAGAAATATTTACAGCTAAGAGGTAATGATGAGGAACTTTACACGAAATAACACTGTTGTTTTTACTGTAACAGCCACTGTTGTGTGACTTTTCTTATGTTTCCTGAAGTAATAATGGGAGGAACAGGAAATATCACTTCTGTCCTACTTGGTAAATCACTGATTGTCTTCACTTTTCCAGTCGCAGTTTCCACTGGTGAATATGACCTCCACTTTACTATGTAACGGCTCTGGGGTCAGTCCAGATGTGGTGAAGGGCAAAGCGTTGGTGGTGATGAGGGGGGACTGTACATTCAGCCAAAAAGCTCTGGTTGCTCAGAGCCTGGGAGCTACAACTTTGCTCATTGCCAGCAACAGAACATTGGTAGGACATTGACTTCAATCTGTATTTTGTTGTAGTGGCACAAAGGTGTGTGATTTGACATTTTCCTTAAGATTTATTTATTTTTTTATTGTCACCTAACTCTCATAGAGGCTTATCATCTGTGCTGTTTTTGTCTATATCTGATCATTATGTTTGTGTCAAGATATGCAAATGTGACATGCAAGATACGCAGGCAAAAGTGATTCAGAAAGAAGGAAGTGACTTACCAGTGGTACGGATGTGGGGGTTTCCATCTAATAGATATTTTCTATGTAAAATGAATGTTCTTGTTTCTTATTGTCATGTTTGATTTACTGTGACACCTTGTACATATTTGTTTGACTATATAGCATGCAAATACTATAATACTATACTATGACTCACCATAGATAGCAAGATAAAACTTTTACCTTAAAATCTCTTTTGTACTCACTGGCTCTTCAGATCACTCCATCAGCCAACGAATCTGAGTATGCAAAAGTGCGCATCCCTCTGGCGCTCATGAGGTACAGGGATTTCCTGGAAGCACAGCAGGTCAGATAGGCCTTACTTTTTCTTCTTACTAGGTATGCACCAATCCGATATTGTTATTGTTATTGGTCCCGATATTGAAGAAAATTCTAGATCCGGTATCGGTGACATTGGGCCAATCTATTCAGTGTAACGCTACACTATAGGCGCTGTGAAGGGCGTCATGCGCAAGCAACACACAGTGCTGAAGCACACATGATGTGGACCACATTGTTTTCAAAATGAAGCGAGCGAAAGGATCGGCTATCTGGAACTTTTTCACACTACCTCAGCCTACAAACTCGACATCTTCTTGCAATATCTGCACAGTAAATGTTCTGAGGGGCGGTGGTAAAATGTCAAGTTATAATACAAAGCTCTGAAGCTTCACGCATTGGCCGTGAGACACACGCATTTCAACCTATTCACACACCACACCTTGTATTTCTCATGCAGAGAAATTAGCAGGATAACACACACAATGAGAAATACCATTTGTTAGGTAATTCTGCGCTATTTTTCTGTATCCGTATCAGATCAGTATCGGCCAATTACTAAACCTCAGATAGCGTTATCAGAGGTGAAAAAAGCGGATTGGTGCATTCCTACTTGTTACCACCCCTTTTGTAAAAGATAGATTTGATAAAGAAAATCAAATTGGATGCAAAGTTACTCATTCAATGTTGAATCTTTGTGTGCGTCCTCAGGTGTTTGGTGAAGATATGCAGGTGAAACTTTATGCTCCACCTCACTCAAAGATTGATCCAAGCATTGCAGTCATGCTACTGATTGCCATTGTCACTATCGTCTTGGGCGGCTACTGGAGTGGGGAATGTGAGAGGTGATCTATTGCAACTGTACATGCAGAGCTGTATTTGTACATTTTGATACAAACAAGAGCAAATATTAGAAGAACATATACATTTGTTATTATGCACTAACAATGAGTAACAATCTGATTAACCAGACAGTGTCAATGTGAAGTGTTGAACATGCACTAGATCACATTGGCATTGTCAACTAGCAGTATACTGGATACATCCCAAAGGACATAATTATGAGTAGTGGCAGCACTGTTAATAGCAGTGCTATCATGTTTTGTTTTGTTTTGTTTTTCCAAAAATAACACTAAGCTTGACATGCATACCAAAAAACTCAAATGTTCTTCTTTGTGGCAGGGACCGGATGAATGGTGGTGCAGAGCAGGGAGGAGGGGGGGATCGCAAAGCAGACAGTGGAGAGCTTTTCCTGTACTCTCCTCTCAAAGTGGTTTTCTTCGTCGCCCTGATGTGTGGGATGCTGGTGCTCATGTACTTCTTCTACAACATCCTCGGTGAGTTGGACAAAAAACAGCCCTTGGCTGTTCTAAAGGAGTAATAATATCTGATGTTTTGTCAATGTAATCTGTGTTTTGTTTTGTTTTTTTGTTTCCACCTAGTTTACGTCATTATTGCTATATTCTGCCTGGCATCTGCCTCTGCACTGTTCAGCTGTCTAGACGCAGTGATGGAAAAAATTGGTTGTGGAACTTTGCGGTATGAGCATCACTCTTCAAAAACATGTACACACAGCTACACCCACATATTCCGCTAGCACTGGGTAAATATAAACAAAACAGATGTATATCAGTCCTACCTCATGAACAGATAAGCACAGGTGAATATGTGTGAATTTTATAGTTCTTGTCCTGGTTGCTCCATAAATATAGGATCCTTTTTCCCATCTAAACAAGATAGACTTTGTGGTCATGGTGGGAAGATGTGAAACAGGGATGAGTGTCTTACTTCCTTCTTCTAACATGTCTGTCTATGAATCACATCCTGACAGACCAGCCTCAAATGCTGAAGGCCTTTGTTTATTTGATTGTCTGTGCTTTTTCTAGCTTCTCTGTCCGAAACTGGAACTTCTCAGTGAGGTCTCTCATACTGGCTGCTGTGTGCATTAGCATTGCTGTGATCTGGGGAGTCTACAGGAATGAAGACAGGTACTGTAAGAGGTCACATGCAAGCAAAACACACAACCATAATCCTTCTGTCTGTTTCACTCCCAGAAGTGGCTGCCATAAGATGAAGCAGGAAGTGTTTCTTTAAATTATAAATTATATGGTGAACATTTAAAGTCCCTTGGTGATGAGAATGACAAACAAATATTTAAATGGCTCTAAAGGTATGGAATACTGATGAAACGCGTGGAACTGCATTCATATTAAAAAATATGACTGGAAAATCAATTTGCATTCATACATGGTACTGTAGGTTTTTGAGTCATGATTGATATTCCTTAACTGTGTAACTCGATGTGTTTCCTTTCTGTGCGATCTACTTAAGTGGAGCCAGTCTGTTCTTATTTAAGTTAGAAACACATGCCAAAAGAGCTTCTTGTGTCCCTGTAGATGGATCTGGATTTTGCAGGACCTCCTTGGTATTGCTTTCTGCCTCAACTTCATGAAGACCATCTCACTGTCCAACTTCAAGGTACATCTCAACAGCAGCTCTCATCTGAGAATCATACTTGCTCCCATCATCGCTCTGTCTTTGCTTAAGCTAGGGTTCTTTTGTACTTTGTTAGGTATAAGAAGTACTTGTACTGTCATTATTTATTTTATTTTATGTATATATATTTATCCTCTGCCATTAGTATGTTATGCATTGTCCCAAATCTTATTTTTTTAATCAGCAAGACAGACCTTTGTACATTTACTGTTATTGGCAATGAATGTAAATCCCTAACCCTAACAGTGTTCAAATATATATTTTTTTATCAATTTTATCAGTTCTGTGAATTTTTCCCATAATCTCACAGATCTGTGTGATTCTACTGAGCCTCCTGCTTGTATATGATGTCTTCTTCGTTTTCATCACTCCTTTCTTCACAAAGGTATAACTATTTATTTTGTTTTGCTTTTCTGAGGGCTGGTGTGGGAGGGTTGTCCACATTCTTTACTGCTACTGATTTCATTGTTTCTTGCTATTATGGTCAACCCTTTGTTGCCCCAAAGTTGAAGTTGTTTTGGCATTCAGTAATCATATTTCACTGATGCACAAAAGTTGAATCTAAGAGAACAAGTGATGATTTGTAAAGGGAACCACACAAACAGTTACAGTTATCTAATATCACTGGAAAAGGAGATGTTTTTACAGCTCTGGTGTTGCAGTGTGATGTGTGGGGGTTTTACAAATGGACAAGTAGCATAATATGAATGCTTGGTATCTCTTTCTCTGCCAACAGAATGGAGTTAGCATCATGGTGCAGGTTGCATTGGGCCCAGATGCATCTGGAGAGAAAGTAAGTCCCTCTGCTCTTCATCCTGCTTTGAAGGGGAACTCCACCAAATTTTCTTTGGAGGCATTTTTCAAATATTTCCTAAAATGTCAATTCAAAAAATGTCAATTCAAAAAATTCAAAAAAAAGAGTATTTTTTTTTTTTTTTACTGTTTTTAGGAATTTAAAGATTTGAATAATTAAAATTTTGATATCTAGAATTCTGACAGAAATTAATGAATGCTTTTATATTTGAGGAACACCACTTTTAAACCATTTTCTTTGGATCAATTCAGACATTTTATCCTACTCTAGGATTGCTTTTCTGTGTGTATAGCTCAAGACAATTGTTTACGTTAGTGAAGATTGAAACAGAAACATCATTCTGTTAATAAATATATTGGTAGAGTAAATCTGTGTTCAGGAAAAGCAGCATGCAGCAGTTTTTGTGAGTGCAAAAACTTTATCACCTAAGTCCTGAGCGACAAGCTAAAAGCCAAGCTTGGTGGAATTCCCTGGAAGTTTATCCTGGCTTTATTAACATCCTGGCTGAGCTGCACTGCTTGCCGTTGATGCCTTTAGGGGAATGACAGACTGACTGATTGACTAACTGTGCGCTGGGGTTGGGTGGGCTCTGTCGTAGACGCAAGGTAACATGGTGGAGGTCCCCGCTGAACCCCAGACTCCCTCTGAGAAAGTAAGGCTTGATTTGTTACCCATCCGCTCCATTTTTCAGTGCTACATCCTGATGTGCATGGGAAGGTATTAGGTTTGGTCTCCTGAGCATAATCCCACTGTTTAACTTCTGTCAGATAAATATGTAAGGAAAAAAGATGAAGAGCAAAGTTTTGTGTTGGGCCATTGTTTTGTTTCATATGCTTTCCAAGCATATAGACACCCAAACTAAAAAGAAGAGAGATGACAAAAACTTAATGTAGTGATGACTAAAATGCATTCTTTGAACTAAAATTACATTTATATACAGTATATATGTGTGTGTGAGAGAGAGGTACAGATAATGCATTGAACCAATTGTGTCTACACATTTTTTTGCTGCCCATCGTGTTCATGTTTTTTAATATATGTATTTTTTATCTATGACTGTTAGGGTCCTTATGAAAACAAGGCACTTTCTCAAGTTTTTCCCAGTCCTTTCACTGAAGTGAAATGTGAAGCAAGGGAACGACACACATGTTGATTCTCACATGATTGTCAGGTGGCATGTGCTCACCAGTCACTTGATCTGTATTTTGAGCAAAGTATTTCTTCTCCAGCTGAATCAGTTAATGGGCAGAGGTTTTTCTTTTGTTGCGTCATTGTAAAATTGATTTGGCCCTCAGGGTTTTTTTTTTTTATAGAGAGGTTTTTATATTTAGATTTCATTCCAGGAAAACATTGCTTTCGCATGAATACTGTCATTTTTTTCCTCTGCAGTTAGAGGTGCCCAGAGGATTCGGTAGGGAATGTTAAGCCACTGCAGTGGTTTTCCCAGGATTCCTCCTGCAGCAGAGCTTAGGTTCTTGTTTCTGGGAAATTATACTTAGCACACACTGATGTACAAAACTGTGTTCAGCAATGTATTGAGTGAACGTGTGCATAGTGTTTGTGACCATTTGTGGAAACAACAGTTTGATGTCTCAAACAACATTCATATTCAAACATCTGTGATTAAAAAATGTCAGAAAACACACTTCAAACTAGAGTGTAGCAGAGATGGTTATTATAAAACACAGTGAAATATTGTAAAGCAGTGTACAACAATATGTCTTCTACAGCTCTGAGAAATTAATATGCAGTGAAGAGTCAGTGTAACACTGCAGTGCAGCTCAATGTGTTTGGCTGCATACATAACAATTCTGCTGTCACGTGTCATTTTAAACTCAAAGTGTTTTCTTTTCTCAGCTGCCAGTGGTGATGCGTGTCCCACGGTTCTTAGCTTGGGCTCAGAACCTGTGTGGAATGCAGTTCTCCATTCTGGGTTACGGAGACATCATTGTTCCAGGTGAGGTTTCTAAGTGTCACTGTCAGTGTGTTAATGGAGGCAGTGCTTCTGAGCTAAGAAGGAGTAAATAACAGCAAACATCTGTGGTGGCATGGGTATCCCTCATCCTCATCCTCTTTACTTATCCAACAGGTCTTCTGGTTGCCTATTGCAGCAGGTTTGATGTTTGGATCAACAGCAGCAGGAAGATCTACTTTGTCAGCTGCTGCATAGGTACTTCACAGCTCAACTACAGCTTTGTTGTTCATATAGTGTAACTTTGCATGACCACATCTAAATATGATACATTGTTTAGAGTCATTTGACTTTCATCTTTGGAAAAAGGATTGTTTTCTTTTGTTTAGTTTTATAGTATTGTTGACACTCTAAGAATAAGTGCCCAGTATGTTGCCATTTCTTTTGTTCATATTTTAAAATACTGCACATTTCATGCTGCATATGTACAATAGTTGTCATATGTTCTCTCTATCCATATTAGCTTTTCAGCTTTTTGCTGCACACACTCTTCTAGCTGATGTCCATGCCTCTTTAGAATGTGTTTCATAACACTTCCCTGTACACTGGAAATATTTAGTTGTGTGATCTTGTGTGTCACATGATCTTTTGCCAACATCTTTTTAATACTTCTACTTCGTGAAATACTGACATTGGTTTTTGATAACCACTGAGTTTCTCTGGTCTTTTTTTTTTGCCAAATTAAGCAGTTTACTGACTTTCACTGGATTCAAATTCCAACTGTATCTGTGTTTGGTGCAGGTTTCAGGTTTACTTTGTCTCTCTATGTTTGAATTTGTCCATCTCTCATTTCTTGCAGCGTATCTGCTGGGAATGATAATGACGTTTGCTGTGATGCTGCTGTCGGGGATGGGACAGCCTGCCCTACTCTACCTAGTGCCCTTCACCCTGATAACCTCTGCCGTGGTGGCTGGATGCAGGGGAGAGATGAGGCAGTTCTGGGCAGGAACTACCTATGAGGTGAGAGGACCCTATCAAGTGCTGAGCTGCCATTGCATGACATAATAAAAAATATCTTACGTGTTCAACAGCAAAAGGCATTTTCTGGTCAGCCCTGAGGGTTTGCTGTTTATTTCTCTTCACAACGTCACTGCACTTTTTTCTTGCACACTTCATGTAGAACAAGTTTTTCTTGATTTGCAATTGGTATGAAAACAGAAACAACCTTCACTGCTAAGGCCCATTTATACCCTCCGGATCCGGACGAAATCCATCTGTCCGTCCCACACGTTGCCTCCATAGGGGGCCTTCATACCTCCGTCCGTTTTCGGCGTTTTGTCAGTGTGTCCTCTATGGGGCAATGTCGAGTCATAAATTACAGAGTCGTTGTCATGGCAGCCGTTGCCTTGTCAACGCCTCTGTCAGCATATACTGGCATCAGTAATGGCATCAGTAGAGGACGTTATTATAATGACAGTACTGAGAAATAGGAAAAAAAGAAAAAATCAGAGGTCTGCGAGGTGGTGGCATGCAAGGCCACTGAATGAAGACCGATATGTAAATGGAGAATTTTTCTCACTCGTGTTGCCCATGTGGGAAATGGATGAAGAAACAAATTTCTCCTACTTTCGGATATCCGCCGCAACTTTCGACCAGTTGCTTCACCAGTTAACACCACACAACCTCTTCTTAGTCAGTTTTTAGTTTGACTAATTTTGCTCATTTTGACTCTACACTGTCCCCACGACTTCCGGTGGTTTCGTCCAGAGAGCTCCGGATGGCTAAGCTCAGAGCCGACGGACAAACTGACAGATGAAACAGCCTCCGGATACGGACGCTTTCCGGTTATTTACGGAGGGTATAAATGGGCCTTTAGGGTTAGGGCAGCTGCAGCTCCATAGAACCATTTCCAGTTTGCCAAGCAGCTGTCTTGTCAGGCATGTAAACTGAGACGAAGCCAGTTAAACCAGACCACCTGAGACTCCTGCAAAGAACTTGGTCCATGTATTGAATGACAGCCACAAGGGATGCTATTCAAGGCACCTCTCCCTGTTCCTCTGTCCTCCCTGTGATTGAGTGTTTGTATCTGTTCAAGCTGAAATCTTGCTTCTGTCTTTTTTGAACTGCGTTGTCCACAGCACAAGTCAGATATTTTTAGTATTTTGATTGATCTCAAGGAAACTCTGACTTTTATTACTAAGTGTATTGCTTTGGCCTCCTAGCCTTCTATCTAATCTTCACTTTCCATCATTTAGCTCTCTGCAGCGAGAAGTGCTGAGTAAGCACTACAGCATCACCACGCTGTTATTACACAGTGAAGTGCAATAACCACTGTGTAATATCGGTGCGCTCTTAAACCTGCTGTGGAGCTTTTGTCCCCCCCCTCTGGCAGTGAGAGTAATTACACAAACACTGTCAACATGCTTGTGACACCAATTCCACCATGCTAATAGTTGCTGTGCCAACTCCATTTCTACCGTTGCTTATCGGTATGATGTGAACTCATTTGGCGAGAGCTTGAATGTAACTGAGGTTCATTTATATGTCAAAGCTTCAAACCTGAGAAATCTAACATGAGTTGCCCACTTGTAGTATGTTGACTGACTACTCCGGTATATTGTGCTTTCTTTGACAAACTGAATTTACAGAAATGGACTTAACTTGCTGTGACCTGAAATTTCCTGTGACACTAATAGCTTGACTTGTCAAAGTCACCTAATTGTAGCTGCATGTCATCTGGTTTCATGGTTTGATCCCACTTCACTGGATGCTGCTGTTTCTGTTTTTTTACCCAAGGCTCTGTAAGTTTACATTCCCAGCTGGCACAAACTGAATCAGAGGCAACCTGGGAGTCATACAATTGACCAAAATGGTCTGCATTAAAGTAGAGATTTACACAGTGTGTAGTCAAATCATGCAAAAACACCTTTATGTTCCTCACATTTCTCACCGTTAAGTTCGATGTTAACTTGGATGTGTATTGAATTGTGAATGACCTTTCGTGTGTATGTGAGACTGAACAAAACAAACAAAAAGAAGAAGCAGGAAAGAGATATAATTCTAACGTGGCTTCATCTTCACCAGGTCTTGGACTCCTCCAGGGAACCTTTGCTGCCAGGTGTGCTTCTCTCCAGTCCAGACCCCACCCCTGCATCTCCTTCCATTTTACAGTGTTGCTTACTACAGTGCCTGATCTTTTCTACAAGCTTCTTTTTGTCCCCCTTTCTTTTTTTTTCCCTGTGGCATTTTAACCTCTGATGTCCAGCGTCAGTGTGATATTCACAGACGCAACAGATGTCACACCTTTTTAAAACATGTAGAATGGAACAACCTGTGCGTTGACAGCACAGTGTTTGGCATTAACTGACCACTAGGTGTCTCTAGTTGATTGAAAATAATTTTTTGTGTTTGTCGGAAGAGCTTCTCAGACACACTCCACAGTGCCCTTGTGTTAAAGCCATGGCCCTGGAATAGCATTAACCTCATCTCTTTATTTCTGCAGTTAGTTTTGTCACTCCCTTTCTCAACCCATCCATCTTTCCCAACCAACGAGGGCCACTCGTTTTACTCTATCCCTCATGCAGTCACCAACATGTCCATGTTGCCCTCTGCATGTTGTTGCTTTCAGTTTATCTGTGAGAGCTGTGGCATGGATTTTGGGATGTGTTATCTCTGTTTTTTTTGTATTTATTGAACGTACCGCTTGCCTGCCGTTGCGTACATTCAGTCCGCATTTGTCTAGCATTGCTATTTGGTGAACCAAAACATAGACGAGTTACTAACTTTTTGTCTCTTTTTTTCTTCAGAGGGAAGAACTGACTGCTCCATAGAAGGAGAAAAATGCTGACTTGCAGTGTTGTGAATAGACCCAACTGCTGGATGTTTTTTCTTTTTTTTGTACCTTTTAATATTACATTTGCAAAGCAAGGGAACACGTTTTATTCATCAACAGATTCAGTATGGAACAGTATGGGTTAATTTGACTGCTGTGATTGATGTTTAGAAGGCTATTAAATATTTGTAGGATGGAAGAGAGACGTTTTAAGTGAAAGGCTTGTTTAGTGCCTGAAAGTTCTGTTAGGTTCTTGTTCAGAAAACTGTAATAACTTTGCCTTGGTGACGATTGCATACATCAAAATGAGAAAGCACTTTATAATATTTAGCTTGGCGATTGTTTCATGAGGCCTGAGGGTTGGGATTTAAATGACTTGTAGCCACAATATTGATACATTTTTGATAAATGTACTGGGGTTTCTGTGTAACCTGTTTGTATGATGTGATTTCTTTCATGGCCTTATATTAAAATGAACAACTTGTATTTAATGTTCTTGAGTGTGTGTTTCTTGCCTTGTTGAAACTTCCACACAGAAACGTAAGTCAACCAAATCTTCCTGTAGATAAACTGCAGATATCTGGAGATGCAGTGGCTTGATCTGTTGGGGAAAAAAACATATGGCTATTATTAAATGCATGAGAGGAAAGACAAGTTGTTTTTTAAAAGGACTTCCAGAGACTTAATGTTGTGTGAGATAGCCAGGGGCCAAACGGCACCAAGCATTCATCAATAAGCTCTTAAAATTAATTTTGCAACAAGGGAAGTTTTAATTGTGAGGAGGGTTTAACAGAGCTGCGTCAGTGTTAATGAAAGGCATCAAATCCGTATTCATGCACCATGTTTTTCACATAAATGTCACTTTTAATGTACAATAATAGAAAGCTTTACTGAAGAGGAGCAGCCTAGTACGAACACAATCCATCTAGTGCTCATAAAAATCATCATCACACTCATCAGATTCAAACATCTGAAGAATTTGACCTAAAGGACTCCAGTTAGTGTGTTTATGATGAACACACTGTACTTGTATGTTCAAGTGTTGAATCATTTATCCCATCTGATTTCATCTCAGGACTCTGAAAGTTCCATTATAATTGCATGCTGCTTTAAGAATAAGCATAAAAGGCTCAGCTGGCAGTATAGGATTTAAGGATTTTGTTCTCCTTGTAACACGAGTGTTGTTTGTTGTTGTTGATTGTTGACTTAATATCTGTAAATCTGAGGAAAAAAACCCATAGGCCACCACTTCCTAATACGGTTCACTTAGCGTGGCTTTGGGGATGGTTAATGAATAATTTACTAATACTTTATAGACCAGTCAGAAGCTTTAAATAACACACTTTGGTTGCCAGGTTAAAAAACAAACAAACAAACAAACAAACATTGCTGTTATTATCTCTTTTGGTAATAAAACAGAAATGCTGTTGAACAATACGCTGAAGGGATTCTCACTTTCTAACATCAACTCTGCTGTTCTAAATGTTAATGGTTCATTAATAAATTGTGTTTTTACTGCAAGTAAAGTTAGTCTGCAGGGAAAAGCTGATGTGTATCAAATGGATTTTGGTTTGTTCTTTCAGAGCATCTCATAGCGGGTCTATCGTATTCAACCAGTCAGCCAGGCTAAATAAGTGAGACAGAAAGAGGGAAGTCAAAATAATGGGCCTTTCTTTCTGGCTGTTTGTATTTATTAGGAAGTAAAACAAAGCGCACATGTGGCCGCTGGCTCCGCCTCGGCCATGTGACAGTGTCCGGCTCAGTCAGCCGGCTCGTCACGCAGCGTCAGTTCGGAGTCGCACAATTATGAAAAAGCAACCTTCCGCTGGAGGTGCAGCCGAAGCGGATCTCTCCAGCGTCCACCGGGCTTTCCTTCCAAGGCTAACCGAGAGCACCGCCGATAGATGGATAAAAGCCACGACACAGCTCTTCCTGAGTCTCAACGGTGAAGAGAATGGTATGTGATCCTCGCTGAGCTGTCGGCTCGTTTCCTCCGCGTTTTTTATTCTGGTCAAATTCAGTGGCGTGGCGTGGGGATTTTTTTTGTTTTGTTTTGTTTTGAGGAAGCCAAGTGAGACAAAACCTCTAATCTGTATGTTTTTTAGGGAGTGGGGGACTTAAAAGACTATGTTGCAGCTTGTATATCGCTATTTCATGTAACGGAATGACCTGTTAAGAGCGCCAAGAGAGCACTAATTTTATTTACTCATGCTTTTTATGTAACCGACACTTTGAACACCGACACACGCCCTTTCACTCTCCCATCCTCAGTCACTCATTCACACACGTACATTGTCTTCTTGACTTAGTTTCAACATCTTATTAATTTACTTAACCGCCCACTCAAATACACAACCGGCCGCTTCATGCACAGTGCATATTTGATAGTGATAAAAATAGCATTCATTCACAAACGTTATCAGAGGACATGACGTTTTACGTCCACGTCAAACACTGCTTGCAGGCTTGCACACTTTCCACATTACCTTATCGTTTAATGGCCCAAATGTTCATTATACTGCATGACCCAAAAGACAGCAACAAAGCAATACAGTCGTAGTGACTGTGAACAGCGCACCTGACACGTGCGTCTGCTCAGGAAGGCCGGTCCTATACGGCCGCTGTCCCTGGTGCTGATTTTCTCAGCGTAAACAACCATAATAACAATAACTTCGGTGGAGTGACACATACAGCTTAAACGGGGCAAGTAAGACTCAAAAGAAATATAACCACTTTAAAAATAAGACGCATGGCTAAATTGATCAGTAACCACTAAAGCACATAAAATAGCGTAGTGTGCATTTTACCTATTTTTCAGAGGAACGCCATTCTCCTGTCTCATGAGAATATCCCGGTTCCTCTTCACCTGCTCATTGTGCTTCTTTGTGCTAATGCTTCTTGCCAAGTCCAAGGCCTCGTCAATCCAGATACGCCCAAAAAGCTTCAATTTCACAGCACAGTCAATGTGACTTTTTGATTTGCCGTGCCTCTCAATTGACCGGGACAGGTTGGCAAGGTCGGTGAATCCTGCAGTGACCCAAGGATTGTTCAGGGAGCAGGAATCCTTATCAAAAAGAAGGCAGGGCCAGCAAAATAACCGCTGAAGTTTAGCGCCACCAGCTAGCCACTCAGTGCGGACATAATTCTCCTCGTTGAAAGTCCGAAAACCTTTCTTCCTCTCCGTACGCAGCTCTAATGTA
The DNA here is from genome assembly GCF_039877785.1 of Chaetodon trifascialis. Taxonomy (NCBI): domain Eukaryota; kingdom Metazoa; phylum Chordata; class Actinopteri; order Chaetodontiformes; family Chaetodontidae; genus Chaetodon; species Chaetodon trifascialis. Next base: position 21,418,815 of record NC_092056.1, read on the forward strand.
GGCGTTGGCCTGCCGTCAGATTTTATTTTTAGCTGTTGCTGTAGAGGTAGTTTAGTAAAATAGTTTCTTACTAAATACTCTAAATCTCCACCCTCCATCACTGCGCTTGCTAATTTTGCCAATAAAATGTCCACACAAACTTGCTAATCTCCCTGATTTCATTCAGTGGCTTGATGATGACGATACTGTGATTTGATTGGTTTCAGGCCAAAGACTGGGTGGCTTCCCTTGACACGGTCCTGGCTAATCACAGGTGAGCAGTGTCATGAAGGCAGCCTCACCTCATTGGTTAATCACTCTTGTTTTTTTCACCAAGGGACGCCAACTCGGCTTGGCCTCCATGCGGACAACCACGCCATAACTGCTGACTGCATTTTTAGATGACCTTGTTCAAATATTTCTCTAAGAAGAGAAAGACAGCTCATGAAGATGACGCTAGTCAGTAGCGATGTGTCGGTCGCGAACGAAACGGCTCTTAGCGCCGCTCTTTGAGGTGAACGGTCGGAGCCTCCTGCCTGCGAGCCGGCGCGAGAGCCGCGTTGCGTTTTTCCCCCTGCACTTTTTTCCGTTCAAGCCGCACGTGATTGGTCAACTAACTGTGGTAGCTTCAGTGTGTACGCGCTGAGCAGGAGGGGGAGGAGCGGGGGTTACACACACACACACACACACACACACACACACACACATTCAGCCTTTAAATAGCAATTTTCAACTGGCCTTTCAATAAATAGGTTGTAAAAGTAAAATCTGTGACCCTCATGATGGCACTAGAGGAGAGCCATGGGGTCACCAAATATGTGTAAATGTTAGCAGCCTCCACTCTCCTTTTTTGTTTTGTTTTGTTTTTTTAATCCATGGTGGCAGGCATGTGATGTCACTGTGACATCACATTCTGATCTTCCATATTTGGGGCGGGGCAATGATCTTCTTTTAAAAAACATCAAAGCACACCAAAGTACTTTGTTCCTGCTGTGCTGTGCTGTGTTCAAAGCAGTTCTACACACATATAAGGTTAGAACAATTTCACTGCGAGCATATGATCACCTTGACACTTGAGACTGACACACAACAGTTTGCTTTTCAGGCCATATCATTCACGGTTGTATACTGAAGTAGCCATATCATTCACAGTTGTATACTGAACTAGCCATATCATTCACAGTTGTATACTGAACTAGCCATATCATTTACAGTTGTACACTGAAGTAGACATAGACTAAAGCAAGATGTTTTGTTTTCCGAAACGCAAAAAGGATACAAAAAGTCATTTCAACATTTGTGTTGCTGCTGAGGAAACAGGAGGCATCAGGCATGAGAATGCCCGAGAGCTTGATAGCCAAGATCTCGAAGAGAAATACAAACAGGTAAAAGCTGACAGAAAAGCAGCTAGAGATTCAAACAAATATCTTCTCAACAAAAAGACCAAAATGTACAATGAACTCAAGCGTCACAGAGACTTGGAGGAAAAATGTAGGGTTGCTCAAGAAGAAACGGAAAAAATCATCCAAGACAACCACATTCTTGAACAAGAAATTCAAGGAATTCAAGAGCGATTCAAGGACCATCAAGCCTTGGAGGATGAATATCAGGTGAAAAAGACTGAAAACAAGACCTTGAGCAAGCACAAGAATCGGCTGCAGGGCATGGTTCAGGACCTCCAGAAGAAAATCTTCAGGCAAAATCAGTTGGAAGAGAAAATGAAAAGAAAGGAGGAGGAGAATCTAGCCTTGAGCCAACTCATCACTTACCTACAACAGCAGCATCAGGATTTGACCGAAAAACTTGCAGATGGAACAAGGATGATGGCCGAGCATGCAACACTGAAAGCTGAAAAACTGGAACGCATGGACCTAAAACGCACCCTGCAACGTAGGATCCGGGATATGAACGATGAATACGAAAGAATGACACCTTGGCTTAGACAGTATCATCAGGACAAAGCTCAGCTGAATGAGCTTTACTATGAGAACACTGCCCTCAGGCAGGAATTTAGATGTCTTCAAATTCATCTCACGCAGAAAGAGTTACGTGAAATGGAGCATAAACACATCACATCTACTGCAGAGACCATCAGCCGAGAGAATTCGGATTTCCAGAACAAAATTCAGACGCTCCGCCAAGAGCTCCAGAATTTTGGATGTGTTCAGGGAAGATACAAGGAATGTCCACTAACGGCTGTCCTGAGACAAGACACTGGAGGGCTGGACGACCAGGTCCGAGACGAGACAGTTAGGACTGAAGACATTGAAGTCAAGGAAACAAAGGCGGAGGACAGGAGCTTAGATCATGTCCAGCTGCACACTGAGGGGAAGGAGGGGGAGCAGCAGACCCATCAGACCCATCGGTCCCTGTCATCCACAGAAGCTTCTGGACAGAACAGAAAGGTACGAGGGCTGACAGAAATAGCGATGGGAATTTCGGCTGGCTTAAGAGGGGGGAGCCAGCTCCGATTGTTCAAAGAGCTGGCTCTAAAAGCTGTTTCGTTCGCAACCGACACATCGCTAGGTCTGCTGAACATACAGCTGCACCAATCTAAGCCATGTCTGAATCAACCAGAAGAGAGTTCGGCCTGCGTTGTAGCTTTAGTGTAAGAAACTAAGGCTTCAACCCTGAGTCCTGCTTCCCTCTGTGTTCTCCTGTGGGTTTTCTCCGGGTGCTCCGGTTCGCCCACCTACACAATTACAATCATCAAAAAAAAAACTTCAGCAGTCCACAGGACTGACTGTTCTGGACGGAGAACACAGACGTTGTTCATCTAATCTGTTGAAGCCTCTCTCCCAGTTTGTGGGTCACTGCCCCTTGTGATTCAGCTCCCACTGGTACCACTGTTGTCTTCATTCCCCGCATCTTCTCCCTCTTTCAGCCCTCGGTATTTTTCAGGCTTCTTGTGTTCCTACTTCTTGACGTTGCTGTTGCTCGGGATTGCTACGCCTATCACTGCTTTCTTCTATCTGGCAGCTGTACATGCCATAAAGGCATTTTCATTAACAGGGCCCAGTCCTATCTGTTGTAAAGCAAATAGGACCTGGGCACTTATTGAATACATTGCAAGATAAAATAAAAAAATGTTCACCTTTTTTATAATTGCAATCAAAAATAAGGTTATTTATCAAACTAACTTGAAAATATAGAGGTATCTTAAATTGGTTAAGATTAGATCCTACTCAAGTGGTAGAGGTTTTAGAGTGATTGTACAAAACAGAATTGGTTATAATTAATACATTACCTAAAAAATTCACAATAGGGGAGGTTTTGCTCATTTTTTTGCATTTGATTTCAACATTTACGATGTTTTCATTTCATTTTAGCCGTTCCCCCATTATTTAATGTCTATTTATATATTACAAATATATAGATGGTTGTTAATTTTACATGTTAATTGCTACTGGCGATATGAAGGAATTCAGAAAAAATATATATTTTTTTTAGATAAAACATATTTTTTCTTTACCTACAACACATCACTTGGTCAAATTACAAGGATCCTGCAGTGCAGAGCAGAACCTGAACCTGAAAATCTATCAATGTGTCTGAGGTGAAGCTGAAGCATTGCTGCACTAAAGAGGGGCCTACAAGTCCACTACAGCAATGTGACTCATATAAAATGATAGGACATCTTCACATGATTTGATATTTACTGCAGAGCTCTTTATTTAAAGTTTTACAAACTGGGCGACACATCTGGGTCTAACAGTGTTATTGAGAAAGAATTTGTGGGAGCAGAAACTAACCAGAAAAAAAAAGACTTTGTCAAATACTACATGTATACAGTTCAGTGTTTCCTCTACATTCATTTAGGAGTGGCGGGCCACCATTCCCAAATGGCTTTTGTTTTTTTGTTTTTTTTAGGGCTGTCAGTTTAACAGTTTAAGCTATTTAGATTAATTAATTACGCTGCAAATTAACGCGCTATAAAAATTAACGCAATTAATCATGAGCGGCAAGTCAATGCGCAAGCATTTTAAATTTGGTCCTTTGAGTGACCCGTAGGCTACAGTGGCAGGTCGCATCTTACCTGCGCCACTGGTCAAAAGCAGGGTGACAACAGACGTGGATGCGACACCGGAGAGCGAGGCAAGCCTACTTGGACCTTTGAACGGCAAGTTTATTTATAAAAAGAACAAAGACGGGACTATTAACAAGAACGCAGTGATTTGTACCTTGTGTAAAAAAGAATTTTCCTATCACCGTAGCAGCTCCAGCCTGAATTATCATTTAAACGCTAAACATGTAGTTGCTGCTAGTGCCGCTAGCTGCCTCACGGTAGCACCGTGAGCTCACTCCGCCAACCCACACTTGCTGAGTTAGGAAAACGAATGAGCAAAGCCACGACAGAAAAACTGACAAACTCAATCGCAAAGTGGGTTGCTGCTGATTGCAGGCCGATTTCAATCGTGGAAGACGAGGGCCTAAAAGAGGCGTTTCAGATAGCGTCATGTGACTCTAATTTCCAGCTACCGTCGAGAACTACAGTGATGAAAAGAATTCACCAGCTGTAATGTGAATGTCAGTGAATTGTAATGTCCGAGAATTCAAATTCTTTATTTGGGGACCTTTAGCAGATATGAGATTAAAATGCGATTAATTAGATTAATTAATTACAAATCCTGTAATTAATTAGATTATTTTTTTTAATCGCCTGACAGCGCTAGTTTTTTTTATTCTCGCAAATACACCACCGCCGCATGTCTCCACCTTCACAGCAGAGTCCGACGTTAATTACCGCGAGAGGCGGCCTTGAAAGTGACATCACGTCAAGACCCCCAGGCACCAGGTCAGAGTCAGAGGAGTGTCGTCCTGGAAAATAGGGCAGCGACTTACCCGAGAAAAAGGACTTATTAGTCTAAGATAACTCATAATATGTTTAACAAGTTAAACAGACATTCACAAAATACTGATGGCCAGCTAATGTTACGTAACATATCGGTAGCGTCAGGTAATTGGGCCCGGTGCCAACTCAGTGTCGCTAACGTGAGTAGACTAATTAATAGAATTAAGCATAGACATAATATACGTAGACGCCTCATTGACTGACGCTTCCTATTGGAGCTGACACTCAGCGCGGCCGCCATCTTGGATGGGTCTCCTATGCCATAGATATGTATAGAAAGGCTAGATAGCTTACCGGCGCTGTGAGCCAATGGGGACTGACGTCGTCACACGGCGGCCATCTTGGGACAGGACCGCTCGTCCAGTCATAACATTAAAGTCAATTGTGCATGTAGTGCTGAAATAACTATAATTTGCTCAATTTTCAACCGATTTTCAAACGGCTTGGTTTGTCATAAACGTCAGAGATGTGGCTATTTAACTGCATACTTGTGAATAATTATAACCACGGAGTTTATTATGAAAATAGTATAATATTAAGTAGACTAGACAGGTAAAGTAATAGGTATACCCATACACACACAGTAATGATGTTGTCAACATTTATAAGATACATGAAATAGTGCAATTTAGTTTATTACTAATATTTACATTATTAAATACATGTGTAAATTTATGTATTATAGAAATCTGTCTCAAGTTGCCATTCTGTAAAATAAGAGAAAAGAGATGGGTCTTTGTTTTTTTTGTTTGTTTTTTACTTAGGTCCAGATGCACTCAATTAGAAAACAGTTCAAAATGTGCAATCAAGCAAATACAGAAAAAAAAAAAACATTAAGACACAATTGGACACAAAACAAAAAAACATTAAGACACAATTGGACACAAAACTATCTTTCCATCAGTATCAAAGCTCTTCATTGATTCAGCTCCTCCAGAAGAGCCTTCATGTTCTTCTTGGCCCTCCTTACCCTTGCCAAGGCATTGCTCTTCTCCCGCTGAAGTTTACGCACTGTTGCCATGGCTGCATCAAGTTTGGCCTTAAGAGCTTTTGGAGAGGAAGGGAATGCATACTGGTGGTCAGGGGCCTTCCTCTTCCGACTCCTTTGCCTCTCTCCAGTGGCTGCCTGTGGCTTTGAAAAAAAAAAAATACAATAAATAATAAATAAATATATGATGAAGTTAATTAGGGTTAGGGTTAGTTCATTTGTTAGTGACATTCCTCATGTGTACAAATACTCACAATATCAGGCGGAGGTTGATCCTGCTGGGGGTCCATGGGCAGGTTTTCTCCTGCTCTTCTAGAAGCGGTTGTGCTTCTTGGTGCAACCGGCTGAAAAAAATAGTTAAATATTCAATTGATCTGTAATACACATTATGTATTGCTAAACTTGCAGAGAGTGTGACATTAAATCCCATTTAAATATCGATGTATCCATCTTTAACACCTTGTATTCTAGTTGGCCAATTATACACATACCCTCTGAAGATGAACAGGGAAGTTGAAGATAGTTGGAACAGCTCCAGCTTTGAGTCTGACAGTCTGCCCTGTCCTGTCAAAATCTTCATTTGCTGAAGTGCAGAGCAGTGATCTATCGTTAGCCACGAAACCATCCCTTCTCAGGGCACGCTTCCACTGTCTCCTGCGCTCGCTGCATTTGGGAAACCTTACAAATGGGAGAAATAGTAGTCAGATATAAATGACTGTTAACCTTCCACCTTTATTTCCTTCAACATTGAGGGTATGGACAAAAATACAGTATAAAATATATTATCATTTTGATTCTATGTACTGCATGTATGCAAATATATGTAGCCAATGTAGATATGGAGAATTAGACATTAGATCATTGAGAAATGATCAGAATAAAAAGATGAAAAGAAAGTGGAAGAAACATTCTAAAAAGCCAGGGTCAATGGCAATCTTATAATATTGTCTCAGTCACACTGTTCCTGAGTAGCAGAACGTGTATTGTACATAACGAGTATCCTAATAATAGTCATAATATTTTCATATCTTACTTGTGAAAGGTGATCCCACGCGTCCTCGTTTGGAGGCTCCGTGCGTTGGTGCAGCCGTAGGCGGCACAAAAATCAGGCATTTTCACGATATCGTTATCAGAAGTTCTGTAAACAAAAAACCAACAAAGTAATCTAAATGTAAAGATGTTTTTAAGAAACCAAACCACTTGGAAATCATGTGTAACTCAAAGCTATGTTGAAACGAAAGACTAATCCTGCCTCTCCCACCAATTTACAATTGCTTGGTGACTCACGACCTCTTCACTGCTAGCCAGCAAATAAATACAACCTCGTCCACAAAATGACATTAAGACAAAAGATTAGGTTGTCAAAAAACGTTATTGGTCTTAGGAAACCTGTTAATAATTGAAAATGTCGACTTTGGTATCACTTTTGAGTTGAGGGCAGCCATGAAACACACAGCTTGGTTTGTTACAAACGTCAGAGATGTAGTTATGATACAGGACGCTGTCACACATTAAAAACAAATGCTTTCATGCTGAAATACTTTGTTAAAGAGCATAATACAGACTATATGGTATGGCATATTAATAAATGTACAAATGAATTAATTTTAGATTTTAATAAAGAAACAGTTTGATCGTTCATTTGATTTCTCTCTCTCTCTCTCTCTCTCTCTCTCTCTCTCTCTCTCTCTCTCTCTCTTTCTCTCTCTCTCTCTCTCTCTCACACACACACACAAAATCATGGCTCTTCTGTACACACCAATAACACAAGAATTTCTTCATTTTTGTTTTTGTGCGCTGAGTTTATATAATGTAAAGTTAAGCACAGGCACATGCAACACACGCACAAAAACTAGACATCTCGCATAACCTGTTGATGTGCGTATTAAACTTTGAGGAAGTTTTTATACTCATTTGTGTTGGAATAAAACTTCACCAAAACAAACTGTCGAAACGAGGAAGGTTTTTTCTTTTTGGCCAACTCATCATGTGTGTCGGCCCACAGTCCACTGCTGCTTCCAAACACACACACACACACACACACACACACAAACACACACACCGTCTGGCCTGACTAGTCTAAATTTAAACAACTGTTCACAGCTTTAGGATGACAAAGATTCCATAATAGCCTGGACTGAAACTGCTGATGTTTGTGATATACACTGATTTTAACACATACATACATACAAAGCTCCCATATATACCTGCTCGGTACATTTTTTCCTTCTTTCTTTTTTTTTTTAGGCCTTGAAAAGTTAGCTTTAAGAGTCCAGGTCATTCCAGCATCTTACACTACCCTGTTAAGCTTGTAACTGGGGCTGGGAAACTAAATAAAATAAAATAAATAAATAAAATAGGGGCATTGTTGCGCTCTTTACGTTGACTTCGGTTGGCTCTGGTGCTATTGGAGAACCTTCCTATATGGCGGCGACGCTGGATTACGCTCCAGCACGTAATGAGGCGTCTACGTATATTATGTCCATGGTGGACAACAGTGTGCAATATCGTATTTCACCACTCATTCGCCACGTAACATTTAGGAGGGCGCTGTTTTACACATCATAATGCTCAATAAGTGGAGGAGAGAAATAAGGAAGAGATGACAGTGACGAAACACAAAAGAATTACGAAACTGTTAAAAGGAGTATTTTCATTAAATCACAGCTACAGTCTGAAAATAGAGGGGGAGCATGGCTTTCCTTGGCCTCCGGGAGAAAATGCCCCCCTCCCCTCTTTTTCCTTTTATCATGACTGATCGGGGTTTTGAGTGGCAGGTTCCCCCCCATGCATGCTGCCTGCCTGCCTGCCGTGATCCAGGTGGCTTTTTGCTGTGTTTGCTGACTGTCTTGCTGCACTGCTAAAACACAGTGACTCGGATGTGATAAGCAAAGAGTACACGGTGACACACTGTCTAGCAAGAAAACCTTCAAATCACGCACGGGCGTAACGTTAGCAGGCTAAATAGCTAGCTCGCTTTAAGCTCTGAGGATTTCACAACTTTCCCACTCTTTTGTTGTCACTGTACCATAATGTGTTGCTGGCATCAATTCTAAAATGAGGATTTAATTTAAAAAAAAAAACAAAAAACAATGAAATTTCTCAGTTTCATCATTTGATTCTATAAAATATGGTGTTTTAATGATTTACATATTCCTCACATTCTGTTCCTATTATGTTTTACACAACATCACAACTTTTTTACAAACGGGGTTGTACAACACAGCACTGTGGACAATGAACAAAATATGGAGTGGAGGCTCAGATTGCCAAGAGGTAGTTTTAAACTGTCAAGACCCTCACGATAAACTGTTTATCGTGAAGGTCTGACAGTACTGATATGTCATGCATTGCAAATTTCACAGTCAATTGATAGTGTTGAATATTAGAAAGACTGCTGAATAATGCACGTCATGTCTTTTATAATCTGGTTTATATGTACATTTGTATGCCAAGGTCAGAACATGCACACGACAGCGCCGTTGAGACGCCGCGAGGTGAAACAGAAAGCAGTGGGTCAGCGTGTCATGTGTCACGAGTCAATACAGGAAGTAACTGACGGCCACTGACGACGAGCTACACAAAAGCAATGAAGATACGAGTAACTTAGCAAACTGTAGTGTTTTCGTGCCACATCAAAGTCAATTAATGTTGATGCCTCCAGACTCTGTAAACAAACGAATGTTACCAAGATGGAAAGAACTATCAGAATCTTCATTTTGTCGATCATTTTCTTGGCATCGCAGGTAAGTTGATGGGCGGTAAAACAGAAACTGGGCTGTGTGAGCGTTAGCAACTGACGGGCCTGATAGCTGAGCTTGCCATCGAAAAAAATGTTAGCTGTGTTAAAAGTGTTAACTGTCTAAATCATATTCGTAGTTTGTAGTCTATAAACTGCGCTAATCTGTGTGGAGGAAGCACCATGTTGTCCAGTATAGAACTTCTACAGGAGGAAAACATCATCTGACAGTTGTGCAGCTCTAGATTGGCAGGTTAGGACATTATAACCAACGTTAAATTCACTTGAGTCCTAGCATGTTAGCTAACGAACGTTAGCCACCTAACTACGTTAAAAAATGGGCCGCTAGTCCGTATGCATTGAAACCAATGATCGGAATGATGAGATTTCGCAATAGCGAGGCAACACCACGTTGGGCGTTAACACAGTGCTATGAATTTTCAGTTCCATATTTTTGTTAGCTATTCAGGACTTACCTTCAGTGAGCTTACAGGCGCAATACAGATTCAGCAATCTCCTCAAAAATTATGGCGGCAATGAAACTTGAAAAACTCTTCTTCAGTCCTGAGCTTGAAAGGTGAGCATGTGACCTGAGGCTGTGTTTTTAATTGGCTTTCTTCAGGTTTGTAACTCTGTGTGCCACAGACCAATTTGAATTGTTTTAATGTATTTTAATAGAATGTGATAACTCTCGTGGCTGTCAGTCCTGTTCACTGTGAGACCGTCAATCGTTCCGTGCCCTAAGTGTCAAAAATACAACAATGCATATATATATACATATTAATTTAACTTAAACAAATTAATTTACTGCTTGTTTCAAACAGAGAATATAGCCCAAATGGGACCCATCTAGTACCCATGTGTGCCATCCAAGTGGGATGCCCATGTATATTCTTCTGGGATGCCCATGTGGGGTCCAACACCAACCCAATCAAAAGCCCACTCTAAGGCCCTGCCCAGTTTAAGCCAATGTAACCCAAGAAAATCCCATGTGGGCCCCACTTGGACGTGTTGGCTGCATGATCCGCAGTCAGCGCTGTGCGTCCGGGCAGAGGGATGCGGTGTGGGGGATGTTTTATTGGGCCTGAGAGAGGGATTCCCCGCTGGCTCTGAAAACAGAAAAACGCTGCAGTTTAGTATTCAGAGAGTTACGATGAATTAAATGCGCTGACACTTCTTTGCGCCTACCAAACAGCACTGAGTGGAGCGGGTGACCAGTCCAAGATGACGGACGCTCTGGACGAGGAGGACCACCAGAGTGCCGGAGCACAGCCTCCTTCAGGATCTGACTTCGGGCAGATGAGGTCGTGGACCGGGATGAGGACCGTTGAGAAGAGCCCCGCGGAGCCGGGGTGAAATTCTGCTGTGCTCGGCGGGGTGTGGGGTGAGTTGTTAGGTGCGTTCACTGGGACAGGCGGGAGCGGTGGAGATCCGCTGAAATCATTTACAATTCTGGGAGGTGAGGAAGAAGGTCCCAGGTTCCCAGCCAGTGGTGGAAATTTGTGTGCGTCCAGGATGTTAAAATGATTTTGAAGCTGAATGTTACAGGTTGTAGGAGCATGAAGTGACAGCCTCTCCCTCCTTTTGCGATCGCCGACAACCAACTAGGTGTCCGGGTGTAAAGGAGTGGAGCTGACTGGGACCTTGGGTTTCGCCCCGAGCTGGAACCAGGGGTCCTCAGGAAAGGCGGATGGAGCGGAACCAGCGGCCGGTGCGTTAGCAGCGGCCTGTGTAGAGCGAGGCAGAGCAGAAGCAGCAGCAGGTGGAGTGGAACCTGCGGCCGGGGCCGTAGTAGGGAGCCGTGGCCTCAAGCTCTTTACTGGAGGCAGAGACTTGTGCTGGGCCGAAGAGGATAGTGTCCAGGTGTCTCTCAGCTTCCTGGATTTTGCAGAGAGTAGAAATCCTCTGCTCCAGCTCAGAAAAACGCTGCAGTTTAGTATTCAGAGAGTTACGATGAATTAAATGCGCTGACACTTCTTTGCGCCTACCAAACAGCACTGAGTGGAGCGGGTGACCAGTCCAAGATGACGGCCCCACGGCTCGTCAGTGCCGATAGGCAGTAGCGGTCGATGCGGCGTCTACTCTTTTTATCTCTATCGTCTGGTCCTACAGGTCCATCCCTTAGGTTGAGTCCCCTTGGTGGCCTGGCGCACTTCTGTTTTGTGGAGTGAATTTGCAGCATTTCTCTCTTGCAGTTGTTTTGGGGTTGTTTGTGTTCTGATATTTGCAGCATTTTTCTTTCGTGTTTGTTTTGTGTGTTTGTAAGTTTTTGCTTCTGCTTCGTTTCTGTGATTGCAGCATTTTTCTGTTGCATTTGTTTTGTGTGTTTGTGTGTTTTTGGCTTTGCATCATTCCTGTGTTTGCAGCGTTTTGCCATTTGCGACGCATTTGCCCTTGTCGGCCACCGTAGTGTAGCTCAAGGCAATTGTTTACGTTAGTGAAGATTGAAACAGAAACATCATTCTGTTAATAAATATATTGGTAGAGTAAATTTGTGTTCAGGAAAAGCAGCATGCAGCAGTTTTTGTGAGTGCAGAAACTTTATCACCTAAGTCCTGAGCGACAAGCTAAAAGCCAAGCTCGGTGGAATTCCCTGGAAGTTTTTCCTGGCTTTATTAACATCCTGGCTGAGCTGCACTGCTTACCGTTGATGCCCTTAAGGGAATGACAGACTGACTGATTGACTAACTGTGCGCTGGGGTTGGGTGGGCTCTGTCGTAGACGCAAGGTAACATGGTGGAGGTCCCCGCTGAACCCCAGACTCCCTCTGAGAAAGTAAGGCTAGATTTGTTACCCATCCGCTCCAGTTTTCAGTGCTACATCCTGATGTGCATGGGAAAGTATTAGGTTTGGTTTCCTGAGCATAAACCCACTGTTTTACTTCTGTCAGATAAATATGTAAGGAAAAAAGATGAAGAGCAAAGTTTTGTATTGGGCCATTGTTTTGTTTCATATGCTTTTCTAGCATATAGACAGCCAAACTAATGGTTAAAAAAGAAGAGAGATGACAAAAACTTAATTTAGTGATGATTAAAATGCATTCTTTGAACTAAAATTACATTTATATACAGTATATGTATGTGTGTGTGTGTGTGTGTGTGTGTGTGTGAGAGAGAGAGACACACAGACAGACAGACAGACAGACAGACAGACAGACAGACAGATAATGCAATGAACCAATTGTGTCTACACATTTTTTTGATGCCCATCATGTTCATGTTTTTTAATATATGTATTTTTTATCTATGACTGTTAGCGTCCTTATGAAAACAAGGCACTTTCTCATGTTTTTCCCAGTCCTTTCACTGAAGTGAAATGTGAAGCAAGGGAACGACACACATGTTGATTCTCACATGATTGTCAGGTGGCATGTGCTCACCAGTGACTTGATCTGTATTTTGAGTATTTCTTCTCCAGCTGAATCAGTTAATGAGCAGAGGTTTTTCTTTTGTTGCGTCATTGTAAAATTGATTTGGCCCTCAGGGTTTTTTTTTTACAGAGAGGTTTTTATATTTAGATTTCATTCCAGGAAAACATTGCTTTCACATGAATACTGTCATTTTTTTTCCTCTGCAGTTAGAGGTGCCCAGAGGATTCGGTAGGGAATGTTAAGCCATTGCAGTGGTTTTCCCAGGATTCCTCCTGCAGCAGAGCTTATGTTCTTGTTTCTGGGAAATTATACTTAGCACACACTGATGTACAAAACTGTGTTCAGTAACGTATTGAGTGAATGTGTGCATAGTGTTTGTGACCATTTGTGGAAACAACAGTTTGATGTTACAGTCTCAAACAACATTCAGATTCAAACATCTGTGATTAAAAAATGCCAGAAAGCACACTTCAAGCTAGAGTGTAGCAGAGATGGCTAATGGCTATTATAAAACACAGTGAAATATTGTAAAGTAGTGTACACCAATATGTCTGCTGCAGCTCTGAGAAATGAATATGCAGTGAAGAGTCAGTGTAACACTGCAGTACAGCTCACTGTGTTTGGCTGCATACATAACAATTCTGCTGTCACGTGTCATTTTAAACTCAAAGTGTTTTCTTTGATGAGAACACCCACAGAACACCAACAAACCTCAGATTACCAACAAACTCCAATAACCAGGAGCCAGGCTGGAGGATAGAGAGGAAAGAACCGGGGCGGAGGCAGCCAGCCAAATGGCCGAAAGCAAACGAGGTGGAAGTTTGGCAGCAGCTCAACAAGTACCTCAGTGTCACCCTAGAGCACTCAATGCATGGCCAGGTGGAAGCCAAGCTGAACCACATTGGAGACATACTGTACGAGGAGTGCAGAGGCAGGTTCGGAGTAGTGACTGGATAGCAGAGGGCTGGCCCAAAGCAGAAGGGGAGAAGGGAGAGAGAGATCAAGCAGTTGGTGAAGAGGTGGCGTCAGCTCTGAAAACAGTGGAGGAAGGCAAGCAAAGAGGAGAAAGAGCCTGAAGCCACTGTGGGAGGAGGTGAAGAAAAACCTTGCCAGCCTGCAGAGGGCATAGCGTATTCGCAAACGCTGAAGGCGGAAGAAGGAGAGAAGCAGCTTCTTCAAAAACCCCTTCAAACACACGAGACATTTGCTGGAGGACAAGAGAAGCGGGAAGCTGGAGGTCACCCAATCAGAGCTAGAGGATCACATCAGAGAGCAGTACAGTGACCCAGCAAAGTCAACCCCGCTGGGATCACCAGGTTATGTTCCTCGCCCAGCCCCCCCATCCTTCCCTTTAGACACTGACCTCCCCAAACTCGGCGAGGTAGTAGAAGTTGTGCGGAAAGCGAGAGCACCCTCAGCCCCAGGCCCCAACGGGATACCATACAAACTGTACAAGTACTGCCTAGGTGTCCTGAAACATCTGTGGAACCTCCTGAGAGTGGCCTGGAAGAACCAAGTCATCCCCTCGGAATGGCAAAGAGCTGTCACTGTTTTTTAGGAGGAGGAAGGAGGCAAACTCCACCACCATCAGCCATTTCAGGAGCATTGCACTCCTGAATGTCGAAGGGAAGATCTTCTTCTCCATCCTGGCCAAGAGGCTGACCGCCTACCTAACAAACAACGGGTACATTGATACCAGCTGCCAGAAGGCAGGCATGCCAGGATTCCCAGGGTGCGTTGAACACTCTACAGTCATATGGGAGCAGATCCAGAAAAGAGAGAGAGGTGACCTGCATGTGGTGTAGTTGGACCTTGCCAACGCATACGGGTCTGTCCCCCACCAACTCATCAAACACGCCCTGGACTTCTTCTACATCCCTGTCAGCATTCGTGCCCTGGTAAGAAGTACTTTGAAGACCTCCAGATGCGCTGCACCCATTAGGACTTCACTACTGGCTGGCAACAGCTGGAAGTAGGCATCGCCATGGGATGCTCAATCTCTCCCATCCCGTTTGTCGCAACCTTCGAGATCATCCTCATAGGGGCAAGGAAGATGGTCGGAGAAGTGAAGCTACCATCAGGTCAGAGGCTACCACCAGTGAGAGGCTACGTGGACGACATCACCACCATTCTCCAGACAGCAGCATGTACAACGAAACTGCTGAAGAGGATTGATGAACTTGTGGGGTGGGCGAGGATGCAGATCAAACCCTCCAAATTATGCAGGTTGTCCCTCAGGAAAGGGGTCAGAAGCGACCAGATCACCTTTGTCGCAGGCGGTGAGGAGATCCCACTGCTGGCAAGTCAACCCGTCCGGAGCCTGGGCCACACCTACACAGCAGACCTCTCCGACAGGCAGACGGGGGAAGCAGTGAGGAGGCAGCTCACAGAGGGCCTGGCCAGAATCAATCAGAGCCAGCTCCCTGGCAAGTATAAAGTATGGAGTTACCAGTTCATACTGTACCCAAAGGTGACGTGGTCTCTGAAGATGAGCGAAATCCCCTCCTCAGTGGCAGACAAGATGGTTAGGCTGGCAAATTCATTCATCAGGAAGTGGCTGGGACTGGAGTACACACTTGCATAAAAGGCACCGGTAGAGGTGCATCAGGCAGTAATGCCCAGCAGGTAGACCATCAACCTGTATCTCCATAAGTTTTCTCAGCTGCCAGTGGTGATGCGTGTCCCACGGTTCTTAGCTTGGGCTCAGAACCTGTGTGGAATGCAGTTCTCCATTCTGGTTCACGGAGACATCATTATTCCAGGTGAGGTTTCTAAGTGTCACTGTCAGTGTGTTAATGGAGGCAGTGCTTCTGAACTAAGAAGGAGTAAATAACAACAAACATCTGTGGTGGCATGGGTATCCCTCATCCTCATCCTCATCCTCATCCTCATCCTCATCCTCTTCACTTACCAATAGGTCTTGCCTATTGCAGCAGGTTTGATGTTTGGATCAACAGCAGCAGGAAGATCTACTTTGTCAGCTGCTGCATAGGTACTTCACAGCTCAACTACAGCTTTGTTGTTCATATGGTGTAACTTTGCATGACCACATCTAAATATGATACATTGTTTAGAGTCATTTGACTTTCGTCTTTGGAAAAAGGATTTTTTTCTTTTCTTTAGTTTTATAGTATTGTTGACACTCTAAGAATAAGTGCACAGTATGTTGCCATTTCTTTTGTTCATATTTTAAAATACTGCACATTTCATGCTGCATATGTACAATAGTTGTCATATGTTCTCTCTATCCATATTAGCTTTTCAGCTTTTTGCTGCACACACTCTTCTAGCTGATGTCCATGCCTCTTTAGAATGTGTTTCATAACACTTCCCTGTACACTGGAAATATTTAGTTGTGTGATCTTGTGTGTCACATGATCTTTTGCCAACATCTTTTTAATACTTCTGTTTTTCGTGAAATACTGACATTGGTTTTTGATAACCACTGAATTTCTCTGGTCTTTTCTTTTGCCAAATTAAGCAGTTTATTGACTTTCACTGGATTCAAATTCCAACTGTATCTGTGTTTGGTGCAGGTTTCAGGTTTACTTTGTCTCTCTTCCTCTATGTTTGAATTTGTCCATCTCTCATTTCTTGCAGCGTATCTGCTGGGAATGATAATGACGTTTGCTGTGATGCTGCTGTCGGAGATGGGACAGCCTGCTCTACTATACCTGGTGCCCTTCACCCTGATAACCTCTGCCGTGGTGGCTGGATGCAGGGGAGAGATGAGGCAGTTCTGGGCAGGAACTACCTATGAGGTGAGGGGATCCGAAAATTCAAAAGACTGAAGTACAGAGCAGGGCTATTTGCAAAGACATATGCTCACTGCTAGTCACTAGGAAGTAGAGGTAAGATCGGCCCTAAAAAATCCAGCCCGATCTGACCCAGGCCCGCGGGTATTAAAGCCCGACCCGGCCCGAGCCCGATCAATTAACTTGATTTGCAGGCCCGAGCCCGAAACAAACCCGAAATTTTATATCGCAAGTTTTCTTAATGTTAAAATAATCTGCATATTTTTATGATCATTATAAATGCATTTACACAATGAAATAACGCTGGAAAAGTTTGTTAAAGATATTTCTGTGTGTGATATTGTGCTCACATGGACGCGCCTCTCTGACAAGGAGAGGAACAGCAGCAGGAGCAGGTCTCTGGGTTTCATTGTAGATCACAAGGAAGGGCATCTGAGATACACGGGGTAAAGCCTCCAGAGCGCAGCAGGTTCACTATAGTCTTCGTTACCAAAGGCGGAAACAAACAGACTTTAAAAATCCTCCGCTGGAGACTGCGCGCACGGATGAATCCATTCATACATGTTTCTGGACCAGCTGCTGTTTGCAGAAGTCAGACCTGCTGAGGTAGGTGGTCCACGGCGGTCATCTCGGTGTAAAGTGCGTATTGTGCGGGAGTTCAGTCTTGGGTCTCATCCTCTTGAACATCTGGCATTGAGCGCTGCGTAAAGCGCGCGCGTGTCCCGAGCCGTGTATTTGGTTATTACAGACTTCAAATAAATATATATTTATTAAAAAAAATTAGTGAGAGAGAAGCCCGGCCCGACCCGACCCAAAGTTAATAATTGACATTTTGGGCCCGACCCGGCTCGGGCTCGGGCTTAAGATCTTACCTCTACTAGGAAGACATTGTAGATATCTACTATTCAGTGCTGAGCTGCCAGTGCATGACATCATAAAAAAGTATCTTACATGTTCAACAGCCCTGGTCAGCCCTGAGGGTTTGCTGTTTATTTCTCTTCACGTCACTGCACTTTTTTCTTGCACACTTCGTGAAGAATAAGTTTTTCTTGATTTACAATTGGTATGAAAACAGAAACAACCTTCACTGTTAGGGTTAGGGCAGCTGCAGCTCCATAGAACCATTTCCAGTTTGCCAAGCAGCTGTCTTGCCAGGCATGTAAACTGAGACGAAGCCAGTTAAACCAGACCACCTGAGACTCCTGCAAAGAACTTGGTCCATGTATTGAATGACAGCCACAAGGGATGTTATTCAAGGCACCTCTCCCTGTTCCTCTGTCCTCCCTGTGATTGAGTGTTTGTATCTGTTCAAGCTGAAATCTTGCTTCTGTCTTTTTTGAACTGCGTTGTCCACAGCACAAGTCAGATATTTTTTTTGTATTTTGATTGATCTCGAGAAAACTCTGACTTTTATTACTAAGTGTATTGCTTAGGCCTCCTAACCTTCTATCTAATCTTCACTTAACATCATTTAGCTCTCTGCAGCGAGAAGTGCTGAGTAAGCACTACAGCATCACCACGCTGTTATTACACAGTGAAGTGCAATAACCACTGTGTAATATCGGTGCGCTCTTAAACCTGCTGTGGAGCTTTTGTCCCCCCCCTCTGGCAGTGAGAGTAATTACACAAACACTGTCAACATGCTTGTGACACCAATTCCACCATGCTAATAGCTGCTGTGCCAACTCCATTTCTACTGTTGCTCATCAGTATGATGTGAACTCATTTGGCGAGAGCTTGAATGTAACTGAGGTTCATTTATATGTCAAAGCTTCAAACCTGAGAAATCTAACATGAGTTGCCCACTTGTAGTATGTTGACTGACTCTACTCCGGTATTTTGTGCTTTCTTTGACATACTGAGTTTACAGAAATGGAAAGACATCGGTCATTTACACACTCCTCAGCCTAAAGTGTGACACACTGAAGAGCAAACAGCAAATAAGCGTACAGTACATAAACACATGTGCATAAATACATTTATACATAATATGCAAACAAACATGGAATTATAAAAAACAACCACAAAGTTAATCAAATATGCTAGAGAACAGTCATTTACAGTCTGCTTTTGAGTTGTATTCCAACAGCTATGCATCATAAATGTACTTGCCAAACCAACTAAACAGAGCAGATAAATTTGAACAGTAAATTGTCCGTCTTTCAGGACCACAGCAGCAATTTTAGTGTTTGAGTGTATTCACTGCAAACGTGTTACTTTTGGTTATTTTCCAAACCATTCTGTAAGCTTTCAGGCTGCTTTCTTATGGTCCAGCCAGCCATTGGTGACAGTTATTGCTCGCGCAGTGTGAAGATTAACTTGCTGTGACCTGAAATTTCCTGTGACACTAATAGCATCACAGTGGACTTGTCAAAGTCACCTAATTGTAGCTGCATGTCATCTGGTTTCATGGTTTGATCCCACTTCACTGGATGCTGCTGTTTCTGTTTTTTTACCCAAGGCTCTGTAAGTTTACATTCCCAGCTGGCACAAACTGAATCAGAGGCAACCTGGGAGTCATACAATTGACCAAAATGGTCTGCATTAAAGTAGAGATTTACACAGTGTGTAGTCAAATCATGCAAAAACACCTTTATGTTCCTCACATTTCTCACCGTTAAGTTCGATGTTAACTTGGATGTGTATTGAATTGTGAATGACCTTTCGTGTGTATGTGAGACTGAACAAAACAAACAAAAAGAAGAAGCAGGAAAGAGATATAATTCTAACGTGGCTTCATCTTCACCAGGTCTTGGACTCCTCCAGGGAACCTTTGCTGCCAGGTGTGCTTCTCTCCAGTCCAGACCCCACCCCTGCATCCATCCATCCATTATCTATACCGCCTATCCCTTTCGGGGTTGCGGGGGGGCTGGAGCCTGTCCCAGCTACGATGGGCGAGAGGCGGGGTACACCCTGAACCGGTCGCCAGCCGATTGCAGGGCCACATGCAAGGACAAACAACCATTCATACTCACACTCACACCTACGGACAATTTAGAGTCATCAGTTAACCTAGTGAGCATGTTTTTGGTCTGTGGGAGGAAGCCGGAGTACCCGGAGAGAACCCACGCATGCACAGGAAGAACATGCAAACTTCACACAGAAAGGCCCCGTCTGACCCGGGGATCGAACCGACAACCTTCGTGCTGTGAGGCACGCGCACTACCTGCTGCGCCACCGTGCAGCCCCCCCCACCCCTGCATCTCCTTCCATTTTACAGTGTTGCTTACTACAGTGCCTGATCTTTTCTACAAGCTTCTTTTTGTCCCCCTTTCTTTTTTTTTTCCCTGTGGCATTTTAACCTCTGATGTCCAGCGTCAGTGTGATATTCACAGACGCAACAGATGTCACACCTTTTTAAAACATGTAGAATGGAACAACCTGTGCGTTGACAGCACAGTGTTTGGCATTAACTGACCACTAGGTGTCTCTAGTTGATTGAAAATAATCTTTTGTGTTTGTCGGAAGAGCTTCTCAGACACACTCCACAGTGCCCTTGTGTTAAAGCCATGGCCCTGGAATAGCATTAACCTCATCTCTTTATTTCTGCAGTTAGTTTTGTCACTCCCTTTCTCAACCCATCCATCTTTTCCAACCAACGAGGGCCACTCGTTTTACTCTATCCCTCATGCAGTCACCAACATGTCCATGTTGCCCTCTGCATGTTGTTGCTTTCAGTTTATCTGTGAGAGCTGTGGCATGGATTTTGGGATGTGTTATCTCTGTGTTTTTTTGTATTTATTGAACGTACCGCTTGCCTGCCGTTGCGTACATTCAGTCCGTATTTGTCTAGCATTGCTATTTGGTGAACCAAAACATAGACGAGTTACTAACTTTTTGTCTCTTCAGAGGGAAGAACTGACTGCTCCATAGAAGGAGAAAAATGCTGACTTGCAGTGTTGTGAATAGACCCAACTGCTGGATGTTTTTTCTTTTTTTTGTACCTTTTAATATTACATTTGCAAAGCAAGGGAACACGTTTTATTCATCAACAGATTCAGTATGGAACAGTATGGGTTAATTTGACTGCTGTGATTGATGTTTAGAAGGCTATTAAATATTTGTAGGATGGAAGAGAGACGTTTTAAGTGAAAGGCTTGTTTAGTGCCTGAAAGTTCTGTTAGGTTCTTGTTCAGAAAACTGTAATAACTTTGCCTTGGTGACGATTGCATACATCAAAATGAAAAAGCACTTTATAATATTTAGCTTGGCGATTGTTTCATGAGGCCTGAGGGTTGGGATTTAAATGACTTGTAGCCACAATATTGATACATTTTTGATAACTGTACTGGGGTTTCTGTGTAACCTGTTTGTATGATGTGATTTCTTTCATGGCCTTATATTAAAATGAACAACTTGTATTTAATGTTCTTGAGTGTGTGTTTCTTGCCTTGTTGAAACTTCCACACAGAAACGTAAGTCAACCAAATCTTCCTGTAGATAAACTGCAGATATCTGGAGATGCAGTGGCTTGATCTGTTGGGGAAAAAAACATATGGCTATTATTAAATGCATGAGAGGAAAGACAAGTTGTTTTTTAAAAGGACTTCCAGAGACTTAATTTTGCGTGAGATAGCCAGGGGCCAAACGGCACCAAGCATTCATCAATAAGCTCTTAAAATTAATTTTGCAACAAGGGAAGTTTTAATTGTGAGGAGGGTTTAACAGAGCTGCGTCAGTGTTAATGAAAGGCATCAAATCCGTATTCATGCACCATGTTTTTCACATAAATGTCACTTTTAATGTACAATAATAGAAAGCTTTACTGAAGAGGAGCAGCCTAGTACGAACACAATCCATCTAGTGCTCATAAAAATCATCATCACACTCATCAGATTCAAACATCTGAAGAATTTGACCTAAAGGACTCCAGTTAGTGTGTTTATGATGAACACACTGTGCTTGTATGTTCAAGTGTTGAATCATTTATCCCATCTGATTTCATCTCGGGACTCTGAAAGTTCCATTATAATTGCATGCTGTGTTATTCTGAAAAGGGTTTGATTTATTTTTAAGAATAAGCATAAAAGGCTCAGCTGGCAGCAATGAAATATTTTGTAAGGATTTCGTTCTCCTTGTGACACGAGTGTTGTTTATTGTTGTTGATTGTTGACTTAATATCTGTAAATCTGAGGAAAAACCCCCATAGGCCACCACTTCCTAATACGGTTCACTTAGCGTGGCTTTGGGGATGGTTAATGAATAATTTACTAATACTTTATAGACCAGTCAGAAGCTTTAAATAACACACTTTGGTTGCCAGGTTAAAAAACAAACAAACAAACATTGCTGTTATCTCTTTTGGTAATAAAACAGAAATGCTGTTGAACAATACGCTGAAGGGATTCTCACTTTCTAACATCAACTCTGCTGTTCTAAATGTTAATGGTTCATTAATAAATTGTGTTTTTACTGCAAGTAAAGTTAGTCTGCAGGGAAAAGCTGATGTGTATCAAATGGATTTTGGTTTGTTCTTTCAGAGCATCTCATAGCGGGTCTATCGTATTCAACCAGTCAGCCAGGCTAAATAAGTGAGACAGAAAGAGGGAAGTCAAAGTAATGGGCCTTTCTTTCTGGCTGTTTGAATTTATTAGGAAGTAAAACAAAGCGCACATGTGGCCGCTGGCTCCGCCTCGGCCATGTGACAGTGTCCGGCTGAGTCAGCCGGCTCGTCACGCAGCGTCAGTTCGGAGTCGCACAATTATGAAAAAGCAACCTTCCGCTGGAGGTGCAGCCGAAGCGGATCTCTCCAGCGTCCACCGGGCTTTCCTTCCAAGGCTAACCGAGAGCACCGCCGATAGATGGATAAAAGCCACGACACAGCTCTTCCTGAGTCTCAACGGTGAAGAGAATGGTATGTGATCCTCGCTGAGCTGTCGGCTCGTTTCCTCCGCGTTTTTTAGTCTGGTCAAATTGGCGCTGAGGATCGTCGTGACTGATCGGGGGTTTTGAGTGGCAGGTTCCCCCCCATGCATGCTGCCTGCCTGCCTGTCAGGCTCCTAGCCGTGATCCAGGTGGCTTTTTGCTGTGTTTGCTGACTGTCTTGCTGCACCGCTAAAACACAGTGACTCGGATGTGATAAGTAAAGAGTACACGGTGACACACTGTCTAGCAAGAAAACCCCCAAATCACGTACGGGCGTAACGTTAGCAGGCTAAATAGCTAGCTCGCTAGCGCTAAATGCTAGGGACTGAACCGAAGCTAACTAGCTACGCCAGCTGCGGTAGCTGGCTGATGTTAGCCGCGGTTTCTTTTCCACAAGGCAGCAGTCAGAGCGTCTCTTCATTATACAGTCCTCTAGATAATGAACACACAAAAGACTGCGATTCAGAGCAGCCAGCACTTGTTTAAGACACATTTCTGCCAGCTGTCTCAGATGTCGGACAAGACACACTATCATTGGCAGTAACAAGTCAATGCCACCTTGAATGGCTGCCAAGTCCGTTTAAACTGAGTCTCTTTTATCCCGCCAGCGTCGAGCAAAGTGATGTTGAAATGGTGCATTTATAGTCTCAGACGTGTGTCGGACCGCTGTGCGCCCACTCATGGCTGCGTGCTATTTGGCGAGAGTTAAATGTTTTAGGCCTGCTGCTCTCATTGCCGGAGACTTGTGTCAACATTTGGAAGTTGTAATTTCTCCTCTTCCTCTTCGTGTCAAGCACGGCCCCCTCTTTTCCCAAGAATTTCCTGTCTCGTGCTCTCTGGAGCAGCAGGATGAGGAGTTCAGGGTGGATGGAAAGAGAAGATGCCTTGTAGCCAAAGCTGTGAGTCAGACTTAACCACACAGTGTTGTTGGTCCGCTGGATCATACTGAACACACTCAGTGCTCAGATTATACTCTGTGATGGTGGTTCAGGAGTGGAGCACACGGATAAAATCCTCTGTGAGAGTACATGTCAGTTTCTATCATCACATTGATGTATTGTAATCTGAAATCAAAGCAGATGGGAATATCTGATTTGCATGACCCCAGTGATTTAAAGACCTGATATTGAAGTTGACATTGACGCTAAAATCATACCATTGCGATCGATCAGTCCTGCTCATTGATTTGCCCGCAGTTTCTTCTTCCACCCGGAGATATTAAAAGCAGATATACTGCTGTAGGAAGAGTGTGGCAAAGTCTTATGACTGCAGACATATTTCTACCAGATTTCTGACATTTAAAGTAGAAACAAGTATTTAGTAATGTGGATGGGATGGCCAAGCAGCGACACACATTTCTTGTTTATTTACAGCTCCAGTACCACAAAAGTTGGGACGCTGTGTAAAACTGTAAAATGTAAATAAAAACAGAATACAGCAATTGAGCTTTATCGACAGCAGTTTTGTGAAGTCTTCCTGAGCTCATGTAGTCATATCCTTCATACAATCATGTGTTCACAAAGTGGTGAACTTCACTCCATCCTTGCTTGTGAACGACTGAGCCTTTCCAGGATGCCCCTTTCATACCCAATCATGATACTATCACCTGTTACCAATGAATCTGTTTATCTGTGGAATGTTCCAAACAGGTGTTTTTGGAGCATTCCACAACTTTCCCAGTCAGTCTTTAGCTGCTCCTGTCCCAACCTGTTTGAAATGTTTTGCTGCATCAAATTCAGAATAATCAGATATTTACAAAAATCAATGAAGTCAGTGAGGTAAAACATTAAATATATTGTCTTTGTGCTGTTTTGGTTGTAGCTGGTTCGGTTGTAGCTCAAATTGATCAGTTAGATACATTCAGTAGATGGATTCATTTAAGTGTTGTGGCTTGTAAGTCGGGGAAAATATCATTACCCAAATCTCAGATGATCTGGTATATCTAATCTCCCGTTACAGTCCTGATATACATATTTCTCCTCCACAGTGTGTTATTTGCTGAGACGTCAGAGCAGCCGGTGCTTTTTGCCTCAGTGCAGAACGTCTTATTTCCCAAAGCGCTGGCTTGAGCCGGTCACATGCTGCAGCTCAACAGTGGATGAGGGACACTCCTGTGCCTCTGCTTCTCTGATAAGTCTGATAGCAGCCTGATGAACTTATCGCTGCTTCATCACTATAGTCAGCATGATTTTATCTGTGCCCCAATGGCTAATAGAGCTTTATTATCACACTCTCTTATGTAATTGTGGATAGTTTAACTGGTCAGCAGCTCAGGCTTTAGCACTCTGGGAGCTGGTAGAAAATGTCTTGCATCACTTTGTTGTGCTCCAGAATAGACTCCAGCACTGCTAGTCTGTGTAGTGCGTGCGTGTGCGTGTGTGTGTGTGTATATGTGTGTGTTTTAGCCTGCGGAGTGACTGAGGCTCTCAGAACTCTGTTATCTCATTCTCTAATTCATTTGCACCACACACACACGCCCATTTGAAGATGACTGATAAAGTTTTTCCAGTGGCCCCCGACTGGATTTTTTTTTTTTTTGGATTTTTAAAAAAAAACCCAAAGTGGTCACAGTCTGTTTGTTGATTTTCTGAATGGAGCGCTCCCCTGTCGTTGTTGTCCCCACACTGCCTCCCCTCACTCTGCAGGCCTGCAGCTCCTTGTCAAGCATGCAGCTGACTTGCATGCACTGTGTACTACCCAAAGAGTACTGGAGGGAGTACCAGCCTCGTTTATTGTATGATTTGTGCAAAGAGAGATATGCCTGTTCATGCTTTTCTGGTAGTCTCTCTTAGATATTTAAGCAGAGAGGTTTAGAAGCACTATCTCCTATCCTTAGACTGGGTTAACCACGATTTTCATAGGCTCCCATAACCACGAGCACCAGATGTTGAGAAAAATAGCCATCACATGCTTTACGTTTCTGGGTTACTCAGCTGCTTGGGGGTAGGACTCAGGGTGGCATGCCAGCGTGGTGTCAGCCCATGCTGTGTCTGTCAGAGCTGTGTCCAGGGGGCACGAGTGTGAGAGCTGGAGAGCTGTCGTACTTCGATCTCATGACTGCATGAACTGACTTTACTTGTGTTCAGCCTTCCAGGGATCTTATCTGAAGGCTATAATGAACTCTTTCCCGCAATTTAACATTCTTTTGTAGGCTGATAACTCTGATTACTGTAAGATGTGGAAAGGACTGCCAATTGATAAGACTTGTCTGTGTTAAAAAGTCTCATAGTGTGTGATTTTAATCTCTTTTAATGAAGCCAATATAAAGGCCTAGTTTCATCTTGCTTTGTCCTTATCAAAGGGGTGGCAGTGTTCGTAGCACAATATATCATACCAAGAGTTTAACACAGGCATTTTACAGGGACTACTGGCCAGAGCTGTAAACTTGAGACTTGGTTATGAGCCACACTGAGGTCACTAAAATCAGGACTTGAGATCTGACGTGGAATTGTCTGTTGTGAGATGTATTGTGTCCTTACAGTTAGACACTTGGGACCACCTCGAGACATTTAGTCCTGAGCTCTCCTGACCTTCCTTCGAGACGCCACCCGTTGGTTTGTGGACTGCTGTTCTGAAGCCTCGAAGTTGGCATTATGGCAGTCGCCATCTTGGTTTATTGGAGCCAGAGGTGATCATAGGAGGATATGCATTGCTGTGCCTCTATCCTGATTGGATCTGGCTGAAAACGCGAGGACACACTGTGGTAGTGACTTGTCAATCCAGCGACACCCCACACTCCTGATGAGAGAAACCAGTTCTTTAACGTAACTCAGTTTAAGTAGGAAAATGTTTACTGAATAGATCAAATGAGAAGTTGGGCCACTTTCTCGTAAGCTTACATATAGTCGGACTTCTTTTGCAGCCAGTGGAGTCACTGCTGGCCAGCAGAAAGAATGCAGATTTAAGGCACATCTGCATTGGTTTCGCTTTTCTTGACTTGAGACCTGCTCTGGCAGAAGAACAACTTGACTTTGGACTAGTGTCAAATTTCTTAAGATTTGACTTGGTCTTCCCCCAAAAGACCTGAACACAGCTGTGACAGCAGCACATTTGTTGGCACTCCTTGTTTTTCTATGTCGTTGATTGTAGGGCTGCAACTATCAGTTATCTGCAGATTACTGTCTTGTTTAATTGTTTGGTTTATAAAATGTCAGAAATAATGAAAAAATTCCATCTCCATATCCTAAGTTTGCTGTCATAAAACAAAGAAACTTGTAGATATTTCCATCTTAAACTGGATTTTTGACATTTTTACCTGAAAAAACACTTATTTAATTAATTGTTGCCGAATACTTGTCTGTCGATTGCGTAATTGATTCCGGCTTGCAGTGTGTGTGTCTGTAGATTCAGATATTCAGTACCTCTGTGCTGCACAAAGCAGCTCCTCTGTGACATGACTTAATGCAAAGAGGAACAGTGGTGAGGAATGGCGTGGGAAAACTCCTGACAGGAGCCTCAGCTCAGCGTGCCGTGGAGGATGCCCCAGTTCTCCGTCCATGCTTATTGTGTAACTATCACCATATATACCAGCGGCTCCATTGAAATTCTTCCAGCAGTCCATAATAATTGGTCTGTATGAGGAAGGTGAGGCAGTTGGACAAATTTGCTGCTCCATTTAATTTGGATTTTCCCCGTAAATCTGAACCTTATCTCTTCCAACCCAAAGCTTATTTCTATCCTCCATTACAAAGAATGGGGAACTTCTATGAGCTGCATAGCAGCCAGTATGCTCTGATAGCAATTTCTTAAAGTAAACAGGGGAAAGAAATAAAATGGCAAAAATGAATTGTGTTCCCTCTGTTGGCTTTCTGTGAACCACTCTTCTCTTTGGCTGCAGCTCACACTAAAGTGCTGACCCCATATCCTCCACTCTTTCTAATGGGTAATAGCTTTTGCCAAGCCAGATGTTATCTCTCGCTGTATTACGTCAGGCAGGGCCAGAGGAATGATGGCTTGACCGGCCAGCCTGGTTACATTGTTTGGAAAAAGAAGGAGGGGGAAGGAAGAGCTCAGCTCGCAAGGTTTCTGTGTGTGTGTGTGTGTGTGTGTGTGTGTGTGTGTGTGTGTGTGTGTGTGCGTGCGTGCGTGCGTGCGTGCGTGCGTGCGTGCGTGCGTGCGTGCGTGCGTGCGTGCGTGCGTGCGTGTGTGTGCGTGTGTGTGTGCGTGCGTGTCGGGAGATGACAGTGTGATCAGACTTGTGTACGCTTGCTCTCACAAACGTGTTGGTGTGGATGAACATGACCACACACACACACACGCCCATAAACAAAACTACCGGCATCCTACATTGCTGAACCCAGAGACAGAAAGGTGCTGGATTATGTTTCCTACAGGAACAGTGTAATCATAAAACCTGGAGGTCAGAGAAAGAAGCCGGAGAGGAACAGGGAGGGAGTGAGGAAGTGGGAGAGTGTGTGTGTTGCTTTTTGGCAGGGGGGCTTGAAAGAGCTCAAGTCTTTTGTTGCCTGACATTCTCAGGTGCCATGGTTACAGGTTAGCAGGCATAGCCCGCCTTTATCGGCCTCATTAATACTTTGTTACATCAAGCTGGAATCGGGACGACTCCTCAGTGCAGCGCTGAGACCTCCTTTATGTCTTCAGGTTGTGTCTCACGTCCGTCCCTAGTCCAGCAGCTCGTGCATTGTCACATACATGTTGTTTTATTGTGTTAATGTTGCTTTCAAATACAGAAACATAAAGGAACAGTTTGACAAATTTTGCAAATATACTTATTGTCTTTCTTGAGAAGAGATGAAGATTAATACCTCTCTCATGTTTGCTTGTTGAATATGAATGCTTAAATTTGTATGCTGGAGCCAGGAGATGTTAGCTTACCATAAAGTCAGAGCTAGCCTAGCTTTGTGTTTTACAGGTGCAGGTCAGTGCATTGTGCTACCTTTGGACAGAGCCATGCTAGCTGTGTCTAGTCTTTATGCTAAGCTGCCTCTAGTTTCATATTAAAGGGACAAAGTGAGTGAGTGTGGTCTTCTCATCTAACTCACAATAACAAATTAATTCAGTGTAAAATGTTATTAAAAAGGGCGGCATTTTTTTCAAAGATTTTCCTTTTTTATTTTTTTTCCAGAATTTCTTTGCAGAGTTCTGTTTTTGGTAAATTAAGCAACATTCTCTTATCTTCCAGGAACATTCATTTTTGTTCTAACCTCTAAATAAATGGTTTTGATAATACAAGACAACTAAATTGAAGGGTTGTCTTTACACTGTGGTTAACCAAGAGTTCAGGGCAACGTTCGGCAAAAACAGAAATTCATATCTAAAGGAATAACAATTCCCTTTGCCAGGATGATAATTCACACCTTCAAAACCCATCGCATGTATCAGACCATCAGCCAGGTCACAATACATTTAAATCCGCACACATGTCAACTGCTTGACTGGATAGAAATAAAATCAGCAGCGTGAGAGCAAAATGGAAATTAATTGAGAGGCAAAAAACAGTAATAGCTGTAGGTACAAACTTTAAAATGACGTCAAAGTTACATTAATTACATCAACCTTTCTGACACCTGCAGTATATTTTTCCATCAGGGACATCTAATGTGATATTAACATCAATACTACTGGCTAATATAAATACGTGATAAATATATTACATTAGCGCTGAGGGTTAGCATTAGTTTGCTGCCCTCAGTTCAGTCTGGATTGAGCTTCTTCTTCTCTCTTGGAAATGAGGCCTCTTGAAGCGCCTCAGTTGTTGGGAGAGGTTTTGTGTGTGCTGCATGAATCACAGTTGGTGGTGTGTCTTCAGAAGACAACTAGGTATCCTGTATATCATTGAGGCCGCTGCCCATCCACTAATCTTCTCCCACACCCCCGCCTCCCTCGTCTCTTTCTCCCCAGCCTAAGTATAATATCTAGTTGGTCTCAGACACATTCATCTGCCCCCTGAGTGGCTTCTTACAGATTAACAGTGGATGGAGTTTGGAGGCTGCAACCTCTCGCTGATCACTCAGCTTTTAACTCGGGCCGGATTTGTATGGTAACAGCATCGCTGTAGACTTTGAGACCTGGATGGAAATTGCGTTCAGACCTTGCGAGAGACGGAGCCTGCGAGAAGCGTCGTGATTCGTTGCTGATGATCCGGTGCTCAGGGGAGGCTGTGGTGACTGTGGTTTGTCCAGGAGATGCATGAAGGAGCCTTGGTATGTTCCTGTACAAAGCCCTTAAACACAGAGATGAAGAGGAGGACATCCAGGTACATGCTCAGTGGCTCGGTGTCACCGGTCAAGCGGCGGCATGACCAGTTTAAGATGTTTCTGTAAAACCGCCATTTACAACCATGTTGCACTATGGATGGGGCTCTTGGCACCAGAGATGGCTGCCTTTAGGGATAGATAATTTAATGGAAATGTTGGCATTATCCTAAGCCTCTCATGTTTCTGTGCTGTCTATGTTTACCTTCATGTAAAGGTTAACTAGTGAGGATCATTTGCAGCTTGCTGCAGCAGAAAACAACCTGCTGGTAACTGCCTGCTTCATTTCAGTCCCCGCTTGTTGCAAGGCTGTTGCTTGAGTTTCAGGAATAGTTGAAATGCTTTGGTGCAAAGCAGGTGATGGTGTTTGCAGGTTTCCCTCTTTGTGCTGGGAGGGATTAATGCTGCTAATCGCTCATGGTCCCTCTGAGCTGGGCTGGAGGAACAATAAGGCACGAAGCATTAATTGAAAATTCCTGTGGCATAAATCCTGCCTTTAAAAGGACAGTGATACAGGATGAGAACGCTGGCAGACTGGAGCTAAAGTGCCCCCTGAACTGTAGTCGTCCTCATTTTAGAAAGTTCAGTTTTTCTCTCTTTTTTTTTTTTTTCATTTATTAAACGTTCTAAGCCCTTTTATTTTCTAAATCCTGGATTAAGGCTTACAAGCTCCCTTTCAGGATGTTTGGAGTTTATGATTTTCGGAGAAAATTGGTTTAACTGAAGTAAAACGGACAAATTACCACTTTTGATTTATGCCCGTGTTCTTTTAACTTGCTTTCCTCATCTTTGTCAACCTGCAAAGGATATAATGTGAGCCGCGCTGTTTGCACAAGCACTCAATTACTGCACAGAGGAGCACTCCTCGGGGAACAATTTGCTTCGCAGCCCAGAATGATTAAATGCAAACATAACACAGCCGTAAATACAAACACGAGCATCATCAGCTGCTGTGTGCCGCTCACAGTACGCAACTGTTTCTCTTTGTTCACAGTCCCAGAAACCCTGGATAGAAAGCACTTTCACCAAGAGGGAATGTGTGTACATACTTCCAGTGTCAAAGGACCCCCACAGGTATGTGTTCTGCAGCGCGTCTTGTGATGGCCATGGAAACACTGTAATTGCATGGTGTGTGTTAAAGTAGGCCCAAACCCTAACCACCACTCTCCAAGGAGTAAATGAGTTTGTTTCTACATAATTTTAATGTTTATGTCTGTCACTGTGATTACAGTCTTAAGTGAGAGGGAAGACCAGTGATCATATCAGTCTTAAAGATGGGATTCTTTATTAATTTCTTGTCAGTCTGCCTCTTCTCTCAGGATGTTTGGATGTATTTCCTTGTGTGCTGCTTTAACTGGGGGGAAAAAGATCTTCTGTGTGTGTTTGTGGAGAACTTACGGGATGTCAAATGTAGACATGTTTTGTGGAGACTTACTGGAATCTTACAAAGCTGTGTTAAACTGTATGGAAGTCTTCTTATGAGGCCGCTCACTCACAGTGTGCCATGTCTGCAGGACAAGCACACACAAAGCAGCTTTGGTCAAAGGGCCAGCCGCTGGTGTAAGAGTCATCCAGTTCTAAAGAAATAGTCAGAAAACAAACAGTTTGTGAGTAAAATTCTTGGTTATTTGATTCCAGGTGGTTTCCCACAGTCACACGTGTTTACAGTGTGACCACCTCCACTGAATGTTGTTTTTAGCTTCAGAGGGCGCATTCCTTCCTTTCTCCTTGTAAGCTCGCAGTGACACTGGGTTATTCTTTTTCCCTCGTGTTTTCTTTTACATCAATTATTTGCCCCCAGCTCTTCTGCACTAACTGAACTACGTGCTGCTACTCGAAGATGATTTCAGAGGTGTTAGTGAGCATGTTAGCCACTGTTACATGGGGCAAAGGTCTGCATGTGGCTGTGATCAGAGTCACAGCCCCCTTGCCAGGTTTTACAATGCCTCCTTGGTTAAAGGCCAATCAAACCAGGCTGCCTGCCCAGCTGGCAGATAACCTTCCAAAATGTCCTCCAGTGTCTGCTGAGAACTTCTTTCCAGCAGCGACAGATAAGACTGGCGGACTGTCTTTGCATCTTTGTAAATGATCTCCACATTTAAGAGGTCTTCGTTAATTGAAACCTTAATCAATGTCGTTGTGAAATTCCCTCCAGATGCCTTCCAGGATGCCAGATTTGCCAACAGCTGGTCCGGTAAGTATTTGTTTGCTCTTCACTCGTTTCACTCGTTCTTTGTTACCTGACAGGATTAGCCTGGGAGGGCTAACCGGTTACTTCAGACCAGAAAAAGCCTGAAGGCAAATTCTTGTACAGTGTAATGCCACTGAACAGCAGCCCGCCTCAGGAAACAATTAACTTCCAGGCTTTGTGTGTCAGGATGCACATGCTTGCCGAAGGTAATCAAAGGAGGTGAGGGAACTGAAATGTTTAGGGTGGTCATTAATTGTAGTAATAAAGTAATAAAACATTGATGAGGCACATTAAAGGTGAAGATCGCCTACAGTCTTGAAAGTCTGTCAGAGCTTGTCATCAAGTTTGATTTTTTTATTTCGATTTCTAAGACTTGTTAGGAGGATGAAACTCTGTATTTTAATGTTGAAATACTGATGTGAGTATTCAAGTTATACAAAAAAATGGTTTTAAATATGCACTTGATAGCTACATCCATGATGGCGTTTTAAAAAGACTGGAGCTAAAGCTGCATCGATGCCAGCTCATGTGACAAAGATATCCTTGTGCAGCTAGTTAATCTTAGTGTGAAAAGTTTGACGAGGAGAAATGTGACATCTGATGTTTTTTTTTCTTTCTAACTCATCCCTGTTTTCCTGCTTCACTTCAGGAAGACACACGTGTGCATTTTATTGTTGTTGTGTTTTCAAATCATACATTTTACTTTTCATGTTTCAAGAGAAAGGGCTTGAGGTGGTCAAGTGTAAACTCCCCCAAATCCAATATTGAGCATGACAGAGCTGCTAGCATGAGCCTAAACTCTGATCTGGGAGTGTTCAGGACTGGCTTCCACACAGTAGGCAAATACTGCAGGGTGGTTGTGCTGTCATGAACAGGTTTTTTTGGTTTTCTAATGTAACCTGTGCCCCTTGGCCTGTAGCTCATGATCAGGTTATGGTTTATGGAAAATAATTGCTGAAGGCTGCAAGGTACTGACATTCATGACATGTGCCACTGGTTCTTGTCCGTTGCACAGTATTATTCCCTGCTCCTGAATGCATCGTTTAAATGTACTATTGTTAACATTCAGTATAATCTCATAACCTCAAGGTGCTGCTGCGGGCGGCTGGTGCGGCAGCATGTTGGCTTCACAGCCAGCTTGGCCACGAAGTACTCGGACATGAAGCTGGGTGAAAACCCCAGCCTGTCCATGCCCGCCGTGGAGGAGTGGTCGGTGGAAAAACACACAGAGGCGAGCCCCTGTGACGCCTATGGTGTCATCAACTTCCAGGGAGGGTCTCACTCGTACAGAGCCAAGGTAGGAGGGCACGTTCTTCTGTGCTGGAGGCCATGTAGTTCATAGAAAAACAATGATAAGTGTCTAACAGTCTTACACAGTCATTTTCAAGTATTCTTATGTGTTTTCCTCAGCGTACACTTTATAAAATGTTGATTATAAACCGATCAGTTGACAGAAAGGTCTTTGATAGCTCTTTTTATAATCTGCTACTACTACTTGCTGGTTTCTGCCTTCCAATGTGAGCTTATGCTGCTCTCCCTGCTTTGTGTGTCCATGTGAACGTGCTTCTCTTGTGTCTGTGCAAACGTGGGCAGTATGTGCGTTTGTCCTACGACACCCGGCCAGAGAGCATCCTGCGGCTGATGCTGAAGGAGTGGCACATGGAGCTTCCTAAGATCCTCATCTCTGTCCATGGAGGAGTTCAGAACTTTGAGCTGCACCCACGCATCAAGCAGGTGGTGGGCAAGGGCCTCATCAAAGCTGCAGTCACCACCGGGGCCTGGATTCTCACCGGAGGGGTCAACACAGGTATGTCGTCAGAGATTTGGGCATGGACTGCCTTTGCCTGCAGGCAGCACAGACTGGCTAGACACTGCAGGCCTGACATTGTTGGCGCTGTGGCTCTGCAGACGAGGAGTTATCTCAGACTGGTTTAAAGTGCTTTGCATCAATGAAACTCCTTTGTCAGTGTTTGAACTGAAAAGTAAGAGGCAAACAAGAAAAGAATACATGTTACATTGTGGAGAATAATAGAATATTAAAGCAAACCTGTGGATGTTAAAATGCTCTCTGGCTGTAGGGATGAGCTGGTAGTATTGTTATTGAATAGATATGGCCAATAACTAATTACTTTCCACCCCTGCTCCCTCACAGAGTCCCTAAATGAACACTCACTCCCGCTTACATTATAGACAGAGCAGCACAAACACACAGCCACCATCAGTGTGATGCGCTGATGAGGCAGAAGTTCTAATACCGGGCTCTAAGCGTGTCATTTGGCTGTGTGTCGTGGCCGAGGTGTGTCTGCAGCCACAGCGCGGCGTTAAGATGGTGTGGTCTGATCATAGTGTTTAAATCATTACTCACAGGGTCAATTACCCAGACCAGTGATTACTTTTAATGCCTCTCTGGCACCCTGGCCAGTTGGGATGGTCTCCTGGCTCACAAATTACTGCTGAATCCATGAGATCCATTAGCTGAGGACTGTGGTTCACAAACAACCCCAGGACTAATATACTTGATGTGGCCTTGCCCCATTTTTTGCTGCATTTTGGACATAGAAGTTTCAGGTGTCTTGGCTCATTCTTTTCACATGCATGGCCAATAATATCTGCAGTATCTAGCACTGTTACTGCACAGCACACTGCACAGCACACTGTTACTGGTCACTGGTTTGTACCAAAATATACATGTTCAGGGGCCAGTTTTACTATTTAATTACATTCCGGTCCAATAAATAGTAAAAGTTTATTGATTGTTTAATGCATCTTCCTCAAAGGTGTGGCGAAGCATGTGGGAGACGCTCTCAAAGAACACTGTTCGAGATCATCAAAGAAAATTTGCACTATCGGGATCGCACCCTGGGGAGTCATCGAAAACAGGAACGATCTCATCGGCAGAGACGTAAGACGCAGCTCAAGTTGTTGTCAATGTCAGGTTGGATTGTTTTGCAAGGGTACACTTCGCCCTCCTCTTCACTGCCTTCTCACGTCCACACTTTAGATCATCGCTCCATATCAGACGCTGCTGAACCCTCTCAGCAAACTGAACGTTCTCAACAATCTGCACTCCCATTTCCTCCTGGTGGATGATGGGACGGTGGGCAGGTACGGTGCTGAGGTCAATCTGCGGCGGGACCTGGAGAAACACATCAACCTCCAAAGAATACATGCACGTGAGTGAAAGCAGAAACTTCAACAGTTTGCCTTAAATTACTGAAATCCAGAATCTCATGAGTGAGTTTATTTTTGCCCCAATGAATCTTCTTCTTGTCTTATGCTCATTATCAATTTGCTGTTGGACCTTTAAAGCTGGACATCAGATAAATTGAACTTCACAGTGTTGAATGCATGCCTCCTGTCCAAGCTAATAGAGCACCCCCTTCTGACAAGAAAGACCAAATATTAGTACTGTGTTCTGCTTTCTTCATTATCAGATAATACTACTACTACTACTACTACTACTACTACTAATAATAATAATAATAATAATAATAATGATGATAACAGCTTAATTTGGCATAGCACCTTTCATACAGGAGTTGCAGATCAAAGTGCACATGACTTTTGTCTGATCTGCCAATTTTATATAGAAAGCATGTTAACTCTCACAAGCAAGTCAACTCTGCAGCTGGTGAGAGTCAGATCCGATCAGCAGAATCCTGTATGCACAGATAAGCTTCGTGCGTATTCTAACTTGTGTGGGAGCACCGCTTGATGAATACAGCAGATTAATCCTTCACTTTATTAATGAGGTCATAAGACTCACAGCCTAAAATGTGTGAAAGTCGTACGTTACGCTTTGCGGTAACAACCCACTGTTGAATATTCAGGCGTATTAAAGAAGTCTAAATGATCTTTCATTTGGCTCTTTCACTAGTGAAGTATCATGTGGGTTGCAGTTGAATTTACTTCAGGAAGTCAGGCTCAGGAAGTGAAACCAGTAACAAAAAAAAAAAAAAGTGGTTGAATGGTGATTTGGCTGCTGCTCACAGCATGAACTCCTAATGTCAGACATGAAAATAGTGGATTATCATTCACACAGGACTAAAAGATGTAATTGTTATGAAGTCAGTTTGTCTTTGCCTGGTGGAGCCGAAGTGATAACAGCGAGCCGGCCGTTATCTTCTCCACCTCCCGCAAACTGTCACTTGGGTGAAGCTGTGTTATGTAAATGACACTGGAGCTGAATAATGGAAAATGAAGCTAAGCTATGAGCACACTCTTCTTCCTCATAGGAATCGGTCAGGGTGTTCCTGTCGTGGCCCTGATCTTTGAGGGGGGCCCCAATGTGATCCTGACTGTGCTGGAGTACCTTCAGGAAAGCCCTCCTGTCCCAGTGGTGGTGTGTGAGGGGACCGGCCGCGCTGCTGACATACTGGCCTACGTTCACAAGCAGACTGAGGAGGGAGGGTAGGACACGTGCACACACACACAAACGCACAAAGGCAGAGGACAGGGGTGGGTGGGGAAATGAAGGTGACGTCTGTGGTGGGTGAGCCCAACAAATATTATTGATGTGTGATCAGTGTTGATTTGTTTGAGTGTAACAAGTGGAAAAGGAGAAACAGTAATGTTAATTAATTAAGCAGAGATGTTAAAAGTTCAGCAGAGCGCACAGAGCATTTTAAAGATGTGTGATATCAAGGTTCCAGCAAGTGTTTTATTGAATATTTAGTTGTTAAAGTTCAAACCTTTGTAAAACCAAATGGCAGCCTGATGCTGTTCGTGAGGAATCATTCGCTGTGCTGGAGACAGTGATGCTCCTGTTTTTTGTTTTTTGCTTTAGTTCCTTTGATGATAGCGTCGTTGGTGGCTCCTAGCTTTTTTTTTTATAACAGACTCGGCTGCGGTTGGGCTGTTAGAAATCCTTCTGGGACAGTAATAGACAGAAATAGATGAGAGCCATCTTCATCTGGTCCTCAGGCCTGAGAAAGACCTTGATTGAAATCTTGCGTCTTAAAGTGAATAAAAGTATTTGTTTGGAGCCAAACGACGTGCAGACCTTTCTCCTTTGTTCCTCCTGTTAGCTTGAATGCAAAAACTTTAGCAACCCCAGCTAACTTGACAGTGAATAGCAGCTCCATCAGACCAGGAGTTTCCAATCCAGCTGTGAGCACGTTGGCGTTAAAAGGTTGGCCTTTGTTACAGGAAACATGCACAGATCCAGAGCAGAGGGGTAAAGACGGGGTTTGTTTTTGCTTTTGAAGGTTAGTTAACAGGAAAAGGGGGATGGAATCTAAAAGTAAAAATAGGACAGACAATTACATAATTGAACAAATAAAGCATTTAAAGGCACCGGGTGATTGTACGGCTGCCTGGTGTTGTTGAGGGATTTTTAGGCAGGACGTGTGCTGGAATCAAACCTGTACTTTAAGTGTTTTATAGCTGTGTGGGTTTGAGCAGCACGACTGTGACCATGTTATACTGTAATTCCTCCACAGAGGCCTTCCTGATGGAGTGGAGACTGACATCATTGCAACCATCAAGAAAACCTTCAACTTCAGCCAGAGCGATGCCATCCACCTCTTTCAGACTCTGATGGAGTGCATGAAGAGCAAAGAACTGGTACATTCGGGAATGTTTTCATCGCATGTTTTAACCCTTTTCACACACTGCTTATAGTTCACGTTGAGGTTGTGGGTTACAGGGTCTGGACAAAGTCTTGGAAATATGGAAAATGGGTCATTTTAACCACCATGTTTTCGAGGTTAGGAATACGCTTGAATTTGAATACACTCTTTGAAAAATGCCTGCTTTTCATCATAATCTTTCCTCTACACACACACCCGTCAACAGACTGTACATCGATTGCTGTGGGTGTAAAGGTACCTTAAAAGTGCTTGAATTTGAAGCTGTAAGCCTGGAAAAGGTCTCTCACCGACACATCGGCGACGTCAGCTGATGGCCGTCCTGTTTGCTTTCACAGATTGATGTATCACATATCAGAAACTCAGAAACATCTGGAGAATGTCTGTGGGAACATGTTCATAAATGCTATCTTGTTTCTCGGAAAACAGATCACTGTGTTTCACATCAGCTCCGAGGAGCACCAGGACATTGACGTAGCCATTCTGAGGGCTTTGCTCAAAGGTTAGTAGATGACTTCTCTTTGAACCCCCCCACCCAGCTTCTCTGAGTGTGAAAGTCACATAAAGTTGATTCAGTCTATTCATATGCTGAGGTTGTTGGCATTGGGAGATTAAGATTTCAGGACTTGGTCATGTTTTCGTTCTGATATAGATATGCTTTGAGAAGCGTTCCCCCCTGTGTGCCCCCCTCTTTGTGTTCCTCAGGAGATCATGTTGCTCGTGTTCACAAGGCCTCTTTATTCCAACGCAGTCAGTCCCTGAACTGCATGTCCTATTCCTCTTCATCTCTGCGGGCTGGTAGAGAAAGAGAAAAAGACTGACTTTCACCTAAGCACTTTGTTTCAGTCATGCTGTAGAAAAGGAGAGAAAACACCCACCGTATGATGGTTTTAACTCACTGCTGTGTGAACATTCCCCTTCTCAAGTGTGGAACAAGTGTTTCACCTGAAAGAGGGAGAGGTGTGTAGTGCTGAGTGTGGGCAGCTGCAGCAAATCAGTGCTGGTCACTCACCCTTGTTCTAGTTTATTTAGACAAAAGCAAGGAATTTGTGAGTGACTGCGGCTGATCGATAGTCTGGAGAAACGGTCTCAGACACTCAAAAGACAAACCGCCGTGACTGAAAATGTCCACCCAAGCAAATATTTGCCAGCCGAAGGCACAGTGTTCTTGGTGAAACAGTAACTCATCCTCAGAAGGACCCTGCGCTACAAAAGCTCTCCAGCCTCTTAAAGACTATTGAGTGCTCTCTCTTCCATTATTACTCAATTCATTTAGCAGGCTGCATATTCAATGGGACATGTGAAGTTTGAGTCACTGGAAATGCCGTCACTCTCTTAAAGAGATGAATGGAGTGCAGAATACAGGACTGCTCGGGTCCATTTACTGATTTCAGTCCAATCAAATTCTTACGTGACATCCACGCAATTAATTCTGCACGCTGTGATTACGATCGTTTCATTCAGATGGCTCCTGGAGGACAATGAAGCAGATTACTGTGGAAGAGAGCAGTAGACTGAGGAGGGATTTACTTTGTAGTCTAATCTGCTGTGTTGCTGTATTAGTGTGTAATTGAGTGTATTATGGCCCTGGCGCTGCTCTGCTAACCCCCTTTAATCCTGCTAGCTGGCTAACGGGAAATACACAGTTAATAAGGCTTTACGTGCCTGGAAATTCATATCTGTGTGTGCGTGTGTGTTGACTCTTGGCTGTACCTGTGTATTTCAGGCACAAACGCGTCTCCCTTCGATCAGCTGGTCCTGACTCTGGCCTGGGACCGCGTAGACATTGCCAAGAATCATGTGTTTGTGTACGGACAGCAGCTCCTGGTACGTCTGCATGTTTGTTTGTCCGTGTGTGTGTGTGTTTTTTTGGCATAGCTTCCCGGGATGTTTGCTTTGCTCAGCACTGGCTCCAATCCTTTGGACTTGCCCAAAATGACTCCAGAATCTCTGCTGACCACAATCTGCAGCCTGAAGAGCCGGGGGACTGGACTCCGGCCGGCTGCCAGGAACTGCTTGTCTTGACTGTAACATGAACCCGCTTACAGTTGTCTTCATGAGCTGCCCTCAGCGCTCATGTTTATTTTAAAACTTGGGGAATCCTGGCTTTCTGTGTGAATGAAAGGATGTATAATATTTATGTTTCTCATTTTTTTGTTTGTTTTTGTTTAATTTGCCCATATTTTGGTTTTATCCCTCATGTTTTCTAAAAAATGATTTGCTATAAAAATCGGCTTCATAACAGCGTGTTTATCTTTGTTTGCGTGTGTAGGTGAGCTCTCTGGAGCAAGCGATGCTGGATGCCCTTGTGATGGACAGGGTGGACTTCGTCAAGCTGCTCATAGAAAACGGAGTGAGCATGCACCGTTTCCTGACAATCAGTCGGCTGGAGGAGCTCTACAACACGGTGAGGTTATGAACACACAGCAGCCATGGAATGAAGAAGATGAGCTGTGCATACAAGAGGTTTGAAGTGTTGCAAAACTTTTTGTACCCTCTTCTGTTGTAGAAACAACCTACCAACAACCCAACTCTCCTCCACCTGGTTAGAGATGTTAAACAGGTAGAGTCAGCCCGCTTCATATCATTTTTATCAGCTGATGTTAGTCTGTTCAGTCTCATTGACCATTTTCCTTCTGCGCCGTCCTGCAGAGTCATCTGCCTCCAAACTATAAGATCACTCTGATCGACATTGGCCTGGTTATTGAGTACCTGATGGGTGGGACTTACAGGTGC
Organism: Chaetodon trifascialis; assembly: GCF_039877785.1. NCBI lineage: Eukaryota > Metazoa > Chordata > Actinopteri > Chaetodontiformes > Chaetodontidae > Chaetodon > Chaetodon trifascialis. The sequence goes on from NC_092056.1 coordinate 21,459,092, forward strand.
AACTACACCAGGAAACGCTTCCGAATCATTTACAACAATCTCCATGGCAACAGTAGGGTGAGTTGACACTGTTGATATTTGAAACTTAACTTTATTTGAAGTGGTGCAGAGCACTGGAGTTCAAAGCTGGCAGCTCATGTGGATGTAGCATTAAAACAGTAACATTTCATGCATTTTACTGATGACATCAGGCCCTCAGCTGTTATTGGGTGTATTGTGAACTGTAATAGAAGTCAGTGGAAGATAAATCCAGGAAGTCTGAAAAGGTTTTCATGTGTTGCGCAGAGGTCGGGGCGCCACACAGCAGGTCCTGGTTCTCATTTGAGGAAAAACCACGAGTCTTTCAGCATGCAGGCCGACAAGAAGGAGAAGACGAGGCACAACCACTTCATCAAAACTGCACAGCCGTACAAACCTAAGGTAAGCTCCTGCCGTTCAGTGAAAGGAACGAGGCTGCTGAAAACCTCAAGTGGTAGACATCTGTCTCAGTGGCAAAATAGGAGAACTGAAAGTGTCTGCCTTCCCTCTCCTCCTCCTCCTCCTCCTAGCTTGAGTCCACCACCGAGCAGAACAAAAAGAGGAGCAAAGAAGAGATCGTGGACATAGACGACCCAGAGACGAGGCGGTTTCCCTACCCTTTCAATGAGCTGCTGGTGTGGGCTGTGCTGATGAAGAGGCAGAAAATGTCGCTGTTCTTCTGGCAGCATGGCGAGGAGAACATGGCAAAGGCACTCGTGGCCTGTAAGCTTTGCCGATCGATGGGCTACGAGGCCAAGAAGAGCGACGTGGTGGACGACACCTCAGAGGAGCTCAAGGAGTACTCAAAGTAAGCTTGTCTGGGGCTTTGATACCGCTGTGACTTTCATTCCTCTATGAAAGAAAAGATGTGAACTGAATCCATTGTGCTGGTGTGTTTCAGTGAGTTTGGGACGCTAGCGGTGGACCTTCTGGAGCAGTCGTTCAGGCAGGATGAGACCATGGCCATGAAGCTGCTGACCTACGAGCTGAAGAACTGGAGCAACTCCACCTGCTTGAAGTTGGCCGTCTCGTCCCACCTGCGGCCCTTCGTGGCTCACACCTGCACCCAGATGCTGCTATCAGACATGTGGATGGGGCGGCTGAACATGCGCAAGAACTCCTGGTACAAGGTTCATGTTCCATTTAGATTTTATTTTTGGTAACAAACGAGAAGCTGGGGGAGTATATGTGCTGGAGTCCATGCTTTGTCTGTGTACAGGTTAACACAAAACCGTCCTGGAATGGTTAAATACTCGTGTTTGGTGGAGCTTCTGCCACAGGTGCAGTGATCCTGGGGTTTGAACATAATATCAAATCCCAATCTCCGTTCAGTGCTCACTGAGGGGCTGAAATGCCTGTTAGCTGGATGATTCATGGATGCAGCACTTTGGGGATTCATTTGTTTGCATGTAATTCGAAGAACATTTTCAACAAATGTAGCAGCATCCACCCACATGAGTGTGTATTTGTCTCTAGGTGATTCTGAGTATTTTGGTGCCTCCTGCCATCCTTCTGTTGGAGTACAAGTCCAAGGCTGAGATGGCTCACATCCCGCAGAGTCAGGACGACCACCAGATGACCATGGAGGACAGCGAACACAACTTCCAGAACATAGCTGAAGACATCCAGATGGTTCGATTCATTTTGGTTTTTTATCCAGTTGTGTTTTCTTTTAAAGACCTTTGTATCTTCCTCACTGAAGCAGTCCATAGTTTAGGCCATGTTAAAGGGTTAATGAGCCGTGAACTGGTTGTATGTCTGCTGGGGAATAAGGAGAAGAGTAGAAAGTCAGACGCTTACAGAAAAAGTGTGTTTAAAAAATCCTTCTTTGACCTAAAATTCCTTTTTTGTGTTTGTTTTAACCCTTGTCATGTATTTACTTTCTTTCTTTCACTCACATTCTCTCTCTCTCATTTCTGCCGTCCAATTTTGGCCTTCTTAACCTCGCTGCAGGATGTGTTCAAGGAGGCCAGATCCCACGACCACGTGGAGACCAAGAATGACACGGAGACGCACGTTCGCTCCAGGAAGCTGCCCTTAACCAGGAAAATTTATGCCTTCTACCACGCTCCCATTGTCAAGTTCTGGTCCAACACGGTATGGAGATTACAGATGAGAGCACGCACGCACACAGTACATAAGGTCATATACAACTATCTATTATATGGTGGTTTATCTGGGTGGCACGCTGGGTAAAAGGATCTTCAAAGAGATGTTGTTACCCAGGAACAGTCGCACAACACAGGTTGTTTTTGTTTTTGTTTTAACCAACCAAGCATCCTGAAGGGACACAAATGTGTTATTAAGATTATTACGTTTAGGGCACATCGACCAGGAACGTTCCCAGAACAACATGAATCTGTTCACGGACTTTGAAACTAGCTATTACATTCAGCTCCTTTCTGAAAGGTTCTGCAACATGCGTACGGCTACGTTCACAAAACAAGGAAACTCTGGGTGATTCTAGTATCAAGATGTTCACATTCAGACAGTTACTTAGTTGGGCTCGATAAAGGCTAGATGAAGACAGAGGGTTCCCATGAGCGGAGAGCAGGAGTGAACGAGAGAGAGGGAGTTGTAATGAGAGGACAAAACAAGTGAAGAAGAGAAATAAAACTTGATTTCCTGATAGGTGTTCAGTGGTTACACTCAGGACTAAAACAGCTTTTCCACCTCGGCTTGACCCATTTTCATCTGCTCATTGTATGCAACTCAAAAGTCTCAATGAAGACAGAGAATAACAGGGTGAGTCTGTGTATTTGTCATGTCATTTGTGAAAATTGCATCTCAGACATTTCAATCCTCAATCAGTTTAATTAATCTTCAGTTGCGGCAGAAATGCAAACAGGAATGTGCAAAATGGACTTTATTACTGAGCTTAGCTCCTGTTGCTCCGTAGTGCTCAAGATCAGCTTTGCCTGATGCTTCAGGTTCACTCCACCACTGCTGTCTCACACAAAACCCTGCAGACTCTGCGTGATCAATAGTCCATGGATGCCACACATGTAGGAGAAAGGGCCAAGGTGCAACCTTGTCTTATCAGACACGCACACAGGAGGTAGTGAGGCGCAGAGAATGTAGACGCAGCTCTCTCTTGCTATGGATTTTAACAGTGAATGGGTGGACCGGTGTTCCCACAGCACCGCCCACAGGAGAGCTCAGGGAACACGATTGTGCAACATTTCCCAATCCACAGCAAACATCCAGTTCAGACACGAGCTATTTGTGAGAAGTATTTGTTCTGGAGGTTGCAAAATCCTCTCCAGCACTTTGTTATAGGCTTTCCCAGACTGGTGTAGCAGTGTGATTCCTGTCTATCTGCTTCATCATCATGTCCCCTTTTTCTCAAAATTAAAGCCACTGTTATTTCGCTCCATTAAACCCTGTCAGTGTTCAAAGGAGGGGAATCAGGCCAGTGATTTACTTCACACTGGAGGAATCTGAGATCAGTAGCATGCGTTTCTGCATGTGCTTTGCCCTTACGTTCAAATTTATAAGTTAACCTTAACACTAATTTAAGGACCACAAACGTGTCAAGAAAGAGGCAATGGTAGCAGTTAAAGCTTAATTTAAATGCATTTTCTTGAATACACATTTGTACTGTCTCATTCACACTCATGCACACCATTATCACTCCTCTCACTCGCTCTGATGTTTATTTACATATAAACACAAGCCTGGGGCTGGTTCTCAGGAGCCTGGCGGTCGACTGTGAGGGTTTTATTTGAGGGCTGTTTTTCAGCCTGTTCAAGACTGACAGGAGCTGATACCATCACTGAAACTGCTGGTTATATGTGGAATGTAGCCTGTGCACAGGCTTATCTACATCTGCTGTACCTGCTTCCATCCGCTCAGCACACCGATCCAGCACTCAGCAATGACTTACCCATCAGATGAGAGTGTTAAGGGCTGATTTTCCAACAGTTCGCATGTCATGGTTCAGCAATTTTTGAGATCGTAAACCTAATCCAAGTCGTGTGAACTGGAGACGTGTGTGTGTGTGTGTGTGTGTGTGTGTGTGTGTGTGTGTGTGTGTGTGTGTGTGTGTGTGTGTGTGTGTGTGTGTGTGTGTGTGTGTGTGTGTGTGTGTGTGTGTGGTAACTTAGCAGCCTATATGGAGATTCTCAAACTTTCCCACAGTCTGCAGGATGGTTGACCCATACTTCAAGCAGAAAAGACCTCTTTTGTGCAAGGTTCAGAGGGGAGTTCATGCACCTCTGGGAGACAATCATGTGGCTTGTGCTTGTTTCCCTACAGGAAAAGATAAAAACACAAGAGTTTCCATTTGAACTAATATACTTTAAGGTGTCTTAAGTGAGTCTTGTTCAAATCTAAAATTTTGGTCAACAAGAAAGGTAAACAAAGCTAATAAATCACAGAACTTGTGGGGGATGACGCATCTCTCACCTTATTTGTTTGGCATGTAAATAGATTTACAGTATTTATGTGTGAAAGCCATTTGTCTAAATATCTACTTAATGAGTTAATAAAAAACAACTGTAGTCTATAGCCATGCTGGGGGCTTGGAGAGGGTGTGCTAAATGCTTAGCTAAATGCTAATGTAGCCACAATGACAATGCTAACAGGCTGATGTGAGACAGGTAAAATGTTTTGCATGTTCAACATTATTACTGTAAATATACCATGGTTGATGAGAGCGACGAACAGTTACTTACTTACTTAACGTTACTATGAAAACACTGATCATTGCAGCTTTAAATGATGAGCTGGTTTAAAATTCCCATCTCCGTTTCTTATATAATCCCCCTCACCCCTCCTTTCTGAGGGCCGACTTTGTCGGGAACTGTGAATTTCACTGGAGACGGAGAAGCCGAAGCTTCTCTTCTCTCACACGCGATCCTCATCCACACAGCTAACCACCAGCTGAGCTCTGAGGGCTCAGAGGCCGCAGTCGGAGTGGACGTCAAGACTATTTGTTCCCGATTCAAAGTGCCGTGATGAGGTTCAGCCCCCTCAGAGGGCCTCAACTGACCTTGTCTCAAAATATTTCAGAGAGAGGAAGCCCCTCTCTGCAACTGTTTGAGTTTACACAAGCCAGTTATCATCCACGTCCAACATGTCTTACATACTGTAAATCTGCAGTGCCCACATTTATGCCACACAGGCAGAAAACTGCATCCTCTACTGGTCTGAGTTTTATATCACGTCTTTGGAGATGTTCATGAGTCTTATTGTTGTGTCTCAGCTCTTCTACCTGGGCTTCTTGATGTTCTACTCGTATGTGGTCCTGGTGAAAATGCCTGACTGGCCTTCTCCTCAAGAGTGGGTGGTCATCCTCTACATATTCACCTCTGCCATTGAGAAAATTCGAGAGGTAAGTGGAACAGACCTGATAGACACATATGGTCAGGCTTATTCTGTTATTTTGTTTGTAGTCATTTTAACTTCACTAAAGACTGCAAATTCACTAACCACCTCATTATTTCACAGTTTTCTTCTTTACTCCACCATCTGCTTTTTTCTTTCAGATGTTTATGTCTGAAGCCGGCAAAATAAGCCAGAAGGTGAAGGTGTGGTTCGGTGACTATTTCAATGTGTCTGACTTTCTGGCCATCGTGACCTTCTTTATTGGCTTTGGCCTGAGGTTGGGTGGAGGACCCGCCTTTGTCCCCGGGAGGACGGTGTATTGTCTAAATATCATCTTCTGGTATGTGCGACTCCTGGACATCCTAGCTGTCAATCAGCAAGCTGGACCGTACGTGATGATGATCGCGAAGATGGTGAGTTCCTGTGGGAGTGTGGTGAAGGTGCTCTCAGATTTACAGAGAAAATAAAATTCACAGTGAAAATGTGTAATAGTTGATCATTGTATTGTACATGAGGCCATGGCAGTATTGCAGGCCACTGTAAAACATCCAGGATCACTTGTTTTGTAGGTTTTTAGCTAATAGTCTGAACGTACTTTGAGAGTTCTTGCTGTGTTTTCTTGCATACACAATTTGTTCATTTTGATATTGATGTTTTTATTTAATCAATTTAAATTTAAACAGCATTAATCATCTATATGATGGTACCAGGTATAGTAACCTCCGCTATTATCCTGAGCAGCCCTATCAGTTTTAGATCAGATCAGTCCTTCTATTGTTTTTTCCATTGACTGTGCTCCATGTATCTGAGTATTTACATGAGCTTTGAGAGATCACCCACCTTCAACAGAATATTGGATGTAATTACATTAAGATCACATGAAAAAATTGTTGATTGGATTTTGTCAAAAGAGTAATTTCATCATTTTTGAGATACACTCACTAGCTTTCTTGCTGAGTTATGCTAAATATGAAGCTAGAACCAGCAGGCGATCAGCTTGTTGTAGCTTTGCTTTTCTTAGCTTGGCTTAGCATATTTTAGCATTGAGCCTGGAAGCAGGGGGAGATCTGGCTCTGTCCGAATGTAGGAAAAAAAAAAAAAAAGTTATACACACATAAAGTGCAAAAATGACTTGTGGTTTTACAGGAGTTACATTTGGGACTGTTTCTGTCACTGACTTCCTGAAGTCTGATTAGTGAGTTAGGTGTTTGCCCTGTTTTCACCTTTATGCTAATCTAAGCTAATCGGCTGCTAGCTGTAGCTTTTTATTTAGCGTACCAATATTAGAGTGGTCTCCATCTTCTCATCCAGTTCTCAGCAAGAAAGCAAATAAGCATATTTTCCACAATATCAAAGTCCACCTTTAAGTGATACTAGATTTGATTAGAAGATTTGGCTCATTTACACCTTCATAGCTGTGAAGTAGTCATAAACCCTTCATCATTACTGTGTCTGCTCTGGGGATTTCAATGCAGACGTTAAGATTTTACAGCTCCAATCAACAATTGATTTGAAACTAGCAGCAGAACAAATCAAAGAACAGAAGAATGTAGCCTTGTTTTTGTTTTCCCCTACAAAATAATTTTTTTTTTCTGAGCTAAATTCGTTAGTGCTGATTTTAGATCCCCAGAGTAGGCTACTGGACTACTGTAATTCAATGATTATTTCCAGGAGTAATACCTTCAGTATGTATTTCTTTCAGGTGGCCAACATGTTTTATATTGTGGTAATAATGGCTATAGTCCTGCTGAGCTATGGCGTACCCAGGAAAGCCATTCTGTACCCAGATGAAGAGCCAAGCTGGACGCTAGCCAAAGATGTGGTTTTCCAGCCGTACTGGATGATGTACGGGGAAGTGTATGCTTATGAAATCGATGGTAAGGACGATGAGGATGGTAGGGGAGATTATGAGGGTAAGAGCATTTTTACTCCTTTTGACTAGCTTCCTACCACAGCATGAAAGCTGATTGTCACTCCAAAAAAGCACTGGAAATCAAACCCACGACGGTCTAATCATCGCTCCCCCTCACAGCCTCTTCCCAACACTTCACCGCGGCATCAACTGCCTCGAACTCTGGCGCATTTGAAGCTCAGGTGGAACAAAACACCTGGCTGCAGCCCATAACCTGAGAGGGTATCCCAACGTTTCACTCACCATTGAAATTTCTCACATGCATTATCAATGTTATCGTGACCATGAATCAACGCTCTAAAGAAACCTCTGAACAGATTGCATTTGCATTACATTTTTCAACACAGCAGCCCTTTAAATAAACAGAGCATTGCAGTAAATATGTCAGCTATATGCTGGCTCTTGTTTCGTTAAACATCGCAGTGAGTACATAAAATAAACATCTAAACAAGTTTTTGTATTGACACAGTAAGTATTTCAATGCAGTTTGAAGGCAGTTCTCTTTCATCTTGGTATGCATTCATATGTGGTAAAGTCAGATTGGGTACCAACACAGGACAGATTGTGCCTCAGAACAAGACCCCGGTGTGATGAAGGTATATATCTTAAGGATATCTCGACGTGATACGTGCATACATATCCTAAAAGGCTCCTCTTCCTCACAGTGTGTGCCAATAACAGTGACACTGCGGTGAAGCACCTGTGTGCGGCGGGAGTGTGGCTGACTCCTCTCCTACAAGCAGTCTACCTCTTTGTACAGTATATACTAATGGTCAACCTCCTCATCGCCTTCTTCAAGTGAGTGCATGACATTTCACTGCTAAATCCAGCTGTGTTTCCAGAAGAATGTTGGCACTCCAACAACATCATCATCATCAACCTCATCCTCAGTGTCATTTCTGTACTCTGTTTTCCAGCAATGTGTATCTGCAAGTGAAGTCCATTTCTAATCTGGTGTGGAAGTACCAGCGTTACCACTTTATTATGGCGTACCATGAGAAGCCTGTCCTCCCACCCCCCTTCATCCTCCTCTGCCATATCTACTCCCTCTTCTGTATGTGTAGAAAGAGGAAGAAGGAGAATACCTACGGACCAAGTACGACCACACTGCTGTCATTTTTCACCAGAAACTTCATGTCTCCTGCAGTTTAAGTTAGGGAAAATCGATTAGCAAGTCAAACAAGTGTTTCTTTCTTTCAGAGCTGTTTCTCACAGAGGAAGACCAAAAGAAGCTTCATGATTTTGAGGAGCAGTGTGTGGAGACATACTTTCACGAAAAGGATGATCAGTTTCACTCGGGCAGCGAGGAGCGCATTCGTCTTACCTCAGAAAGGTGGGGCTGTTCCCTTTTTCAAGGTGCCCTTTTGAGTTTTCTTGTGAAGAAACAAACATTATGTGCACAGTCAGGCTTGTTCTTAAAGTCTAACAAATGTGCTGAATGCATTTTCTTCCTTACAACACATCTGCAAGGCCAATTTTATGAAGTATTTTCAATGCAGCATTGTTTACCAGCCAGCAGTCTTCCTCTCCCCTGCATTTGTTGCACTTTACTGTTACTGTTGATCAGAGGAATCATGTGAAACCATCTGCTGGGTTGTGTCACCTGTGTGTGCATGTGCATCCTCATGCATGAGACATACAGAACAGGGACCCACTCATAAGAAACTGCTCCATATCGGCGGCAACACAGGGCACCTTTAAAGGCACCTTGTGACACTTGAAAAGAAATAAGCGTTCCAAAAGATGCAGCATTTAAAATGAAAAGAAATGAGTAAGAAAAAGATTTAGACATTTTCAAAGGAGTCGGTCAATATGTGAGTTTTTATTCTGAGTAGAAAGTAGTCCTTTACATTTTCATTTTAACAATGTAATACTAAAATGTTTGTTTAGACTTAGACTTAGACTTCCTTTATTGTCATTGCACAAAAAAACACAGCAGTGAGATTTTGGCAATGAAATGTTGTTGCTTGGCTTCCGGATTACAACAGAGATGGAAATTAAAAATTAATATGAACAATAGAAGATAACAAAGCTGACTTATGGTTAACTGAAGCTACTGTTTGTCATTTCCAGGGTTGAAACCATGTGTATGCAGCTAAAAGAGGTTGGGAACAAGGTCAACTTCATAAAACGCTCTTTGCACACACTGGACTCCCAAATTGGCCACCTGCAGGACCTCTCAGCACTGACTGTGGACACTCTGAAGACCCTCACTGCTCAGAGGGCGTCAGAGGCCAGTAAGGTCCACAATCAGATCACCCGGGAGCTGAGCCTGTCTAAGAACGTGGTCCCCAGCATTGCTCCTGTGGCGACAGACGCTGGCCCCCACTCCAAATCGTCCGTGATAGGAAAACGCAGTGTGGGAGCCTACTTTGGCTCCTCTTTTCCCCAGACAGGAGCCAACATGGCAGATTCTCTTTTTGGATTTGGTGTAGGGGGAGGGGCAGAAAGTAGCCGGAGAGTTGGGCCCAGCCCTGAAGCAGGACTGGAGCTGGACCCCAGCCTGAACCCAGCATTGAGTCCAGAGAGGAGGGGGTTGTTTGGGCTCGGGCACTTTGCTGCAGAGGCTGGCTCCTCAGGCAGTGCCGGCTCTAGTGCCTTTGTCCAAAGTGCTGTGGCTGTTTCCCCTCCAGAGCTGCGTCTCCGTGGCCACTCTCTCACCCAGAGTAAGCTGACCCGTCCACAGGAGCCGGGCCTTTCCGACTCCCCATCCAGCCTGCCCAATGTGCCCTCTCCTGGGGCTCAGTTCCACATCAGCAGCACCCCTTCCCAGCCCAGTGGCTCCAGCCACCCAGAACTCGCCCTAGCTCGGCTTTACCAGCAGCCCCTCCAGCCAGACAGCACCACTGTCGAGTTTGGGGCGTTTGTGGGTGAGTATGAGACTGAGAGTGAACCTGGTGTTGATGAGGAGATAAAAGGGGAGTGTGAAAACTGTGTGTGTGTGTATCCCACTGTGGTCATTGTCCCTAAGACTTCGGGCTCTGCTCGGCCCGCCTGCTTGCCTGCTTGCTCTGCAAAGCCTGAGAAATTAGAGGGGTTAGGAAGAGGGCAGAGGGAGGAGAGTTTGGGGTATGTGAATGAGGCGTTCTGTGACGACGAGGGCAGATCAGGCTCTCTGAGTAAACACTCTAAAGACACTGAAGTCCCACTGGCTCCTGAAGCTGAATCATCACCGGGTGACAGGCTGTCAGGTACTGCTCACCCCCCCGCTGTGGCACCCAGGAGACTCTGCATACGAAGAAGCAGGGAATGGAGTATGTCGAGACCTGCCCCTCCAGCATCCTGCTGCAAGGATCAAAGGGGGTCAGAACTCAGACTTGACAGGAGGAACGCGGCAAGAGAGCTGAACACAACGAGAGGTTTGAGTTCCTAAGCTTAAGTTAAGGGCTGCCGGGTGCTCGGTTCTGTCCGTCTCCAGATCAGGATCCCAGGAGACCTTTGACTGGTGCCTTTCCTTTCCTGCCTCTGCTCTACGTGAGCCTCTTGTCTGACTTGTTTACTCTCTGTTCCTGGGCTTTTCTGAGGTTTTCATGACGTGACTGCAGCATGAATGATTGGTTGACTGGTTCAGGTTTTCGGCATGATCTGTACTTGATTGAAAATGTGTTTTGCAGGTGAAGGTGAGGGGAAGAAAGAATCACATGTTTGAACTGTGATTATTATCACACATATATACACATGCACATACAGTATACATACTGCATACACATGCACACAATGATTGCCTTGGAATTTGGATTGGATCAAATACTTGAAAATAGTTCTTTCTTATTGTTATTGTGGGATATTGTTACAGGATGCAAATGTGAATAACAAGGAAATAAAGAGGGCAGTTTACATTGTTTAATGTGGACTGACAGAATTTTGTTGTTTTCAGGACATAAAGACAGTGTGGACCTCCAGCACTCCACACCCAAAGACACCTCCACCTCTAGCAGACAGCAAAGCCCAGCCACACCAACCAGAACGCAGGTGTGTGTGTGTGTGTGTGTGTGTGTGTGTGTGTGTGTGTGTGTGTGTGTGTGTGTGTGTGTGTGTGTGTGTGTGTGTGTGTGTGTGTGTGTGTGTGTGTGTGTGTGTGTGTGTGTGTGTGTGTGTGTGTGTGTGTGTGTCTGACGACATGAAACTTTACGAGATGTAGTCGTCAGATTATTAGTGTTTCAGATTAATGTGTCCATTCTCCCACTTTTTGTCACTTTGTTTGTCCTCATCTGTTTCTTTAGCCACAGGCTCAGCCTGAAAGTCACGGTCACATCAGAGCAGTCAACTCGTATGCTGGCTTCACTGAGTTTGACAGAAACCCAGCTTTTCTCCATCCTGACTCCAGTAAGCCCAGAAATTTAACACAAATTATACGAAACAGTCAAAAACCAGCATCTGCACCTGTTGGCAGTGTTATTCTTACATTTTCACTGATGACACATTGTTGCTGATGATGGTTCATTGCATTTCTGCAGCTCTGACAAAGAAGGACAGGAGCAGAGTGTCAGCGGAAGACATCCTCATCCATGAGGACCCCAGGACTGCAGTGCTGGTAAGAAGTGTGTCTCTGTGTACTTACAGCACAAAGCAAAGAAAACACAGTTCTGTGGTTCAGTGTCGGTTTCTGTCATTGTTTAACAATTTCTCAATTCCTCTACCAGGAAAGAGTTCAGGTCAAATCAGCCCAGGCCAGCAGCCTGTAAGTGTCCTCTCACTGGCCAACATGATGTGTACACACACACACACACACACACACACACACACACACACACACACACACACACACACACACACACACACACAGAAACACACTAATGTCTCTCTTGTCTCTCTCTCTGTCAGACGAGCCCCTGGGGAGGATACACTGAATAGTAAGATGTGTAGTTTCACTGTTTTCACTCCTTCTGCTTGGTTTAGTTTGGTCAGACTCTGGATCAGCTGGTCCAGCAGCATTTACACTGTCAGTGTTATCAAAATGACCTCTGACCTTTTCCCTTACATTACTTCCAAAGCTTGCTTGTATGTTACTCAATCCATACTAAACAGCATCAACACAAACGCGAGGAAAATACGTTTTTCTCCCATAAATCCTCTTTTTTTCCTCGTTGTCCTCGTTCATGTGACTTCCCCTCACATCATCAGGACACACAGGAGTGTGAACTCTTCGTGGGTGAAAGCTTTACTATGCTTTTCTTCTTCTGTTGTTACAGCCGCAGTTTCTCTCTACACGCCGCGGCACACCCACCTGGGAGCCAGAAAGGACTGTGAGTAAAACACTGAGCAAACAGCACAGCGGGCTCAGTGACCTTTATCAGGGCTTTTCATAGCAGGACTGTCTCAGTTACAGCTGAAATGATTTGTCCATGAACAGCTCAGATGATCAAGAGAAAACTGATCAGCAACTGTTTTGATAATGGATGGATCAATATCTTTGGCTTTTGGATTGTTGGCTGTTTCACACATAGTTTCTGGTAAATTATTGGAGCTGGGACCACAGTTATTTACCCCCGACCCCATTTTTTTTACTATAAACAACAGAAGTTTCTTACACGGAATCAAACAGTTTGACCTGTTTTTCTGCTTCTCTTGTTGTGAACCGGTACAAAGGCATCTGTTGGTGGATGGCTGCTGCAGTAGCTCAGGGTGTTTCTGTTGCATTAATAAACCCAAATGATCGTTAAATCATTAAATGACATCCACTTGGTTTTTGCAAAACATTAACAGCTCTCCTCTTTTTCTCCTCAGCTATTGGCTCTCCCTTCAAGCCCATGGAAAGCTACCAATACTCAGGTGAGACGTGGAGAATAAGTCATATTAACATGTTTTCATTCATGCTCTTGTCTTAACCCGTTTGTGTATCTGCATTTGTGTGTGTGTGTCTCCTGTAGCTGTGGAGCGCAACAACTTGATGAGGCTGTCCCAGAGCATCCCCTTCACCCCTGTGCCCCCCAGAGGTAAGTGTGGATTACGGGGCGCTCCCAGACATGTCCGGTCAGGTGAAAACACTGCAGACGGTTCGAAGAGACAACAGCAGGCCGTTGGAGAATGAGGAAGTGTGCAGCCTGATAAGAGATGTGGTTTCCACATTGTTTTTGTCCTTCCACACCTGCAGCTGTTTGCTCCATCCAGTCTGTCAATGAGCAAAGTGTTGGTGACGTGTTTGTATTGTTTTTGAGAACGATTTTGGCTTCAGAGTTCATTTGCATCTCCTTGCTGAAGAGAAACTTTTGGCTTTAATGGTTTTGATGTCACCGTCTTGAGTGGCAGTCGTGTTGTCGCAGTCTGTTGTTGTCGTTACTGTGAATGTCTTGAAGTGTCGATGCTCGAGTCACGTGATCCAGGCAGTTTCAAGGCATTTCATCATGGTGGTGTGACGAGGTGATTATACTGTATGCTTGCAACCGGTGCATCATCCAGTATGTTTTAGAAACAGGCAGCAACACGGCTCCAGTTAGGTGTTTGAATATCCTCCTCAAACACCACGAGGTAATGTTATAACTATCATTTAATGACTCATTCTCAAGAGACTTCCTGCTTCAATAAAGGTTAATTAAAAATAAATGAATGAAGAGATAAAAATCTGCTCTACGTTACACAGGCAACGAGCAGTGACCACACTGAGTGAAGTGAGTGACGCAGAATGATTAGGGTTTTGGTGTTTCAAGGCTCGTAGCTGAACTGCGTAACAGATGTTTAAGTTGTAAAATCCTTTCTACCTTTATAGGCTGGTTGGTTGTCTTTGTCATAGACGTTATATAAAACCTAATAAAACATTTAGATGCTCTATGTTTGGACCCTCTAAAGAGCACTGTTATAACTCAGTACATAAAACAAAATATGTTCTATTTGATCTTCATGAGTTAGTTTAAGAAATGAACCTTAGATTAAATACATTTAAATGAATTTTTTAACTGTTGGTGGAGTCAGAGGCTGCTGAGACGAGAGCTACTGCTACTCTGCTCAGCTAGGCCAGTTACACACTTTATCTGGTGTTGGCCTACTTTTTTTTTATGTCTGTCTTATTTATGTGATAAACTGAACTCAAGTACAAAGATGTTGGCTTTGTAGGGCAGTACAGCCGATACACACGTACAGAAACACAGAAATAAGACCGAAGTGAATGCTTGGACAGCCTACTTCTGAAAGAGGCGCGCGCTGTTGATAGAGATAAGGCCTTTGCGGTGTTCATGTCACTGTGTGTCATGCCAAAATGTCAGCCAGAAGCACTCTAAACCAAAAAAATCAATGTGTGCGATCTGACGCAAAAATGGGTGACAGTGAGACGGAGGTCAACAAACGGGAATGATACAAAGCCAGCAACATCAAAGCAACAGCGCGTCGATCGATCAGTGTGTGTGTGACCCTCACCCTCCTCTCTGGTGCTTCAGGGGAGCCAGTGACTGTGTACCGGCTGGAGGAGAGCTCCCCAAACACTATCAACAACAGCATGTCCTCCTGGGCCCAGCGGGGCCTCTGTGCCAAAATAGAGTTTCTCAGCAAGGAGGAGATGGGCGGAGGACTCAGGCGGGCCCTCAAGGTGCTCTGCACTTGGTCCGAGTACGACATCCTGAAACCAGGTCATCTGTATATAGTCAAATCCTTCCTTCCTGAGGTGGTCCAGACCTGGCAGAGCATCTACAAGGAGGACACTGTGCTGCACCTTTGTCTCAGGGTAGGTACCGCTGTACACTCTCCTTTTGAGACATCTTTATTTGTGGATTCGAGTTTAATTTCAGTGTTCGCAGTGTGCATGTTATTTTCAACCCTCACACACTGCATCATCAAACTGTGAGTCACTAAGTCGAGGCCTTTACTGTCTAATATATATGCTGTTCTGTGTCATTCCAGGAAATCCAACAACAACGAGCTGCTCAGAAACTAACATTTGCCTTCAACCAAATCAGGCCGAAGACGATTCCTTATTCACCGAGGTCAGCGCGCATGCAGAGCACAGACACACAAGTCCCATTCACACAATACTGGAGCTTGAAATGGCCTTATTTTCATATCACGACATGTCTTTTTGTTGTTTCATGGTTATATTTCATATTTCCTTTTAAAGAATTCAAAATGTGTGATAGGTTAAGTGGCTTTAGATGCAGCTTTTCACGTCAGACTTTGTTGTTCATCATGTTAACAGATTAGAGTTTTGTTGAATTTCTATTAGCAAAAGTGTCCTTTCCTGTGGGCCAGTGCCCTGAAACCTGAGTCCTCTGTGCTCAGGTTTCTGGAGGTGTTTCTGCTCTACTGTCACTCTGCCGGACAGTGGTTTGCAATAGAAGAGTGCATTACTGGGGAGTTCAGGAAGTTCAACAACAACAACGGAGATGAGATCGTCCCCACCAGCCTCCTGGAGGAAACCATGCTGGCCTTCAGCCACTGGACCTACGAGTACACCCGCGGAGAGCTGCTGGTCCTCGACCTGCAGGGTAAAAACTACTGAAGCCTTTAAAATGCAGTCGAGTTCATTTATGGGGGAAGTTTTCTGTTTGTTTTGAATGGCACTTGGATTCAGGGGAGAGCGAAACAAAGGGCTTGTTGTCGTAACAGATGAGTTTAAATGAGGAGCCTTCCTCCACTGACTGAGCCCTCAGCAGAGTTCTACTGATGTTGTTTAGAGTTGATCTCATGATGATGAAGTGTGTGTGTGTGTGTGTGTGTGTGTGTTTGTGTGTGTGTGTGTCTGTAGGTGTTGGGGAGATTCTGACAGATCCGTCAGTCATTAAGAGTGGTGAGAAGGGGTAAGTCACGATTAGCTTGTTGTGTCCCAGTGTTGGAAAGCTGAAACAATTAATTGAAGAGCTGATTAATGAGCAGCAAATCCTGGCCAAATATTCCCTCATTCCAGCCTCTCACTTCAGGCATGTTTCACTATTTTCCGACATTTTTCACTGCAGTCCAAACGTTTAATTGAGAAAATAATCCTGACATCCTTACAGTGTTGACTAAACGCTCACTGTTTCACTCTTGCAGATCCTATGATATGATATTTGGACCCGCCAACCTGGGGGATGATGCCATTAGGAACTTCAGAGCGAAACATCACTGCAACTCCTGCTGTCGGAAGCTCAAACTTCCCGGTGAGGAATACTGCACAACAGCTGTACAGTTACCCTATTCCTAAACTAAATCACATTACAAATGTGCTCAAAAGCCTCGACCTTGAAGGCGGAAGCTGTGTTTCAAGACATATAAAACCCTCTGCTTTGAGTGATAATTATGTCTGATATGGTTTCGTAAGGTGACACCTGCTTGTCTCTTATTTAAAAAAGTCCAGGTTCTTTAGTCAATGTGCAGTGGACGTTTAAGTTTCCACATCACACTGGCCCATGATTGGTCCAGAGTAGTTGTAATGTCACTCGCACTTACATGTGTTAATTTTAACTCAGAGAAACTTTCAGTCTTGAGCAGATGGACATGAAAACAGCCTTCAAGCGTCAGACACAGATAATAAAGATTCAAAACCGATGCATCATGTTGACTTGTTTCTCGTTCATCAGATCTGAAGCGGAATGACTACACACCAGACAAGGTGACATTCCCACAAGAAGACCCTCCCAACCCGGGGGGCAGCGTCAAAGAGTCCCGCCAATCAATGAGGCTGATGCTGTGATTGCGTAAACCACGCAAGGAAGGGAGTGATTGATCACGAGGTGACACTGTTCTGATCATTTTTTTAGTCAAAGCCAAGGAGCAGAGGGGCGCGCCCAATCAACTGGAAGAATCACACCTGTGTTTCCATGGAAACCAGTGCATGCCGACTGAGTTATGTTTGTGATGGTCCCGCCAAAATGCTGTCAAACACAATTCAACCATCTTAACCTTTTTGTTTTTTAGTACATAAATGAGGAAAAAAAAGAAAGTTTTAAACATATTTTGTACTATATATACACACACAGGTGTATACATATATATGTGTGTGTGTGTGAGAACTGGATATATGGACAGGTACAGTATCATTGCAGAGGGTTTATTATTTATTATGAAGTTTGAGAAGTTGCCTTGTTTTAAGAAAAAAAGAACAAATCTAAGTGCATTGTATATCTGTTACAGCAGCTTCTGAGAGGACAGCCTGCTGGGAACCAGTCGCTGCGACACTGCAGTTTGCCACCAGAGCATTTTTATAAATGTAGAAAGACTTGTATCACAACTTTTTGTCTCTTAGCTAATGAAAGGATATACATGAATTTGAAAATCTTGTAAAATATGGGCAGATTGCAATGCAACTTTTACAGAACAATGTATGTAATTTTATTGTATTGAAAGTGTGTCCACTAAAATATTGTTGATAGTTTTTATTGTCACAAAGGTACTATTGCTATATCTTTGTCATCAACTATTGTATGAGCAAATTACAATCTAGTGTATCTTATAGATACTGTTATCTGGCATGAGCTGAACAGATTAAAATATTTTATTCAGGGGAGCTGGCAAACGTAAGGGTATTACTGTATACATTTTGTACTGGATATCATTTTAAACGAATAAAATGTTAAAAAGCTTTAGCAACATGCTCACGCTCTAAGAGAATGACTGTGTCAGTGCATGGCTGATCTTCAGATTAAGATCTGAGTTATTTCTAGGGCTGTGCATTTTAAATTTGGCCCTTTGAGTGACCCGTAGGCTACAGTGGCAGGTCGCATCTTACCTGCGCCACTGGTCAAAAGCAGGGTGACAACAGACGTGGATGCGACACCGGAGAGCGAGGCAAGCCTACTTGGACCTTTGAACGGCAAGTTTATTTATAAAAAGAACAAAGACGGGACTATTAACAAGAACGCAGTGATTTGTACCTTGTGTAAAAAAGAATTTTCCTATCACCGTAGCAGCTCCAGCCTGAATTATCATTTAAACGCTAAACATGTAGTTGCTGCTAGTGCCGCTAGCTGCCTCACGGTAGCACCGTGAGCTCACTCCGCCAACCCACACTTGCTGAGTTAGGAAAACGAATGAGCAAAGCCACGACAGAAAAGCTGACAAACTCAATCGCAAAGTGGGTTGCTGCTGATTGCAGGCCGATTTCAATCGTGGAAGACGAGGGCCTAAAAGAGGCGTTTCAGATAGCGTCATGTGACTCTAATTTCCAGCTACCGTCGAGAACTACAGTGATGAAAAGAATTCACCAGCTGTAATGTGAATGTCAGAGAATTGTAATGTCCTAGAATTCAAATTCTTTATTTGGGGACCTTTAGCAGATATAAGATTAAAATGCGATTAATTAGATTAATTAATTACAAATCCTGTAATTAATTAGATTATTTTTTTTAATCGCCTGACAGCACTAGTTATTTCACATATTTCTCCCAGCAGCTGGTCAGCTGTGGCCCGTGAGGAAAATGGTCACTCCCAGCTTATATCTTAGTCGACTGTGAAAAACAAATGTTGGATTTGCACAAAGATACAAAAGTCAATTTGAGTACATCGACTTCTTAAAATTAGGAGAGGTATTTTTCACTACTTCCTGACAGACAAAACACAAGACAATCACTTTCATTTGTTGCCCCTTAGGTGTGTGTCCACAGCTCGTGTGTTCATGCATGCAAACCTTTTCACAAGCTGTGATTATCACCCTAGAGTATATTTAAATTCAATCTGTTGTCATGGCAGTGAGCTCATCACCTGTAAACTCTCCATCGTCTCCCTGCAGAAGGACACAGTGGGTGTGCTGTTTGCCTCAGACTCCTGCAGCTGCTGCTATCTGAGTCCACACACAGCAGCCTCTGTTCAGCTGCCTCTCATCGCTGCTGAGCCGAGCACCTGTGTGATAGTGTGCTGGCTGAAGTGCCCGCACTGCTTATCTGCTGGGAGGGAGAAATGCCACAGATGTGACTGCAGGGTCAGCCGAGGGGTGCATGAGCTTTCCATATGCTTTTGTCTCTGCTCAGCAATAACACTTTGTTTGCTTTCTGTGCACTTTTGTAAAAGCTGCATTTGTACAGTCACTTTAATTCAAGTGTATCTGTATACAACATTAGTCCAGTTCAGCTGAAGCTAGTTTGAGGTGATTTGAGCTGTTCTCTAAAGATTGGGTGTGAAGTTCCCTCTTAATGTTTCCTTACTGAGCTGTAGTAAATGAACAGTAACAACATGTGTGAATGTTGCACTGAACCGACTCACAGCAGAGGATGTCCCCTATTTGATGAGCTGGAGCCTTGGTTGAACTTTTTGTACAGAAAGACAGCAGAAAGAAAAGATTTTGTCCCCTGGAATGACATGATGAAAGGATCTCAGAGCCACTGTGAGCTGGAAGAATGATGACAGCTCATTCTCAATCCCAGAGTGTCGAATATCAGCGCTTTGTGACCTGCTTTCACCACCAGACACTCAGGTTGGTCCAGTAAGTCGTGATTCAGGGACTGGGAAGTCGAGTTTATCCTCCCACTGGGTGTGGTTTGCTTTAAAATAGTCCCCTGATGATGACTGCATGTTATTCGGCTTCTCATCGGACTGAAAGGTTACAGCTCTGCGCTGACTTCAATCCAACTGCGAAAACAATGGCTGCTGTTGCCATTGAATACTGGTAAGTTCAAAACTTTCTATTCTGCCAGTTAGAGATAAACTGTTTACTAACACACGCACAGATTGGTAAGAAATGAAGAGATGCTTTTCTCTGCGTAGAGGCTGTCACAGGCACAGAGGATTTGCATTAGAAGCAGAATGAGCCTGTGAGTGTGTTAACTGATGTGTTTCATCCTGCCTGTTGTTCTGTGTTACAGTTCAGGATGAGGTTATGCGAGGTGCTTCCGGGAACTAGCCCGTGCTCTCCAGCAGGTTCCCGGTGTGCAGGTCAAGGGAAACATAGGGAGATCATGTAAGTTGCTTCTTTCTCCACTCAGAGGCCTCTAGAAAGAAAAAAAAGCAAGTCAACTTTACTGTCCATTACGCTACATGTACAGGACACACAGAGGGATTGAAATAATGTGTCTCCCAGTCCCAGAGTTTGAGCAAAAATCTAAGGATTACAAAAAAACATTTACAATACAACAATAAAGATAAACAACAAGTGTTGTTTGTTAGTTTGTTAAATGATATATTGAACTCACCCATCATATAATACAGTTTTAGCTTGTTGGCTGTAGCAGCTAGCAAAGTGAGATACATGTATATACAGTGTACCGTATATATGTTTAGCCATATTCCAGCAGCTGCTTTGGGACTCTGTATGTGCGTGTGTGTTTTATTGGTTTTAATGCTAACACAGATAATAAGTGTAAATACACGTCACAGACTGCAGTCACAGACTGCTTCATGTTAAACTGTCTCACCCCCACAGACAGCTTTGAGGTGTTTGTGAATGGCGAGCTGATCTTCTCCAAGCTTAAGACTGGAAAGTTTCCTGTTACTGAAGAGGTTAGTGCCTTCATCTATATATGTATCATGTGTATATGCATGTATGTATGTATATGTGCTGCATAAGCGGCATCTTACTTCCTGTCGGCCATGGCATGGGAAAATAAACAATGACCTTCATTTTAATGGACTGCCTGTGATTTGTTTATGAAAGCACACTTTCAGACGGACTGTTTCATAGTTTAGTGCTCTTCAAAAACAAAACCAACGAATGACGTTTTCTCTCAGTGATGTTAACTGTTCACATCATAACTTAGGGTTAAATGCGTCATTATAAGATTTGCATCTAAAAAGCTATTTTGATACAAAGACTGAACGCAGTCAGCCAGAGCTTCCCAGGAGAGACTTCTTATACCTGACTGCATTCTTCACAGCAGAGCATGGTTGTGAAATGACTGTGGTTTTGTTGCTCTACACCCACACACTGCAAAGATCATTTACTTTCTGTTTTGGTACCCCATAGTCATCCGGGCAGAAGAATACAGGCTAAATACCAGGAGTGTCTTTGGTCACAGATCTGATTACTGACTTCACCAGACACACGTGAATAGAGAGAGAATAGAAAACGCATCATAATTGAATTTATTATTTATTGTCTTTTCATTTTCAGCCGTTCTAGCAGCTCTGTGCTTTGAGCTACATGCCAACGTCTGCATGATAATATGTTCATGATGACAATGCTAACACGCTAATGTTTAGTAGATATAATGTTCATCACAGTGTTAGTGTGCTAATATCAGCTGAGGCCATTGAGCAAAAGAAAAATTCAAACTGGTGACGGCACTAGATGACAAGACAGAAGATCAACAAAGTGATAAAGATTCATCCTGAAGGGACCAAGAATGTCTGCACCAGAGCTGATGACAATCCATCCATCACTTGTTCAGATATTTCACTTTCAAAGTGACTGACAGAGCTGCTAGCATGGCTAAAAATAAGTCAACAAACAGTCCAGCACAGCACAATGAAATTATGTTGTTTCATGACCAGGTGGTGACCATAGTGAAGAAGATCATCAACGGAGGAAAAGGGAGGAATGCTTAAAATCCGGTGCAACAGCAGAGCAAGTAAGAAGAAGGAGGAGACAATACGAAACATCAAAATGTGACATTACAATTAAAAAAAAAAAAGAATAATAATTGTTGACCAAAATCTAATCCATGTAAGTCTCAGCCATGAGAGGATCAAACCAGGCATGGTCTTCACAGTGATTACAAAGACTAGAAGATGAAGAGAGCAGCTGTGAGGAGCCAGACACTGATCTGCATTCTGTTCATGAATGTACACACCAAAAAACATGCAGTGTGTACACGATGCAAGGCTAGAAGCTCTTCAGCTGACTGGGCCCCGAGGTGCTGCTCTCATCACATCTGTCACACAGCTGCAGGAATGGAAAATGATCATATAATCAAGCCTCGTCATATTTAGCTTTCTCTGTTTGCATAACTCCAAAAGTTTGAGGTCTGTGACATGATTGGGTCCAAATTTAAAGCAATAGTTAGAAATTCACTCATTAGCTTTCTTGCCAAGAGTTAGCAAGATGAGAGGATCGATAAGCACTCTCCTGTTGCTATGGTGAAAATGAAGCTACCACCAGCAGTCAGTTAGCTTAGCTTAGCATAAAAACTGGAAACAGGGGGAAACAGCTAGCCTGCCTGTCCACATAATCCACCAGCCAGAACCTCTAAAAGTCACTAATCAACATGTTATATCTTGTTTAATCCGTACAAAACATGCTGTTTGACAGGCCGTAATGTGCTGGACTATTTCTTAGCCAGGACCAGCAACTTCCTGGAGTCTCCACAACTGGTCCAGATCAAGACATAGTCCACCACATAGCCATGATGATAAAGATAAAACATGTTGATGAGTGAGCTTTAGAGGAGCTGTTAGGTGGGGTTTGTTGCCTCCAGATGGAGCCAGGCTTGCTGTTTCCAGTCTATGTGCTAAGCTAAGATAACCAGCTGCTGGCTGTAGCTCCATATTCGCTCATCTAACTCTGGGCAAGAAAGTGAATCAGCATATTTCCAAAAATGTTCAACTAAAGATAATATTAATCTTTGTGTGGTCAGACATAAAATACAGCGCTAATTTCCTGTCTGATTCAGAAAAAATAATGAGTATGTCAAAGTTGGACACCTCACATCAGCATCATTCCCTGTATGGGTGGATGCCAGATTCAGCTTTTTGTCTGTATTTGTAGACTTCCAGTTGAAGTACTCTGGCGTACTTCATGAACACAGACCCATTCTTTTCTAACACACCACTTTACCTTTTAAACAAGTTATTGTATTGCTATACTGTTGTTCTCGTTCTCATTTTCCTGAAATGCAATAAAATACCACTGAAAAAGATGATCTGCTCTTTGAGGATGATTTCCACACTATGTAACGGTTGTTCTGGAAAAGAAGACTCAACAGCAGGCGAGTCTGCAGTCAAATGTCTGTCTGTGTGCTAACCAGGGCTGACTGTACAGACTGATACCATCATCCACCTCAACAGAGCTCAGCCAGACTTCCTGAACTCTTCCCGCTCGCTTGTCCCTCTGTTTCTATCAGATGAAATCAAATCATGTCCCCAAAATGACCATGAGATGTAAATACAGGCTCCAGCTTTAACTCTTTCATTTAATGTCAGTTATGTTCATGAGCTCTACAACATCCATCCATCCATTTCCTATACCGACTATCCCTTTCGGGGTTGCGGGGGGGCTGGAGCCTATCCCAACTGTCAACAGGCGAGAGGTGGGGTACACCTTAGACCGGTCGCCAGTCGATCACAGGGTATCATATACAGACAAACAACCATTCACGCTCACACTCACACCTAGCGGCAATCAATTAACCTAATGAGCATGTTTTTGGTCTGTGGAAGGAAGGGTGGAAGGAAGGAAGGGAGGGAGGGAGGGAGGGAGGGCCTGGAGAGAACCCACGCAAGTACGGGAAGAACATGCAAACTTCGCACAGAAGGGCCCTGTCTGACCCAGGGATCGAACCGGCGACCTTCTTGCTGTGCTGTGCACTACCTGCTGCGCTACCGTGCCACCCGAGCTCTACAACAGTTTCACATTAATAATCTCATTATGTGCTTTTAAATTTGAACCTACAAACTAACTGCAGCTGTCGAATGAAAGCAGCAGAGTAAAGGTAGTGGAGTAGGAGAAGAAATAATAGGGTCATGGGACATAATGACAATAAGAAAATGAAGACTATCACCAGATTTAACCCTTTAATGGACCGTCGTCAATCAGCTGATGGAGTGAAACATTGAAAAGCACATGCTTTGTGGCTCTGAGCTTTAGGCCCTCTAGATTGAGCTTTAAAGCAGTTCCAGAGGACTGCTGTCCATCTAATCTATGTCCCCTGTAATCCATAAAATAAACAGATCATGATAATAACCAGACATCTGTCCGCTGTTTGCGTTTCACTGGTGGAGTAAAACACCATCAAGGAGAAACACAGATCCCCACATCACAAGCAGTCACAGCTCTGTTTCTCAAACAGAGTGAACTTCACTTTGTGTTGTGACTAAAGGAGAAAATATTCCGTGTGTGTGTGTGTGTGTGTGTGTGTGTGTGTGTGTGTGTGTGTGTGTGTGTGTGTGTGTGTGTGTGTGTGTGTGTGTGTGTGTGTGTGTGTGTGTGTGTGTGTTGGAACATAACTGTGGGAAATGGGCAATTTCAGTGCTCCACCAGAATGGAAAGACCAACACATCTGTACTTTGTGTATGAGGAGCAGGCACAATAGCCTCATTGCAGTACTTGCAGTATCATGGCGTGCGCATACACACACACACACTGGCCTCATTTGTAATAGGCAAGTTTGTGACTTAATCTCCTCTGTTGAATATCTTATTTGTATTAAAACTGGGATACATTTCCACAGGTTAATCTAGGAGTTGCTACCTAAACTTTTATCTTATTAGTCCTATTATTTACTGAAAACAGCTTTTAATTTATGATTGATTAGTAAAATTACAACATACATTCATATCTTCGAACCTGAAGTGTCATATTGATCGGTGAGCATTGCCTATCACATATCTGCTCATAGCTCGAGATTCCTTTGATCAATCCTGATCAAACTCACTGGCGACATCCCACACCATCCCCTGAACGTACACGCCATTTTGCTCAAATCTGATGAATGGCGGAACTTTGAATGTGAACTTCTTGACATGCTGCAGGATAAAACTAGCTGAAGTGACTTTGCTCACCTTTGTGAAACATTATTTGTTGTGACAGCAGTGTTGAAATATTTTACTCCAGCAAAATATCTCATTGTTCTCATATCTTCACTGCAGTACAAGTATTGAAATACTGAAGCATCACAGTATCACTATGGCAGCATTTGACTGATTGTGAGCGGGTCTGGTGTCTCTGGACTACCTCCAGCTAACATTGTTTCAAACTCTGAGTGTTAAACTGCTTTAAAAACATGGGAGTGCAAACGTAAGTCTAGACACGCCTTGTTTTGTCCTCTTAACACAGCTACTTAGGAGCCAATTTTAGCCTGAAGATGTTTTGTGCATGTGGCCCTTGTTGTGTAACGTGAGCGCTGTGCTGGTCAGAGGAGCACAGAGACAGACAGCAGAACATCTCTTATTTATGACAATATGTCTGGATATGAAAGGAGGGACAGTCGTTGACTATTCGTGTTCCTCCTGCGCCCTCCTGACCTGCTGCGGAGACGTTTAGGGGAAAACAAAGTTGTAAAGGAGACGTCACCGTGTGGCTCACACTGAAGCAAAACAAGACTCGAACTTCATGATTGCTTCTTTTTATTAAAAAACAAACAAACAAAAAAACAGTGAGAAATAAATAGAACAAAACAATGTAAAAATATAATGTTTAAGAGATCTGTGGGGGGAAATGCCATAGCAACGGTTTGTTCTAATAGCAATATGTTTGAAGTCAGATTGGTCCCTGGTTTGGACTGACATGAGAAACATTTCACAACATATCATAGCACCGTTGTGTGGTCACCAGGCCTGCACTCAGCCCTGCTGACACATGGAAATCACAGACATTTCACATGAATGTCAGACAGACTTGAAAACAACTGAAACAACTGAATTAGCTGCGGATCAGTTAGAAAAAAGGGCCACAATTACGGTTTGATTTCATATAAATATAATATATTAATTTATACATTGTACACTAGAATGGCTCTATACCACATACACAACTCAGGTAAACACATGAATAAAAAGGCAGCTGACAATTTTAAAATCAAAACCAGAAGCGGTGGGAAAATTGAAGTGAAGTCTCTTTAGCTGCGCAGCTGAAAATACAAACTTTGCAGGACGAGTCTGTGCGGGAACCTGTGCTTTATCAATTGACCTGCCTAAGATATGCAAACTGATGCCACCTACTCCAAAATTTCTGAAGGCATTGACATTTTTACAATCTTAAGGAGCAGGTGACAAATGTAAATATAGATGTGTGCGTGTGTTGAGGGGTTTGAGTATGTGCAAACATTCAGTTGACTTGAACAACCCTGAATTCACTACAGATTAAGCCTGTTTTTGCAGCACTGATGTTAAAATTCAAATGTCTACTTAATTGTGCCAAATGTAAGGAGGACATGGATGAGGATGTGTTAATGACGCAGGAGGGCAGCTAGCGCACCAGGAGGAAGGTGAGTCCAGCGAGTCCCACACCAGCAGCCGCAAACAGCGCTGTCTTCATGGACGAGTCCTGACTCACCTCTCTGGCGCTGTGGGAGAACTTACAGAACCCCTCCTGTGAGACGGAGAAAGAAAAAGAAGAAATGGTTAGATTGAGAGCATGAAACATTGTTTACTCGCAAGAGAGAATATTTCCTCTTCGCCACTCTCCGTTACTCTCCATAAACTGTAGGTTTTACTAAACAAAAGAGAAAGTATGAGCTGCCAGAATGATTCCCCACGAACAGCGGCTTTAGCTGAAGGCTGGTGGCAATTATTTCGGAAAACATGTCAGTCAGCGACACCCCATGCTTCTCGAACACAGAAAAATATTTGGCATCAGAGGGAGCTGCTGATATCTGCAACTTTTCTAACAGTCTGACAGCAAAATGAGAAATAAATGATGTCGAAGTGTAAAGCTGCATTTATAGAAAATAAGTGCCGGTCTGTCTAGAGATTATGCTGAAATTATCAAATTTTACTATATTAAAATTGTAGCTGCTGCTGCTCCATTAGCAAGACCACAAAACAGTAAAAAGTCACATCTGCCCTTCCAGCGGCTGCACTTCTCCTTTATGTTTCCAAACTGAACACACACACACACACACACACACACACACACACACACACACACACACACACACACACACACACACACACACACACACACACACACACACACACACACACACACACACACACACACACACACACACACACACACACACACACACACACACACACACACACACACACACACACACACACACACACACACACACACACACACACCACTGATGAGTGCACCTGCTCTCAGCTCCAGGTGTTCCACTGTTTTACAGCTGCTTGTTTTTCTGCTCATACCAACTTTCAATAGGCTAATGCCAAATTCAACACACTGAAGCTTTGACTGTTACTACACAGTCCATCTGGCTGAGCGGGTTGTGTCTGTTAAAACCAGCTGCCAGCTGAAGAAAGGAGGGGTAAGTGTGTGTGTGTGTGTTTACGTGGGTGTCTGGGAGGGGGCCAGGGCGAGCCCATTCACAAAAGCAGACATTCATGTGGAGTTGTGTTTGGTTGGGTGAGGCTTCTGGGACCTTCGTCTACTCAGAGTCCATCATAATTTCCAGTGAAATAAGCCACGCCAAGCAGGTTTAAAATTAGCTTTGTCCTGTTGATTTCCAGTATACAGTCCAATGCTGCCTAACAACACAGCTTTTGTCTTACCGTTACAAGAAACTCTGATAATCTAAAGGCTGTTGTGGTCCTGGATTTACACTGCTGAGGTCTGTCTCGTTGGAGCAAACATTCCTCACAATCTGGCCTATTGCTACTCTACAATTCACATAATCACAGCAGCCACATGAGACACTTGAGCACTCCCCTCATCAACAAACGGTTAAGTCAGAAAGGCTGCATCCAAACTAAGCCCTGGCCATATTTTAAGCCACGTTTACACGTTGATCTAAATATATAACCGAGCAGGAAGCAAACGTTATCCTGTCACACCAGGTGCTTTCCAGTGCCAGAAGCCTGAAAAGATCACTTTCACTTTTAGGTTTTACTGGGATTTTTTTTACAGTTCTGTTTTGAGCCATTCCTTTGCTATAGGTCAAAACACTTCTCTTATCTATAATGTAATGTGTTGACTCGATCAGCTCTGCACTACTGACTGGATGAGTCAGTCAGTTTAGGAGCAGACATGTTGTTACAACCTACCCATCCGTCATTCTCCAGCAGCCAGTCTTTCTTCTCCTCTCCCAGGTAATCAGCTATGGTCTCTGCCAGTCCCCTGCAGTTTCCAGGCCCCTGTCCCAGTTCCTGGCCCTGCCCAGGGTCCAGCCCCGGGTTTGTGCTCTTCTGCTCCTGCAGTTGTCTGGCCAGCACCCCAGTAAAGGTGAAAAGGGAAACAACCCTCCCCCAGTTCAAGTGTCCATCTCCCACTAGCTCCTCCATCACCTTCCTGAGGCTGGAGCAGGGGTCCGGCCCGCACTGTCTCAGGAATGTCTGAGCAAGGGAGTGGAAGCGAGCCTGGTGCTGCGTCTCCATGTCCTGGGCCAGGCGTCTCATGGCAGCGGCTGACTCGCTGGGAGGTGGAGAGGCTGGCCGGGGGCTTGTGCAGCACAGAGACAGGTAGTCCTCTGCCAGAGCTAAGGTCTCTTTCCACAGCCCACACGACATTTTCTACAGGGGAAAAAAGAAAATTCACTTCACTTGATAAATGAAGGAAGACTTCAAATTCTTCATTTTGTCAAACCAAAAGTTCAAACCTTCAACACATTCACTTTAAAATGGCAGAAAACAGAAAAGCTGTAGCTGTTTAATTGTCTGCTAATTGACTAATCAATTAATCAAGTGTTTCGTCCTTAGACCATTAGCTGATACAATCAGCACATTACGCAGTTAACTACATTACCCATAAATCATCACTGGTTCACAGTCCGCATCAGCTTCCAGTAACGTTATTCTTACATTTCTACCGGACAATTTTAGTATTTTCTTTTGTTGAACATAAAAAAATGACAAAAAACCTCAGCTGTAAAGACTTATTTGTGTGTCTGAAGCTTCTGACCGCGACCCAACTTCAACCTGGTGTCATAAACGTAAAACTTAACCGGGTTAGATCAGTGTTGAAGGCTAACGGCAGCGCTAGCAATGGCGATATGAAGGGCAGAGACTGTGTTCACGTTAGCTCCGTTAATGACACAAGCCGGATGATGCTGGAAGCTAAATAAGGCTACGTTGACTTACTAGCCTGACACACCGACATAAATAACACTGCAGTGTGAGAGTTTCACAACATTAATGAGCCGTTTCATCGGGTTTTTGACTGATGAAACTGCAGCTAGCCGGCTGTGTCTCCGCTAACAAGCCGCCGATCTGTCACTAAAGCAATGGTGGACACAAAGGACCACATTCACACAGGCTGCGCGGAGCTAGCTGCACTACGAGCGGCACGTCTGCGCATTCAACGCCCTTTAGCACCGCAGCACAAACACGTCTGTGAGGCAGGAGGTTTACATATCCAAAGGGACACACACAGTTACAGGTTAAGCGCATTTTTTCGAGCGCAAAAGAAATAAAAGCTTACCCTCCCAGCGATATCAGACTGCTCTCTGCACATAAGGACGGCGGAAGGAGATCTTCGCTTCACTCACTCACAGTTTCCCCTCAGCTGGCTGTTCATTTATCCTCAGACTCCGCCTCTCGCACGCCTACGTACGCCCCCCCGCAAAAACCCCGTGAAAGTCCCTTTAAGATGTCCAAGTTACCACTAAAATTGTCTAAATTTCACCAACAAGCTCTTTCAGGAGCAAAACTATGCTTTATCCGCAACTTTTCTCCTCATAAAACTATTATCTGGAACAATGAGTTTATTACTAGGAAAAATAAATCCTGATACCTGAAACACTGGATTGACAAGAAGATAATTTATCTTGTAGATCTACAAAATGGTGAAGGTTAAAAGGACATTTTGGAGGGCAAGAGACTGAGAAAGCTGACTTCACCCTTTTCATCAGTGGTATAAATATTATGAGTCACCATTGTAACAATAAGCATATAAGGGATCACTTTTTCAAAAAGAAAGAAAGAAAGAAAGAAAGAAAGAAAGAAAGAAAGAAAGAAAGAAAGAAAGAAAGAAAGAAAGAAAAATACCTACCTACCTACACCTAGAGGAAAATTTGTTTGGACCTCTTATTTTTCTGATATTAATTGGAAAACAACGTGGCTCCTTCCACATAAATTTACTATCTCCTATAAAATTAAAGAAGTTCAATATAAAATTATACATAACATTTATCCAACAAATTTATACATAGCAAGATTTCTAAACATCAAATGTGTTTTTTGCAATGCTGAAGAAGAAACACTGAAGCACAGCTAAGTTCTCCAAAAGTCGACTTTTCTTTTCCGTGTTTGAAACTGAATTTAAGAAATACATTCAATGTATAAAAAGAATTGACAATAAGAAATGATTGGTATATTAAGAACTATGTAGAGAAATCTAATTTACCTTGCCTATTCTTTTTTATCTATTTATTTCCCTTCTCTTTTCTTTTTCTTAATCCTATTATGTTAAACTCCATTCTTGTACTGATATATGTACTTATTATCTTTATTGTAATATGAGAAAGTTGTTTTAAAAAAGGACTTATAAGATGTAGAGACGGAAGCGACATATCACCAGAGAGAGTATCGTCATCGTCAGTGGTCACACCGAAAAGAGAGAAGTATGAATATGTTGGAATGAATTGTAGTATGTCTGGTTTGTAGGTGCATCCTGCTGTATAGACCCAATATGTAGCTGTTAAATTTTATCGACCAAGCAATTCATTGATTACTCAAGAGAATAATCGTTTGATTAATCGATAATGAAAATCATGGTTGGCTGCAGCCCTACTCCAGAGAAGCAGCTTTCAGCAGCTGTGTGATGTGATGTGATGACTCATTTCTCAGGGATGTTGACTAAGGGTGAAATTGTCTGATTTCTTTCAGGAAATCTGAATTCATGGCTCGCAGGAGACCCAGAGGCCTCACATGAAGTCATCGGTTGAGTTTCAGGACATCAAAGCTCATTGAAACTCTCTTACACACATTTATGTGCAGGTAAATGTATGGATGTCCTCTGCCTGAGACAAATCTAAACTAAAGACAGGTGTCTGCAGCCAGGTTTCACCTCTGATAGAAAAGCTTCAGGCTCTTGACTTCAGGAGTTGGTTTCATTCATCACCAAACAGCGTGACTCTCACTCTCACTTTGTGACATTCAGCATCCGTAAACTACACACAGACCAGTTCAATGATCAGCATGAGGAAGTGAAAGCTGCACAGTGGGTCTGTAGTGAAATGAATGACAGTCAAAGCAAATAGTTCAGGTTGCACAGACTGATAGTTTTGGCTACTTTGTGTGCATGGTAATACCCTTCCTCAATGTCCTCCATCACTTCCTTCTCTCATGTTGTCTTTCACCACCCTCTGTCATTACCGTGGTGTTTCCCTTCGGGTGTTTCCAGCTTTGAGTTCCAGATAATCTTTTATTCAAGTCAGACAAATAAAAAAAGGTGAGCTCACAGGAATATTCTTCAAATGTTGACTTGTATTCAAGGTTCTTTTTAAAGGGACAAGTCTGCTGCAGTTGTGTGGAGACTCAAAACATCCTGTGCAGCAGTATAGACAGGCCAGTTTTAATAGTATATGTGTATAATAATAAGAATTTATTAATAGAATTAATAGATATATTCTTATATTAGCGCGCGCGCGCACACACACACACACACACACACACACATGCGGAGTGAAGGCAAAGGGGTCAACAAGTGCTAAACACCTCTGGGAACTCCTTCAAGACTGTTGGAAAACCGTTTCAGGTGACTACCTCTTGAAGCTCATCGAGAGAATGCCAAGAGTGTGCAAAGCAGTAATCAGAGCAAAGGGTGGCTGTTTTGAAGAA
Organism: Chaetodon trifascialis; assembly: GCF_039877785.1. Lineage (NCBI taxonomy): Eukaryota > Metazoa > Chordata > Actinopteri > Chaetodontiformes > Chaetodontidae > Chaetodon > Chaetodon trifascialis. The sequence goes on from NC_092056.1 coordinate 21,490,800, forward strand.
ACTAGAATATAAAACATGTTTTCAGTTATTTCACCTTTTTTTGTTAAGTACATAACTCCACATGTGTTCATTCATAGTCTTGTATACACACACACACACACACACACACACACACACACACACACACACACACACACACACACACACACAGACGCATCTATATATAACAGATGCAGTGAGCATCAAGCAGGACCATAGCAGTCGGCACAACCATGTTCTACCATCCAGCCTCCAGCCTCCATCCATGAGTCACACAACACTCAGGGGATGTTGTGTGAGAGGTGAAGTGGTGATGTGGATCAGGATGGCTGACCTCTGACCATTGTTCATAAAAAATAAAGACGTGTAAGCTGGAGAGACTGATCTGATCAATAATGCTTTGAGGACACACTTTGACAACTGGCCAAAGTCATGAAAACAGACACATGAAGTACGTTCTCTTACGCAGGAGTACAACTGTAACTGCAGGCCTGAGCTTACATGTGGTGAAATGTCAGGATTTTGTCATTGAGGATGAACCCCACTCAAAGCACCATACCAGTGTTTTTACACACTTTAGCACTTTTTACTGACCAAAATCATGCTTTCATGTATTACCAGTCTAGGCAGCCATTGGTTCCATTCACTTCCACAGGGCATGTAATGACATAGCAGACTCCTGAGTAGACATCAGGTCTGCATCATCTTTGGTCAAAGTGCCATCATCAATGCTGATTTGTCCAATCAAAAAGTTAATGCAGACTTGATGCTTGTTGTGATGGATTACACAGTGCTGAGAGTCTGCTGATAGATTTCTGTGATACAGAGATGAATGGAAACCATCAGATGCCTGCAGTGGTAGAAAAACACTTTCAAATATCCAAAACACACCAGCATGCCTTGCAACATATTTTAAATGTAATTGATGTAACCTTTAGCACATGGTAGAGGTAAGCTCTTCTGTTATAACTGTGATGCTGCACAGCGCCCCTTGGTGGCAAACAGCCAATAATTTTTTCTTGGGACGTCTTGCTAAGAATAAGCTATAGAATAAGAATATAAGAATAAGACAGACTCATCAGCTCGCTGGCTATTTACATTCCCCTTTTCCACAGAACAGCCCATTTATTGGGCCGCCTCTGTGTGTGTGTGGCATACCCAGTTAAAATGAGCTGGTTTACCAAACTCTTGACAACCATTTGTATTTTGTTCATGGCGAGACGTCAAAAACAGAAAAAATACTTAAAATCTTCTTTATTTTCTCACAAGAAATGTACCTATGCTGTTGATGTTTATATAGACTGAAATAAGAAGTATCTGCTGCTACATTTAAAGTTGTCTTCCTTTGGATAAACATGGCAATATCAGCATGAACAGTAACAGCGTGTACACATGCAGTGTGACTGTGGACAGGTGTGATTCTCACAGGACAGGTGACAGTGAACACGTATCACTAACAAAGACAATCACTCATATTGCCTGCAGGTCTACATGACACATGATGCTGATTTATAGTCATTTTGGCTCTTTACACTCACAATTATTTCCCACTATATTAACAATTACATAATCAGTCATGACGTTAACAATAAGAGAAATTAGGAATCCGAACTCGACCAACTGTCGGCTCAGATGAATAGCCACCCTACAGTTATGATATTATGATATGATCTCACTGAGAACAGACATTTTAGGTGTTGGTGCTTCTGTGTTCGTCACACTGAAAGCTTGTATGAAGTAGTGTTGATTTCAGGCAGGGACTCGCAGCTCCGGCAGTCTCATAATGCTGGTGCTGTCTTTGCTGGATCACAACGGTGATGTAAACTCTAGGCCCAAATCTGCACGAGAGACGTGAAGAATGAGATGGGTTCAAACATAAAACAAGAACAGTGGGACAGTATACACTGGGCCAACAACGATTACAACTCATACATTATTATCGTGAAAAAGCTCAATGTTATTCTCCAAATGTATGTATGAAGCCCAGCTGTTGATGTGATTTACGTATGAAAAAGATTCTAAACAAATAAAAATATTGCGCAGGGGAAACTCCTGCTCACCCGTAAGGTGTTGTCCCAAGAGGCAGAGCAGATCGCTGTGCCGTCCGGGGACACTCTGACTCTGCTGATACGGTTCTCATGACCAAACATGGTGGTGACTCGAGTTCCCTTGAGAACATCCCACACATTTATGGTGTAATCATTGTAGCCAGCGAAAAGCAGGCGACCTGGGGGTGGGAAGAGGAAGTGGGGAATTTGAAATAAGGGGAAGTAGAGACAGATAAAGCATTGGTTGAAATTGTGAGATAAAGATCAAATAGCTCTATCAATAGCTGTATTTTCTGTTTAAGTCTGTATTACTTTGTGTGTCTGTTGACTTTCCCGGTAGATGATGAGAATGCATATTATTTAAAACACTATCAATGGAGGCAGAGTGTCCTACATCATCACTCCTTCTCTTCAGTTCATGCTGTAGATCAGACGAGGTCACAGAACCAGCTGGACAAGTTTTTTTTTTAAACTCAAGTTAAATCAACGCTTACTGAGCGCATCTGATGCACTGATGCAATGAAAGTGCTTTATAAACTCCTTACCACTCAGGGAGAAGTCCACAGTGGAAGCACCAAATATGACACTGTCCTTCTGGTAGACGGCAACCTCACGGTCAGCTCGCAGGTCATAGAAACGGCACTGAGGAATACCAAGAACAGATGGAACAACGCAGACACACACCATGATTTGACCAGTGATTTAAGTCTGTGAATGGTCTACAGTTGGCACTGTTAAAGTATATCACGTCAGTGTGGTGGGGGGTAGGCTTTGGCCCATCAGTACACATCACTGATGGAACATAAAGACATGTTTAAGAAAATGTGTGTGTATGAGACAGATGTTATTCTGTTCAAGGCAGCCCAGCAGTCTAAGTGTGTTTTTAATTTTGTCACAATCCTGTTACAAAAACCTGTTACCAAAAAGTGAAAGCACTGAAATCACCAACATCAAGAGTAAGACCAGTAAATCAACTGACTTTTTCCACTTGTACCGAGGATGTCAATTTAATAAACTTACAAAGGACACAGCAGAGACATCACAACAAAGTGTCAAAGCAGGTAATGACGTGACTCACTGTGGCGTCGTCAGAAGCAGAGGCAAATGCATCTCCACTGGGGAAGTACCTGAACACACATGACAGAGGACAGGGTTAGATAAACAGCACTGCTGCACCTGTGAGCTTTCTATGTGAAACCTGATTTTAAATAAGTGAGTAATTCCGCTGCTTGAATGCATCACGGGGCCGAAACTTGGTCTTTCTAATACAGTAGATGAACAAACCTACTTAATGTAAAAAAAACAAAAAACAAAACAAAACAGAAAAACAAAAACAAACAAAAAATTGTTCCCAATTGTACAACTCAATATTTTCCAAACACTCAGGAGATTCTTTAACGCTCCTTTCACAGCTATTGCACACTGAATAAAAAGTCATTCAAAACATCTGGATTTAAAAGTTATTTTAGAGCAGAGTAGATGCAGATTCAATTGAAAACATTTTTCAAAGTAAGGGCACAACAGTCTCGCCTTCATGAAAGACAAAAAAATTAAAGGGTAGCGACGTGCCTCAGATGTCCTCTATGATGCTGAGCCTGTGCAGACGTGTGGATGGAATACCTTCTTTCATGATGCATTCTGATGATTTCGGGTGGAATTTAATCATTTAGGTCTCCATTTGGAATAGTAGTAGCAGAAGTACTTCTGTTGTTACTACCACTTCCCTTCTATTGTTACTACCACTTCCCTTCAGTGCGGCAGCAGTTTTATCTCTGTCTCGTCAATTCTTCTGCTGACTTAAAAAGAGAGACACTGCCAGACTTTTGATCAAAGAGCTGGACTCACTTCACACAGTTGATGTCGGACTCATGGTTCTCAAAAGACTGAATGTTCTGTCCAGAGCGCATGTCCCACACATTGGCCTTCTTATCACAGGCCTGATAACACACACACACACACACACACACACACACACACACACACACACACACACACACATTAGAGACATTAGAGACATAAACATTGTTGCTGTCTTGTAAAAAGTCCAGTTTCTTCAAATTGTCAGTTTCACGAAAGCTCTAAATCTAAAGGGGACCATCATGAGTTACTGGGTCTTGCTACAACCACATGAATTACAAGGAGACAAACACAGAGACACACACTATCTCTGTCTCACCCCAGAGACAAAAGTGTTTCCAGTCTCAGATGGGGCGAGGTCCAGGGACAACACATCAGCTGTGTGACCATGGAAACTCTGCAGCAGCTGCCCGCTCTCCACATCCCACAAGGCACATGTGCCGTCGCCACTGGAGGTCAGGAGCTAACACACACACACACACACACACACACACACACACACACACACACACACACACACACACACACACACACACACGGACAAATGCATCCACACACATGCACACACGAGCACAGGCACACCACACATGTTCCACATACATAAAAAAAGCACAAGACAAAACAGTCAACAATATGAAAACTTAAAGCTTCTTTTTGTCCTCCTCTGTCTCTTTAAAAACTCAGCTGTATGATTTATTGAAGAAACTGTGGATACTAACCTTTAACTAACCACAGCTTAAAAATGTGCAAACACTGGCAGCCTTGGTACGCCAATGAAAGACAAACTGTAGAAACTAGAGAGGAGGAAGTGCCATCACAGAGGGACTTTGGCGGCTAAATTCTGTATTCCGTTGGAAACTCCATGAAGACTAAAGGACTAATGGGTGAAACTAGGCTGAATCAGGTTTAATACGACACAACTGGTGATCAGAGAAAGGCAGGACCTGGATATAAAAGGGGATTGTAAAAATTGGTCTTATATGTTTTTCAGTCTGTAAACAAATGTACTGTTGATGCTACAAAAAATTAAACTGCAGGATTAATCTGATTGATTGTCAGGAACTGAAAGCATGTATTTAGTTACACTATGCATATCAAATGTTGCCAGTTTTTGGAATTATCTGTTCTCTACTTCGACTCTGACGACAGGTTTTTCTTTCATTTCTCTATTCTAATATTTAAAACTGAGAAATGAAACAGCCCAAAAACACGCGAGAAATGACTGACGTGACTCCAATTCTATTTCAAGGGAAAAGTCTTTAAATTAAATTTCCGTTCCCGACATGTGATCGTTCTGACCTCAGCAGTGGCGTCAACGAAAGAGAAAAATGAAAGCTACAAATATACATGTACATATAGCAAAAGGTCAGCACCTCCCAGCCAACACAGAAAACTCCCACTGTGCATCGTGTATCCATACAAACAAGCACACAAATTGCCAAAATGTCAGCGATTCCTCTGATGTAAACAGATTAAGGGCACTTAGAGACACATGCAGACATCAGAGATCCCTGCCGGCTGGTGGATTAGAGAGCTCCTGCTGGATGACCTCAGTCACAAAAACACACCACATCCTGCCTGCACTGAGAGGTAGCTCCAGTTTCAACATGAATGCAATTATCAGGAAGCCACAATTACTGACACACGCACACACTCACAGATGGGAAGCTCACTGATCTAACACAGAGCCTTTACATCAGTGTGATTTCGCTTACTGCCACCTGCATGTTACCATATATTAAATACTTGCAGGGGTTTCCTTAAATTACCAAGTGATCTTACCCACATATCTTTAATGAAAAAGCCTCACAACTCATAACTCACAAGTCAGCTCTGTCTCAGCAGGACACACACACACACACACACACACACTGACACACACCAGTATAGTCCAAAGCTTTGTGCTTTTAATGGAGCTGTGAGCGTTATAGTGGGCTCTTGTGTATGCGTGTGTCTTTGTGTGTGAGATGCAGTGAGAGAGTGATGTGTGACAGATGTGTGTGTGTGAGAGAAAGACTGAAAGAACATATGCATGTGCGTGGCTATGCGTTAAATGTTCTACCCTCAGGTCAGTGTGCTCCGCTCTTTCCTAGATAAAAGCCACTCAGTGTCTATTAATACACCCAGGATAGAGGACAATCACCCCCTCCTTCTGGTCTCTTTTTTGCCCCCTCTTCAGCCCTACCAACTCCTCTTCCTCCCTGCGCTCGGTCATCGTCTTGCTGAGGCCTAGTGTGGAGTAAATTATTAAAGTCTGATATCTCAGGGCGTTTCCCTCATGTACTCCTTTTGGAGCTTGTCCACTATACGTTCCCTCTATCCAGTCGGCAACTTGTAGACACAGACAACAAAAAAAGCTAGCTGATGCTGACATACTCACCCTCAGTAGACATTTAGTACAATTGAAAATTGATTGATTAATGATTGACAGCAGGACAGAGCTATAACAAGTGGCTCGTTGGTCTAGGGGTATGATTCTCGCTTCGGGTGCGAGAGGTCCCGGGTTCAAATCCCGGACGAGCCCAATTTATAGCAATGACAATGCTTGACTCCTACTAATTGATATTTGTGGTTTACTAGTGGATTAATTGCACATACAGCAAATTGTGAAAGGAGCACACCAGTGCAAAATGTGGCAATGAGAACATAATTGCATATCGTTGCACTTTTAGGATTGGCCAGCTGTGGAAAGCCTTCTTTTCAAATTGCAACACTATGAACAGCAGTACACAGCTGCTTCCTCTCATGGCAGACCACCAGCTGGACCAAACCCTGTCCTTGATACACCAGACAGCACCAAATCCTTCAGGTTCAGGTCCTGCCACAACCTTCAGATGCAACTCAGCCTTTAATCTTTATGTCCATGTTTGTTCAGTCCAAGTGGAAAAATGTAATCCACTCACTGCAATCATTGCTAATAGAGTACAGAAGTTTCACATCTCACCAGGTGTGCGTGTGATGCTCACCTGCATGTCAGAGTTGATGAAGGTGCATCCTGATACGTAGTTAGTGTGCATGGCGACAGACTTCTTCTTTGCAGCCAAGTTCTCATTTTTGTCCAGTGACAGAGGGATTACTGAGCACTTGTTATCCAATCCACTTTTGAAGGAGATAAAAACATCAGCAGTTAAATGATGTAGTTAGAGATCACTCACTATGTAAGATTAAAGAGCATTATCGTGCAGGGTTAAGGGTGAGGATACTGCAGATTTCTAGAAGGATCTAATGTAGTGCCACTGAGCAAAAGCAGCAGCAGTCACCAAAAATACACATTTAGTGCACATTTACAGACAATCAAACTAACCATCATATACAAAGGAGTCTCTATATAATAGATTAAGAGGCAGGAAGTTATTGAAAAAGAGCAACCAAGGGCATTTAAATTACACTTAATTAGTAAATTTAATTACAGTAGATTACATTAAATTCAATGAGTAAATTACACTTGATTGCCATAAGATAATTAATCTACAATTTGTGTAGTTTCTCTTTCATAATAATGATAATTTTGTGGTAGAATTTTCCGAAATATTATGACTTTACTTGACAGTGAAGCTGTTAATTGTTGTTGATTGTTGGAAAGAGCAGCAGTTCATTAAATCTCTGTACTCACCCACATGCCACAGCACAGCCCGAGGGAGCATAAGCACACGCCATAACCCATGTACAAGGCAGGGTCACCCCATGTTCCTATGACATGCACACAGTACACACACAAACACAATTTGATAATTTTTATAATTTGTTATTTGTAGGAAAATACACTGTCTTTAATAAGCATAAACCAACTACATATACAACTGCAGTAAACCTGGATGTGGTGAGTATTAGTAGAGATTATGTTCAGTGAGGCTGTCTGCTCCATCCAGAGGCATGATGGTTAAACCGGGCTGAATTCTGGCAGCCATTTAAGTGCACTCAGGCACACACACAGACACACACACACACACACACACAGACACAGACACAGACACAGACACACACACACACACACACACACACACACACACACAGACACACACACACACACACACACACACACACACACACACACACACACACACACACACACACACACACACACACACACACAGACACACACACACACACACAGTCATTACAGGGGACAGATGGATGGATAATCTTTAAACGCATATTTTTCATGTGGCGGTCTTGTGCCCTCTTTCTCAGAGGAGTATGACGGTCGAGGATGATCCCACCCACCCACTCAACACCAGGACATTCGGTGAAGAGAACATGAGCATCTGAGCATGCAGACGAAACGAAAAGAAAGAAGAGAAACACTTTGCCTTACATAACAGAGAAGAAGGGGTGGAGAAGAGCGTGAGGTTAAATTGGGCAACCAAGCTTCTCACAGTGACAGTCCCATTCATTCAAGACAGTTTTACATGACTGTCTGCTCCAGCATGTCACTCTCTTGGATGGACATTAAACTCAACCTTTTGATTTATAATGACATCATAAAAAACTGAAAACAAAACTAGGTATTAGACTGTGTATTTGTAAACTGTTTGGAGTCCCACTGCAGTAAGAAACATCCAACTGTGATCTAATTTCTGTTTTCATCAGAGCCTACAGAACTTGTTGAATTGCTTTATTATTAGATTAAGGATCTAGTTGATCAACTCCTAACTCTGATTTCTTCTCCATCTTAGTACATTTATTACATTTACACATTTGAAACTGATAAAAAAGACAAAGGACGGTGATGGAATCATTAAATAATTCAACATGTTTTTATGTTTCTGAATTAAAACCTTCAAATACAAATATACAGTGGTAAAAATATGTCAAAAGCGTATCCACAAATTTCTCCTCACTTTAGCTCCTTATATACAAGTAAAACCATGAAGGAATATCAGAACTCCTCCTGCTTTTGAAGCGGTCATTTTCTTTACCTCTGAGCCCTTAATTCATTCCCATTTCATTCATTCAAGTTTTTGATTTTCAGCCCTTTAATTTAGGGTTATTTATTATCACACATCTGTTTATGCCTCAAAGCCCCCATAAACCTCACCTTATTAAGAGTGAATGCATCCCAGACAATCACTTTTCCATCCTAGTTCAGAAGAAAAAATAAATGAGCATTACATCAGAAAATAAACACAGTCCATATACTAAAGCATAAAAATTAACAATGTCATATGAAATATACATTTGAATTAATATTAGATAATATTTAACCATGTTAATCTAACATGCTCAAATCCATATGTGTGTGCTTGTGCATACCTGAGAGGAGCTGACGAGACGACGTCTATCTTTACACCAGTCCATACACAGCACCTTGTTGGTGTGACCCTTCAGCATACGCTTGGTTTTTATGGAGAGAGCGCCCAACACCTCAACCTTCTCTGCTACCTGCTGCACTGAGGTACCAACACACACACACACACACACACACACACACACACACACACACACACACACACACACACACACACACACACACACACACAAATGCAGGCACACAATATCCAGTGTCAGGTTTATGAGAAATGTTGGCAAGTAGGAATGTCTCAATGTATTACAATGTATTTAAAACCTAAAGTAAAAGTACTATTACTGTAATATTACTAGTACTGGAATACTAGAAACATTAGCAGCGAACTGTACTTAAAAAATCAAAATTAAAAATATTTTTATATAAGATACGATTGGTGTATCATTACTGACCTTTAAACACCTAAACAGCATTTAATGTGTGTCTAGTAGAGATGGAACGATTAATTGATTATTTGCCAACAACTAAACTAATCTGAAGCTATTTTGACAATTGATTCATTGGTTTGAGTATTTTTTTAAGGAAAAAAATGAAATTTTATAGATTAATTAAGTAATCAATTAATCAAAAGACTAATTGACAATGGAAATACTTGGTCCCTGGTGACCAGCCCGTCAAATGGGGCTGATTTGAACCACTTTACATAAGGTCTGGCAGGTTAATCTTTAACTTCTAGACTTTGTATGGAAAATGTTATTCTGCAAAGTTTCTACTGGCTGGGTGTAAGGTTACCTGTCAGCTGTCAAACAAAGGTAGTGGAGCACAGAGCACAGTGTTTCACTGACGTGAGATAATGGAGATAGTCAAGTAGCCTATCTGAGTTCAAATTTGAACTTAAGTACTTCAGTAAATGTACTTACAGCTAAGTATACCGTGCCACCACTGAATGAAGGCAGTTTGACTGACTCACACAAGCCATGTACAATTTTATGATCACGATAAGACGCTAAAAAAGTGCTTTGTCTTTCTTGGCCGCATACTGTCAGATTAGTCTACCTCAGCGCACACGAGCATCACTTCACCGTCACACAGAGTAAACGAGCAGCCAGCTGTCAGGCTTTTAGTCCTGTTTTAAGTAAAAAACGATGCTTTTCAGTTAAAACGTGACTGACTAAGTAATAGTTGGTTGTTGTTGTTGTTGTTATTGTTGTTGTTGTTGTTGTTAGCTTAATTTAGTCCCGGACACTTACACTCTACGTCGCTCAGTTTAGCCCGCTCCTCCTCCAGCTTCTTCTTCAGAGTCTCGCTCTCCCTCTTCAATGTGTTGAGGGTTTCCCCTTTCTGGAGCCCCCGACAAGCCATCTTTGAGAGGCAGCAGCCGCAAGAAAACACACAGAAAAGAGAAGAGGAAGGAGCGGAAGGGGGGCGGGAGACACGGGAGAAACGGGAAAGTTGGGGGGGACGGGGCGGTTAGCGGTCTGTCGCCCTCGAGCGCAACAGTGATGCAGCCGCGCGTGTCACACGGAGCTCGTGCTGTCAGCCTCCTCCTCCCCTCATCCTCCACGTTCATGATAACAGGCCTTAAGACAGTCTGACCCTGGAGCAAGTGCACCACGCTTTCACACAAATCACACACTTCAGCGGTCCCTATTTGGTACCGGGCCGCACAGAGACTGAACAAAAAATATTTTATTGATCATCAGAGAATCAGGTGCATCCGCCTGTGCCTCTGTACACACACACACACACACACACACACACACACACACACACACACACACACACACACAAATAATAATAATAATAATAATAGTTATTATTATTATTATTATTATTATTATCACAATGGGGGATACTGGTGAACCCATCGCACACCCATGTTTTTGCCTGTAAAACCTCCCCCTAAATTGAAAATAGGTGGTTTTTAAGCAGAGTTCCAGTAAATTGCATATTTGCAATATGCAAAATTGCATATTTGCTCAACCCAGAGCAAATATGCAATTTACTGGAACTCTGCTTAAAAACCACCTATTTTCAATTTAGGGGAGGTTTTACAAGCAAAAACATGGGTGTGCGATGGGTTCACCAGTATCCCCCATTGTGGCTAATCTGTACATGGAGAACATGGAAAGAACGGCCCTGAACTCTTTCAAAGGAACAACACCAAGTTATTGGTACAGATATGTGGATGACACATGGGTTAAAATCCAAAGCCAAGAAGTGCAAGCCTTCACCGAGCACATTAACTCAGTGGACAAGAACATCAAATTCACTCGAGAGGATGTCAAGGACATGAGTTTGCCTTTTTTGGACTGTGATGTCCACATTGGAGAGAACAGGAGCCTCCATATTGGGGTTTACAGAAAACCTACTCACACAGACCAGTACCTCCTTTTTGACTCACATCACCCACTGGAACACAAACTGGGTGTTATCAGAACTCTCCAGCACAGAGCTGATAATGTTCCAACCAGCCAACAGGCCAGAGACAAGGAACACAAACACCTGAGGGATGCTCTTAAAACTTGTGGTTATCCCAGCTGGTCTTTTGTGAAAAGTTCAGCCGCTTCCAGAAAGAACAGGGTGACAGAGGAAGAAAAGAGAGACAGACGGCATAACATTGTCATTCCATATGTGTCTGGTGTATCAGAGAAACTCAGGCGAATCTTTAACAAACACAACATCCCGGTACATTTCAAACCTGGGAGCACTCTCAGACAAAGGCTGGTGCACCCCAAAGACCGGACACCTCATACTCAGAAGAACAATCTGGTGTATGCAGTCCAGTGCAGTGAGGAATGCACAGACTTATATATTGGGGAAACAAAACAGCCACTGAGCAGACGCATGGCACAACACAGAAGAGCTAACTCTTCAGGTTTAGACTAAGCTGTTTGTTTGCATCTCAAGGAGGAAGCACACTCCTTTGAGGATAAAAATGTGCAAATTCTGGACAGAGAAGACAGATGGTTTGAAAGAGGAGTGAGGGAAGCCATCCATGTCAAGGTTGAAAAACCATCTCTGAACAGAGGGGGAGGTCTGAGACACCACCTATCTCCCACATACAATGCTGTCCTTTCATCTCTTCCAAAGAGATTCAAAAATTTAGCCTCTGAAAATAAACAACAAAGCCATTCACACATGGCTCAAGGAGCCTCCCAATGACAAGAATGGGACACTAACGAGGCAGACGACTGTCGTTGACACCCAAGGGTCGCACCCTACCCCGCCTTAATGGGGGATCGTTTGCCTCACAATAGAGTGATACCATCCTTGGTTTTGGGGGTTGGCCTCACTCAGAGGATAAATACTTGAACCTAACACCATTTCATTAGACTAGAGCTGTCCTATCTAGTCTGGTGCGCATGAACTGATGAAGCCTGCTCGGATGAGAGGCGAAACGTCTTCCAAGACAAACTGACAAAGTCCAGTTGCGATCGATTGAATGCCCTGAAGCCTGCACTAAATAGTGCGTTCGTGCAGCGGACCCCAGTCACCGAGGCCATTTGGTACCGGGCCGCACAGAGACACTGAACAAAAAATATTTTATTGATCATCAGAGTCCGATAGAAGTTTTATTTTGAAAATCAGGTGCATCCGCCTGTGTCTCTGTGCACGTCAAACAGCTCGTCTCGGTCACGTTATACGGACTGTAGTATAAAAGTAAGACCACAAGCTGGCATGAATGAGTAAAAACAAACGTCTTTGGAGAGCTTCTTCGGAAAGGGGGAAAGGCCAAATGATGAGACAGAAGAGGACGAGCCTACAACTTTTAAGAGAAAGAAAGCTGTATTTAAGAGTCAATATCAGCTTTAAATGCGGTTTATCGCTTCAGGTGATTCTCACGCACCAAACCGCACTGCAAATATGAGGCGACAGGCTCGCAAATGAGGCAATGAAGCCTTCTCGTTGAAGAGAAACGAGCGCAGGGCTGGCACTAATTACAAGTACATTCAGGGTAATGGTCAATTGTATTTTTAATCATTTGTTTTTATTCGTGTTTGTGCCGGTCCGGCAAAGTATTGCTTTACATAAAACCGGTACGTGGTGCAAAAAAGTTTGGGGACCGCTGACACACACCCCCATGGCATGGCCCATAAACATATAACCAAGCACTGAAACAATCCTCATTCCTACAACAAGTTTATTAAGCATAATTCAATTTGATTGGCTCTTTTCCTCCAAGTCAAATTCAATCTTATATAATCATTAAATCAAATGTAAAATGCAATGTGACAGAGGAAATGCTATAAAAGAGTGATGAATTGATGAGTTTTAATCACCATTACTATTTACTTTTATTGTAATTTTCTTGCAAAATGTTGCAGTATTTCTCTTTGTGTGTGTGTGTGTGTGTGTGTGTGTGTGTGTGTGTGTGTGTGTGTGTGTGTGTGTGTGTGTAGGTGGGTAGGTAGTGTGTGTTTAAGATGCATTAATACAGCTGCATGTCTAAAGGTGCTGCTAGTGATGTGCCATAACAGATGTTGCGCAGTGAGTGATCCTCGTCAGACTAAAGATCCCTTCACATGCAGAAGCTTGGCAGCTGCCTCACATTGCAGTTATTGTCATACATGTTCACAGATAAACATAAGATTAAGATACAGCTGTAACTTGACAGAAGGTGTAGACCTCACAGCATCTGCGTGCATTTCATCTCTTTTATTCCATTTTAAAAATCATCTGTCAGTTGTTGTTTTTGATTGGTTGATTGGTTGGTTTGCTCTTGTAATTCCCAATACTGAGTCAAACTGTTAACCAGTATGTAATTTGGTTTGATCTTAAAGCAGATCTTGTGAGATCTACACCACATCCCTTCAAATGAACTGAATATGCAGAAATTTCAGATGCTGCAAACGTTGTCACAGTTTGCACTGACATGACGTTGCAGCTGTTTCATGATGAGAAACTGAAAATAACACATACCATTTCCACACAGAAGGAGCAATAGTTGATGGCGTCATTCTTAACGTAGATGTTCATAAGAGGACTGGCGTTCCCACAGCTGTCACAGGGGCCAAAAGTGACCGCCACGAACGTCTGGTCGCACATGGCTGCAGGTGATCACCAACACACCCTGTAGAAAACACACACACACACACACACACACACACACACACACACACACACACACACACACACACACACACACACACACACACACACACACACACAAGGCTGATTCAATCAGCAAGACTACAGCCTGGACGTGCTTTGTTTTATAAATGTCTGGACTGGGTTTTGACCGCTTGGTGTGTGTGTGTGTGTGTGTGTGTGTGTGTGTGTGTGTGTGTGTGTGTGTGTGTGTGTGTGTGTGTGTGTGTGTGTATGTGTGTGGGCTTGGAGATAAGTAGTTGGTAATCTACTCCAGCCTGATCCTTCTCTGAGCTCCACAGGAGAGGAGTGCAGCACAGCTATTCTGGGAACTGGGAGCACAGCACTGTAACCTACATGATAAACACTTTGCAAAATCAAATGACAGCTCGTTATGACCTTTCACATGACAAATCTATATTTCATCACTACTGTACAAGCACTACACCATTTGAAGCAGCAAACTTGTTTTACTGTTTGTTTCCAACATAAACACATACAAATTGTATGATCTTGTAAAAGGTGATAATACCATAATAGGCTACTGATCCGCGGAGTGTCCGTCACTTTCTACACTCAAAATGTGAGCAATCAGAACACTATAACCCAATTAAGAGACTGGAGTTAATTATCATTACATTTTCAGTCCTTCCATTAAAACCAGTGTGTAGAATGTATATATAATATGATATAATTATGTGATATGATGGAGTTGTATAAGCCATTTGAAGTCCATCTGACCATCTCTGGCTGCCATTATGTTCAGACAGACATATGTCAGATGAGTCTCAGTGCTCACTTCATCATGTGTCACGTAGGCTACTGTTGGGTTAATCATTGTCGTGACGAAGTGAACAGAATGCCTGAGCAGAAACTGGAAGGAGTTTATCTTTGTCAAACTCCATCCATCCTTTCCTAAATATAATACATTTTTCTATTTTACCAGCTGATTAGAAACTGCACACTCTCCACTTCCACTTCCACAACAGCTTCCACAAACATAAAACACACCAACATCAGTTTGCAAAATACGACTTCCCGACATGTCAATGATAAAATCTTACCTCACAAGAGAATCTTCCGGGCTCTGTCAAGCAGGTGTTTGTCCCTGGAGAAGTGAGATGAGTTTTTCCAGTGAAGAGGATTGTGAGTGAGGGACAGAGAGGGTACAGTAAGCTTCTTAGTTGTTTAAGCTGTGACTCTGCTTTTACCTCCGTGCTTTGTATGTCGCTGCAGTATTACCTGCGAGGCCCGCAGAGTTACATTTAGTTTAATTCAATACACATTGCTGATTTACTGCATGATGTAATATTACTGTGCATTACATCTCTTGTTGTTGTGGTATAAATCGAAAAAGTTACTCTAGATCAAAAGTCAGCATTTTATCAGTATTTTCACCCCTTTTGTACAATGTTACATGGACATGTATCAGATTTGAGTAATGCCATTGAGTGTAATCTGTTACATCTAGCTCTGATTACCTGCAGTCTATTTGTGCCACTGAAATAACAGAAATTACAGTTTCACTTTTGATTCACTATTTCATGGCACAAAAGCTTTATTCTCTTAAATTTGGGGCAGAAATTTGTTAAAATCACACAGTGGAACACAGAGCACAATATTTGTCCAAAATCTGCCATGAAAATTCAGAGCTTTCAAGGTACTCAAGGAAAATTCTGGCAAGGAGAAAAATGGAAGGAAGAGTTCTGCAAACACATTGGAGATCATGGAGGTTCCCACAGGAATCAGTGGACTTCTGGTTGACTCGCACACATATACAGAGCAATGTGGAAACCACAGACAGAGTGCCCCCCCATGGTGGTGCTCACTGACAGATATTACTGAATTAATTTTGAGCAAGATAAGCCTTTGGTGTGCACAGAAAAAGTGTTGACACCCCCCCCCCCCCCCCCAAAAAAAAGAAAGAATAATCTCCCACAGACAGCCTGACAGTGCTGAATTCTTTTATTTTACTTATATAGATTTGACAATTTATTCCAAGTTTCTTAGTTTCTTAACGGTGAACACATTCACTAAGCACAGCTATCAGAAACTACAAACAGTCCAGTTTGTCAAATGTACACATGGATCAGAGAGGAAACATTTGGGTCTGGCTTCAGCATGTTCACACCAGTACCACAACAGCTGGAGTGATGAGATAACAATGTTCAAAATGGCAACAATGGTCATTTATAATGTCAACGTCATATCATACACCACCAACTCTCTCCTTGCTGTAAAACGCAGTGAAGGAATGACATTTTCTCCTGTTTGAGATCCCAAGAGAAGCCCAGGGGAACAAGAAGCAGCAGCTCTGCTCAACAATACCAACCGATGAATGAATGTGTTTTTTCTCCTCTGAAACTAGGCCAGCCTTCCCACTCTGAGTGCGAGAAGGCTGGTGCTGCACCCATGAAATTCACAAGTGTATCTTCTTACCTGTGGCTTGCATTAATTACTAATTAATCAGTGATTTTTCTTACAGTTTTATGGAGAAAGTGAAGCACCTGCTCATGCAGGGAATGTGGTGGAGAAGGTTTAATGGGCCACAGTCCAGTAGAAGGTGGGAATCAAAGGAAGAAAAGCTCTTCAATGTAAAGTATCTTATTTTTTTACAGGGCACATCCATCTTTGACTTCCTCAGCAGTATCTAAAAAGTGCATTTGGACTTATGGCTAAGCAGTGCAACCTATCTGTGACACCAACTGTAGGACAACAGGACACATTATCAACATAAAAATGATCACATTTAACAATTTCTATTCAGTTTACAGTGGAAAAAAAAAACAAACACTGACAGAACAAAACAATGCCACAAAGTCAATTATGTGATAAAGTCATTCAGATAGCAAATAATTCAGATAAGGCTTTGTCCACAATGTGCAGTTAAATCATGATACACTTTATTGACATTTTTAAACATTCATATGGTTACTTAACTCCTTCAGTGCCACAACCTGCAGATATGTACTCTTCACACAGACCATACTTTAAACTATCTATTTATCCAAAATATATAACAAAAGGCAGATTGATAACATGTGGTCCCCATGAGAGCATGTGGATATCAGTCTCTTCAAATACAACACAAAACATCACAAACCAAATTTACTCCACTTTGCTTGTTCCTGTCAGAGTGAGAGTGGTTTGCTTAATGTGCTGTTTAATGAGACACGAGAACATTTTGATCTATGCTTCCTTGGTTGGTCAGAATTATTTTCAGATTCAATCTCTGATCACACTAATGCTTGCCCTGATGGTCGGGGCACAGACGATCTGGTCCCAATATTGAGATGCACTTGCACCAATATTCTGTACTCGGTCGCCCATTCCATAGTGAGAAAACCAAAAATCTAAGCTCAGCTCTGGTTTAACTCCAGGAATGCAGGAGAGCAGAGTGGAAATACAAAAACAATAAAATTCCAAGTCTTTGGCCACAGACCCAAAGTTTTATTTAAAATAATAAATACAGTACTCAAACCTGCAGTCACAAATCATCTTGAAGCAACACCAGATATCTGTGATATTTTCTAATAGTTTTATTAGTAAAATGTACACTACACGTTCTCAGGTCTCACTGCCAGCAGAGTCATTCCCCCCAGTCGATTCTGTCTCCTTTTTGACATGTATCACATGTATGTACCAGAGTACATGTCCCTTAAACATTAATCCCTCATGCCGACTTCAGGAAGTGCTGGACACTGTTGAGCTGGGTATTTTATCAGTAATTGATAGCTCTCTGGTCAGTGACGATGTCCCAGCTTGCTTTAAACTTGCTCTTGGATCTGTCTGATCCTAATAATAACAGACCAATCTCAAAGCTTGCCATATCCTAAATTCTTGACAAAATAGTTTTTCTCTCGACTCATCACCTTCTTGGTCAAATTCAGCACACAAAATACATTTCAGTTAGGTCTGAGGACACACCATAGCACAAAGTCTGCTATCCAGAGGGTGACAAATGATTTGTTCTCGTCTTCAGATTCAGGAGATTTAGCAATTTTATTAATTTTAGCTCACTCAGCTTCGTTTGACAATGTCAATAATTCCACCCTTTTGGACCTCCTTTAACATGTCACATCTAAGAAGTGCCATGACCTGGATGAATGAGAGACATACTACAACAAGCTGTTGGCACTCAGGGACAGGCCTGTCAGTGGTTAGCGTCATACCTCCAACACTGATCAGTCTCTGTTAGAACTGATAATGTGTCCTCTCCCTCTGTGTCTATTTCCTGTGGCGTGCCACAAGGCTCCATATTAGGCCCTATTCTATTTTCTCAACATATGCTTCCTTAGGGGTTTATTTTTACTCAGTATCTCCAGCAGTAGTCAGGGTGACGACACCCAGCTGTACCTCCTGCTGAAACCTTGTCATCCATACAGTTTTAACTCCCTAAAACATCAGACTGAGGATGTAAAATCCTGGATGGCAAAAAGCTTCGCTCAGCTCGACCAGAACAAACCTGAGGTTCTAATCTTTGGCCCAGCAGACAACTCCACATCCACAATCAATGCTTTCTGGCCTGTCGTCAGATGTAAAGTCCCACGCACAGAAACAAACAAACCTTGGTGTTATCTGTGATTCTACTTTAAAATGTGTTATAGAAATCAACTCTGTTGTCAGCAATAGCTTCTACCATCATAGAGGACTTGCTAAATTAAAATCATTCTGTCCTTTGATGATTTGGAGACTATAGTGCACAGACTCTTGTTTACACTGCACTGCATGGACATACACCAGGTTACATCTCAGAACCACTCATCCCGTTCTTCCTCCCGGCCCCTCAGATCTGGCGAACAATCACTGCTCTACATTACCGGCACCCAGTTAAAAACCAGAGGAGGTCGAGCGTTTTCAGTTGTTGGCCCAAGATTGTGGAACAGTAACAATTAGATCTTCCCCTCCATTGATACCCTCACAACTTGTTAAAAGACGCATCTCTTTTCTTTGTCCTCTGAATTATCGTCCTGAGGACATGACACTCTGGCTTTTGTTTGCATTTTATTTTGTTGCTTGTGGATTACTACTTGTGTGATGATGTTCTCCAAGATATTATTTGCTTTTACAAATTTCATCTTATCTATGTACGTGTTTAATTGATCATTCCTGTGTTTTTATTCCTGTTTTATTTTGCTGTAAAGCACTTTTGTCATTTGGCATTTTTAAATGTGCTCTATAAAAAAACTTGAATTGGCTTAGTCAAACATTAAATCAAAAAGTCCAGTTTCAGTGACCATTCACAATCCTATAAGTAAGCACCTTAAAAACAGAAAATATTCTATCAAAGTGAAACATCTTTTTGAAAGGGTAAGGTCATGAGACAAAAATAAGGTTCACATGAGGGCAAGAGGCAAATTTGGTTAATTTTTAATAACAATGGCACAGCAGGAAGTAAACGAGCAAAGGGCTAAACACGAGGCAGCGAGGACAATGTGAATGCAGACAGATTGGGACTTTTTGGCCCTGTTTACACCTGGCATCAACAGGATTTTTGGGCGATCTGATAACAAGTGGACAGCTCTGACTGTCAGTTCACATCTGGCATTAGAATGCGTCTCCACATGCGTTTTGAAGGACCTCTTGTGACTGGATCACACTTCTCCCGCTCTATATCCAAATAAATACGTACATCATTTCCATTTACTCTTGGGCCCAAATGGAAATCAGACAGCGTGCTTTGTGTGTGCTCCATCCACCAGAGTCCATTTTGCCTATTGTTGTGTCTTCTTCTTCTTGTTTCGCACTTTTATGTGACGCCGTTGATCTGGTCCTGTGGCTTCTCTAAGAGGCAGGCATTTATACAAGCGGTGGACGGGTGGTGATGTTTTACAGCCAGATTTAAACCAGCGACGGCAACTGTGGGTGTTTGGGTGCATTTGTGCGTTTAGTAAGAGAGAAGGTGCACGTGAGTGTAGGCGTGCATGTGTACGTTCAGAGGATGGATGTATTGTACAGATGCATGATGACAGTTCAGCATGTGTTTGTGTTTGTAACTTTGCATGTTATGTGTGTTCAGACCAGGGATATCATAAGAGAACTGGATCACATGTTTCAAACTAGCAGCTCTCTAAACACGGGTGAGAAAGCCTAGGTTGAGCGAGCCGGGGATCTGGATGGTTTCTAGGGCAAGGGAGGACGGGCTGAACGGGAAAGTAACGGGGTAAATCATCTTCGTGTCCATCAACAACTGGGGACTCTCGCAACGGTCTCGCAAGCGAGTCTGAAAGGAAACAGAACAGAGCAAATGAGATGGAAATCGTTCATGTGCAGTCAAACTTCCTGTCAGGGTGAGTGTGTGTTTGGGAGTGCTCTTCAAAAGTAATTAGTCATACACATAATGACTTAGACTCGGACCACACGTATATGTATATTTTGCAAAATGGAAATTTTCTGGACGTTTCACAGCATTTTAAGTCAGTAAAATGGAGATTTTTTAAAAACACTGTCTAAAGTGCAGATTTTTCAAAATTCTGGTTTCTGTGTATCCGTGTGCACATGTAAAACAGCAAGTTGGGAAACAATGTCATCAACTCAATTTCTGCATACCCAGCTGCTTTGTGTAATGAGCACGTGTCTGAAACAGCAACACTGTGGTTAGTTCATGTCTGGTTAGCACTGCTACATTGTGTGCCACAGAGGTATTAAATAACCACACATAAATCAATAATTAGCTCCTCTTGTTTGTATTTTTAAATGACGACTGCCAAAGAAAAATATCACTGCACTTGCTTTGAATGTGCTTTTCTGGTATCTGATTTTGTCAATGCAGACTTTGCCACCTACTGGCCTGGCATGCATGTTTTGGGTGTCTGGAATCTTTTTTCTATTCCCACGCATATGGAGATATTTTGTAAAACAAAAGCTTTTTAAAACGGAGGGGGAAAATATAACTACTATCCCTAATGTGACTTGGTAAAAGGCATGGAAAACACTGACGTCCTTGAGGGTTGAAAATACATTCAAAAATATAAAAACACTACACACTTAAAAAATGTCCACCAGTTTAGTCGGACTTTGAAAGTGTTGTCAGTTTGTTAACTGAAGGCTGAAGTTACTCGCTGTCAAATTAAAATGAATATAAATAGATTAAATTTGTATTATAGGTTGGAAAGTTTAACTTTTTCAAGTGGTGTTTGCTCAGCATTCATGCCCTTAATGTACACTGCAGATATATTAAATAGTATGCCCAGAAAACAGTGATGTCTCATACATCTGGACTAAATTACCTGTATGGTTCGTATGAAAGCAACCGACACTCGCTCCTCAAACTCGTTGACTGGAGTGTAGAGGTTCAGGACCTTCACAATCTGAGAGAAACATAATACAGGACGGTTATTCCATCAAAAAAAGCACTTTACCTGCCTCCTCTCAGCAGACCGAGGCTGAGAATAACTGTTTTAAAAAGCTGGTCTGCTTTATTTGAGTGTGGTGTGATGAATGACAGGGTGGGTTACCTGAGCAGTGGTGAGGGCCAGGCACATGGAGCAGATGGCCTCGGCGTCCTCGTCAGTCTTTTTCTTCACCTGCAGGAGCTGAGCGGCCTGGATCAGAGGCTCCAGAGTCTCTTTGGCTCCGCATGTCATCAGACCTTTGTCTCTGAGCCACTCCTCCAGCTGGCTCACATTGTACCTTCACACACACACACACAGATCACAAGTTAATTAAAGAAAGGTATTCATTAAAATACATCAAGCACACCAGGCACACTCTGGAGCTCCTACCTGATCTGCATGCCTTTGCTCCAGGAGCACATGTCCTTGCGCAGCAGCAGGTTGTTGAGGGTGACGGCTCCGATGATGTAGAACTGCTGCTTCACCACCTGCTTGATGAGCTCGGGGTCGGTGCCGTGCTGGCACATGGTGGAGTGGAAGGCGCTGAGCTGCCGCAGGATGGAGTCCAGGGTGTAGGTGCCCTCGTCGGCGATGCTTGACGTCCGCTTGCGAAGACCTGTGGGCTTCACCCCCGACACGCCCTGGATGGTCTCGTGTTCCAGCATGCCAGAGACTGCAGGGAACGCACACGCTTAGTTAGTGCCTGTATTTGCACGTAAGCAAATACACATCTATTCACACAAAACAGCATTGCTTATTATTATTGTTGTCAATACGACACTGTAAGTATGTATGAGCACACATACTACACCCAGACATGTAAATGCACACACCTATCATGGGCTGGAGGATGTTCTCCATGCATTTGATCAGCTGCTGGTAGATCTGGATGGCCAAGTCACTGATCACCTGTCTGTACTCTGCCAGGTCGAAGTTGGACAGACAGTGTTCATTCTGCCTCTGTGTGTTGTGCTTCATGAAGGCCTGAGACAGAGACAGGCAGACACAGGTTAGAACATGGAGAAAGTCAATCTTTTGGTCATGCACGAGCTTCACCAACCAGGTTAGAGTGGTAGATTTACACCAATCCCAGATGGGATGAGTGTTTGGATATATCTTCGCCACGTTCTCCTTCATGAGATGGAGACGGTGAACTAGTTTGAACAATATTAGACCGTGTCTAACAAGTGGAGAGGAGGAGTGTAGTACGTCAACAATTGAAGGCCATTGGTTCTCTGCAAAAGGCACACCAAGATCTTGTTCCCAAATCAAAGAGATGGCAGCCTTGAGAGCAATTAAATCCTAAAAGAGGATCTATGGGGGTCCTTGATGGTTGCTCTGAGAAAGGGTGGTAGCCTTTTTGTACATGGTGTCTCATCTGTAGGGACCCGAAAAATGGAAGCGTGGCAGCGTACACTTTTCTGACAGTTGCTCAAATGGTGCAATTGTCCCATTTATATAACAGCTAACAGCTTTTGTGCCGTTTCCATGCCAGGCCCGAAACTCCAGGGCAGACATAGAGCTACAAACTGGAGCTTCTGCGCCACCACTGAGCCACATTATGATGTTTTGATATGCTAGTCCAGCAGCAGTGAGTAAAGAGACACAAAATAAATGACAATGACAACACTGACACCGACTGAGTATAATCCTTTTCATGAATGTGTATGTGTCTGGCAGTTTCTACGTGTGTGTCAGTCTCACCTCGTCTCCACTGTACTGTTTCAGACAGTGTAAGAAGCGGCAGGTGTTCGCCAGCCAGAAGGAAACGGTCTCAAAGTCATCTCCTCGTTTCTGATGGGAAGAGGAAGAACAAACTGGAGTCATCTGTTACAGTCACACTGTTACTCTATCACACCCACTCGAATTCAAACATCCTGCAAATGACTGAGAAACAATATTTAAAGGGTTGTTTCAAACAAATTATAAAAAACACATCTCCCTTTGTCTTCTCCAGCACCTTCAAGGACCTGCTCTGTTGGATTTACATCATCAGTAAGTATGTATTTTACATGAGCATCACTGACAGACAGACAGACAGACAGACAGACAGACAGACAGACACACACACACACACACACACACACACACACACACACACACACACACACACACACACACACACACACACACACAGTGTACATACCTTCAGGATCTTCTTAATACTGTTGATGGTTGAGGTGAGCAGAGTGCGGACCTTCTGGTCATCGTTGACATAATCTGCGTGTCTCAAACACATGAACAGGATGTAGGCCGGCAGACCTGGGATCAGATTCACGGCTACACCGCGAGGCTTCAGCTCTGGAGAGGAAAGAAGAGGAATGGGTTCAGTGATGGACTGAGGGGAAACATGCAGTCAGACAAAGCCTCGCTTTCGACATGAGGGTTGATGATTTCAGATTGGAGCCTTTGTTTCTAATCGTCCTGCAGTATCGTCAATTTAAATCATACCTCAGACTTTGTGGATTTTTTGGCATCAGGCATTAGGAATTGGCCGAGCGTTTTGCCTGCCTGATTTTTTAGACTCAGATTTTGCTCCTTTGGTCATTTTTCCTTGGATTTTCTTGGGCTTGTTGGGTAAGTAGGCTACGTTTGTAGCCAGTTTGTCATGAGGTCTTACCCAGGATGAGGTTCTTGACCAGTTTGAGTTCATCCTCCTTCTTGTACTCTAGCATCCCTTGGAAATCTTTCTCCCTGCGAGGAATGTTGACAGGGTGGATTGGTTCGTCCACCATCTGTCCTGGAGACGTCTGTCCCTCCGCCTGACCCGCTGGAAGAGAGAATAGGACAACAGTCAAACAACATACTGAACTCCAGCACTCAGACACACATACATACAGACAGACTCTGAAGCTTTTGCAGACTGATAAAATGTCCTGTACCTCCCATCTCTCCAATCCTCTTGGAGTAAACCTTCAGCTGCTTCTTGAGCTTGCGGATGGTTCGGTCCTGCTTCTCTAGCTGCTCCATCAGATCCTGAGAGAGGCAACAATGATGGAGAGACAGAGAGATGGACAGAAAGAGAAAGACAGGAGAGAACAGTGAGGACAACTCAAAAACCTGTGACTTCTCACACTACTTCACACTGTCGCCCTCCAGTGGTAACAAAGAAGGGACACGTTTGTAAATCTCAGCTCTGCGTTGGAAAATGTGAGTCTTAGAAAATCAGACACAAGCAAGCAAACAAGAGAGGTGGAAGGATTCTCAATCAACTTGATGTCTGCTCTGCAGATTGCTTTTCTGATTGAACACGACTGGCTGTTAGAAAAGAGAAAAAGGTGCTGAGCTGCTCCGCTGTGAGTTAGAAGACACTGCTGTGGAGAGTTAGAGTGATGCTCAGCGCCACTTCAATACACACAACCTCAGTTAGTACAAACAGATGCCAATGCACATGCAGGCCCACACACACACACACACACACACACACACACACACACACACACACACACACACTCCGTCTCTACATACAACCATCCGTCGTAAAATGATGACTCGAGCCTCTCGGGATGCTGTGGGGTCATCAGCCAAGAGTTCCTGTCAGGTGACACCATCCACACAAGTGAGTGTGTGTGACACAGCGCTGTAGTGGCTGCTTCAGCTTTGCTACCCGTGGCCCTGGTGACACTTCATTGATGTGTATGCATAACACGGGGACGATTACAGGTATCTCTACATCAGAATCTAAATCTTTGTGTGTGTGTGTGTGTGTGTGTGTTGTTGTTGTTGATGTAGAGCAGATTCTGGATTGTAGGATCTGGACTGATTTATTACTGTTCTGTGCTTCCCTTAAACCTGAAATCAATCATGTTTGCATCATGTAGACTCTTACATGCTGCCTGTATGAAGGACTTCAGCTCTAATGCTGCAGTATCTACACAGCTCAAAATGGTCCCCAAAGTCCTCCTCCTCTGAAGTCATTCTGCCCTGACTGCCAATGCCAGTCAAGTAAATAATACACTGGCATCCAAGTTATTTGGTTGGTTGTTGACTTTTCACTCTGCTCAAAGGCTCAATATAAACAATAAAGCAACAAGCATCACTGTCTTTGTATCTTTGTTGCACTTTTTCTTTGTACAGTTTTCAGTATTTATGCTAAGCTAAGCTAACTGGCTGCTGGCAGTAGCTTCATATTTAGTGCAATGTTACAGATATGAGTCATAGCAATCTCTCAATGTCCTCCAGACAGCAAATAAGCAGATTTTCCCAAATGTTGAATTACTCCTATAAGCCATACCCAGCAACAACAACAAAAAGATGTATCTGATGTAGTGAAGGCACAAAATAATCATTTTTGTGTGTGTGTGTGTGTGTGTGTGTGTGTGTGTGTGTGTGTGTGTGTGTGTATGGGTGTGTGGGTGTGTGTGTGTGTGTTGCAGCGTACCAGGTTCTCGTTGGTGAGTCGGGTGATCTCGTGCTGCAGACTGGCTTCGATTCGGGCCTCTGGAGGCAGCTGGAGGTTTTGGGCCAAGAGCTGCTGCTGACGGTTGTTCTCCTCCTTTGCGTTCTGCAGCTCACCGCGCAACGCCTCCACCTCGTTATTGTATGTTCTCCGCTCAGTCTGCAGCTGGTGCTCCAGCAACCTGTGGTGGGGAGGGAGATGAGACGGCGAAGGGAGGACCAGCGTGCAAAAAAACAAAACAAAGGGATGAGGGGAAAGGTATGAGGAGGTATGTGGCAGGTGAGAGGATGTGAGGGATGATGGTGAGGTAGATAAGACAGACGACATGAACAGGAGAAGGGAAGAGGAAACAAAACCAGCATTAGTGTGAGTCAAAGACCATAAAACGGTGAGGTTTCACCACAGTGTGGAGATGGAGGACAGCAGCATGCTGTGCAGCCCAGAGCCCAGTCTCTCTGAACACCTTCAACAAATCTGCTGAGTCATTAAACTTTCCTGAAAAGCTGAACCGAGCCAGCACTGTGATCAGAGGTCAGGCTGAGCGACCGAGCAGGAAGAGCTGACAGAGGCTCAGTTTTGAGTTTCAGATCCAAACTGTTCGTGGATAGTTTGCCAACTTCACTCTCTGTCAGTCAGTTACATCAGTCATGTGCTAATTAGTTAACCAAAGTTCAGTGAGACTCCCACCTGAATTAATACTACCACAGCAGTAAAACAACGTAAATGGCTTGAGTTGTCAGACGGTTTGTTTTTAAATCTGTGGAACAAAGCAGCTTTCCTCACTGTGTCCGGACTATGTAGAAAGCTCTGCAGTGAACACACGAAGCTCGAACATTTAACAGGCCGTCAGTGAAACCAGGTTAGTGGCAGGATGAAGACAGATCCTCACTGTGTTAGCAACCTTGTATAAATGACTACATATTATGCAACATATGTGGGGAATGGGGAATTTTATATATTTGTTATACTACATGCAACCCTGTAAAGTGCTGTGTGGGAAGAGTGTGACAACCACAAGTGGGAAAAGCTTGTGTCGTGCCAAAAATATAAATAGTACCCACGTCGACTTCACGATTTGCTAACTCACAACACCCAACTTATTTATTGCCATCTACCCTGGCAGGGCCCATGTCATGAGCCCCGGGGCCTAAAACTGAGCAGCTATACAAAATAAACAGGAAGATTGATACGAGAGGAAAGTCTGTGAGGTTGATAAAAGTGTGAGAAAGAAAAGTCCAGAGAAAAGGCAAACATGCTCAAACATCACACTTCAGTTACACCTCATGGTTTCCTTTAAGCCCTGATTAACCAGCCACAGCTCTCCGTCCTCATTCAGCTTATGGAAGTCTGGAGCGGCAGATCTGACCGACACACAACACAGAAAGGAACATGAACAACACAATGACAAAAAGGAAAATGCGGAATGGTTGGGAGGGACGAGAGGTGTGCACAGACAACACGAGGATATCTTTATCTGTGTGTATGTACGTGTGTGTGCATGGACTGCAGCGTATTTGAAGATACAATACATGGAAAGGAAAAGCTGGAAATGTTTCTGTCTCTCAATACAATCAAACTTTAGTACTAGATGATATGTTTTCTGTTTATTGCACTGCTGATTGTAACAGTGGTGGAGTCTACTGTGTGTGTGTGTAGCTTGCTGTGGACTAAACGTTCTCTACTGTACACATGTATGACACTGTGTGAACAAAGAAGGCCACAGGCAGCAGAGAGAGCGAAGCAGGGGTAAAGGCAGTGATGCACAGTGCAACTTTTTAGGCAACTGATGACAAAAGCAACACAGTTACTTGAATTATACTGGAAAAATGTTTTTGCTTAGAAACAGAGAAGATGTGTGCAGTCAGCGTCCTACTGTGTGTACAATAACAAGTGTGCATCAAGTACATGTTCGCTTTAACATCGTGATGACAATGTTGCTGCATTTTGAGGCCAACGAGGTGAGCGGAACTGTCGATAGAAGGAAGTCAACGTAACAAACGGAGCTAAAAACATGCTAAATATGATGCAGATATTTCTGTGTATCAACAATTCAATTCCTTAAAAGTGTTCTGTGCATCTCTGCTTAGACAAACAAAGAAACAAATGGGCTTTCATGCAGGTTTTTATGCCAAACTCATTCCATGAAGCTGAGACAGGAGGCCTCCCACATCAGCATCAAACCAACACTGCTGGATGGTCCGTGTGTGAGGAAGTCTCGATGTTGTAAATCTAAGTGTTAACAAAGGTTCAACAGCAACTGAAGATTATGCAAATACATCTCTCGCTCAGTTTCCATGCGTTCATGCTGCACATATTGTTAATGTTGTACTGTAAACAAGGAGTTCGGCAGCATCTCCGAAAACAGAGCAGAGCTGCTGAAGCCACTCAAACATCCTTGTATCCTTGTATTGTTTCAATAGAAAACTATTTTAAGTCAGCTTCAGTTTAAAAAGACTCTGCTCTTGTTCGTGCCGAACTATAAAAACCCATGCACACCTGGGAAATCCTAAAAGTCGACTCCAAAGCCAAACACACATTCCTTGACTTCAAATACTGATAAAGACAGCACGTTAGATTGTAAGGGAGACCTTAACTGTAGAGCTGCTACTTTATTCCACATGCTGTTAGGGCAGAAAACGCAACGCTACCCGAGCTTTCATCGGCACCAAGACGCAGAATCAGCTGCTTCAGCTCAGTAATATCAGTCACGTGTAACGTTTTCAGCGTGGCCATGCATGCTCTGATCCATGATGCATAGGCCACGTCTCATTGGTTACCTCAGCCTACTCAGGAGATCACTGACTTCCAGCGGCTTACGCATGAACCAAGGGGATCTGCACAGGACAAGGCAGTGTTCACAAACACACATTTCTTTACTGATAACATGCTAATAGCAAGAATGGAACAAGAGCTCGGTAAGATAGAAAATTTGGAGAAAAAGACGGAGTCTGGGCTTGGAGTGAACGGATGAATGTTGACCTGGAGACTGGGAGGAGCACTGGCTGTGATGAAGTACCTGTTGGTGTCCTTGAGGCCAATGCAAGCTTGCTTGAGTTCATCGGCGTCCTTCAGTTTGGACACATCCTCAGCATAGACAGATGGCTCTGTCATGGTCTCCTAGAAAAAAGCAAACAAGGAAAGATAAATGAGAAAGAGCATCACCACACTGACAGAGTGACCTGGCTGCTTCAACTGTTTGTGAGGCTGCATCATGAGTCAGATCAGCCACCATAACTGGGGATTTTCATACAGTTTAGCTGTGTGAGACAGTGGTTTCTTGAATGTGAGTTTACTCCGCTGTGGGAAGTCAGCATGTGTGCTGCTGACTTTACTCTGACAGTCATCAGCCAGCTGGAGCCTCAGGTTGAAACAGTGACAAGCCATCAAAGGACGCCTCGGTGACAGCCGTCCATCTGCAGAGAGCGTCACTTCACAACAGCCGCTGTGTGACAGCTTGACATGAAGACAGGACTCATTTTCTCAGCACCACAGAGTGACACTGGGAGCCTGAATATCTGTGCAGCTACAGTATAGCAAAGCAGAGTCTATTTCTTTAGTGAGTCAACAGCAATATCAATAACTCAACACCTACATTTACAGCAATAGTTAAACACCACCGCTGTCCAGTGCACGTGCTTCTTTGAAAGACAATTTTCAAAGAAAATTGCCAAAAATCCACAGCCTGCGATTTCAAATTCAACCTGCAGAAGGTTTTCAGTCTGTGGCGACATCACATCCATCCTTGGGGTGTGAGTGTACTACAGATAGCGTTCACAAGGACAGATGCAGAATGGCTGCAGTGAAACAGCTACCGAGCAGAACTCTCAGTGACCTTTACTGACGCAAACTGTCCATAAAGGCATTCACCCAGATGAAGGACGAGACAGATGAGACAATCAAAGTAGAGTCTGGACAGCGTCTGTATGTAAAGCCTCTTATTGGAAGAACGCTGATCTTGTGTTTCCTCTGTGACTTTACGTCATAACTGCACCTGAGAGCACAGTAAGTGTGAGTTCTAGTGTGTGTGTGTGTGTGTGTGTGTGTGTGTGGTGTAACCTCTTTGCCTCAACCTGCTCTGTCCTTCAATCAAGTTAGCAATTTCCCACATTAACTTGCTTCATAAAACCCTAAATTAAATCCTATACTAAACTCTCTGGAACCTGATAGCAGCTTTGTTGATGTAGCTAAGGAGGAAACAACACTAAACAACAACCAGAAATCCAAGATAAGTCATCTACATCCTTTTTTACATCTTAAAGTTATTATCTCAAAGATTTTTATTGTCACAGTGGTGGTCAGAGTTTCACTTGTCCTCCTGCTTACTGTCACTGCGATGATGTAACAATGACTCTTCTGGATCAGCCTTCTCACTGAAGGAGGATTTACATACGAGACACACCATGTCAAGAGTCAAACACTCATGCATGATACATTTCTTTAACTGTACCTTCTCATCCTGTGGGAAAGCATGGATGGAGGAGAGAAGGTGGAGACAGGAGAGTTAGACACACAGTGAAAGGGTACAGTGAAAACATTCGCAACGTACAGTGTGAACATTCATTTGATTTCATGATGACTTGGACCCAAAATTAGCAACTAACTAGAGCCCGAGTTCACATGTCGATCAATTAAAGTTCAATTTAAACACAGTGTTTAAAAGCTAAGAAGAAGGTCTCCGATTTCAGGCTTTTTTTGCAGATATTCATGAAATACTAAAAACAAATAATGTTGGAAATCTGGGATAAGGATCACTGGCAAAGCGACTTTTAGGCTGAGAGAGGTTTTGGTCTGATCCCTTTGTTACTTTTTGGGATATTGAGCAAACAAATAGACAAACAGAGAAACAATATGGGTGAAAACATAACACACAAATGTAAGAAGGTGGATGCAAGTGAGCAGGTACCATCCACTCACATCCAGCTTCATTTAGTGAAAGAACGACAGAGCCGTGTCACCATGGTGCCTGGGAGTTTAACTAAGTGGACAACTGAAGGTTGAATTCCAGGAAGTGAAATGTTCCTCTACCTTGTGGTGCATGGCTTCCTTCTGGCTGACGAGCTGCGAGCGGAGGATCAGCACCTCCTCCTTGCGGACATCCAGCTCCTCGCAGGCAGAGTTCAGCTGCTCCAGGAGCACCTTGTAAGCTGGGGAGCCCGGGGCCCCGGCGCCTGTCGCCGCGTCACCCAGCAGGCTTTGCCTCATTTCCACCAGGTTATGTTTCAGCTTCTTGTTCTCTGACTCCAGCTCCTGACGCTGTCAGGTGAAAGAGTTCAGTGTCAGGCGTCAGAAACATAAGAACGGGAGGCAAATGAGGCTTTAATGAAACAAGATGTCTGGATCAAGACATTCTCTGGAAGCACTGAGAGAACATGTACGAGTGTTGCTGCATTTCGACTTCACTCTCCTCTGACTGCTCACCTTCAGGGACTCATATTCCAGCTCTGCACCTCGAGCCTTTTTAAACTCTGCGTCATCCTGAAACAACAATCAAACCGTGGTGAGGAAGAGGTGGCTGGGATGGAGACAAAGACTGTTATATACACAATGCAGCACAGTTTGACAAAGGGCTGGAATACATTTTTTAGCTTTAATCTAATAACATCTGTACTTACTAGCTTGCACTTAAACTAGGTTGTTCCATATGTATGTGTATATGATATTATAAGCTCTCCATCCGGTATTACTGTAGGTTTACAATCCTTTACACACCAGAATGAGGCTTACAACAACACTAATTGTTATATAATTCAGATATTTCAGAGTGCAGTGTGGGTGTAGGTACCCTGGCTCTAGCCCGCTGGAACTGCTCCTCTTTGTTTTCCAGCTCGTTGCGCAGCGACTGCTTTTCTTGCTCCAGTTCTGTGAGTCGTTTCTGCAGCTTGAGGGTCAGCGAGGTGTCCATTCCTCGAGTCACATCCTGCATGACAGAGAAACATGAGAACGGAGCGCAAGCCCCATGAAAAGGGTTTAAATGAAAGGCCATAAACTCCCTCGATGTCATGCCTCACTTTAACGTCAGCAATCACTTTGTGACAGCAGAACCCTCCTCTAAATGACTGGGATGTAATGCCAGCATTCTTACTTCGGCGGCACGGGAACCTTCTTCCAATTCGGCGTACTCGGAGTTGTAGGTGTACTCTGATTCGTTGCTGCTGTGAGTGGAATCTGTTCTCCTGTGGCCAGGCTTGGACACGTTCTACAAGTGAGAGAGGAAGTAAGCCTTTTATTTTCAGACTCAAGTTCCCTCTGCGGCACCTTCACAACGTAAGTGCAGCGACGCACTGAATGTTACAAACCAGCTGCTCTCTGCTGCTGTGCGAAGCAGAGAAATACTGCAGAGAAAAACTGTCAAGTACTGACTGTGTGTACAAGTGTCCCTCACCGTGGAAACCATCTCCTCCTTCAGGTCGTCGTATTTCTCCTCCAGGCGAAGGTGTTCTGTCAGGAGATTCTGGTAGCGAGATCGCTCCTCGTTCAGATCCGTCTCCAGCTGCTGAGTCTCCTGTGCGATCGCACGGGCCATTTTCTCTGACGGCACAAAATGTGCAGAAGAAGCAGTTAAAGAATGAAGCTCGCTGTGCGGTTCAGGGGACGATCACAGCATACGGAGTTTATTGAAGCGGTGATGTTTGCTCACCTGTCATCTGCTGACTCTGTTCCTGAATCAACCTGTTCAAGTCGTCCTTCTCTTTCTTGAGCGAGCCATTCTGATCCTTCAGCTCCGAGACCATCTATACACACGCACACACACACACACACACACACACACACACACACACAAGACAACGGTCATCAGACACCTGACTGTAACTCTTAACTCTCAAAAGATGCGTGAAAACAAGTGTTATCTGAAGACAGGACACTGGACAAAAACACAGAAAAAGAAAGAAAAGAACACAGAGCAAACACACAGCTCAGCGGCTACCTGACGAGCACACTACTCTATCTCCTGTGCTCACCTGCCTGAGGGCAACACTGCCCTCTGAGCCCACCACGTGCCCATTTCCCCCTGGTTCGCTCTGGCTCCTAAATCGGGGAAAAACTGTTTTCCTCTGATGCCAATGTGCAGATTTATGCAAAAAGTGTATTTTTTGATAGATATTTTTCCAGGAAGCTACGGGAGGTCGCACTAGTTAGGAGCAATTTCTATTGAACTTTGCTTTAAACTAATATTAGGACTTAAAAAATGGAAAATTAAGTGGAGGAGAGAAGACAAAGGAGGTTTTAAGGAGAGGAAATAAGCCAATTGTTTCTTTTATTCTACCACTACAAAAACTAGAAAGAGTAGTCTAAAAAGGGTCATATATGCAGCCAGCATCAATGGAAATACCTCTACAACCAAGAATAGGACAGAAAAACATATGTACTACAGTACAGAAGACAGACGGAAGGACATTCCTATATATACACTGTGCACAGGGAGATGGAGGACCACTGCAGGCAGGTGGACAGATATGGATCTTGATCCCTGTCTTACTTTCTCCATTTCGTCCCTGTAGGTTTGTGCCCAGTCCTCGATGGTCTTCTTCTCCTTCTGCGTGGCACTCAGCTCCTTCTTCAGCCTCTCCAGCTCCTCCAGCAGTGAGGAAACCTGGTTGCTTTTGTTCTTGGCCTCCTCCTCCACCCCGCGCAGCCGGCTCAGCTCGCCACGCATCCGCTCGGTCTCTGCTGTGTACGAAGTCTCCAGACTGACTAGCTTCTCGTTGACTGACCGGTTGTCTTTGCTCTGGAGGCGTGGGATCATAAAACGGGGAGGTCGTGACAAAAATGAATCAATACACGAGGATGTGAAAACAAACATGAAAGGAAAGGGAAACTCACCTGCTCGTCGATTCTCCTCTGCAGCTGCATGATCTTGTTCTCCATGCCTTTGTTGAGCTTCTTGAAATGTTCCACTGAGCGAGCCTCGATCTTCAGCTTCTTCAGCTCGCGCCTGGCCCTCATCCTGCGGATGCAGCACTGCAGGTAGACGATGGAGACCAGGCAGCGCTTGTACCAGCACCGAGCCAACCAGCCACGAACGTGCTTCTGGATGATCACCACCTTGTGCTCCCGCAGTAACTACAGAGACACAGTACACACAGAGACAGGTGTTAGACAATAACTGCAACATAAGTGTACAAAATTCTTGAAATCAGTTAATTTTCCAATTATTGATTCTTATTTTTTAAGACTGATTTAAAGCTTTAATAATGCGACTGTATTTTGTAGCATGTTGTGATGTGTTTCTTACCGCCTGGTACTTCTGTCGGGCCATATAGGCTCTGAGGATCGTCTGCATGACCAGAGCGGCAGCCTGCTTCTGCCTGTAGCGTTTCTTCGCCACACACATCCTCTGGTACTTCTGGATGATGGTGGCCGCCTGAGTGCGACGCATGAACTTGGCCAGGCTGAGGAGAGGAAGTAAACACGTCTCAACTAACATTTAGGATTTTAATATTACCTTAGACCTTTGACTTACTTGCATTATAAAACCAATGCAATCAGTCAAAAGGAGTCTATGCATGTGATTGTTCTGTCTGACTGGATGGAGGGAGGCGAACATCAGGTTCAGCTGACTCACCAGCGAGCCTGGTACCCTCTGGTGAACCTCTGGATGGTGATGGCAGCGCTGCGCTTGCGCAGATACTTCTTGCGCGCTAGCCAGCAGCGGATGGTTTTCTGTATGCGAATGCAGGCGGCGCGCAGCTTGTCCGCCCTCAACTTCTCCAGGTAGGCTACCTGGCCGGCCCTGAAGAAGATCTTGGTCTTACCAAACTGGTATTTGTCCTGGTCCTGAAGGAAGAAAGGAGCAGAGATGAGGAGAGTGGGCAGGGGAAACGATTAAAACAAAGGCAAAGGAAACCATTCTATACTCCTCACTTTTCATCTTTAAGAGGAAAAGCATAAACTCAGATTGTCTCACCTGCACTAGTTTTTCCATAACGTTCTTGCAGGTCAGCTTCTTGTCAGGTAACACGTCCTTCTGCTTCATCAGCACTCTGTAACGACTGAAGAACTCCTGGTACGTCCATCTGAGACACACACACATAAAAATAGTGAGAAAAGTGCTGTGACGGAAACATCTTTACCAAAAATAAATCTGCAAAGAGGAAAACAGCTCTTTTCTCCAAGGAAAAACACAACATAATGCACGTTTGGGCTGTTAAGTTGTGGAATGCAATCTGATATATTCTTGATTGTAGAAAACTTAATACTTTTTCTTTTCTGCTTCTATATATGATAGCCTAAAAATTTCTGTGGGGACAACGTTTTATATTCCTGCTGTGAAAATACTGTCTGCTCACAGTCTACATTTTTCAGCATTAAGAAAAACGCATTATGGAGACTAGTAAGAAAAGCAAGACTAGAATCCAGTGCAAGAGGCCACACAGAACAGACAGGGAGAAAGCCGATCACTTATGCAACTTGAGTGATGATGAATAATAAAGACTCTAAATTAGATCTCATCAATCCTGCACTGAGCAGGTTGGATGTTGTAAGGATGCATTCAGATGCTCTGCATGTACAGCAAACTCTCAGCTGCAGGCTTAATTTGCATTTGTCTTCAGCTGATGAACTCTCTTGAAACAAAATCTTGAACAACACAACACATATCAAACACATGAGAGTCTATGGGACGCGGCAGCAGTGTCACAGGGCTGCATCAGCACCTGGATGGGAAGCCTGCAGCAGAGATGCGGATGGTTTCCAGGACGCCGCAGGCTCTGAGCTGCTGCACCGCACGCTTGGGATCAAACCTGCAACAACAAATACCGTCAGTACGGCCACCGTGAATTACACCTGAGGTAAGATGATGGCTGAGAGAATATCAATATCTCTAGAACACAGAAAAAAGAACAAAGCTGGCACATTTAATGGAAAACACAGTCAATAGTATTAAACAGAGGAGGAGGACTCACGAGAAGGCCATCTTGAAGTCGTTGGGTTTGATGCAGCGTACATAGTGTGGAGTGGTTGCGTTCAAAGTCTCCATCAGCATTTGCAGAGAGTTACGAAACTACAAGAGAGGACCACAACCACCATCACCATCACCATCACCATCACCATCACCATCACCATCACCATCACCATCAGCATAATCTCTTCTGTAGTTTCAGACTAGGCTGAGTGCATGTGGAAAAAGCAGCTTTGGATAATTATCATTACAATATATAATCAACATCAAAACAATCAAAGAGACATAATGTGCTTGAAATCTACACAATGGATTAAAAAAGGACTGATCTGTCAAAACCTACTGAAACCTATTGATCATTACTAAACTGCCCTGGACTTGATCTCACTCCCTGCTGTTGGCTGTTGTCTTCAGTGTGCAGACATGTAACAGTGTGATCAGGCCTTGTAAGAAAACACTGGAGAGAAATGTATCAACCTGGCAGCCGACGGTCTTCTTGTGCTCCTTGCTGCTCTTCTGTCGGCTCTTGTCAGGTTTGACGCTGAGGCGGGTCCGGCCTCCGGTGCCAGGGACCTGACCTGTGGGGCTGGTGGCTTTCTCCTCGTCCTGGAACAGCTCCACCAGCAGGTCAAACTGGGAACAGCAGCCCAGGTATAGTCACAAACAGAGCAGCTGATGGCAGCATCAGACGCTGCACGCAATATTGGTTTACTGAGAAATAAGTTGATGACAAAGCATTCCACTCTGGATATACTGTTAAATTAAGTGCAAATAATAATAATAAATATTTCAGTTAAAATTGTCCTTTCTAACAGTCTCTTCTCCCAGTGCATGGCATGCATATGGATTCCTCTTACCTACTGCATACAGCCGAACCAAGCACAATGACAGCTTCAATTTGAGCATATGCCAACAAGCCTTAATAATTTGACCTTAATGTTGAAAACCATGTTGTTGACATTTTTCTGAAGATAAAATTCAACAAACAAGTCTAGTGGTCAGGTGAGAGCTAATAAGGCAGCATGTTCACACACAGACACAGCTGTAAAGCTGCTCGATAGTTTAAAGAGATGAGTGAGTAGATGTTGCTCGATTTGCTGATTAGTGTTTGTTAAACTCATTCAGAGTCAGAGTTGCTGCAATGTTATGAAAAGCCAATAAAATCAATGTAAGGTTACGTTTTGTCATATATGGAAATATGCCATGGCCATATATGACATAGAATTTGTCATGGTGTTATGACATGAATACATCATGTAGGATGTATGCCCTTTAGTAAAGCACACACACATCGGTCATGTTTCATATAACACTGAGGTTATATGAGGAGGATGCTGTGTTATGTGTGCAGCTTCAGGTCCTCCTGCTGTGCTCAGAGCGTTGCCATGCTGCTTCTCTTGCCGACGTCATTAAGCAGGACAGCCACGGCCACAAAGGCTTTACGTGCTGCTCGCTCTCAGCGTCACTCTGACAGCATAAAGATACCCTCCTTCCTTTGTCCCATGTTTTTATGTCCAACCCCTCCATTCCTCCTCCTAGAGTGCCTTTAGTGCTCCCCATGCAGCAAACAAAGGCACGCGCGCACACACACACACACACACACAACTTCCATTTCCTCAGTGCTGTTAGAGTGATAATAACACCGTGCCAGAGAGAGGGAGAGAGAGGAGGAAGGAGGAAAGAAGAGCTGCAGGCGGACAAGGCGTTGTAAGAACGCCTGTGTTTACCTTCTGCTGGCAGGGAAGGGTTGTCATGATGAGGACAGAACCAAACATACATGGACAACACATGGAGACAGAGTGACAAAAGAAACACAATGACATTAAAAGGAAAGGTTACCCAAAGGAAACCCAAAGCTCAAATTCAACATCATTATCCCAGCCATCAAAAACTACAAAACACATCTACCGTTCAAACTGAAAAGGACATCAAAGCAGGCAGACTGATGGAGCTGAGATGGATGGAAGGAACGTGAGGATGATGACTGACGATGACACTGTGTCATGATGAAGTATGAAAGGTTGGATGTCTGTGGCTGGAAGATGGCCACACGGTGGACTTCTATCTGCTGTTATTTTGATGGGTCAGGGTGTATTTCTGAGGAGAGACGCCTCACCTGAGGGCTTTCTCTGTTCATCTCTGTTCAAGTTACAAAAAAACCAGACCCTGTCTCCAAAGCAGCAACAGCGAGCATATTCTCCCTCCTACTTTTTGTATGTTGCATGTTAATGTGTTACATGGCAATGCAATGAGAACAGTGAGCTGCTACATGTTTCTAAACGTGTTTATCAGTCACTCTCTGACTGCTGAGGGAGGGTTTACAGTGTTGTGGCTGAAGGCAGCAACAGAAAGGGTTTGGCTTGTGAAAAGATTTTTTTCCTACGTAATTGTCATTTTGCAGATGTGTTCATACATTGTAGGAGAGCAAATCAGCTAGCTGGAAAACACACACACACGCACGCACGCACGCACGCACGCACACACACACACACACACACACACACACACACACAGAATGATGGGATAAGCTTAACAGAGAAGTAAAATCAAACTTAATTAGACTAAATCTCATTGAGAGCTCATTAACATTTAATCCAAATTGTTTAAGTCTCACTGATTTCCATGTTCATGAATCTGTTTGTCTGTGTGTGTGCGTGTGTGTGTGTGCATGTGTTTATGTGTGTATTAAGTGGTTGTGTTAGAGGTTAGAGCGGATGATATTTTAACCCTTACCCAATTAGGCTGTTGCTGAAGTCTACAAGAGAACAGTCAAAGGTCACTGTGAGCATTTTGGACAAACACACTACATCACAGTCAGTGTGTGTGTGTGTGTGTGTGTGTGTGTGTGTGTGTGTGTTTGTGGAGCCAAAAGTGCAGCGAGGATTTAAAGGCTTAGGCCCCTTTTGACCTAACGGGGTTTTAGATCTGATCCTGAACCAAGACTAACACAGACACATACGCACGCACGCACGCACACACACACGTGCACACAAATACACACGAGATGCCAATTCGGCATGATCTAAAATATTTGAGCTTGATGAATGTGTGTGTATGTGTATGTATGTGTGTGCGTGTGTGTGTGTGCAGAGGGCAGTTTAGGTCAATACTGACTGAAAAAACTGGTGCCCTTTTAAAGATAGTTGTGATCGGTAAATGTTGCTGTGAAAGATTCTTTTGTGTGCACAGTGATCTGCTGCGTCAGGCCGGCATGATGTAAACTGTATTGTACCTACCATAATTACATAACACTGCATTCATTTAGGCTTAGTCATTCTTCTCTGCAATCATTAAATATAAATTTGGACAAGCTAGAAAGCACAATATGTAGTAAAATATTTATGAACCACAACCACATTTATCCTCTGTGGGTCATGTTGAGCCAATAAACCAACTCACTGTGTGTGTGTGTGTGTGTGTGTGTGTGTGTGTGTGTGTGTGTGTGTGTGTGTGTATTCAGCTTTGTCTGTTATGTGTAAATGAAACCTCTCGGACCATAAATCTCCAGGACAGAGCGCGTGTCTTCACTGCTGGCATCAACAGTATCACCACATGGCCAGTGGAGGGCGCTGCTTCCCTGAGCCTTCAGGTGGGACTTATGGTCAGTGAACAACAGACCAGGTGCCTCGGTTGTCCATGAGCGGCAGGCTTCTCGGCTTTGATCACAGTGGATGCTTCATTGTGCTCTGACTTGTGCACCGATCAAATCAATCTTCTGTGTCGGACTGACAACACATGGTGAAATGTAGGTGTCTGTGCTCCTCACCTTGCTGGCCTTCAGCACATTGATCTGTTCTTCGTTCACCGTGTCTTTGTTCTTCTCCAGGAAACCGTCACACTGGTATTCCACCTGCTCGACAACATGGCACAGTTTGTGTTACAATAACACTGAGGACATTTTTACAGGTCGTTCATTCCTAATGAGATATTAGGTTTTACCGTCTCTCTCTTTCATTTTTACATTCCTAACCAGAATCCTGCAGGTGCTAACAAAATACTCAACCCACAGAAACCTGTCTACACACACTGTCCTAACGGTTAGGGTGCATTTATATGAGAAACTGGTCACCAGTGACAGCTCCAAGGCAAACAAAGTCTTAACAAGAGCCCCAAACTCTTCATATACATCAACATTCATGTCTGCAAATGTTTGGTCAGAAACGTTTGCAAGGATCCTGTTTTAATATCAGCGGACCCTCATGGGAAAGCCTGCATTAGTCTTTGACCCATTTATCTGTAACCTTATAGTGAGGATCTAAAAACAGACATGAAAAATAACACTGCGCCAAACAGCACCTCATTATGGGATATAAAACCGTGCACGCTAAAGTGGATGACAACAGCACACAAACCCCCTAAACACTTCACTGCTGAACTGTTTCTGTGTGTGTGTGTGTGTGTGTGTGTGTGTGTGTGTGTGTGTGTGTGTGAAAACAATAACAATAACAATAAAAAAGTCATCCTCTAGCCTCCAGCAATCCTAAAAATATCTCACACCAGCACTGCAGGAGCCACTGCAGCCAGTCTGTCCCACTGAATGCTGAATGCTTCAAACTGCTACTTCCCACCTCGTTCCTTTTCTCGCTGAATAAGGAACAAAGCATGAATTAAAAAGTGTCAATCAGTCGTACAGGAAACATAACAGCAGCTGAGCCCACCTTGTCAGCAAAATGTTGGATGATGAAGGCGCGGTTGGACATGCGTGGCTTCTCGAAGAGAGAGCAGGTCTTCAGGTGGGTGTTGTAGAGTTTCTGAGCCCACGATTCATCCGAACCTTTAGGCATCTGATACAGAAACACAGAAGACACACTGCTTATTAATATACTGTGAGACAAGAAAACCGAACATCTCAAGCATTTAGCATTAGCTTAGATTGGACTGAATTACATGTGCTGAGTCTTTCTGTTGGTTGTCTGGTTACACAGGGTAAGAGGACACATGTTTTTTTTAATAGATCTTTGCCAAGAAGTCAAACCAAGTGTCCACTTTGTGTTTGCCTTACCCTGCAATAATGTGAGCAATGTGGACCACCTCAAATGTCAACAGCTTGTAACATGACCTTGCAGTGGTTAAGAGCCACAGAGAGATTAGTTAGCATTGTTAGCAATCTGGCTGAGCTGTGAAAGTGTGCAGGAGGTGCAGATACGAGCTCTGTTTTTACTGCACACACAATCTTAACTCTGATACTTCATATACATTCAACCCAAGCTCAGCCCAACACTGCTAGTAGCTGCGGGTCAGCAGTGTGAAGCGTTTACAACAACATCAAAGAGCATGTAAATGAATAAAACCTTTGTCTCTCATTCAGTTTCATTGTGTACGTTAGACAGAAAGAGGAAGAACAGAGAGGCTTTGGTGCCTGTGGTCACAGTTTTAATGCAGGGTTTCCTTCCTGTAGGTGACCTCTGATGAGAACTATAAGTGTAGGTGTTGTAGACTCAGGTCTAGTGTGTGCTGGGAGCCAGCGACAGGCCCATGGTCAAAAATGTAAAGCAGAAAGTGGGCGTTCAACCCTCAAGCTTCTGCTCAATATGCAGCACAG
The DNA here is from genome assembly GCF_039877785.1 of Chaetodon trifascialis. Taxonomy (NCBI): domain Eukaryota; kingdom Metazoa; phylum Chordata; class Actinopteri; order Chaetodontiformes; family Chaetodontidae; genus Chaetodon; species Chaetodon trifascialis. The sequence goes on from NC_092056.1 coordinate 21,532,193, forward strand.
ACTCACTTCATTTCTCTGGCTTGTTTACATTTACAACTAAGTTTTTATTCCACCAAAAGTGTTCAGAAGTCATCAAGTCTTATGTGATGGTGTAATGTTAGTCAATGCAGGCTGTTCTTAAAAGATTAAAAGAAGATCAGAAGACTTATGATCACTGACCAGCACAGCTACATGGAATGGAAATGCTCTAAAATATCATTTGAATAAAGTACCTTGCACTCCTCATCCAACAGGTCCAGGATGCCCATTTTGGCTTCTATGAGGTTGATGCAGGGCTGATTGTCATAGAAGTCGATCAGAGTCCAGGGGATCTGCTCCTTCATGTACTCCTCCTGCTCCAGCTTGAACACATGCTGCACACACACAGATGGGGATTTGCATATGTGCATCAATTAATGATAATAATAACAAAAGACGAATTCAGGTCTGTAACTATAATGTGCAAACCGTCAGGTGAAGCTGCTCACCATGTTGAACTGCTGCTGCAGTTTCTCATTAGCGTAGTTGATACAGAACTGCTCAAAGCTGTTGATCTCGAACGTCTCAAACCTTCAGAGGGAGAAAAGAGACAAACAGCTGGATGGCATAGACTACAAGATGAACTTACTCAGTTAAATCATCCAATTAAAACTTTGCCAAATAATTTCTGTTGCCTTTGTGTCACATATTTCCTAAAATTATTTCATATAGCCCTGATTCCAAAAAAGTTGGGATTGGGTATGAAAGGGGCATCCTGGAAAGGCTCAGTCGATCACAAGCAAGGATGGAGCGAGGTTCACCACGTTGTGAACACATGATTGTATGAAGGATATTTCCACATGGACTCAGGAACACTTTGTTAGACTGCCGTTGGTAAACACAGTCTGTTTACAAATGATTATTATTAAATGGTTATTATTATTTACAGCGTATCAACTTTTTGGACTTGGGGTTGTCTGTGTGACCACAGCACATCGACGTCAGTGAAACTTCCTTTACTGCTGTATTTAACCTGAGTGTACACTATAATGTCTATTAACGAATCATGACAACTGAATGACATCTAAAATCTCAGAGTGGCGAGATTCTGGCGAATGCACAGACGTACCCGTAGATGTCGAGGACCCCGATGAAGGAGTGCTGTGTGACACTGGTGATTAGGGCTTTGTTAACGTGCTCCACAATCCAGTTGAAGAGCTTGGCGTAGATATGTTTGGACAGCGCGTCACGGGCGTTGGTGGCCTGCAGGCGGGGGAGGGGCTTGATATACGTCTCTGTGGCGGTCTTCAGCTTCCTGTGGCACAGCCACTGAGACATGTCCTGGTAGGTCACACCTACCAACTCGCAGAACGCCGTCAGATGGCGATTGTTGGGCTACGCAAGAGGAGATTTTAATTATTACCAGGAGAAACCCAACAAAGTGTCAGCTAAGACAAGATGTATTCCCTCATTTGGGCTCATTCAAAAAACTTCTTAGATCTTGAATAATAATATTTTTGGATCATGCGTCAAACCCAGTGACGCTGTCTTCCCCTCAAAAGATCAAGGGTGATACTATAAGGAAATAGGTGGTGCAGGTAAGCAGCTCTGACTTCTCACCTCTCACATGAAAGCAAAACTTCTCATGCAAGCACAATTCAAATTAAATCGGTACATAGGTATGATTGAGGAGTGACATGTATTGAAATATGCCTGCCATGTAAGGCAAACCAGTTTCCCCAAAACCAACAAAGAGGAAACCAGAGCTGCATCCATAAATAAACACATAACTGAAAATCTACTAATGTAAAGTTGTGAGTATCATGCTTTAATTACGTCTTACTGACAGTGTCAGTACTGCGGTATAAATATTATCCTCACAGCAATGACGCTGCTGTCTGAGTCTCTGTCCTTTATGTCCACGTTTCCCAGATGAAGAATAGCAGCCAAAACCTGGAACAAGCCCATTTGATAGGACTCATTGATGCCTGCGGAGGACAAACACACAGACAGACAGACCTCAACTTCAGAATCAGACAGATTTGAATGTGTACGTATTTTCATATGTGGGCGGTGCGGTTGTTACCAAGCAGGGTGAAAGCATTGCGAGTGGTGGAAAGCTCCTTGGTGTCATCCACCCCGTCGATAACGGGGCTGCGGCCCTGCCTGGTGTACAAGAAGTCATTTGCACTGCCTGAGTGGAGGGACAGAGAAAGTACATAAATTCAGAAAACAGGCAGTATGTGCAGATTTACATGTGAACCTTGAGTACAACTAGATCTATTACATTATATTTATTTTGTGAATGGGGAAAATACTGATATCTGATTGGCTGAGAGGATCATTAATATGACACCAAAGCAACAAAGGCTGGATCGTTGTCAATCAGTGCTCAGGGTAGCCTTGCAAGTAACCATAGCAACAATCCTGGTTTGTTGTGGTAACGCTGATCTGTCTTGTATAACCAAGAATACGCACCACGGTGACAAAAAGAGGTTCAAAGTCTGACGTGTGAACGTGTCGTGGGGTAAAGAGAACAAAGCACCGCGAGGTTTCCCAGAAGACACACAAGTTAATTTCCTACACTGGGTTCATTGATGAAGTGTGGGTGAAGCTGCTCCTCCTCAAACCTGCCTCACTCACAGTGATACCGCCTGTCAGATCAGCAGACATCATATCATGATCCTGCAGACGGTTCAGGTTCACAGAAAAGAGAGAAATCAACGGCACTTCTGTGTGATCGTGACGTCAGCTCAACTTTCTCACAATCAGTTTCTTTATGAACACTTTACACTGAATTTAAGCGAGGCCTGCTGACTGGCTATGCAAGGCACTGACACGACTGTGACAACCGCTCCATTTACTGAGCCAGGAAGCCAGCGGGAGAGGAAAGACAGCAGCTGTGTGTGTGTGTGTGTGTGTGTGTGTGTGTGTGTGTGTGTGTGTGTGTGTGTGTGTGTGTGTGTCTGAAAGACAGAGAGAGAGCGAGAGAGAGAGAGGGAGGGAGAGAGAGCCAACTGAGTGGCTGTAAGTGTCAGTGCCAGCAGTGAGTGTGTGTGTGTGTGTGTGTGTGTGTGTGTGTGTGTGTGTGTGTGTGTGTCATGACTAGGACGAGCAGGTGCAGGTCCACAGTGGGAGCGCTCTGCTCTGTGTGAGAGCCTGTTCAACCACAGAGTCAATGAGTTTGATAGGTCTAAACTGATATACAATCTGATATCTGGCAGCGCTCTTCAGATGCCTCAGTGTGGTCTATTTTGAGTGGAGATGCGGAAGAGAGAAATATATTTTCAATATATGGATTCTGTGCAGCATCAGTACCATCAGATGTAAACTGGCAATTAAACTTTAATTATTTTTTGTTTGGCTGAGCTAATGAGTCACTGAGATGATGGATTTTCAGTGTTCACAGCCTCCCTGCTGCAGAGTCACTGCAGCAAACAGTGTTACTCTGTGTTCACTGCTCATTTGAATTGAGGTAGCTGAGTATATAATGCATGTATGAGGTCAGAGATCGTTCATATGTGTCTGTGTGCTGCAGCCCATTGTACCACTCACATGAAGGTGATGACCTGTTCATGATGGGCTGTGGTCATCTGTGCAGCATGTTGTATGTGTGTGTATGCACACGTGCATCAGACTTACTCAGCTTCAGAGTCTTGAACTCGGGCAGATGGGATGAAGCACAGAGCTGATAGAAGATATGATAATTCCTCTCCTCGTCAGCCTGGAAGAAAGCATGAATGTGGTATAATGTACAGTATGCAGACCTACAGCATGCTCTCGATATTCAGATATATCAAATGGATGCTGTTAATTACACATATTCAGCCCTAAACAAAAGCTTTTTCAGCCAGCGTTCATGCTGGGAAAATCAACTGTATTTGCACAAATGTGTCATCATATGTTCTTTAGAATTACACAGTTTGACATCTGGAAGCTGAGCTGGAGCAGCTGGAGATTTAGTGCCGTGCTGAAGGGCACGTCAACAGATATTACTGAGTCGCATGAGAATATTACATGTTTATTTCCTGCAAAGCCAACCCGTGCCTACCTGTACCTGCACTCCCAAGGTGACCTAACAGGTCATGATGTAAATGGGCATAAATAATGCAACTGGCCAATAACTGCATAAAGATAGAAATGCTTTTACAGTGAGAACCATCTAGAGCTACTGATTTAATTTCCACTGAAAATAAATCACTCAAATGTTAAAAGGACGTCTGCAGTGTGCTGTAAAGCTGTTACCTGTGTCTTACATTCAGAATCAAACACACATGCACACACCAGTAGCATGTGAAAAATGTGAGGAGGGAAGCGATCACGCTTTTATGCCAACATCCTCATTCCCCAACAGTGCTCTCTATGACAGCACAGTGTGTGTGTGTGTGTGTGTGTGTGTGTGTGTGTGTGTGTGTGTGTGTGCGCGCGCAGAGTTAAAATATCTTTCTTTATCTAGACACTGCCCTACTGGCTCCACCAGTGAGCAACTACACCCACTGAATATACAGGAAAGTTACATAAGAGAAAAAGAAAAAGTAGGTAAATCTTATCTGGACACAATGTGCAAACCAGAAAACATAAAGTTAGAGGTCTGGAAAAAAGCTCAGAGTTGTTACGCTTGTTAAATGTGTGCACTGATTTGCTTCTTTGGGACTTTGTGGGGCTGTAAAGCATCATTACTTTGGGGAGAATGTCCTTGACGCTGAAGAGAGAGAGGAAGAGAAGGACGAGGAAGAAGAAAGGGGTGCCGCTCTGTAACCCATGGTGACAGATGGATCGTTGGGTTTTGGGTTTACTTTGTTTCCTCCTCCTCGTCTTTGTGGAGAAGGAAATTATTGCCACATACTTCTTCTGCTCTGAAGGACAACAGGGCAGACTGACAGCTAGTCTTGGTTGTGTGTGTGTGTGTGTGTGTGTGTGTGTGTGTGTGTGTGTGTGTGTGTGTGTGTGTGTGTGTGCGTGTGTCTGGTTGACTGCACTTCTTCATACTTGTGAGGACTTCAAGCATAGAAAGAGCACTGAGACATACAAAGGTGAGAACATTTTAAAGGTTTGGACCAGGGTTAGCATTAGAGTTGAATTGTGGGTAAAATATGTCAAGTATCTGGACTCCACACCAGTGTGTCAGAACTAAATGATGCCTTTTGGAAGAGAAGCGTATCGTCTTCAAGGGTCTAGCTGCCTGTTTTGCCTTTATTTGACAGTGACAGTAGAGACAGAGAGATGAATGCTGCATTTATAAGCTAAGTGACTGCATGGCCCCTACAACTGGTGTCATAGTGGATGAGAGGTCAACAACTACCCCATAATGACTCTCATCATCATGAATCTCATTCATATTATTTTCCAGCCATGTCTGATATTTCGCAATATGACACGAGGCAAACTAGCTGTTTGTATGTGTGTGCAGCAACTGGAGTCATGTGTCAGCCACTGGAAGACAATACTGGGTCCAATACTGAGTCCCAGTGCGCCTGTAGCTGTGTGTTTAGGTGTAAGAGTTGTGTCATTTATCATTTGGGAGACAGTCCGCCTTTTTAATCTGAGGTTTCAGTTGAAAATGGTCGACTGCCAAACACACAAGCCAACAAAGGCCTGAGCGTGTTACATTATGGCTGTAGTACACGGTGAAAACACATTAGTCCTGATTCATACGGCAAAAACAGGTGCAATGTCAGGGAATGTCAAGGAATAACAAATCGCAGACAACACTTAATTAAATTCTCGTTTGCCTGTACGGTCAGCTGAAGGACTGTGTGTATTCACGAACGACACGTCCAGGAACGGGCTCAAGGACACTTCAGCAGGAACAACATTTGCTATTACCATGCTTTTCAAGTTCTCGCACTGAAGCTGTGGAATGCGCTTCCTATAACACTGAGATCGGTCGACTTCTTAGCTGCTACTCCGTCTTATCTTTACTTATATTCTTATTGACATCATTTCTGTTTTTATCCTTCTGCTTTTATTGCTGTAAAGCACTTTGTGATTTTTATCCGTGAAAGGTGCTATATAAATAAACTTTACTTACTTACTTACTTACTATCAGGAACCCTGAATTATGACTGAAGGACACAACAAGGCTAGAGTGTCTTTAGGTGTGCTTTGAAAAGACTCCACAAAAGTGTTTTCTGCATGGACTGCAGCTTAAAGTGTTGTGTGTGAAGTCTATTCAAGAGTCCTGTGCAGAATAAACACAGAACTGCACAAGGGTTAACGGGGTAATAGACTGTAATGAGGAAAGGAATGAGTGCATGTCAATGTAATACTCACAAAAGTACAACAAAACACCTCGTGTGTGTGTGTGTGTGTGTGTGTGTGTGTGTGTGTGTGTGTGTGTGTGTGTTCATGCAAACTTTGATGTGCATTTGCACGCTCACCTGAAACACCACTCGTGATTTCTCCAGCAGATACGTTCTCATGTTGGCGCCGATGATACGGAAGCGGGTGTCGAAGCCGATCTCGATGTATTTTCCAAAGCGACTGCTGTTGTCATTTCGGGTGGTCTTTGCGTTTCCAATGGCCTGGGTGACAAAATAAAATGCAAAAAAAAGAACAGATGCAACTTATTGTGGTGATGGCATTTAAATCTGGATAGAGCAGACGGTGCAGCAGTACATTTTAATGTAAACGCCATTTGGCTTCAAACCCACCATGCACAAATGGCATTTCAATTGTCCCAGGATAAGTCAGCAGCAGAGGGGAAGTCAATTTTGACTGCGTTATTGTTGCCATGGTGAAACACAAAGTGCCTTTCATCACAGAGAAAATGTTTTCAGAGCTCTTCAGCATTTTGGGAAATCCACTTATTTGCTTTTTGCCTGGAGTCAGAAGTGCAGAGTAACACCTCTCTCATGTCTGTGCAGACAATATGAAGCTAACTGCAGCAGCTGGTTAGCTTGGCTGAGCACACAGTCCAGCAACAGGGACGAACCCCCTGAAAATGCAATGTGTCATTATTCCACTTCAGTTCGTTTTACAGATTAAACATGTGAGATACAGCATGTGAATCAGTGAGCGTTAGAGGCATCAACAGGCAGACTCTGTTACTGTTGGACAGAAACAGGCTAACCAATTCCCTCCTTTCCATATTTTAGGCTAAGCAAAGCTCACTGGTTGCTGGCAGTATCCTTGTATTTACCATACAAACATGGGAGCGCTATCAATGTCCCGATCCTCATTCTCAACTGAATTATACACCTGATTCTAAAACTTGTATGACACCATGTCTGAATCTGAAATACAAGGAGAATTTGTGGTTGCTTCAGACTTGACAAATCAGCAGTATGTTTTAATGGACTTCTGTTCTTCCACAGACAGGAGTTGGATATGCTGATGGACTTTTCTGCTGAGCTGCAAGACATCGGCAAACAAACCTGCAGTCAGCAGCCTTAGTTCAATATACACGAGTGATCAATAACTGCGCAAGGAACTGTCTGCAAACGGGTGGGGCTACACACACACACACACACACACACACACACACATTCATACACCCCCCCAGCTATACAACCGGCTGGCTTGAGCAGTGTGTGAGCACAGAGCACAGAAGGTTCTTGCTGAGTTAAGGCCAAACACACAGTCTTTCACTGCAGACAAGGAGCCTTTCAGCTGAGCAGGTATTCCAATCTCTGCCGGCATCAGCTTAACACATATAAACACCATGCACAAACACACACACACACACACACACACACACACACACACACACACACACACACACACACACACACACACACACACACACACACACACACACACACACACACACACACACACACAGGTTTTGTAATATCGAAAAGGCTGATGCAACCCTCTACTCTACATCCAGGCTTAGAGGCTGAAATGACATCACTGCCACGAAAGAAGGCTTTCTATTCATTCTGTCAGCTCGTCTCTGATTGGCTCGAGGTGAAAGTGGTGGCTGGGAGGACGAGAGTGATGTTAGTGGAGCGGCTGGGGTGGGGGATGGCAGGGGATGGCAGGAGGTGGAGGAGGGGAGGAGGTAGTGGCATATGGGCACAGGAGAGAGCTCCTCCTGATGACTTCACAGGAGGAAATACAAAGCACACACAGCTCAGGATAAGACCTGTGTTATTACAGCAGAGAGCAGCTCGAGGCCAGAAAGAAGAAAGTAAATGCCAGTGGAGAAGAAAGCAAAAGAGCACACAGAGAGGAGAAGGACTTTCAGACCGTATCATTCACAAATCACTGAGTGAATATACAGTTCAGTGATTGGGCCAAAGAAACAAGTGTCTGTACACAAACTGCCAGGGAACATGATGCAACACTTTCACCTTCAAGACAAATTCACAGCTGTGGAAGTGAGCCTTTTCTAGTCCTTCACACCCACAACACTTTTTATCTAAGTGCTCAAGTACACAGGTTGTACAAAGTTGCATCAAGATATTTCACAAATTCAGTGAGTGAAAAAAAAAATCAGCGATTCTGCGTCGACTGCATTACTAAAACACATCATCACAATGCTCCTCATTGTTTGTCTGAGGAAATGTGAAGTGAAAGCTGTTCCTCAGCAGACAGCCTCCTGTGCTCACCTCCATGATGGGGTTGGAAGCCAAGACCTTCTCCTCTACGTTGGCCTCACTGGCGGAGCCGCTGACCGTAGCAAAGTATCTCATGGCATATTTGGCTGATACCGTTTTTCCTGCTCCGGACTCCCCGCTCACAATGATGGATTGGTTCCTCTCATCCCTGACAGAATGAACAGAAGACAAGGTTAAGGGTGATGTTTGACTGTGATGTAAGCCCATCCTGTGAAGTTAAAGTGTGACATAAGCACTGCCAGGGTTAGAGCCTGGGCAGATAGAAAGTGTCAGATGCTTTCATCAACAGGCAGAGCAGCTGTTAACACACCTGTGTTCCTTTGCATGTTTGAACATCCCAGCAGGCCACTCTACTTGTTATCCCAAGAACTGAGATGAAATCCTGATGCAACAGTGCGCCTCCTTTCTTTGAAGTAAACTCTCAGCTGCCGGTTTTAAAGTTTGCTCTGTTCAGATCATTTCTTCTTTTGCATTTGGCCTTTTTTCCACCTGCGGCTCCTGATGTGTCCCCAGCCCTTTGAGGCCTCATTTCATTTTTTTCTTACAGTTTCCTTTGGAGACATCCAGCAGAGTCAGTTGCTGTTGAGGGCATGTGAAGCCTATTGAGTTTATTTCCGTAGCTGCGGTAAACTGGGCCACAGAAATAAACCTAATTTAACTGGTGCTTCACAACAAGTTGAGCTGGGTGTTTACCCGCGGTGTCACACTGTACACCATGCATCCACACTCCCCGACTCCGCTGGCTTACAAGGAACAGACTTTTGATTTAAATGATTCATCTCAGTACAGAAAACATTACAACGGACTGTATCTTATTTTCAAACATTCTGTTTTCTAATCTAAAAAAATGATGTGCTTCATTATTACCCTCATACTTGGCATGTTACACTGGCTATACTTACAGTGGCCTTGCTATTTATCACATATCATCATTAATATAGCTTTAATCAACTGACTCTACTGATTCTGTGCATGTGCGTCCCATTAGATCAGTGGATCTAATGGGACGGCTGACGGCTGTTACCAGGTGTCGGATGTTGATACTTTCAGACAGGATTCAACAGGCTACATTTGTAACGTCTTTCATTTTCTATAAGAAAGTTTTTATGAATCTTAATTTTCTTGCATCGTTGCATTTATACCTTCTCCTCTCTTTTTAACCTTCATTACTCCTGTGTTTGATGGCATCATTGACTGTTTTTCTGTTTGTTTGCTTGTCTGACAGCAGGATTACAGAAGAACTACTGGCCTGATTTTCATCAAACCTGGTGGAAGGCTGTAGCATGGGCCAAGGAAGACGACATCACATTTGGAACAAAATATATATATGAATGATTATGTATAAATATAAGAGTTATTTTTCACTTTTGTTCACACTACAAGGTAGCGGAATAAATGCCACAAATCTTCAAAATCCAGTGGACATTAGTAAAGTTCAACAGTGACAAAACATAACCTATTGCAGAAATATAGTGAGGCCATATCACAGTCCACATCATCATCGGACCTGCAATCCTCTGTTAGAGCTGCACATGTAGCTGCTCAAACTTCATAGAGAGAACAGTCATTATGGAGCACTGTTACAACTGTAACATCACAACAACTTTAAATGTAACTTCTTTTCTTCTCAAACTCAGGTGTGGCTTTGGAAATGCGAATACACGCATATGATACAACTAATTCTGCTCTCAGGTTGCTTTCACACCAGAGCTGTTTGGTCCGCTTTAAACGGACCAGAGTTTGTTTCCTCGGATAGTCCGCTTCGTTTGGGAAGTTGTGAAAGCTCATCCAAACTCTGGTGCGGACCAAACAAGCGATCTGGTTCGCCTGAAAAAGTGGGTCTCGGTTCGCTTGCAAGTGAACCCTGGTTTGGCTCGTATGCAGTGTGAAAGCTCACCGGACCAAACACAGGACCAAATGTACATAGTGACGCTATACGCAGTGCATACGCATGCTAAAATACAACGTATCTCATCTGTATTTATAATATAGCTTGATTCTGCATCTCTATTTACAGCTCATTAGTCCTTACGTGAATGTTTACTGTTGCTATGGCAACAAGTGACCACTGACATTGGCAGTTGCTAGCTAGCTTAGCTCAATTGTCTGAACAACAATAACCCATAAATTAACAATTTGGCATATTTATACAAAATCAAATCACAACTACCAACAGTCCCAGTCCTTAAACTCTGAGCTCATTTGTTGTCATGTTAGATCATCAAAGTTAGAAAAATAAGAGAATCAATCCCTGATAAGCTACGATAGCATTATAGGAACAGTTGCGTTCACTGTTGTTTTTCCGGGCCGGGAGGGAGGAATTTCCCCTCCTACTTTGTCCAATCGTTGCATTTATCGCGAGTCTGCTTGGTCAGGTGTGAAAACGACCTTACTCACATCCACGTGTGACATTCTTGTCAAATGTATCCAGACATATAATATGTTGCTCTAGCAGATTTGCATTTCATAGCGGGGTGGACTACTGGCCTGGGCAGAGGTCTGCGTTCTCCTTTGTCATTTTGTTCAGAAAGTTTAGCATTATTATGATTATTAGCAAACTGTAAGACTAATATGGAAATACTGTGATACATAAAGTAATAAATACTTCAATATAGATTGTGAAAATGATGAACTGTGCAGCCCCACACTGACGTCAGGTCGTCACACATGGAGTAGTGCTGCTGTGCATCATACTGAGGGGTCATACACTTGTGTATGTTAGCTGCGTATGTTCCCGGAAGGAGACCGAGGAGATCTACTTGCTGGTTCCTGCAGAGAAAAGCAGTGTGTGTGTGTTTGTGTGTGTGTGTGTGTGTGATTAAAAGACCAAGGACAGAGACAGTGAGACCACCATGAGCTTATTTCTGGCTCAGCTTTGACCTACAAACCCCGGAGAGAGAGGCAGGGTTGAGCAACAAGGAGACTAGAACCAAGACTGCTCAGATAACAGACACACACAAACCTAGCCATCTGTTTGTAAGCCTCCTCTGCCACAGCGAAGATATGTGGGTCCATGTCTCCCATGTTCTGACCGCTGTAGGCATTGATGATATCTGTGCCATAGATTGGCAGTGTCTCGTACGGGTTGATGGCCACCAGGACGATACCTGAGACACAGAACACAGAGCGAGTATGAGCTCAGCATTAAACAGGCAACACGCAGAGGAGATCAAAGAAGGATTTCATATGAAGAACCGATGACAAAAAGTAGGCCTCCATGAGACGGTTAAAGTGCCACCTACCGCAGTAAGTGTAGATGAGCTTGGAGTCGACGAAGCGGACTTTGAGGTTGTGCAGCACGGCTGGCTCGTGGAGGTAGCTGAGCGCTGTGAGGTCATTCTCTCCCACCAGGATGTCGGGGTTTCGCAGGTAAGGCAGGTTCTTCGTCTTGGGGTCCAGTTTGTGCTCAATGTTCTGAAGTGGAGACAGGATCGTTAGAAGAGAAATGCAGTTTTCCAAGTCTGGCTGTCTGAGGCTGACCGAAAGCGGTGAGCCGCAAATAATCAATAACAGATGTCTACTCCCACTAAAAGCATTCACACAGTATTTCACTGTTCTCAGATGTCATGAGACAGGCCACTGATTTGACATGGCTCTGGAGCAAAGCCAGCAGTCACTCACTATACTGTCTTTTTCTTGTTTTCAACTTCAGCTTTTATACTTCACGCACATTTTCATCCTCAAATTGTTCCATTTTTTTATAGCCCTACATTGATTCTGTTACAGGATGTCCATCAGCAAACGCTATCTGGAATGAATTAGACAATCAGATTATTAAACTGACTAATAAGGTGTTTTATTTTGATCATCTTTAGCAGCTGCTATCTCTATCGCACAGAAGAAACACTCAGCCAGAGAGCCTAACTCCATCAAGGCTGCACAATCATCTAAACTTGTTATTTAGTTAATAGAAAATATCAAGACATTTAATCTGCACATGAATCTGGATCAGCATCAAGATCCACCACAGACAGAGTGCAGAACACTAGAATAGGACAATGTAAAAACATGGAGAAATTGCTTTTTGCAGTGTAACCTGCCTGGTCTGGACTGACACCAGAAATCTGTCACTTTCCCTCGGCCCATGGCCTCACTTAGCAGCAAAATTCATAGAAGACTTCTGACAAGTTCTGGAGACATTAAACAGCCTAATCCAAAAACATACAATAACCACCTTGATGTTGCTGGTTACATTTACATATGAACACATCATCATTAAGAACAATGCCAGCAGCATGCATTCATCAGCAGGGGTGCCTGTTGGTGCTGTGAGCTGGTGGCTGTTTGTATTCTAAGCTGAGGGACTCAATTTACTGCTGTACATTTAAAATACTCCTTGGGGCATCTTTGCAAGCCGGTCTCATCTGTGGAACGTGCTAATGGTAAAACCAATAGCTGCTAATTAGAGGCAGCACTTTGAAGAGAGATGGAGAGAAAAGAGCTGAGAGGAGACAAAAAGGAAGAGGGAGAGACGGAGTCCTCTCCACCCTACTCGTCTATTCATCCTCACCTTTCCATCTTCCAGCATGAGATGCAGGGAGGCGTCGCCATTTTTGTAGTCCTTGGTCAGCTCAGCGGACTTCCACACCTCCTCTGCATCGGGGATCCACACCCGAGCACACTGAGAGACGAGGGAACAGGAGGAGAAAGACAAGTTAGATAGAGACGTGTCATAGCACTTCAGCAGCCACATTTTACATTACCATCCATTTTTTTCACGACTCTAATGCCTTTTTTAAATTCTGGTTCAGTCTTGACGCTGACAGCATTCTGGTCAATATACCACATTTCTAAGTGTCCCAGTGAGACAAACCCACTTCATCAGGTTTTTCAAATAGGCTGGAGTCCTTTTTGTTATCATTTGGCTCAAGTTTGCCCCACCTCAGTTTAACTCAGACCCTTTCAGAAGAGGGATGACGGCAAAGTTTACAAGGCGATGACCTCAGAGAAAACACTGGACTCTTATCTTTTCACGGTCATGAGCTCATGTTTGGCTGTGGTCAGTCAAGCTGTGGAAACACACTGAAGAGAATAATGACTGAAGAATGCTGTTAAGGTCATAACTTTAAAATCTCTCACACACACACACACACACACACACACACACACACACACACACACACACACACACACACACAGAATTCTATAAAACTGCTTCTTACAGACTTGTGACTGAAGACCATCAGCTGATCGCGGACATGTGGTGAAAACAGTGATGAACGCTGGCAGTCACATGGCTGAGGAATCCGGCTCACAAACGTAAACGCACGCATACATGCACAGACACACACACAGAAACCTTATTCCTGATGGTTTGTGCAGTGATTGGAAGATTGATAGAGCTGCACCGTGACCTTAAAAACCCAGACGGTCGAGGCCTGCAGTGTATGAATGTGTGTGTGTGGTGAAGACACAAGGCAGTGGTCAAACAGCACCGAGGCTGTTTTTCTTCCAGTGCATTTGGCATTGCATAAGGGGAAAGATGAGAGGAAATTAAGTTAAGAGGTTTAGGAGGTTCAACAGGACACATTCTGGTGGGGTTTGTATTACAGTAGCATGTGTTTTATCCAGTTGACATTTCTATGTGTTTGTGCAGCAACCATCACTCTCAAAATGAGAGCTGATAAAATATACTCATCTTTCCATCTCTAAAAGCAAACCCACATTCACACACACCCTTAAAGGGACAGTTGCAGAGTTCAGGCGATATTGGCAATATAAGTGTCTGCCTTTTCTCCAGTATAATAAAACTAGATGGCACTCGCCTTGTGTTGCTCCAAGTACCAGAAAATACACGTGAAAAACACAACAGCAATGTCTCTTTCCAGAAATCATGACCCAGCTACTCAGGAATCCACACAGCAGTGAGCAGTTTAGTGTAGGAACTATCTTCTTTTTACCGAACTACACCCTCCAACTGTATCACTACGCTGAAGCTACTAAGCGTGCATCTACTCAGCAGCTCACACCAAAACAGATGGATAAACAGCACTGCAGGTAAGAGGAAATAACAATCCTTTTTTTGATTTTGGGGTGAATTATCCCTTTAACAACTGTCCTGAATGGCACTTACTCGATGAGGAGTTGTGCAACTGAAGCACATGACGACAAGGAGCACTCAGAGTCGATTTCATGGCTTCCTTACATAAACTGCTCAGGACGATTTCACACAGGCAGGAGAGAAAGACCTCATTGTAGACGAGCACAACGGGAGAGAAACTGGTTGATTTGGTCTGCTGCTTCACTACCGATCATCTGAATCATGACATCATGGTCAGACACACCTTCGCCCTCCCTCTCCCCCCCTGTCCGTCTCTCACTCCTCATGCTAAGAAAAGAGCGAAGGAGAGGGAACACAAGAAACAGGAAAAAACAAACGACAGAGTAAAATTACAACAAACATACAATCATTTAAAATGGGAAACTGGTGGCAAGAGGTGTGTGTCGTAATGCTGATAGTGTGTGTGTGTGTGTGTGTGTGTGTGTGTGCGTGTGCGTACTGAGCAACGATACTAATACTGATATTGACATCTGAGAGTTAAAATCTGATAACATCTATAAATATGAACTCATGACATTAACAAAACTCCCTTAAATTGTGATTCTGACACATTTTACAGTTAACCTGTTAATGGCAACACTGTTTCTATATGACCTTACACATACCTTTGGCCTTTCTCTACTGTAATGTGTCGATAATTATCAGCTGGCACAGACGCTGATGTGCAAGTAAATCAGCAGCTGATAAATTGGTCAATATTGGTTCATTTATCTTTTGCTCCTTGCTGTGTACATGTGGTTTCCAGGACAGACAGACAGTGACGGAGTTTGTGTGTCCGCCAAGTTGCAGGTGGAACAGCAGCTTAAAAGTGGAAGCCCTGACAGCCTCACCGTTTGACATGAACACTGACAACTAAAACATCAGCCAGGTCAACCTCCCTGTCCGACTCCTAATGACTGATTCATTCTTTTTGCCCCAACTATGATGGATTCAGTGACAACAACTCAGTCAACGTTTTAAGTCATTTCTGTGGTTTCATTTGGCAACAAATGATCGATGCAATAAACAGCAACAAGCAAGTGTCTCATTGACGCTGACATATCATCGGCAGTCAGCCTGTTGACAGTTTATATACTATGATTCGATATGGATTTTTCAGGGCCGATACCGATACTTAATTAATAATCAAGCGAAACCGATAGCTGATATTTAGAACTGATATTCGTTTGCAGCAAAAATGAAAATTTTGGTGTCAAAATTTTGAGTAACACACCTGGGATTAGAATGAATACAGTATACTGTTTGTATACTGTAAAAAAAAAAAACCTTAAGTTTTTGTAAAATAACACAAACACAAACTCTTAATTGAAATGCCTTTAAGTTTAATTATTTTTAAAACAAAAAGTGATGATTAATCATTCCCTTCCCTTTCCCTTAATGATTAAGAGCTAACCAATAAAGAGGGTGGCAGGAACCTTGGCTCACTAAGTTTATTTGATAGCTTTAGTAGTTACTTTTCAGATTAAATTTTTACATAAAACAGCATGAGTAAATAAAGATTAAACTTTCAGGGGTTCCCAGAGTTTTTTTTCACTTATAGTTCCTTATTTATTATTATATTTATTTATATATTTAGAGAAATAAAGGCATATTCCGAATGTCAGAACAGTAGGCTAGATGTAAACCCTTGTGCTTAGAACTGTATGTCGTATTACATAAATAAGAATAAGGCACTTCACAACTGTAAATGCAAACAATAAAAGCTTCATTACATACGTGAGTTGTAGACGCGACGGTAAATTTATTGATTGAAAATAAAACACATTGAGAATAATCTCCTTGACGTGTGCTCTCTGCCTGACTCATATCCCTGGACTTAACGAGTGACGGGCAAAAAGACGATCATTTAACACCAGTAGTTACGTTGCTGCACCATAGTGTAGTGAGAGCACGAGTGCTGAGGGAGAGGCGACTGTAAACAAACAAAGACACGTTAGCGTGTAGTACTTCTAAACTTATCGGCTATAATCACCTCCGGTGTTGCTTATTGATAAACCAAGAGCCGCCCCACGGGCTGAGACACGTTTGGAGATTTATTATTCCCACAAAGTAACGGTAACTGAAAGGGCCTATATTATTATTGTGCGTCTGGCCACAACTATAAAGCCGTTGAGGCAGGTATAACGTAGCGGTGGGTCATCATGAACTATGCCTTGTTGAAGTTGTGAACAGTTTCATCTCCAGGGCCAAACAGCGAAATTCAGCAGGTTTTTTGATTGGCTGTCACTTACTCACTTGTGCCATGTAGCCAATCAGTGAGGGCTGTGGGCGGGACATTGTTACACAGCCAAGAGTGGTGACTTCAGGCGGAGAGATGGCTGCATCAGAGCCAAAGGAGCGCGTTTCAAAATACATTCATTAATTAATTTTATCGGTTATCGGTGGAAAAAACGGCCGATGCCGATTATCGAAAAAATGCCGAATATCGGCCGATATTATCGGCCAGGCCAATAATTGGTCGATCCCTGTTATATACCTTCAGTAACAATCTTTGGAAATATCGGTACATCATCTGCCTGCCAAAAGGGACAGATTTATCAGAGCTGCATCAAAATATCTCCAAATGCATGTCTTTGTTTTGAAACAAAACATGAAAGTTAAATCAATTACTCAATTCAGGAAAGCCATTGTGTTGCTCTCTTATTTTTTTGTGGCCCGTGAGTGGTTTTAGTCATTACAAACCTCTGCTGAGCAGCCAAATATTGCTCAAACCTGCAGATCTTTATTTCAAATTCTAGCCGAGTTCCCAGAGTTTCCAAAGATATCAAACATGCCACGCTAAACATGAGCGAAATCACTACAAAATGATGCACCACACATCGAGAATATTCCCATCTGACAGAGCGATGCAGCCATGAAGCACTCAGAGCGAGCATCATAGAAGAGTTGCAACAAGCTGATACAAAATATAATCAAAACTGTCAGAGCGCCGAATAAAACGATTTAAGAAGCTCAAAGCTTCAGAGGAAAAACAGGAAAACTACATTTACAGTTAAATGCAAACACAGCCCCTGTGCCTGCCTCCCTTTCTCATTCTCCCCATTCCACCATTTTGTTAGTCGTTTCACCTTTTTGGTCCCCACAGGAGACCATCCCATCAGCCACCCTCCTAGCAACACAGAGAGGGGGGGGGTGGGGGGGGGTGGAGGGAGGCTAAAAATAGCATACTGAGTGTTGAGCAGCATCACACTTCACACTGCTGAGCTACTGAGCACACTTCCTGATCCACATAAACATCCACACGCACGCATGCACACACACACGTTTCACACATCTATGGGTGTCAAGCATGATTATCCTGAATTAGTTCATGCTGGAATATGCTGCTGTCTGCACATTTGTTTTCTTCACACATACAGAGATGTGTGTCTGTGAGAGAGAGTGTGTGTGTGTGTGTGTGTGAGTGTGCGTGCGTGCGTGCGTGCGTGCATGCGTGCGTGTGCGCGCCTGAATATGGGTGGAAAAGACAGACCGACAGCAATATAATAGAGCTGCAGAGGCCAGGAATCATATTTATAGACCAACAAATTCCCCCGGGTTCAGAAAGTAGAGGAGAGATGAAGGATGAAAGTCAATCACAGATATACACACACGCACACACACACACACACATGCAGGCACACATTCACATGTTTCAAGGACATAATCCTCCACAATGAAACACAAGCTGGAGCGTCTGAAAGCTGGAGAGAAAAATGTGATGAGTCAGAGCAGCCTCTCCGTCTGCCTGATGGAGGGCTGGACGGTGGTCGGGCTGGTGTGTTATGGGCGGCAGACGAAGAGCAGAGCCGTGACGGGAAGAGGAGCAAAGACGTCAAAGCATCCGTGACATCAGAGATCACATGACTAGAGTGTCTCTGCATTAAGGGCGCTCCACATATGCCACATGAATGAGTGTATGCACACACACGCATACCGTATATGTAATTTCCTGCTGTTTTCCTGTACCTCAGGGCACTGGGTGTGGTCACACTGATGTGAGGGTCACAAGCTTTCTACGTGACAAATGTGTGTTGCCTTTAAGTGCAAAATGTAAGAAGGGTTCAGACAGATAAAGACAGTATTAAAACTAAAAAAGAAATACCAGTGAATAAGAATTACAACATGGAGCAGACTCACGAACAATGCACCAGCTTCTCCCACCTGCATCCAGTCAGCAGGAGATGCTCTCATTTGAAATGAATGGTGATATACTCAGTGCGGTCAGTGTGATCCTGCCCTGATCACACGTTTAATTTTCTTTAACCTGGCAAAAAGGCAATGGAGACCCGGAGAAGTGACTTCTGATCTGGATATTCACTCGGTTGAGGGGAAACCACAGCAGCTTAGTAAAGGACTCCTATATGGCTGAGGGAGAGGCGATAGATTTAAAAAAAGAATTGAAGCAGCAGTGGCCAAGATATCCTGACTTTTAGTCCCCCGTGGTATGGGTCAAGCTCTGCAAACACTGGATCCTACATTTCCCATAATGCAACCCCTTTGTCTTTTGTATAACCCTGCCTGTCTGGTAAATGCATATGTCTTTTAAACTCCACAAACCCAGCAGACAAACCTGATGACATCACTGTGACATCATCATTGTTTTGGTTTTTTTGTCTCTAACTTGATGCAGCTCCTCCTGAGACACAGACGACATAATACAACCTCCCCTTCAATGTAAACAGATCCCAGTGCTGAACCATCGAGACGACATCGCTCTGAGAGTAAGTGTGATGATTATATACGGTCATCATCCTTCCTGAAGAAAACAAATATACCAGTGTACCTCCGATGCTGACGTGTGGTGATCATAATAACTCTGCTTCCCAACATTTTCATTTCAGAAGATTAGAGTTTTGTGCATAACAGTCACATGACAGAGATAATATTCTCTACATGCAGGGAAATAAAACAACACCACACAGTATATCAACAATGCAGATCTAAGATCATCCACCAGATATTTGGACAATATTCAAGTCATATGGACAACTGGTGTGCTATTTACCATTCAAATACCATTCACAAAAACATGCATGATATTGATCATACTGGAGGGAAACATCAGTCTTCTAGCTGTAATGTATTGTTTTTTGAGATGTTACGTCCTCAACGTCACAATTTCTTTCCTATGAAATAATGAGCCTTTGCTTCTCAGCGGCTGCCAGCAGGTCAGTTCACAGCAGGGGAAGGCTGCTCGTGAAGGTACAAGGCTGGGCTGGTGCTAATCCCGGTTTAACTGAGACAAAGGATCAGGACCTGATTAGGCTAACTCAGGATTTAACACTGGCTAATCTTATTGCAGTCAACTACACCAAGATTTCATTACATTTGCATATGGTTACAAGTTACCAGCTGCAGCTCCAGCTCGCACGGTGACCGAAGCGTCGACTTGTCTTAGTTCTTGTCCCGAACCACAGACACAAACACTGAACGTGGAATAATGCAGGCATGCAAAAGGACACATTAAGGCAGGAGAGGTGCAGTGTGCATGGGTGTGTTCACGTTAGCAAAGATGAAACTGACATCATCCAATACTGTGTGCAACAGCATGGAGCTCAAAGATGGTTGCAGACGTCATGAAAGTCATTTTAATTCCAGCTGTATTCCTAAACCCCACCTCTGCAAGGACTTTAGAGAGGACTGAGATTTGAAGATTGCACATGTCAGGGCATTGGGAGAGTGTGTGTGTGTGTGTGTGTGTGTGTGTGTGTGTGTGTGTGTGTAATATATGTGTAGATACTGTATGCATATATGTGTGTGCGTGTCAGGGGTGTAGGGCCGTACCCATGGGGCGGGGCATCCATGAGAAGTGTTTACAAATCTGCACAAAGTCAGCAGCAGATTAGAGTACTTCTCCTGGCTAATACTGAGCTCTGATCTGTCGCTCTCGCACTGGCCTGCCATGACTCTTCCGAAGGGTTTTTCTCCTGCTTACACCGACAGAGCCTCAACCGGACGCTTTAAAGCTCACTTTCCAACGTCGACCGGCTGTTTTGTGTGATTCCTGAAAGGTTTCGCATCAAGGCTACAAGATGATTTCTTAACCTTATAATATGACCTGTTAACAAACTTAAGTTACTGGACAGTGGGCCATATTTTACACCAATGAAAAGCGCTGAACACTTTCCGACTAGTTGCACGTATCACTGTTGACTGAAGACTGAAAGACTGTCCTCCCTAAAACACTGACTGAGACTGCATGTGACTGGGATAAGACTCTACGACATGGTGACCCAGTCGGACCAGTCAAATACAGCTCAGTTAAATATTGCAAGTACAAAAATGAAATTGGGTCAAAAAGGTGGCTGATACCTTGCAGCTGTAGCTTAACTCCTTGACAGAAAAGTCAATAAAGTGGATTAAAACCGTGAAACATTTTGAAGCAGAGTCTGGTAGAAACAACTGTCCAGAACAGCGTTTCCCATACTTAGGATCGCGACCTAAAATAGGTCATGAACCCATTTTTATTTGCCTTGCAGAGGAAAATGCATAACAGTGCTATGATAGGTGCATTCGTTTCCCTGATAAAACCAGACAACAAGCGTTATTTGCTGTTCAGGTCAGATGCTGCATGCAGGCCTGTTTAGCATTTCAACTCAAAGTTTGTTTCATGTGTCTGTCAGTAAATAGCAAATGTAATTATGGCTGTGCTGCACGTTCAGAATGAAATAAATACAGTTCATATACATTTCATAATCATGGTTTGTTGTTTGTCATCAGTAGTTTATACATGTAGATGTTTGAGCATTTCATGGTGTATTTTTGTAAATTTGGGTCCCTGGGAGACACCAAATTTCTCTTTTGTGCCTCGAGCTGACCCTGATCTGGACAGCTGCACTGGTGTGTGCGAAAAGCGTTTTGCCCACATATTCTCAGAAAAGCCATCAATGGAGTCCCAGACGGCAGAGGCCTCGCCATCACATGACGCCACTCATGTGAGAATCTGCTGTTTTTCTGCTCAGCTGGGCAGACGCAGCATGACTCCAAGAAACAGAGACCTCAGTGCTGGTGGAGAGCTTGGCTGGAAAGAAACCCCACTAGTCTCACTACACCCAGTAGTGTGTTCCCCAACACTCTCGCTACAACTGGCGTGCCGATGTCCAGTGATTGCCAGAGATCACAGTCGCTTACTAAGAAGCTGTGACGGCCCAGCACCTAATCACATTAGTTTAGTCAGTGCTGACTCTTTGAGTAGTGCAGCTCACTTCTGTATGTTATGTCAGGGGAGAGGAGTCAGTGCACAGCTGTGCTTCTGTCTTAAACAGAAGGTTTAAACCAGAAAATGAGCCTGAATAGTTAACAAGTAAGAAAAGATACACAAACAGCAAAATGGACAGGCCATGCTAAGTTAATCGGCCCTTCAGACACTCCATTTTCTTTGTTTTCTAGACTTTTGCTTCCCTTGCTGCTGCAGACAACATGCTCCTGCTAACCGTAAACCTGGACAAATGCTTTATATGGCCTGTAGATCAATAGGACGCTAACATGCTGCACACACGGTTGTGTCCTCGCCTACAAAGCCAGCCATGCAGTCCCATATCTACAAAGGTTAGGACAAACTCCAAACTATTTAGTGAATCCAGTCAATTCTGACAATCTGAAACAAAGTTTTTATTGTTATTCGGACACCAAATGAAGCTAGCAAGCCATGCGCTGTTGCTTTCAGTGACATTACATTTTTTCCACAGTGGATGGGTGTGCCGGGACTGGCGCTGCGTGTTGGAGATGTAATAATACACCGAATTCAAGACCAGAAGTTACAGACCACTTATCAAAGAACCACACACAGTGACAAAGAGGAAGTAGCTTCTCTTTCAACAGATCACACTGTTTGATTGGATTCAAACGCCATCTTCTTTAACGCATCTTTTTCGATTACATATCTACTTACTAAATGAACAGATTGAGGATTGAAAGCTTCAAAGAAGGACAAACTTACTTGGACAAACATGTACTCCAACTCCCGGTTCATCTCGTCTCCTTCTCGAGTCTCTAGCTCATGCTGCGAGTCTGCTGGTTTTCTGGATGCCTCCAGCCACATGCACCACAAGACCAGACGCTAGCTGATCAAGCACTGAGCTCCAGTACTCGCTGCTGAATGAAACCTTCCCATTGTGTCTGCAGACACAAGGCAAAGTTTTCTGCCCTGTGACAGACGACTGGCCATCCCTGCTGTCTGTCACACATCCCGGCCGCCGATGTTGATCACGTGAGTCGTGATGAGGACAGACTCAGAGCGAGAAAACAGGACAAATCTAACGACTGTCTGACAGGCGAGCAGTCAACCTGAGTCTTGTTCCAAGTGTCCTCTTGTTTTTCGAGGAGCACAATTTTCTACGATCCAACCGTCAATCAAAATGTTGGTTTCTAAACTTCATCTTTGTTTATAGCCTGCATTGTGTAACAATGACACATTTCATTTACTTCAAGAAACCAGCTGAAACAAACACAGTGTTGAGATCCAGAGATGATCAATATTTGAGCCGCAGACACGCAGCCCTCCTCTGTGCATCTGCCCTTGGTGCGTTCGTGTGTTGAACAGGGCTGCGATGACTACATGCCAGAGCATATACAACATGACTGCGCAATTACTTTAACCAGGTTACCTCAGTAATCTAATGCACATGCTCTCAATTAGAGTGGGGCAGAAAAAATAAACCACAGACATTAGATCATGTAAAACTCAACACTGGATTCAGCTGAGGTGACAATTATAGCACACAAAGCACAACTGTTACACACACACACACACACACACACACACACACACACACACACACACACACACACACACACACACACACACACACACACACACACACACTATACTATATTATAGACTGTAAAGAATATCTGTGTCAACTGTTCCATCCAAAAGCAGTTGAGATATCTCACTCTAAACCACAAGTGTGAACCTCATGGTGGCTAGAGGAAACGTCAGGGGATCACCAGTCGGTAGGATTCAACCTGTGGGAGCCATGAATATCTCAGCACTATCCATGGACCCTTGCTGCCATTACGGATAAAAATCATCGACAAAACAGCGTGTTGTAAATGAAATGCGCGCTGAGCCACAGAAAACGACTGCTGCACTGCTCTCTGCATGGGTTCAAACCGTTAAATGCTGTACTTTTGAAAACACCCTCACAAGTGATGTAACAGCAGGTGTTTTCCTTTCCATCAGCTGTTCATGACAGCACCTCACATGAGCGCCCTGTGGCCATATGTGCAACATGCCTGAAAGTTTCAGCTGCACTGCTGTTTTCTCACCCACATGATTCAGTCCTGATTTCCCCTGAAGTCTCTCATCCCTGTGCCGCCTGCAGCTCTGTTAGCTTAGCATCCAGTCAGTGGAAGTGGGAGCTTCAGAGATGGGAAAAACACAGGGCAATCATGCAATCGCTGCACGAGCGCTGCGATGCACTTTGCTGTGATAATGAGGCAGAGGTGACTCTTTCAATTTGAACTGTGGAGCAGCTTTCTTGCAGTTTAGCCATTTGCTGTCAGTTTGGCACACGAATGATGGCACAGGTGTTCCAACAGCATACAAGTGTGTGTGTGTCTGTCGAGTGATGTGAACCTGAAAGCACCACGCACTGCCAAGAAAACACAGCATACAACGATTGAATTTTTGCATCTTTATAAAAACATGACTGTTTTCTTCATCGGTTACCCAAAGATCTTAATGAAGGTAACTCTTCAAATATAATCACATACTTCAAAAGTACCTGTACTGTAACACTGTCATTATCACGGGTAAACAATCACTAAGAAGTCATTTATGGAGCCTTAACATGGTGAGCATTACCCTCTCACTAACAGCCAAGCTAAAGTCAGACAGATCAATAATCAGAGGCAGCACATCTGTATGAATCCATGAGTCGAGTAACTCTAAAAATAAAGTATATGCACTTGTTGTGGTACTGCAAAACACTCTAGGTTGTGTACTGAATAGTCTTTCCATCTCTGAGTCATGTAATGGAGCATCGCCTCACTGCCATTTCCATGAGAATATCCTCCCACTCCTCCACCTCTTCTTGTAGTTTCATTCACATTCGACACCTCTCACTAGTTTTGATGCTGATTTGATGTACTTACTTTATTAAGTGGACGGAAAAGACTGAATCAAATATAAAAAAAACAGATTTTTTTCCTGATTAATGTTTCTAGCTGGTTGCTTTGTCTTCTCCTCCAACCTATAAAATCTGCCTTCACCTGTGACTCACCTCAGATCAGACAGGAGCAG
Source organism: Chaetodon trifascialis (assembly GCF_039877785.1). Classification (NCBI taxonomy): domain Eukaryota; kingdom Metazoa; phylum Chordata; class Actinopteri; order Chaetodontiformes; family Chaetodontidae; genus Chaetodon; species Chaetodon trifascialis. Next base: position 21,557,004 of record NC_092056.1, read on the forward strand.
AATCTGATGCTCTATGTGTGTGTGTGTGTGTGTGTGTGTGTGTGTGTGTGTTTATGCATGTTAACCAAGCTGCTCAGACCTGCTCAATAAGCTTCTATAAGGCTGACTCCCAGGCACAAAGAGCAGAGTGTTTTCTAGCCTTGTGTTGGAAAAGTACATCACAGAGAGGGGTCTCACATCAGAGGCCGACACTCAAAACAGACCGTACCATTCAAAGTAGAAGCTAAGGCAGTGTTTCCTCGCCACACTGACACACATGTCCAAAGTTTCCCCTATAAAATTAAAACTATTTAACACCCAGTGACACTCTTATGGAATGAGACAGTCAAATTGATGGCTGGCTTCAAACCTAATCCTGCTGGCAGAGGAAACTGATTTCGCAGCCTCAGCCAAAATCGACGTGCACTTTGTTCACTGGCTGGCTGCAATTTCACACCCAGGTGCTATTTAAGCAGACCCAACACATATTATCTAAAGACAGCGGGCAACATCCATTTTTTATCTCACATTTCTAATGCAACTAAAGCTCCAACAAATGTCTGTTTTCATTATGGATTCATCTGACAGCACACTGTATGCAGACCAGCATGTTTTACGTGGTTTCGTTGTCATTCATTAGAGCCATCGTCACCGTTAGAAAGACACGTTTGTGGAGCAAAAATGAAAAATAAAATAATTGTCTCAGCACTTAATGCAATACTCCACTGGTGCCTTTTTGTTTGCTTCTCTCCTTTCAGATCAGAGCTCGGGGTCAGACACAGATCAGGAGCCAGCAGGGACTCGAACCTTTCAGCCTCTGTCTCCATTTGCTGACACGGGGCTTAAATCTGTGACACCTGGTTCAGAGACGGTCGTTGAGCATGTGTCCACGCTGATCAAACTAAAGCACTGGTGACAACAGAGGCTGGGAGCAGAGTGGGCAGAGTGGTTCAGATACAGACTGCAGCGCTGCTGTTCAGAGCGGATCAAACTAAACATTCAGTACACCACACACACTGACTGTTTCCCTCCATCACAACCTGATTCAAGATGAGCTGCCAGCTTTCAAAGTAGGGGGATGGGTGACTCATCTCCTTCACCCTCCCTCCCTCCCGCTCTTTCTCTCTCACACACACATACACACACAAACACACACCACTTTCTTGTCTTGATTTCAAACGTGCAATCACAGAAACACAGCAGCAGCAGCGCTTGTGACCTTGTGAGTTTTGAGTGTGACAGGCCTCCCTCCCGGGCTGCAGTGTCACCTTCTCTTCAGCGGACATCTGGGGATATGAAGCCACACTGTGGCTTTAGGGCCTCCACCGCTCTCAACATCCCGGATGCTAAAGGATGCTAAACTGTCCGGATGCGGCGCTCATCGCAGCATCTCACCGGTACCCAACCTGCGGGACTCGGCTCACATCCGTCAGAGCCGGGATATGAGCCTGAGATCGTTATCGAAATTAAACACTAACACGAAGACATTTAGGTCCCCAGGCTTGAGCTAACGCCAAATATTATGATTTACAACGGGAGAAGCAGAGCCTCCATGTTGGCTGGCACCGCCTTTGCATCATCCCAGCTCCCCGGCCTCCAGTGAGAGTGATGTCAAATAAGGAGGCCCGGGAGAAGAAGGTGTTGTTATTTTGATGAACAAACAAGGTCGCAGATGACAACAAATATGAAGAAAGCTCTTTTTTCTGATGTACGTGTTTGAGAGCAAAAGAAAAAGGACTCTCTGCCGCATCTGTTGTCTTTCTGTCAGCTGCACCCACCTCATCGAAATCCAAACACCCGAACTCATCTGCGTGTCACAGCAGCGCGTTTGAGCAGCTTCCACACTCATTTTCATTCATTTTCATCCACCTTTACATCCACCACACCTGCTGTCGAAAACACACATTTTTTCCGATGCAAAAACCAAACTGTCAGCGTGTTTTTGAGGAAAACGTCCTGAACATTTGAAGGCATTTCGCAGGAAGTTGAACCTGCGACTCGGACATGTCTTTAGCCGACATGCTAGCTCCCAGCTATAGATACGCAGCTATACATGGAAATATTCACTTATCTTACCTTTGTGTACAGCTCCGACGCTGCCATGACGGTCACACGCTACGTCCTTTCTCCAATCTGGGCTAAAGCTCCCGCGGGTCTCCTCGTTGCATGAGACCCGGTGTGTGTGTTCATGTAGCGGGGGAAGAGACCCTTTGTTGCTGCGGGGAGTTCAGGGGGAGATGTGTCTCTTATCGCCACGATAACCTGGACAGCTCGCCACTGCTGCTGCTGCTGCTGCTCCTCATTGATGTCAGCTTCTGCGACTCACTTTGCATTCTGGGTACGGATGAAATGATTCAGCCAAACGGTGAGGGCTGCTGCCGCGTGGGAAACTGCGCCCCCCGATGGTCAAGACACGAAAATACACCATCAAAACACCCTGCAAGCAAAGCCACAGCACTGCTGTGATGGAGAAGAGTGACAGCCAAAGATTTGTGTTTGGGTTAAAAATATGGCACACTGGAAAAAAACCTCTGAGATGTAAACTCAGTGTGAAATATATATAAATACACACATATGATAAATTATATTTATATGTGCATTTTTTTTCTAGATATTTGCATATTATTTTTCTGATTATATATTGAAGTGCAAGATATTTAAGAACGTTATTGGACTGTAATGTGTGTCTTCAGCTGTGGTAGGCCACAATCATTTTTGTTTAATCTGCTAAGAGGTGTTGTGTATGTGTTTGGCATTTTATTTTGTTGGTGCAGTTGCTGGGATTTAGCTATAAAGCTAAAACATAAAATCTAAGTTTATATGCACTCTATAGTGTCACTGACGGTGGTGCTGGATTATCTGACTGGTTTTCACATCTTTGAGCATCCTTTTGTTGACATCTGCATTACTGACACAAAATTGCTCACTTTACCACAAGCTGGAAAAGAAAATCAACACCTTTGCATTGTCTTTGACTAACTAAGTTTGATCTCAAAACATGGGAAAAAAACAGACAACACTTCTCAACTCAAGTCAATTTTGGGAATTTTAAAAACTGCCTTGTGTTCAAATGTATGCATTGACAAGGCAACTAAAAGCAAATATGTCTCAAGGTCAACAGAAGACACACACGACACAACAATTGAACATTTGTGCAAAACTATTTTATTTACAAAACAAAATGGCACAAAGTGACAGCAGGGCAGCCATATACATGCACAGCTGAGCTCAGACGATGTTGTGTTAGCTTTAACACACTGCAGGTAAACTTCATCCAGTCAGGAAGGAACCTGAAGAAGCACTTTACAGGGCCAAGGACATTTTAAAGATATAACAACTTCAACTTATGCATATTGAAGATTTTCCCATATCTGAACACAATTTAGGCTCCCAGTACATTTTTACCATAAATGCAGTCAACTCACACAGCATACAGGACACGAAGACTGGTCCCAATGGACAGGAATTTAGCTTTCACATCCCAAATACTCCTCTGACCCTCTCCCAGCACTGATGATTCATTCATGACAACTGGGAACTACAACCTTTGGCCTGAGGAGAGTGACTGTGTCGTCATCTGACGATGAAATGCCTCAGATGCCACAAATGCAGACCAAACTGTGAACATTGCAAGGTCAGACTGACGCAACACCACCCCCTTCTCTGTCACCATTGAAAGCAGAACATTTCCTAGTTTCAATGTGTCTTGAATGCACCATCAACCAGACACGCAGCGCTTGTATGCTGCAGCATGTGTGGAAATGTCTGTGCTCAACACACCTTGATGAATGGAGGTGGAAGTCAGAGAGGTTCACCTTTGGGAGCCTTGTGCCACACATGCACTTTCATGACACCCCAGCCTTGACTGTGGGGTCTTTAAGCACAGTTTCCCCCATTGATTCACATAAGTGTTAACAAAACTAAGCTTTGCCTTGAGATTACTATATTCAGTCAATCACTCAAGTCAAGCATAATGACAGCATAATTTAGAATAAGGATATACAGTGAATGATACAAATCTGATGCACAACCCAGACTCTAAAAAAGTTGGGACGCTGTTCAAAATGTTAATAAAACAGAACACAAACTCTGTTTACTGACAATGGTTTTATGAAGTGTTCCTGAGCTCATGTAGTCATATCCTTCATGCAATCATGTGTTCACAAAGTGGTGAACCTCGCTCCTTGCTTGTGAATGACTGAGCCTTTCCAGGATGCCTCTTTCATACACAATCATGATACTATCACCTGTTACCAATCAACCTGTTTACCTGTGGAATGTTCCAAACAGGTGTTTTTGGAGCATTCCACAACTTTCCCAGTCTTGTTTAAAATGTGTTGCTGCATGAAATTTAGAATAAGCAGATATTTACAAAATCAATGTAGTTGATGAGGTAAAACATTAAATATATTGTCTTTGTACTATTTTCAGTTGAGTCAAAAAAGATTAGTAATATCCTATTGCACTCTGTTCCATTAATGTTTCACACAATGTCCCAACTTTTTTGGAATTGGGGTTGTAAAACGCTCTAAAAGGCTGATGTCTGCCCCTGTGCCAAACAAAAAGAAATATATATACTTATGTACACACTTCCAAACTGATGGATTGATGACCATACTAAAGCCCTCCAACCATACAACACACAGCTTATGCTGCTCATCCCTCTCTTCAGCCAGTAAACACTGTGGTATCAGTCGTCCATCAGTCGAGCAGTCTGCTCGTCACACACACTTATGGATGTCTTTCAACGTATCTTACATGGAAGTAAAGAAAAAATAAAAAAGAACGTGGAAATGTGAGAGGACAAGGACAGAAGGGCAGTCAGTTAGAGGGAGTGGTGAGGGACAAAAACAAAGACAGGAGGCAGTAAAGACAGGGCCAGATGGGATGGAAACCAAAATAAAACAGGATTTTAAGGTATCAGCTAGCCAGTTTGCTGGGTGCTAGGTGTGGGTTCCTCATGGGTGGGGTCCAGGCTGGTGGGGAGAGGACAGGTGGTACTGTGAGGGGTAGGGGAGATTATGTTACAGCTCTGAGACTTGAGCGGAGAGGGTTAGGGCTGAGAGGTGCTGTAGGGGTTGTTGAGGCTGTGTGTATGCATCACCCTGCCAGTTTACTGGCCACCAGAGAGGGTTTCCTCTGGGGCAGGTCCTGGGGGGTGGGGATATGGTCCCCTGTGATCTCGGTCTTCTCTGGTGCAGCTGTTGGCAACTGCTTGTTCTTTATCTTCGCTTTAGCCATGTTGTAGTCACCAGAGTCAAAGTACTTTTGCTGTGGAGAGATATAAGATTAAAATTTTTTAGGTATGAATTATGAAAAATGAACACGTGAATAATGCAAGCTCCCTCTATAGTGAACATATATTTTAATATACATTTCAATTACATTGCAAGGGGAAATTAACTGTATCTCCAATATCTAACACATACAGCTTTGCTGACATTGATAGAGTAACAACAGTTTTAAAGACTTGAGTACCTTATTTCAGTCAGATGGCAAAGAAAGCAAATGCCATAAATGACCAAATATTTGGTTTTGCATGTTTGTTTTACCTGATAAATGACTTAAGTAATATTATGTGAAATCTAGAAATCAATTAATCAACATCAATCATTTCAGGACTCTTACAGGGAAAAGAAGAAAAATTCTGTTTTCAGCTTAGTTTCTTATCGTTTACTTTTGGTTTATTAAACTGATTACTTGGTATAACAAAATGTTAAAAATAATAATGGTAAGTCCTAGTGCTGTCAATCAGTTAAAATATTTAATCGCGATTAATCTCATGAATGTCGTAGTTAACTCGCGATTAATTGCAAATTAATCGCACATTTTTGTCTATTCTAAATGTCCCATTATTTATCGTTTTAATACTCTTATCAACATGGAAAAGTGGATAGGCTTGCTTTGTGCAAATGTTTTTAATTGAAAACAACAACGCGTAGTGTTATATTTCACACTAACATTCTCACTTTGAGCAGTCATTCACATTTGAATGAATCAAATCTCACACAATTTAACACTGTCAATAAACAGATGACAAAAAAATAAATACTTGGTTACAAAAAAGCCCCTTCAACAACCCTTTCTAAGTGATCAAAACAGGGTGATACAAGATAATGTTACAAAGTGCACATCATTGTAAACTAGGACTCAGCCTATAGTGCAATTAAACCATGGCTTAAACTTTCCTTTCTTAAGTTTCCTTTGAACATAATAGCATCCATATGCCTCTGTCGAAAGCCATCCATTGTCGCCTGGTTTTGACAAGGAGGTGGCAGGGAATTTGCATTCGCTGTGTGTTTGGCCATCAAGTGGTATTTCAGGCTGGACGAGCTACGGCGATAACTCGGTTCACACCAACAATACACACAGATAACTTTGGTCTTGTCAGTCGATCCATCTGGCAACTTTTTGAAACTAAACTTTCCATTCAGAATCTTGTTCGCACCCATTTCGGCGTTTCGCACTTGACATCCACACAAACTGGTAGCCTACTCCTTTACAGCTAGCGAGCAGGCAAGACCAAAACGTGCGTGGGGTGTGCCTATTGTTTTGTTACGGTTTGTAACTAGATCCTGTAGTTTTTCTTTTCACTAGGACACAAAGAGCGTTAATCTCGCGATAAAAAAAAAAATGACGCCGTTAAAACTGATTTGCGTTAATAACGCAATATTTTTGACAGCACTAGTAAGTACACATCACAAGGTATTACTGTAACCAAAAGTGATCTGAGCAAGTGTTAGCTGGTATTTTTACCTGATAAATGAATTGTCATTTATTATGACTCTGACTTTCTGTCTATGTAGTAACCACTGAAGCAAATTGTTGCACACAACATTATTTATGGACTGGAACATTACAGTTTCTTTATCTGTGTAGTATTGGGTTAGTACCAATGTCCAGTCTCAGTTTGATGTGAATTCATATCAGTGCGCTGTGATCTGAGGCTGAAATGCATGGCACTCCACAAATATAGTGCAAAATGTCAACACTGCAGTTCAGACTGAAGAAACAACACCATCCTCGACTCTCTCACCCTTGAAAACAGAACATTTCCTTGTATGATGCACCTGAGCTTTTCAGCATGTGTGTAAATATCTGTGCCCAATGATGAATTAAAAAGGGAGTGAGGTTCACCTTTGGGTGTCTTGCATCGCACATTCACTTTAATATGACACTCTAGCCTTCACTTTCACAATGGTACAATATATGGAGACAATGTAATTATACACTCAGTTCCCAATTTATGTGAAGTACACTAACAGTCCAAAAAAACATCCCTGCTATTGATCGTACCTTATAAAGATAATAAAGTTCAGATTTGTTTGATTCAACATTATAGTCATTACGGAGGCTGCAGTTTGTGGTGTGGTTGATTTGTATTGTGTCATATCAAGTATAAACCCATCAGGACGTCACTCATTGGTTTGTGAACTCCCATTTTGAAGACTCGAGTTTGGCATTATGACCATCACCATCTTGGTTGTTTGGAACCAGAAGTGACCATATTTGGATGAGAGGGTGGAGCTGGAGAACACACACTTTGCTACACCTCTGTCCTGATTGGGTCTGACTGAGAACCAAAACACACATCATGGTCGTGACTTGTCAATCACAAAGTAGCCAGAGCCTAAAGCATGCCCTGGTTTATTGTTTATTTTCCTCTAAATGGGGCCCTTACTTACTGAATGGACATCATCCTGTTCTGAGGACGTTAAACTCATGAATTAAACTCATCAGGAAACTGTTTACTGATGTAATAAATCAGTCATAAGTCAGGAGAAGCTTTGTATGATCACACTTCTTTTTCCAATGTGTTGCACTGAGAAGTGTTTATAAAATTTAGTCTGTTCTCATTGATATAAATGGTATGTTCGAGACAAACTGTGTGAAAGTGTAAAGTTACAAACAGAAAATGCCAGTGGGTTCAGAGATCATCCTTAAGTGAACTCTGAATGTTTTGCAAACAAACCTAAGAGATAACTCACCCCCTTCTGCAGGCGTTTGCGAAGCAGATCAGAGCCTCCCGGTTTGTTTCCTAAATTTGGATATCTGGCCTTCAGTTTGGCCTCCTCTGCCTTCTCAGGACTGATCACCTTGTCCTGAATCTCCTGAAAACAACCAAAGCATGAGGCATCGAGATGTGGGGGAGACATTTTGCTGAAAAAACACGTAGTTACTGCATAACAAGAGGTTTACAGGTCACTGCAGGCTCCCACTGAAACCTCTGAATCATCATCACTGGATTATCTGATGGCACTGCAGTATAGAGATAACCTAACTGTCCATATCAGATCTTTGCTAACGTCAACAAAACATCGTTAACATGTCTGACTGGACATGAACTACCTATCTCTAAGACAGCCCGTTAAAACAATGTTAGCAAAGCACAGAAGCATGCAACAGCTGCCTAGGGACAGTGCTAAAGTAACAGATTCAAATTACCGCTACTGCATTGTGTTGGACTCTGCTGTGCACATCAACGTCAAGCTAAAAGGAAACATTGTGTGGTGGTTACTCGACAGCCTCCTCTCAAAGCAGGCGCCGGAGAGCTATCATTACCCCACGATTGGTTGAGTTGGAAGGTCTTTGGGATTAACCGCTTAATTGTTGCAAAAATACCGCCAGTTTGTTATTTGTCGCAGCTGGGTAGCAGCTAGCAACAGGCTAAACTGCGGTATCTTCAGTGAAAATTTAGATAACGTTACTGTAACTAAGCTTCAAGCCCGTGTACGGGCTATGTTGGGCTGAGCTAAACTGACGTTAGCAGCTGAGCTAGCTGTTAGCGATTTGCCAGTGCGAGTAAATGCCATGAGTTAGCTTGGTGAATGGCGAGCTGCTAACATTAACTAGCCATAACGTTACCTCTGACATTTACACCAACCACCCCATACATTCGCTCTACTAGCGAACGAAACGGCAGGCCAGTCATCCGGTAACACAAAGGCGTTACAAGGCTTGACATACAACATTAAGTATTCACACCAGGGCGTCGTAGCTGGCTTTGGATGACATGTCAACAATAACGAGCGCGGGGCTAGGAAGCTAAGCTATTTAACGTAGCGTTAGCTACAACATTGCCATTACTGCTGCTAAACTGCTAATCCGCCGCACGGTTACCTTCTCGTCCACTGATGTCTCCTCGGCCGTCTGTGTTTCTTCGTTATCGCCCGACATTTTCTGTATTATCGTGATCTCAGACAAGAGATAGCTCACGAGTTTGACAAGTGATCCACAAATCCCCTGCTCTGACTTTCCGTACCCATACGAGTCCTACTGAGCGCGCAATCCCGCACAAGAAATACGACGTCACATGCGGAGACACCATGCGCGCTCACGTTTTGGCACCCCTGCCGTGCACCCGCATTTAGTGCTGGGATCGGATTTACATTGCGTAACAAACCGATCAGCTGTTAGACCCATGTGTTGCGCCACAAATCCAGATTTCAGTCAAGTAATCCTCAGATCTGGAGGATGATGAATGCTGCTCTGATTAACACAGCGCAGCTCGTGGTATGTTTTCCCATACCAATATTCTGTTTTGTGTCAGAGACAGAAATTGACTATGCGGCAGCTCTTCTTACATTATGCTAAATTACAATTGAATTAAGCAGCGGAGCCTGACTGTCTTTGTGCCTAAAAAGAAACAAAATGATGCATGCAAGTGTATTGAGGCTGAGCAGATGGATTTGAAAGTCCAGTTGCTGCCATATTAAATGACCACCACCGATTAGCAGCACCCACCTGCCATTATGAGTGTGAAGTGGTGGTGAACTGCTGACTTCATGCTGCACCATGTCTCTGTTGTGATACACAGAGAATGCTGCTTATACCTCTGGATATTAATAAATTACTTACGGGGGATGCAGTTTTGTCTAACAAGAGACTTTCTCACGTTAGGAAATGCTATCTTAGTAGGAATGCTAACATGATGTATTTCTCAGGTATTTGTATCCTGTACATTGTTCCACAAACCAGCAGCTTTGCAACAGCTCTGTTGTTTCTGTTCATGTCCTGCAGTTAAACACTAACTTTAAATCCTTTGATTTCATTAGGAACCTTTGATGTAATTATCTGCTGGTCATATTTGTTAATCCTTGTTAAGTAAAAAAACAAAACAACAACAACAAAAACCAAAACATTATACTTTTATTCAAGTAGAGACAGATTATAAGAGCACTTCTTTTGTCTGTTAATAGTTTTTCCAAAGACATGTGCATGGTCCACTTCCTGTTGAAACTGAAAAACATCATCTGTGCAGTCATTTTTTCTTCTAATGATTAAATTATGCACATTTAATGCTGTGATATACTTTGAGGAGCACATCGTGCTACATGTGTATAAAAAACAACAATGTACTAAGGACAGGCCTGAATGTCAGACATGCATCTCAAATGCTGTATTCAGTGTTGTTTTGTGAGCCAGAATCGCTGACTATTGGTGCAATGTTTGCACTTTTCCTCCTTTTCTGATCTTCAAGTCAGTGGACATATTTTACTATTTGAAGAGAGGTGTCACATTTTGGATATTTCATCTCTGAATGACAGCAGAAACCACCCGTGTTGTGTTCCTTTCATCCCACCACTGTGTGTGACAGCCCCCAGATGACGTGGTAGGACAGGAAACATGGTGGGAAATGTAATAAGACAAGAGACAGAGCAGCTTTCAAGATTGCTTTATAAGATATATATATTTTTTTTCAGATTTGAATATTCATGTCAAAAATACATACTATGATATACAGTTTGCACTACATCATCTTAGCATGACAGACGTCACAAGTAGTAACTGAAATATTAATTTAAATATTAAATAAACTGATGGTTAAGTAAACTGAAAGTGAATGTGTAAACACTAAACTAAGGTTACTCTTCCTATTGCAACACTTCCAATAAAGTGGTTCTGTAACAGTACAAAAGTATTAGAATATTACTATTTTCTGTTTCATTTCCAGTTACAATGAGAAAAAAATTCCACAGTGCACTTCTGATGTTCTGCTGTGATGCTTTCAGTTGAATGTAGCCTGATTGCTTGTTCGACGTCAGTGGTCCATGGTATGGCGTTTTTTTGTTTCTTTTTGGATGATGGGATGGTGTTCCACCACAGTCTGCCAACCTGCTCCTCTTCCATACGCACTCCCTCTGCTTCAAGCTCAGGAATCACAGGGTCACTTTCAGTTCAATCAATCATATCTTTAAGGATTTGAAACTAAATGTTTTTTCCACTAAAAGGGCCTTGTATTGCATTTAAAATGAAACTGAACATTTATTCTTTATGTCAAGTAGAAATCCAATTTTTTTTCCCAACATTTTGATTTGAGTAAACAGAGTAAAGAAGCCAAAACTCTGCTGAAATAATTCAAGTGTCTAACTGCTTTTGTAGACAATCACTGGTCTCCACTCTCCTGCCAAACACTGGAGGGGATACACACAACGGCAGGAAAAAGAATTACTAGCATAACTAGTGAGGCTTTCTGAACCAGGAGAACAAGATCTGAAACATACTCTATAACCGTTTTCTTTGACACGCTCTCTCTGATCCCAGGTCATGCACGTAACAGAGAACAAGGTTTCATTTCTGACGAGTCTCCCAGCCTCTTAGCTCACCCTTTTGTCTGTTCTGGGTGACAGAGGGGATACTGAAGGGGAAACTTAAGATTTTGGGCACAGGCCAGGTGAGTCTTGTTGACTGTCATCCTTAAATCGCTTCTCTTTTAGAGCCTTCTCAACTAGCCATGGGCTGAGTAAGAGTCTATCGCTGGCATTGAGATGTGACTGAAACTTCGGTAGTGGAGGCGGGAGGGAATCAGGCCTCAGCAGCGGGGAGAGAATGGTGGGTCAATGGGTGACTCTGTGAAGGACTGGAGCTCATAGGCAGCACCGCTGTCCACCTCCATGGACTTCCTGGAAAACAGCAGGCGGATGTCCCTGTGGAGGTAGATCTTCCCAGACTTAGAACTCTGGAACCTGGTTGGCATTGGGACAGAGAGAGAGAGACAGAAGACAGCGAGGATGAATAAGAGAGGAGAAACGTCACGGCTACTGGAAATATTCCAATTTTAATATGCACTAGACACAAAAGGTCAGCCAACTCACCTCAGATGAACGAGGTAGCGCAAGGTGCGTCCGTGGCCAAGGGGCTTCCTGCTGGTCTGATTGTTTGTGTCACGGCGGACGGGAACAGAGAAGGTCCTCTGGCGTAGGAAGGTCTGGTGTCCAGCTGGCATGGCTCGTAGGTCGTACATCACAACAAACATCTTCACCACCGTCTTGTTGGGGTTAAATAAGGTCTGAAGCGTAAAACCAGAGAGCGTAGGAAGATTAAGGTTTCTAAGTCTTTGTGACCTGAGCTCATCGATAAATACAGACATGACAGGATCTTACCTGCTGTGAAAGACACTTAAAATGAACATCACACGGTACATGTGATCCTTTATATGTAAACAAATATATACAGGAAAATGTATTTTAAATACAGATGTATAAGCACCATAAATGAATAAAAACATGCCCTTAAAGTTGCATGTTACATGATGAACCTTCATCTATGACCACTAGGGGTCTCCCTTTCCCTTTGCTACTTTGTGTAATTTGCTCTTTATTCTCAGCCATGTGTACACCCTTCTGCAGAGGGATCTATCTTACAGAGGGAAATATTTTGAGAATATTTCTACATTTGGAAAAAAAAAGACAATCCCATAAAGTTCCCTCACCACTTGAATGGTTCCTGATGGAGGTACACGGTAGCCCCTTTTCCCCAGGGACTCCAGGTTTATCACACCCTGTGAGAAAACACAACCACAGTGTCATAAATAAGGCTAAGACACACACACACACACGCACGCACGCACGCACGCACGCACGCACGCACGCACGCGCGTAATGAAAACTGCGGATACAGCTTTCAGTTCAAGGCTGAATTATTGATTGACTAACTGGGGGAAAAGTAATCTCACCATATATGGTGAGGGAGCGTTGTCATCGGAGACGCTGTAGAATGACACATCCACAGGTAAGGTCAGGTGACTGGGGCAGAAGGACCCACTGGCTCCAACCTCTGCTGTGAAACCCTCCACTAACCCTAAAGGCTCCAAGCGGTAGTTCAGCACACACTCCTGGAGAAACACATGGCAGTTTTTTTATCCTGTCAGCAAGTATTAGGTAACATTTTGAATAAGGAAAACACAAAGTTAACCATCAAAATGTACAAGCTGTTATATGATGAATAGTCCAAATTTTGCACTTAAAAGCAGTTGAATCGATTCCCTTTGTGAGCATTTTGTTTCATTTGAATTATTTATGGAAGAAAACTGGCATGAGTAAAAGTACACCATTCTAAAAAATGCTGGATGACAAAGACACGATTCTGAGTGTGTTTGTGTGTCGTACCTCAAAGTTTCCCAGCAGACTGAGACTGGCAGGTGGAGCGCTGGCACTGAACAGCTGCTGTGACTCATCTGTGTACCCCTCTCTCTTTGGACACACCCTGAGGGGTTAAAACACACACACACACACACACACACACACACACACACACACACACACACACACACACACACACACACACACACTTAAGCAACTTGTTTTCTACGCATTAGGTGTGAAAGAACATCAAAAATGTTCACCTTACAAGCATTCCTGGTATGTCTGAATAGGTCTGCTGAGGTGATAAAGAGCCTGAATCTTAGTTATGTGTGACCAAAGCATTATGAGGCATCTTGACATGTTCATTACCTGACATTTAATTTACTGGAACAGAAAAAATGTCATTTGTGTCCATTGGTCGCACAAACAAAGTAAGAAACTCAAACATGGTGGCATGACAACGGCTTTTATCAGCCACAGCCAAAGTGAACTTTCCACCCTGAAGGCCAGACTCTTGAAACATCTGCTTTATCAAAAGCAGCACTGAGCTACCACCCACATCTACTGTGTGTAGGCAGTGCCACGGAGCTCTGTGTATATAAAGCCAGTTCAGTTTCGTCTGCCATTTTGAGCAGAATGTGTGTGGTTCTAGATGCAGTCACAGTACAGCAGAGCTTCAGCAGGTGGCAGCGTGAGAGGAAGAGTCAGCAGAACAGGGCTGACCTAACCTTACCACTGAGAACAACGCTCTTATTGTCTGATCTCACAACACATAGACAATACTTCGAAAACCTACTGCTGATCCAAGGCTATGTCAGCGTGTTACAGTTTAAACATGGCAGCCGCATCAAGTCTCTCCCCTAATATAGATCCTTCATACAAAGGCCCTATGTCTTTGGATAGCTCAAATAATCGTGGTGGTTAACTAAATAAATCAAAATAATAACTAATAACTCCGCTTTGCATACAATAACACAATATCAAATGCTCAATATCAAAACCAGACTTTGCCTTGCTGGCACTTGCACATAAGCTGAAATGTTGCAAAACAAGAAAAACAAGCAAGTTTGATGATGCAAAGTATGAGTAACTTGATCCAGATGGTACTATAATAACCAGATGAAGTGGGAGGCAACTGTAAAACAAAATATTCTTTGTCCTTTAAGTGTTATTAAGCCTGCAGTAAACCTGTGAAAGCCTCCTGACCCGATGCGCGTGGACAAACTGAGTTGGAGTTTGGTTAACTACAGTAATAAAGATCCCAGGTGGGAAAATGTGTACCTTTTCCCAGAGGCCCAAGGCAAACCCTTACAGCCAACCAGAGAGGTGTCCAGGTCAAAGTAGCCTGTTTGATTTTTCCTCTGAGGAACCTGAGGCAGACACAAAGGACATGATTTACACCAAGCAACTGTTATAGATTAGAGCCTGGAGGACAAGATATCTCTTAAAATGAAATTTTAAAGTCACAGGAATTCATTTTTAAAGCACAAGCTGTGTAAATATAATAAACATTCATGTTTGATGATATTGAGTGCAAAGGGCATCGTCATGTGCATACAAAAATATGTGGCTTGTGTGTTGGTGAGACTGTATGTGTGTCTGTGTGTATACAAGTGTATATACATGTGAGACCTGCAAAAGACAGGAAACTGTGATGATCAAGCAGTGAGGTAATCTGGCACGCTCAGTGAAACAACTTATGAGGCACACATGAGTCACGTGCCTTGTGTGTGTGTGTGTGTGTGTGTGTGTGTGTGTGTGTGTGTGTGTGTGTGTGTGTGTGTGTGTGTGTGTGTGTGTGTGCATTAAGCTTGGCTAACAAACTCAGTATCCCAGCAGCAATAAAAACACCTGCCAGAAATGTCAAAGTCTCTTTATGGGAAACATTCACAGACCCACTTCTTACACTGGTGAAAGTACTGTGAGTAATGCTACAGATGGCTTGGAATAAAGCGTAGTGAGTGTGTTGGCATGACAAACACAACTGCATGGACACTGACGATGACTGAGTCAGTGAAGTGTTTGAGCGTGAGTGTGAGCCTGTATGCGCAAGTGTTAACAAATGCACAAAGTAGAAAATGACGATGATCCTGAGTTTGGTGTGTAGATGAGTGTGTGTTTCTTACAGGGCTGGAGAGCAGAGGCAGGCCAGTACAGGGGTGGAAGGCCTTGGTCGCTGTGGCGTCTAATGAGTGGCGATTCTGTTTCTTCCAGCTGTTGCAGGGACGCAGAGGGGAGGGGCTGTGAGCTCGCTGGAGCACAGAGATGGGGACAGATTAAGACAGCTTGCAAGTACAGTGAAATTACCTGCATTCATCAAATCACGTTCTCATGAATCATGTCATTTTGATTATCACGCCAGTCCCACCTGCTACCAACAAAACAGTCACTTAAACTGAGTGTGAGATGGTAAATTTCAGAAATGTGATGGCTGTTGTTCCTGATTACTGATAATTTCTGAAATTAAATGTCAGCGCTTTGATAAGTAATTTAGGCTTCTTGACTTTTATGTGTTGAGTAATCTGACAGATAATTGTTTAGCTTTACAGTTATCTTATTTTAGCGCAAAGTCTGGAGGAAGACACTGCTCCCCTTTCCAGTTAATTAGTGAGCTTTAGTGGCTGGGGCAGGTGGGAGGATTTTGTTACTTTTGGACAGAGCCAGGCTAGCTTGTTTCCAGCCTTTGTGCTAAGATATGCTAACTGGCTGTTGGCTGTAGATTCATATCCATCCAGCTCTCAGCAAGAAAGCAAATTAGCTTATCATTATTATAATTTCCAAAATGCTGAACAATCCCTCTTCAGTGTAAGACAAAATGAGGAGTCCCTTACCAGCACAGTAGAGGGGGGACTCATGTCTGGACTGCTGGAACATGCAGACTCCGAGGGCGCCTGGTTCTCATCCTGCGGGGACGAGGCCTGGGCTGTCGCACAGTTCTGCACCTGCATCTGGGACTGGTACTGAGGCTGAGGCTTGCTGTGGTTGTGGCTTACGTTACAGTTCATGGCAGGGCTGGCATCACTGCAAGTCCAACTAAAGATCTGGGCACTCCTTGGGCTGTTCTCAAGGACAGGGGAGGCAGAGGGGGTTTCATGGCTGCTGGGTGTCCTGACTCTGAGCTTTTCCTGTGGGGAAGTTTGTAAACGCTGACCAGCCTGGGTGTGGAACTGGCCTTTGAATGAGGGTTCTTCAAGTGTAAAGTGAGCACCATTTTGGGCCAGGGGAGAATGGCGTTCGGTCCCCGGGTCGACTCGGGGCTTGTCTGTGCAAATGGACGCGTGTGGGGTGGCGGTGTGCGTGCTGCCTCTGTGAGGTTCGTGGCTGGGTATGTGGCCGTTGGCGTAGCCGTTGGTGGCAGTGTGTGAGGAGGCTTGTGGGACGTGTGTGGTGTGTGAGTATGTGCGGACCGTGTGTGTGACTGTTGTTGTGTGTGTGTGGTGCAGAGGGCTGCCACTCCTGCTGTGCCTGGGGGACAGAGAAGGGACAGACAGTCTCTCTTGGATGAGTCTAGTAATGTCTTGTACTGCCTGGGCGATCAGGGAGCTGTCTCTCCCCCTTTCCTTGTCTTTCTCCTCTCTCTCTCTCTGCCTCTCTCCGTTCCTCTCCTCCTCTACATCTCTTGTCTCAGTCATTTTCAGCTTCCTGCAGGCTGCAGGTTTAGGGGAGGAGCTCTCTCGTTTGCTAAAAGGAGCGTCAGTCACGGGTGTGCTGAAGGGGCTCGGCCACACACGTCCAACAGACTCATAGGTTGGTACCTCAGGCTCTTTGGTCTTACTGGCAGTTATATCGTCATGGTTACTGCCCCACATGGTTTTGGGAGGGTTTTCAGAAGCAAAAAGGCCAGGAGGGAGCGGCGGTGCTGAGGGGTCACAGAAGTTGAGCCTCTGTGCAATGCGTGCGATAACTTCCTGTCTCTCCTGCAGCAGCGAACCAATCAGGGGGTTTGTCTCATTTGCGGGCCTCGGGGAGGGGCATCGGGGTGGCTCTGCCAAGGAGAAATTCTTAAAAGCTCTTAGAGGCTCTGGGATGGGCCCCTTTGACCTGTCACTGCCGTTGTTGCCAGATCCGTAGTCCTCTACTTGTGTGGGGTCAGATGAACCATTAAGAGCAGAGTATAGCCACTTTCCTGCTTTACTTGCAGGAAGCGGAGATGGGGAGTGGGAGCGCGAGGGCGTCGGGGAGTGAGAGGACCTGTGGAAAAGTGGTGAGCCCTGGCGTTGGGGGATATTGACCTGCGGAAGCTCTCCATTCTGATACATGTGGTCTTCCCCAGGCTCCTGGCTCTTCTTGCTGAAGGGAGGCGCCACAGCAGTGTGGGGAAGGCTGTTAATGGGGATGTTGTTGATGGGAAGATTAGGAATGGGTAATCCATTGAGGAGAAGGCCGGACATAGAGTTGGAGCTCTTGCTGTACATGTTTGAGTTCTGTAGGAGGTTGTCTTTGCTGGGGTCCTGGCTCTTTTTGAGGGTGGGCAGGCCACCATGGCTGTTGAGGTTCGGGTTGAGGTTGGGAGTCTTGCTGTAAAGGGGAGGCAGGCCGGTATGGATGCTGCAGGCCAGGGTGGGGTAGGTGGGTTGGCGGGGGAGCGACTGGACACGAACCTGCAGTGCAACACTCTGAGACACATTGGGGACGGGGAAAATGTGCTCTGAAGGCGGCTGGGAGAACTGCCACACCAACTCCTCATCAGCAGCACTGATCCTGTTTGACAGGGAGAGATGCAGTGAACACACCATTGTTAACTCTTCCATCTTAAAATATCCAGGATTTGTCAGAGCCTCCAGAGATGCAGTTTTACTTCCTCCTATTCAATTTGCAAATCAGCAGAGTACATAAGATTGACACCTATATATAATGACACAACTTCATATCAACTTTCCTGTAGCTTTAATAATCTGGTTGTAGAGCCTCAGCGAAAAGCCTTCAGCCCACCAGTGTCAAAGTCTTCAGCGACTGATATGTCTAACCTGTACAGGATGTTTCTGGGGACGATGCCATGGGAGGCGCTGAGCCAGGCGCTGAGCTGGGAGAAGAAGACGTAAGAGCGAACAGCCAACAGCAGAGTCTTCTCCTCAATGAAGCGATCGCCACTTCTATTAAAAACACAGTTAAAAAGAGGCGGAAATGTGCCAGCGTGTCAGGTTAATCAGAAAACAGTCCAAGGATGTGTGTGTGTGTGTGTGTGTGTGTGTCTTTTTTTTTTTCCAAACACAGTGTTCCCTGTTACTGCAAATGCCAGTAGGAAAGTGGGGCAATTTGTCAGACTAATTAACCCTCTGAGTGCCAAGTCAATTATCTGGGTTTTATTAATATTTTATTTTGTATTATACTTTAATAGCTTTTTTAATCTTCACTTTCGCATGGATCTGGATCTGTATCTGGTTCCATGGTAATCATGAATCTCTTTTATGTAATTTGACACATTTACCAGCCCATACATTATAGAAACACATGCATTTTTTTCTTAGAATTGATTAAACACATGAAAAGCTCTATTTCTAAGCTCTAAGTCTATTTCACTGAAAGATTTTAAGGTATTTTCAACTATTTTTATTTCTTTTGTTGCACTTTTTAAATTCAATTTAACTCAAGTCAAAGCAAGCAGTGAATGTGAATGTATTAGTTGTGGAAACCAAGGAAAGCAATGGTTGATGGGAGGAGCACCAACCCTGGAAACACAGCATACTGCATTTCTCTTGTAAAGTGCAGATATCTTCTCTCACAAGATATCTTGTATGAATATAGCTGTACAACATCTCTTGTGAAAACTGAAAAATGTGCCCTTTATGAGCACAACACGTTTAAAGACTAATATCAAGTGTGTGTGTGTGTGTGTGTGTGTGTGTGTGTGTGTGTGTGTGTGTGTGTGTGTGTGTGCTTGTGTGCCTTACTGTCTTGGAACTGGCTGCAGGGTCCATCTCTCCAGCAGTAGAGCGTCTTGTTTGATGACCGGGTCGCTGATGGGGTCACTTGGGGGGCACTCATCACCATAGCAACAGTCAGGCAGGAGCATGACCTCAATCATGATGGGGATGCTGTTCCTCCAAAGCAGGATCACCTCCGAACGAGTTCGCCTCGCCTGCCGACACTGGACACACATGCCCACAAACAAAGGTGGAGGGTTAGTGCTCATTAGCGAATGTCAACACCAGGACCTTGAAATCTGGGGGCAAAGCAGATGGGACCCTGAAAAGAGCCTCCCTTCAAGCTGAATTTCTCAGTGATTTTATTGAGGTCACATATTAACTAGAATTACCGCCTCATGGTTGAAGTCCTCAGCCACTCAAGTTGGGGTTTACATCCATGTCTGTCCAGATTCAATAATATATGGAGTGAAGACTTTGAAGGAATTGTATAAAAGCTATGAAGCGTACTGTCAGTATGCATCTATGATCCCGGTGAATAACTTCCAGTGAGAAACATGTTGTCTTCACTTAGAGACTATTTTTACAGAGGAGTGCAGAGGACTGATAGAGAGCTTCATCATATGGTATGACGACAATCACCTGAAGCTCAATATCAGCTTGTGATGGACTACAATGCTTCAGACACGCTGCAAAGAAGCTACAAATTGTTAAAATGTGGATGCACATCTTCAACTCAGCACCACAGAAGGTCTATACAATCATCATAGCTTCAAGGTGGACGCCAAAGATTAGAGTCACCAATTCAGGATATGACCAAATGTGAAATATGGTCACTATCTCCCCTTCCAGAAAAGAGTTTTTGTAGAACATTATGATATCACAGTAAAGTTCACATTTGACCTTTCAGATCTAAAAAGTCATCACTTCATCATTTTATCCTATGAGACATTTGTGTGAAATTTTGTCAACATTAGTGTATTGAATTATGGTCAAAAATGTGTTTTGTGTGGTCACAGTGACCTTTGATCTTTGACCACCAAAATTCAATGACGCCATGCTTGAGTTCAAATTGAGTGCAAATTTGTGGCCAATTTAAAGAAATTCCCTCAAGTTGTTCCTGAGATATTGTGTTCATGAGAATGGGACAAATGTACGGTTGTTGCCGGTAGTGAGGCATAAAAATATTTCCAACTTGGAAGTTTACTGTATATGTGCTATTCTGTACAGCTGCGGATGGAGTTCCAGCTGTACAGGTGAAATTACAGAAAACGTACAATTACCGCTGATATCAGTGTATGATATTGTGTGTACCATATCCTGTGTGTGCACATGTGCTACCTGGGGCAGTTTGTCGCTGCATTCATGCTTGTGAAGAGGCGGCATTGCCGACTGGGCCGGTGGACAGTGCAGCCCCTCGGTTCTGCCTTTCACAGAATATTCTGGTGTCCTTCCCTCAGTGATGAGCAAGGTCAGGAACACCAGGAACTCCTCCGCATCATACTCGAAAAACTCCTCCGTTGCATCTGGACATGGTAGAGAAACAGAGGGTCAACGTTTCTGTTCAAACACCTCACACCTCAACAGGAAATAAAGAACAAATTGGAGCAAAGCAGCAGGTAAACTACTCATTTGCCTATCGTGTGACAGATTCTGTGGACAGTAAACACAATCAGAAAGCCACTTGCATTGACAAAATATGCACGTGAAAGCCTTAAAGTCTTTGTTTAGGTTTTTACTTGAATGGATACGGTTATTTAACTTTGTTTGGAAAGACCTATTTAGAGAAGGGGCGTGGAGGTAGGCAGGGGATGACACCACTTTTCCAGTTTGGCTGCATTAAAGGAATATATTTAGACCCTCCATGTCAGCTGAGCTAAGGGGTGAAGCCACACACACCGTCTGCTCTCTTTCATGCAGCACACACACAAACACACAAGCATAGGCAGGGCTGACAGTGACGTCATTCACACTCATTAACATAGCATCTGCAAACAAAATCTCAACCAGAACAACAAAGAACAGAAATAATATTTATAATGCACAACCCAGTGCTCTACCAGTTTTGCCAGGGTGGGGTTAGGTGGAGCTGGTGGGGTGAAAAGTACCTGGCAGGACAAAGAGCTGAATAAACCTTTCACCATTCAGGGACAGGCTATTCCCCTCAGTCAACTGCAAGACTATTCTGTAGAAGCAGAAAGACCACTGACAAGGAACACTCTGCTGGATGTCACATTTAAATTATAGCTCACGCTGAGCCACTCTGCTGTGGACTATTATTCACAACAACCAAATTTAGATTTTAGAATGGACTACATGGGGGCTGATTTGTATGAGGACACTGGTCATATGCTTCTAAATTCAAACCAGTTTGTCTCCTGCCTCAATACAATTAACAAAATCCTGCTCTGTTTGTGTTGTAATTGAAGCTTAGATCTAAAGTCGGAGTATTTTTAGTAGGATGTTGAAGAGCCCGTCTTAGCTCTCTATCTCCTGCACTCCTCGAGAGAAAACTCCCAGAATCCCACAGGAGGTCAGCTGATACACAACAGCTCTGAGAATCACAGCTTTCTTTCTTTACAGCACACAAGCAAAAACACTGACGCACAGAAGCTGCCTGCCCTACAATCTCCAGCCTTCCTCCTGCCTTCATTTACATTGGAGCCGACCAAATATTAGGTCACATTTATGTAGTGGATATTTTGTATGTTTTAGTCATTTTGAGGATGTCAGCTCTCATAAGGCTACGAGTACAAACACACACAAATATACATACAGCCTGTCCTCCTCCCACCAGAGCCAGGCTGGCTAGAACAGAGTCCCTCTCAGCTGGCTCTGCAGAAGTGTGAGCTACGAGCTGCTGCTGCTGCTGCTGTGTGTGTGTGTGTGTGTGTGTGTGTGTGTGTGTGTGTGTGTGTGTGTGTGTGTGTGTGTGTGTGTACGTATTGCAGTCAGCCAGTCAGTCACGCACATTCCTCTCAGGGAACTCCTCCTACATGCCTTTAAGCTGCTGCTGCACGTGGAGAGAGGCGCAGTCCAACACAAAACATGAGGAGGGAGGGAGGGAGGGAGGGGGTCTGTTAGCCAGCTGTAGGCTGAATAAACGCAGGGTGAAAGAGATGGAGAGGGAGGCTATATTCAGGGACAATCTCCTTTTCTTTATGAGCTGCAATCGGAAAGGCGTGAACAAAGGGAGCAAGACACAGACCAGAGGGAGAAATATATGACAAAAGTCAAGATTCAAGGACACACATGCCATCACCTTTACACAAGGGTTTATTTATTTATTTATGTAATGTTTATTTAACAGGGACGATACATACAACATTGCCACAGGAAATGGGAAAATAAGAAATCTAGCTTCAGCTAATTTGCAGTCTTTGTCCCTGGTCAGGCTTTAGAATAGAATAAAATATATATATTGGCTTGAATGTACTGGATATACAGTAGGAGGCTATGGTTAAGATAAATAGAAGGTTCCAGTTCTTGGTCCTATTGGGGGATTTGGGCTAAAGGTGAAGCTCCATGAGAGAGGTGAAGAACAAAACAGAAAGGAAGCATGGATGGATGGATTAGGGGAGGGAGGTGAAAGAGTGATTAAGGGAGCAGTGAAAAACAGCCTCTGGGATGTGGTGTGCTACAACCCCCACCAAACACACACACACACACCCACCCACACCCACACAAGCGTATACACATAGAGCCCCAATCGTGTGTGCATAGTGGGTGTCAGATGGCTGCTTTCTAGGAAAGGCAAACTAAGGAACACATGCACATACTCGAAAAGCACATATAACAAAAACACGCATGAAGACCAACAGACACAGGCTACACAAAAACACTATCACCAAACACGTGGACCCACTGAAAACATACCAACATATATGTATGCTGGTATGTTTTCAGTGGGTTCATACACACACACACACACACACACACACACACACACACACAACCACACATGCACACATGTTCAGTGCAGGACAAAGGGCTAGTGATGGAGGCTTTGGTTAAGGGGCCCAGCCTGCGCACGCATAGATGAGAGCTGTCATTCTTTAGGGCGCTGTGCCTGAATAGAACATTCCTATGAAGACTACACACACACACACACACACACACACACACACACACACACACACACACACACACACACACACACACACACACACACACACACACACACACACACACACACACACACACACACACACACACACACACACACACACACACACACACACACACACAGCTGGGAGGTGATCAGGAAGCAGGACAACATAAAACAGGCAGAGAAGTAGGAAATCTATCCACAGACGTGAATAGAAAGAGCTGGGTTCAACATACAGAAGCACATTTACAGAACATGACGACGTTTGTCCCGTCTCAACAACTTCAAATGATCATAACAAAGAAGTCTGATTATAATAGCTGAGAATCAAACAGAGGAGGTGTTATTTCAGCTTGATGCAGGATGCTGAAATCTTTACAGTCAAATCACCTCTGTCTGTGACATTTTTAATCCTGTCTTTGGTACAAATGGTTAAAATCATTGGGGAATTTATGTAACAATCCACATTGTGTACAAATCATTAAACCTTACAAGCGGGGCTCACTGTTCAATCCTGCCTTTTGCTTCCCCTCCTCCTCCTCTCTTTCCCACTGGACCGTGACCAATTCATTCCTGGCTCTCCATCTCTTTAAAATCTGCCTATCAATTTATATTTGTATTTTTTGAATTATGAATGAAAGATGTCTCCAGTCCCTTTCTTCTCTTTGCTTTTGAGTACTCTGTGTCTGTACTATATGTACATGATGTCATTTCTGCCAGCCCCGTTGCATTCAGTTGAGAAGTTCCATAGCAACTACTAGCACTGCTTGAGAAATGCAAACAGAAAAACATTTCAATCAGGAAAAGATAATCAGGTTTAGACCCACTGTTTAAATAAGAGGCTTTGCTGATACATCCTGGCCTTTATGGACCCAAAACCAAATACCTAACACACAACAGAACACTGATCTTTCTCTTTTCCATGTGCGTGTGACCTCTCCTCCAGCTCCCGATAATGTGTGATGTGAATTATGTAACAGGTCGGATTTAGATTCAGGCGTCTTATTATTAGACCTGTGACCGCCTGCCACCAAGTGCAGCTGGAGCCCCGCCTACGGATTGGCAGGTTTGGCCTGTAACACACGCACATTCTCAGGCACACACCTCTCAGCTGGCTCGGTGTCCTCGGGCCAGCAGATCAGTATAATGTCATGTGGTCGATGGAAAAAGGCCTCTAGGACAAGAGTGGAGCGGTCAGCCTGATAGTCAACATTGTGTTCAGAGTAAACACACAGTGGAACATGCTGACACTCACTTTGGTGTGATTCATCAGTACCTAAGGCCTGTCAGAGAGGCAAACGAACAAGTCAAACATGTCAGCGCCTAGTCAAAATGGTTACGACGCTTGTGATTTGAATACATGTTGCTGGAATGCATTTAAGATAAGCAGACCCATTAGAACGTTAAGTAGAATGAAGCAGCTTTACTTCTTTCTGTAGCTCTGCTCTCTACATGCACACTCATTCACACACATACTTAAAGCTAATTTCAATGCTGTGTAAGTACTCATATGGCAAAAAAACCACTCCCTTCTTCCTCTGCTCAGCCAGTGCAGTTCTCTGCATTTATTATTTGTTTATGGCCACGTTTCATTTAAATGAAGTGGAGAGCACTGCACAAGTCTTGCTCGTCTTTCCTCATTAGTGATGCCTCTGTGTCGGGAGGACTGCAGACAAAAGAGTGACAGATCAAAGTCTCAGCAGGAACACAACAGTGAAGAGGTCACCTATAGCTGAGCTACTCGTTATCAAAAACAATATGAGATCATATACTGCAGGGCAGCATCCAGGGAGAGACGAGACAAACTTCAGAAGGAGAGAGACAGAAGTTCTCCACAGATATTGGAAGAGACAAGCGAGTAGTCTTAAGGTCAGCTAGGAAACGTGCACAGTTAGTTCAAAAGGCAGATAGGAAGTCACATTAATGCTGCTTCCAGTTAGTTGTCCGTCAAGTGGATTTCATGGAAACGTTTGAAACCTTTTTGGAAAACAAAAAAAGCAAATTTGGTGGCATTTGCTTCTGCTGAGCTGATATAAAAACTAGACTTTCTGAATGTCAAAACACATTCAGAAGAAATAGTGTTAAGAATAGTGTTAAAATAAAACCATATCGACTGTGTGCAACTATCTGGCAGATTGTGGGAAACAAATATATTACAGATCATATTTTAGAATGGCTAAAGGCTCCTTTTGAACTCTTGTAGGTACACAGGTAGCACGGTGGCACAAGTGGTAACACTGTCGCCTCACAGCTAGAAGGTGGCATGTCCTCCACCATGCCTTGGTGCCTGCTGCTTGAGGAAAAAGGGGGCCTTTCTGTGTGGAGTTTGCATGTTCTCCCCGTGTTCACCCGGGGTTTCCTCCTTAAATAACCCCCACTAAAAACATGCAAGAAGGTCACCACCTGACCAATGGTGACGAAGGTGAACTGGTCCCCGGGCCGGCTGGCAGCTGGCAGCCGCTCCTGGTCTGCCGCGGAGGATCGACAGACCAAGGATGGGATAAATGTGGAGTCCAAGTCAAATATTAAAATGAACTTAAATATGTGATAAAAATAAAGCTGGAGTAGTACACTTGCAACCAGTTTTCTCCAGTTCGAGACTGTGGAAGTAAATAAATAACTGTCCACTGCTACTGTTAAAGCTCCTGAGCAAGATATTAAAGGCTCTAACTGCTCCAGTGGGGCTGAGGCAATTTTCTCAAGATGAATAAATAATAAAACTAAGAGAACCTAGGTCTGTATCACTGGACCAATTTCTTGAAAAACAACGCAGCGGAGACACCAGAGGATTTCTAAGACTCCCGAGACTTAAAATGCTCTTTTAAGGATGTATTTAAATTGTATTTCAGGACCTGCAGACTTTGATAACCAGGCTGCCAGATGGCTGTGTGTCACAGGCATTTCCAACCACATTCAGTGCAGCAGCGGCAGCAGTCTGCTGAGCTCGCTGAGGTGTGTCAGCTTAACACATAATGATATCTAGCTCCTTCTGAATGAACCAAACGGTGAAGGTTCAACCCTCCCGACTGCAAGTTCCTCTTTCTGATCAGGTACAGCAATGGGTGTCCTTGATAGAAAAGATTTTTCTTCTGCATTCGTGCCTCTGGTCTCCACTCTGTAAAAGTACTATATGTGAAGGCAAGTGAATGCCCAAGTACATGTATGGTACATAGGGCTGCATGATGTTGGAACTGCAACTTTAATTCACATCTCTATGCAAAATCCTTTAATGATTCTGTGATAATACATGTGCTTTAGCAGACATTTCAGCCGCATCAAATAAAGCCCTTTAATACTTCTCCACATTGCTCAACAAACAACAAGACTGTGTCACATTTCTTGAAGTGTGCAAAGGTAGAGGAAGCAGAAACAGAAACAAATCTAAATTTAACAACAGTTCTGCTGTGCTCATACTGAAAGAAGGGACATGTTCTGTTGTGTGGGACTTCAAAAGCACTTAGGTAACATAGCAGTGCACCATGATACTTGTCTGATTCTCCAAAGCTCATGAAGATGACAGAGGCAATATATGCATTTTAAAATAAACGAAGACACAATCACACTCAATTAAGAGTGAGAATGAGACTCTTGTTTTGTCAAGAATTGTGCAGCCCTAACACACACACACACACACATGTACATGTACACACAGAGCTGCACTTTTATAATGAATATACAGAGGCAGAATGTGAGATTACACTGACAGTTCTTCCATGCTAAATCTCCTTACTGCAGCCCCCGGTGAGATAAATATAGACACAACTTGGTAGCTCTCATTTTCTGTTTATCTCTCTCTGTCTGTCTGATTTCAAAGTGTAGGTTCCAACAATCAACTATTTGATGACTTCGTGGTGGTGTCTGCCAGTAGCACCCATGTTAAAATGTAATGTGGTGGAGTCAGACACTGTGGAGCGATAGAAATAATTGTGAGGCAGTGAGAAAAGTTCCAACAGGAACAAGTTACTTGCTTTAATGCTGACATACACCATAGTGTGCTCCTCTGCTTTCTACGTACTATAGCTACTAGGCTAAGCAAACACTTTAATGTGCACGCACCATCCTCTTCTGAAAAGATAGCACAGACGACACAAAGATGATCTCAAAATGCCAGAAAAAGGCACTGCCCTAAAATCCACCACTGGGAGAGGTTTTTGACAGCTGCCTGATGTCCACTATGTGGCTATCCCAAGATGATGAGAGCACATAGCCAGTTTCAAAGTATTCAAATGCACTGGTAGCAAAGCAGGTGGCAGATTTGAAGTGTCAGCAACTCTGGCAACTGCATTTCACCACCCTGGGAATTATTTGCAATGGCGTCTTTTCTGTCCCATGGCCAGTTCTGCCGTCTGACCAACTATATTTGGAGACCAGCTGGTCTGTGAAACCGATGAAACTCTATCTCCCTTTCCTATATATCTGAAAGATTACAACTGCTTGTTCATATATAAAGTATGTGTTCCTTACCAACTCTGCATTTCTACGAGCACTTCACAACAAGAGTGTGGTTCCAAACATGCTGCGAGCACTGAAATGTTCATAACCACAAAACAGACAGGTCTAAAGAGAAGCTGCGTCTGAACGAGTAGTCTCAACCACAGTATGTACTGTATGCATCCATGCACAACATGCACATAAGAATGTGTGTATATATGTAGTATCCTATAACACAATCTGGTGCATACAGAGCAGCCAAATCCATAATGTATTCACTGACATCACTTCATCTCCATTCAGGACTTGTTATGCTTATGGTACCTACAGGTTCCCACAACACACTAGTTCTTTGAGTGCAAGCATAGTGTATAGTGCAGTATAGTTCATGTTCCTCATAATGGTGTTGAAGCGGCAGAAAAGCAAATCAGTCACCATTTTTGACAAGTCTTCTAGGGTCTGTTTTTGTTGTTGTCAGCTGTCTAGCAATGGTGTCATCCTTACTTCAAGCAGGGCTGAAATTAACTATTTCCATTGTCAATTGATCTTCTGATTATTTTCAAGATTAATAATTTAGTCTAAAAAAAAGGCTCATCACAATTTTCCAGAGCCCAAAGTGACATTTTTAAATTGTCCAAACCCAAAGACTCTTCATTTATGACCAGATATGATAAAGAAAAGCAGCAAATTCTTCCATTTCAGAAACTGGCGCAAATGTTTGGCTTTTTTCCTTGGAAAATGACTGAAAAGATGAACTGTTTATCAAAATAGTTGGTGATTAATTTTCTTTTGATCGATTTATCAAATAATCGACTAATCATTGCAGTTCTGACTTCAAAGCTTAGAAGATTTAAGACACCATTAACTGAGCAGCCCTGCGGTAATGCACGACAGCACACCTCCTCCTTTTTGAGTCCCAGTATAACAGGAAAGAGCTGCCTGATCTGGGCCTAATGGAGAACAGTGATCAGCGATCACAACTGTTGACCAGGGAAGAAAGGGAGGGGGGAAAGGGACAAGGGTTACCAAGGCAACAGAGACCTTGTGTTAAACATTCCCGTCACGGTGATTGAAGAGTGTCTGTGTGTAGGAATGAGCTGCACCAGTACGCGTCTTTGTATGTGACAGCGAGCTGCTTGACAAGAAAAGTTCCTCCTGTGCTCTGTGTGTGTGTGTGTGTGTGACGGGCACTGGATATATACAGCATACGGTTGTTTTGTGTTAGAGCATGTCTCCTGTGCCTCGACTGTATAACCTCCTTGTATTGCACACTGAGACCGTCTGTTGTGCCTGTTAAGCCGTTTATGTGATCATACTTGCTTTGTGTGTGTAGGGGTGTATGTTATTCCAAGTGTGTCTGAGTGTTTATGTCCCTCTTGTATTTCTTGTTCTCCGTCTCTGCGCCAAAGCAGCAGTGGATTGCAGCTAAATTTCAATGGTAATAACAGGGTCAGCTGTGTGGTTAGGTAGCATTGTATAACATCAATCACATGTCACTGCCAGCTCACCTTTCCTGTTTTTGTCCGCCTGGTGTTACAGCATTAAAATACACTGGAAGTGGCGGTGAAGCCTGCCAAGAAACGGGCATGTTGTTGCCAGACGACTGTAAGGAATGATCGGGACCACTAGTCCGGAAGAGCTGATCTAGATTCAGATTGATGTTCTGAAATTACTGATAACAGGCTGGCTGACACCGCAATCAAATTTGACCAAGTTGGCATATCTCACCAACAAACTTTGCATTATGTCTGTTGACAACTTCTTAGAATCAGGGAGTTTAGTTTTAGAAAAGGTTTTCAGTGTTGTGTTTTAGTCTGCCTTTTCCAGTTTCCCTCCACTTGATGAAGTGAAACATTTCTTCAAAACTGTGGACTTTGGATCTATGACGTGTGTGTGTGTTCCCCTCTCCCACTCTGCAACCCAAATGGGGCAGATTCACAGCACACTTAGCAACAAGCCCTGATTGGCTGAGAGGCATCAGTACAATTCCAGCTGAGAAGAACCCTTCTTCTGTTTTGTGACCTTAGCTGCTATTATTCTCCCACTGCCAACAAGCAACGCACACACAGACACAGACTTGACCCAGACTGATACACCACCTTGCCCTCTCTCTAACACCCATTATTGTCAGTCATAAACAGAGCTGTTGTTTAGAAGCTGAGCAACTCGCATACTAGAGAAGTCACGTGGTAAACAAGCTCGGCCTCTGGAAAAAACTTTTCATCATGAGGTGCGCGCATTTAACAGACAAAACTCATGTCAGCTGATGTGGAAAAAGTAACTCAAGGCTCTCTCTCACTGACCTGGGACCTGCTTTCCGAGAGCAGCTATGTCTATCAGATAGTGCTTCTTTCACTCGGTTGTTGACATGTCCTCGTGTCCCTTTTCTTTCAACAGTTCTGGTAGGTGAATACCTGTAGATTTTTTGTTCATGGCTGTTTCATGTTTCTAACACAGCCGTATATGCAGTATTAGCAGGTCATCTAGTTTCCGCCCACACTTGCTGCAGTAAACTTTTGTTAAGTTCATGCACACAAATCCCCCCTAAATCACTTGCTGTTCAGCTCTCTTGCGTTATTAGATCAGTACAGTGTGATGAAAGCACCAGCAACAATGGCAGCCTATCACAGTTAGGCAACCGTGGAGTTCTACAGAGTCTGCAGGATTTCACTGCAACCACACACTATGCCAGCTGATTTCAGTGAGAAGACAACGTGAACCAGACAGGACTGTTACATCAGCTGGTGTTGCATTTGAATCAGATAAAACCTGCATTCTCTCTGCCAGCTATGGACCGCAAAGACGTTAATTCAAATCCCTGCTGGGACGCTCTCAGACAGGAATGAGATAAAGTATGCTCTCTTCATCTTTAACAACTGGGGTCCTTGAGTAAGGTACTTGACCCCCACCATTTTTCAGATGAGTTGCTTGGTGTCTAAAACAACTGCACTGGGCAGCTTCCAGGTGTAAATGCATTAGGCTGAGTAAATGCAGAGCGGAGTGAAGCTGAAAAAATGTCTGTGCTGAAATTAAAAAAACAAAACCATTGAATACTAACATAAAGCCTCACAAACACCAAAGTAAGAGGGTAGGCATACTTGTAGCCGAGGGGGATTTAAGTGTACCATGCACATGCAACAATTCATTGCACCTCTCTCTCCTAATCTCCCTCTCATCTTTCCTGAAATTTCTGAGAGATTATCTTCACAAGCAGTGACCTAAGGTTTGTTGCGCCCTTTCTGACCTTACTTGCACACACTGTAGCCAGGCCTCCTAAGCCCCTGTTATTCAGGCAAGAGTGGTCCTTTGCAAACTCATTGTCTAACTAATACCTGTTATGTAATGTGGAGTGGAGTGAGTAAAGCAGTACTGGACAAGGTGGGCAAAGTGGGAATTACTATGGCCCAGTAGAGCCAACAATCATTCAGTCTTGTCTAATCAAGCCTTAATAATGTAAACTATTGCTCTAAACTATCATTTTAGATTCCAAATGTCACATTTTTGATTTCATTGAAATGCCACAAAGTAGCAAATGCACATCCCATTATTATTTCAGGCACATTGGCAAGAAGGAAACAATATCCAGATTTGTTTATGAGAATAAAAATGTTACTGATGCTCATTTTCTCCTCTACTAGTCATTTTTTGGTACTTATTTATGGGCCACTAATTTAACTGTGTGTATAGATGGAGTCTCCTTGACCAATTTCTATCTGCTCAAAAGGCAACATCTGACTCTAAATCTTTACTATAGCAACTTAAATTTCAGCAAGCTGACTGCTGGTAGCTATAGGACACTAGGGCAGTAGGACAAACCAGCCTCTCTCTGTAACCAGAGCCACCCTGTTCAACATGAATGCATGTGCCTTTGACCTCGCCTTTGCTGCCGATGCCAATTTCTAGAAAGGGGAGTCCAAATTGAGCAACTCGAGCAGTGTCTCAATCTCCAAAGCCCACATGAAAAGTGTGTCAGTTGTGGCACAGGCAGTTCCAGGTGGCTGGAACTGGCTGCAACGAACCGCTTGGGACAAAGAAGCACAAGGCCAAAGTCTTGATGTGGCAAGGGGAAAAAAACCCTCACTATATTCATGATAAAGCTGCACTGAATGATTCATCTGCCCCAAAGAGCCAACAAAAGACTCTTGTTCCCCTTCTCTCCTTTTGGGTGATTCTCACCTTTCATTATTAAACTGTACTTCACGTCGCTGTCATTTAGCACTTTCTTCTGTCAGGTCCTGTGAAACTGAAAGTTACAGCTCCTTGACACTCAAATTCAACAACAGCATTCATTAACAGCACATCAAAAGCCAAAAGCTTACCACTAAAATCAGCTGAGTCAAGGGGAAAAAGGACATTAACCCAGTTTAACAGGAGAGACTGACAGTCAGCTGGTTTGTTGGGAGGGTGAAGCAATGCTGGGATAAGGGAATTGCCTCGCTCGATACTGCAGCCAGCCTGAGACTGATAAAATGAGACAATGGAGAAAAGGAAAGGGGATAGTGGTGATGAGTCTCAAATTAACTTAACCTCACACTGTTGTTAATAAACAATGTGCTTAACGCCTCCACAATGAGCCCCTGAGGTACTCTGCGTTAACAGACACTGGGAACATTAGCATGCGTGTGTGTGTACCCATGTTTCTATCACTTTGAAGGAATAGTTCATATTAGAGATCAATTATCGCCTTCAGGTTTCCCTTAATTAATCAGTGTTAGTGATAACCCCCAGAATGAATGCACAGAAAACAACAATTCTTCGATTTTTCAGCTTTCTTGTTTTCCTGTTATTTATCACTCCATACTGTTATCAGACATTTAAATTCATAATTATCTATTATGGCACTTTAAGTACTATAACACATATAACAGTACATTGTCAACACGGGAACACAAACAGATGAGATGTGTGCATTGTCTGTCAGTGAGGTGTATGACCCTGATTAAAATGCTGTGCTTACGTAACAGTGTGTGGTGTCTGGTAACAGACCTTAAGAGCTGAGGAGGATTCCACCCCCTTCAGTCAATCTAGATCATCTGACAAGCACTAGTTCTTTGTTTCCTCATTAATTTGAAAAGAATTCCGTTGCTTTTGTACTCTATGAACACGACTGAGAGCTTGTTATGTTTTCTTGCTTTGACTGCCTTGACTAGTTAGTTGGAACTGATATTTTTATTTTATCAGAGGAATGCTGTTTTTTTTAATGCTGCTCTTCAGCAAATGTGAAGTACTACAATGTCTGGTGTACAAAGAATGTGTGACTTGGAACTAAATCTAAAATTGCTTCTGAAAATACAACCCCGATTCCAAAAAAGTTGGGACACTGTGTAAAACCAATATATTTAAAGTTTGACCTCAGCAGATTTTTGTAAATATATGCTTATTCTGATGGCAGCAACAAGTTTCAAACAGGTTGGGACAGGAGCAGCTGAAGACTGGGAAAGTTGTGGAATGCTCCAAAAACACCTGTTTGGAACATTCCACAGGTAAACAGGTTGATTGGTAACAGGTGATAGTATCATGATTGGGTACGAAAGGGGCATCCTGGAAAGGCTCAGTCATTCACAAGAGAGGATGGAGCGAGGCTCACTACTTTATGAACACATGATTGTTTAAAGGATATTACTACATGAGCTCAGGAACACTTTGCAAAAACGTTTTCAGTAAACACAGTTTGTCTGCAAATGACTCCAAAAATGGGCAAAAAGGTGGAGCGTAGGTGGAGCGTAGGTGGAGCTAAGTGGGACAAATGAAGAATGGTCACAGACACCCAGCAGCTAGCTGTCACTCAAAGCAACCAATGCTATAATTATGTATAACCTTAAGCCTGAATATACTTTAAAGAAATGAGTTATATAAAAATTCACCCCTGTACCTTTGTCATGAATGGGGACATTAGCTATAGACCAAGTAAACATGTTTATTTCTGCTGTAATGTTTTAGGCATTTTAATATGGGGGTCTATGGGGACTGACTCACTTTTGGAGCCAGCATCAACTGGCCTTTTGAGGAACCGTAATTTTTGGCACTTCGCACACCCAACGCTACACACCCAGTCACACACACATTTGTCAGACCTGATATGAACTCACACACAGATAGGAAAAACTACTGTGTGTGAACTGGCCTTATGTTAAAGCCTCACTTTTCCTTTATTCATAACATTGTGAAACACGTGCTCAAACAACAATATATCTGCAACATGTCCTTATCAAGCAATCAATATCAGTATACTGATACATCTGTCAGGCCCTGCTATCACCCATTTCATTTTTGTGTTTAGACAGTAAGCCAACCAAGCTCTATTTCTGTCAATATGTTTTTTGTCTAGAATATTACTAACAGATAGTGGTGGCAGAGGTGTTAAGTGTTGAGGTGTTACAGTAGCAGAGTGTATGTTATGTGACTCAGAGGATGGGCCAAAAAAAAGGTGCTGGTGGCGTGGGGTGGGGGGGTGGGGGGGGGTCCAGTTCCAAAAATAACAGACACGGTAGAAGAATGACAAAAAAATAGTCCAAACATGCCATAAGTCACAAAATTTACCTCTACTTCTGTCATGTCAGATACCTTGAAGAAGAGACACAAAAGTTTAATGGAAGACAAAGTGAATATGGCAAAGACAGACAGATATAAAGACACAGCCACCGAAACACACAGCTAGGACAAAAGATAGACATTGTCCCCACCACAACACCACCCCTACCACGAGAAAGCCACCAGGTCCAGATGGCTCTTCCTGTTCCTGCAGAGCTGGCTGCTGGTTGGCTATGAGGAGCCACAGGGGCGGGAGGATGTGACGAACACACAAGCAAATGACATCACTTGCTCAGTGGCACCCTGGCAGCAGAAATATGACCCATGCTGCTACTTTCAGCTTCAGCCAGTCTAGCTCTCACCCTGGATGGTGTATTTTTACTGAACCTTAATGACAAGCTGCACCAAATGCACACATTTGTTTTTATGTCTGTGTGGATAAAGCCCACTATGACCTGACTTTTAAGTCCAGATCAAACAGCATTTCAAGAGTATCTCGCTTCTGTATCATGATGTATTTCCGAGTGAAACGGAATAGGCAGGTAGGAAATAGTGTTGGGAGGAAATTCATTTGAAGATAAAACTGGGCCTGTCATGACATACATGGAGAATTACAGTGATTCAAAGTTGGGTGCTAGCCTCCATTCAGTTAATCTACTTGTCTCCTCCATCACTCCTGTTTCTGAAGCAGGCGGAAGTTCCCCTCGAACAGCAGGAGGTGGGGGGTTAGTTACTGCTATCTCACCAGTGCACATCGACGAGACAGCATATCCATCAAGGAAGACAGCGAGAGAGAGGAAGCCCCTTGTATACTCCACGTAGCTGTTGAAGCAGTCCACTGTAAAATGCCACTTTCCTCAAAGTGAATAAATCCTCGCCAGTGGGCCAGTAATCACAGAATTATCTGGGGAAACTGAACAAAGTTTGAGG
The DNA here is from genome assembly GCF_039877785.1 of Chaetodon trifascialis. Taxonomy (NCBI): domain Eukaryota; kingdom Metazoa; phylum Chordata; class Actinopteri; order Chaetodontiformes; family Chaetodontidae; genus Chaetodon; species Chaetodon trifascialis. The sequence continues at coordinate 21,592,211 of NC_092056.1, forward strand.
TGGGGAACACCCAAAGAGACACCGATGTACCATGGTGTTGTTAGCTAGATAACTAATGAACTTTAACTCTGTGCATGTGAAAGTTAAATATTGATTGTGATTGATGGGTGGACGTCACATCATTATTAGTTGAAACAGGAAAAAAAAACCTGATTGGATTTTGATATAAGAATACGAAGAATTTGCTTTTATATATATTTGACATATATTGTTAAATAGGTGCACAATATGATAATATGGGAATGCGATCTAAAAAGGTTAAACATTTGGTGTTAAAAATCTAATATTCCAGCATTATGTAAGATCACTGCCGGACTGGGAGGACAAGGTACCCATTCCCATACAATGGTTAGATAAGGCTAGGCTACTTACAGTAAAACGTGTCACAGAAGCATTTATTTAGGCTGATTACTGACTTACTGAGTTACTGATAGTAACTCATGGTTGAATGCCTACCCAGTATTAGTATTCATTGCGAAAGGCAAGCTCTGAATCTCACTGTACAATGGGGCGTCCAATATCCATGCTCAGTGCAGCTGGGTCAGCAAATGGTTGTGGTGTTGTATTGAAAAGACTTACGTTGACCTAAACTAATTGATCAAATGAATACTTACTGTAAGATTGTGTGGGTGTAAACACAAAAGTGGACCTTTTAAATAAGTCTCCTAAATAAATACAAAGTTATAGTTTACAATGTATCTGTTTCTATTGTGCTTTGTTTCCAATTGTCAAACACATATTGACACAATGAGAAATGCCAAAACACATCCTGTCCCCTCTGTCTGGTCTCTAGAGTTTTTATTGTGAAAGGTAGAAAACTGGAAAGAGTGAGTCTTCGGTGTGCTTGGCATGCTTGTAAACATGCTTCATTCAAACTCAACAGAAACCACATAAAACTCACCCAAAATGTCTTGGTTATTCTTTCACATTTCCGTCACCAAGTCTGCTTTGGTTGAAATAAACACTTAATTCACTGAGTTTTGTGTCAAAATATTCTGGCTTGAGATACTGTATTTCCCCACTGCCTCTCTTGCTGGCCTCTCTGAGCTCCGGGGTTAGCTAGCTGAACAGAGTCTGCCACACACCGCAGCCCTCACTCGTCCTTTGGAGACAGACCACTACATTAGCAAAATAAAATGAAAAACAAACAAACAAACAAACAAACAAACAAACAAACAACGGGTGATGGACTCAGCCTTTTACCAACATATCCAAGCAATGGCTTGACCCTTGTGCCAATCAGCAAAGTGTTGATGTGGCTAAAAAAAAACCTTGAGAACAGAGACCCAATAAATAAAGGAGTCAGTCAAGACAACGGGGAAATATACACATGAACTCTGACTGCGTGAGACGAGTAAAACAGAAGGGAGCACCTGTTGTCACTGCCCCTTGCTATGGGGTAAATCACTGCTGAGGAGGAGGCAAAGACAACACAGGACTAGACAGGTGCTCTACAGGACAACGGTGTATGTCTCTCTGCGTTATCTGGGTCTCTCGTCAGTGAGAGTGTATACTCTGATCCACTGGCATGTGGCTGGGGCGTCTGAGGGCAGCTGTAATCTGGCTGAGTGCACGGCAGAAGGCAGGCAGGCAGGCAGGCAGGCAGGCAGGCAGGCAGGCAGAGAGTGGAGTAAGTTGTGTGTGTGTCTGTGTGTGCGTGTCTGTGGGGGTGGGGCTGGGGTCGGGGGGACTTGTATTCAAGTCCTCCTTAAGGGACTAATGGCTCCAAACAGGAAGCACCACCAAACAAACACTCTGAATAACATCACAGAGATCAGGAGCACAGCGTTGAGGCTTGCCAGCTGACTGAGTCTCTCCAACATGACTAGGTCTGAGGTCATCTCTGTGTATGTTGTTTAATGTGTGTCTGAAAGGGGGAAAGAAAGAGAGCTGTGGCAGAAGGCATAAAAGAGGAGGTATTCGGTCACCATTCTTAGCCCTTTGCTCATACATTTCACCACAATACCACATTACTTCATAACAGCATCTAGTGCAACGTCTTTTTTATGTGTGAAGTGCCTTCAGTGATTTGGTTGTGAAGAGGACCACAGTTGAGCAAAAACAGCCTATTTTTATGGTGTAAACAATTCCATTGTGGTTTTTCAATCAAACTTTGCCCTTCTACATGTGGAGCCAACACAGTCAAACAAAATTATGACTTTAAGGACACAAATAAAACCCAGCTCAACCACACGTCAGCTGAAGCAATTTGAAACTTGATATGACAAGCCATTTTTCCCCGACCGGTGAAAACAGGTCCTGAGTTTTCCATTGCTGCTCTTTATGGCACCTGTAAAAGCTGTCAGTTGAGCCACATGGTTCAACGGTACAGTGCTTATTAGGAGCAAGAGCAGTCTGTTGCGTACTCTCTGCCACACTCATTCTCTCCTCACACCCGCATACACTCACACACACACGCTATCCTGACTCACAACTCAACTCACAGAAAAACAAGGGGGTCAGATGACTCTGGTTAGGCTCCTGAGCAGAACAGAAGTGTTTCTCTTCTCCCTTTATAGCAAAAGTATAGTTCACAAAGAGATGTTGAGGAAAATGCTGCTCATCTAACGTCTAAATTTTTTGTGCCGAGTTCTCTGAATGCCTACACTGATGCTACTTTTTTCTTTTGATACCCAAACTCTGACAATTATCTGATACAGGCTTCCCAACTACACTATTACACCTCTGATTTGTTTGTCTTTAATCATATTGTTCAAGAAATTGTTTTGTTACAGCTGTGATTAAGAAGCAGCACTTAAATTGGTTTGGTCACATCAGCCTGATATGAGACCTGTTTATTAAGGGCAACATCAGCACTGTTACTGATTCAATATGTTGGATTGAAGCATCTGGAGTGAGGGGTAAAGGGGGTTGCAGGGTACAGCTCTGTGCTCATTTCAACCTTTTCTGTGGTCCAGGCTACTAAGTAAACAGCTTCTCTCCCCACTGCAGTCCCTTTCTCTGAGAGCAGGGTGGGAGGCACAAGAAGGGAGGCATCTGGGCTATAAGCAATCTGGTATCTCCACCACAGGAACGGTACAGTATGTTCCAAATAACAATAGCCCCACAGTCCCTGCCAGTCATACTGGGAGCTTCTGCTGTGGAGCAGCTTCTACAAGCACAAGCTTTCATAATTAGAACATGACAGCGAGTGAGCCAACCTGACATGGTGACAATCCACGAAAGGGTGAGGAACAGACTTGCTGTAGTAATGTGCCTAAGGCCAACAGTTCGCAGTATTTTGGCAGATACAAGGCAGGAGTGCACACACACACTCTCACACACAAAACAATATTAATATTTGAGAATTTGGTTGTAAATGTCTCAATATCCCAAATAAGCAGCATTGCTGCTTGCTCTTCACGGTTGACCCAGCATGCTGTGCTGCATTATTAGGCTATAATTACACTGTACAGTGCCAGTCAACATGCCCTTTACTCTGTCCAGTCACACCACACAGCTGTCTGGGTCAGTGCTTCTATATAAAGGCTTAGGATCCCACAGGCAAGACAAGGCAAGGCTAAGGTTAAAAGTCTAGGGCCATATAGGGCACATGTTTACGGTTTGTTGAGGGGTGCCATAACCAGCATATTGTGCTCTCACGAAGATCCCACTCAGGCCAGTCAGCAGGCTGACTGCAATTTCATAACCTGTGCAAACACAGACTATCCCTAATTGACTGCAGCTAATCTCATCATGACTGAGAACAGAGGTCTTTCACTGCCTCCAAGTATGGTGCTACTGTGTTGTTGACAACAGATCAAGTCTCCAGTGACCCTGGATCACAAACAACCACATACAGTCAATCACAGTGTGAATCAGTTGGCTTATACAATCAAGGAGCTTATACAACACCTTATGTTAATTGTGTCAGGGCAAAGATTAAGGTACTAAGATACCCTTTACAAATTAAAACCATGGTAAAATTGGTATAATCACCTTGGAACAAACAGGGGTGTCCCCTCTGTCCCTGTTTTACCTCTTGCTGCAGACAGCGACATGTAAACAGGTTGCACAGCATAAGGCAGGAGCCTCATTTCCACAACAGGGTGGGTGTCAAGAACATTTTGCAGCAGCCATGTGCAAGAGACTGCCAAAACAAGAGCTACTGGAAAAGGGAACAGCATTTGGCATGAGAGAATCTCGCTAACATGCAAAACTAGAGCAGCAAATGCATGTTGTATGTACACATCCTCATGGACTCGGATCAGGCTTTGTTAGGTCACATAACCAGTGACCAGGCTGACCAGCTGTTACATAATTCCCTGGCCTGATTCTTCTCTCAGAGGAATGGGTACAGTCAAAGTAAGTGAAGCTGGACCTGCACAGCTCACCCACACACTGATAGTCAAGTCCACCCCATATGAGTGTCTGTGTGTCCCCTGTACCCCACTTACCTCGCTCGGGCTTCATCTTGTCCAGTGTCATCAGGTTGTCTTCAGGGGCTCTCTTGCAGGGTCTTCTCTTCTTCTATCACACGCAGCCTTAACAGCAACACAACGGTTTCTGCACCCCCAAACACCCTGTGACTGACCTGCTGTATTAGCTAAGCGATAATATCAGCTGTGAAGCCCGTGTGTTGGTGCCAGCTGCCCCCTATCCAACAACAAAGCATCGCTTTGTTAGCATGCTACTGTACGCTTCCATCGAGTCGCACTGTATTGTCCAACTGGCTAACACAAAGACAGCTGATAGCGAATGCCAGCAACAGCTACCGTTAGGTAATGGAGATGTCAGGCTGCTTGCTACCGAGTAACTAATCTGACTACTAGTAATTTAACTAGCAAGCTGACTACTCTCAGAGCCCGTCTCAAATTCCACCACCTGAACCATGGTTGCGTCGCGATGCATTTCTGTCCGCTCTCCTCTGACGTTGACTCCTCACAGTGGCTCTCTGGTAGTACTGGAGGGCTGCTAACTCAGCAATGTTAGCTAGATAGCAAACACCACTAACTAACTTTACCGTGACTACGAAGCTAAGCGTCTACTGGTGACGACGACCTCCCATACATCCCAACCCCCACTGTACCGCAGGTAGCCACAGCTTAGCAACAAACATCGATTCAGATGACGGAAGGTCTCGGCACATACATATATAATATTTTTTTTGCTAAGACGAGAACATATTCAGTGTAGCATTTTTTCCACACGAAACGTTAACCGGGGGTATCACACGTATATGGTCCACTTTCTAATAACCATCCACAGCGTTAGAACCGTCGCCATCTAACGTTACTTTACGCTAGAAACGCCACCTGTGCTGACTTCCTTTACGATCCCCATTAAAACTTTTCAGACCAACAACAAATAGCACGACTCTGCCCGAACGACTCGGTAACACGGCGACGTTTTCCGCGAGTGTTTGTTGAGTAGCGGTTGCTCTTTCACCCCTGACAGGCCGTCTGACTGCGAAAACTAGAAGACTGGGTCGATACTAATATTATTCAGGCGAAATGCAGATGAAAGGAACAGTGAGTCCTCCTCGTCGTGATGCTTACAGTCTGCCTCCCCTCCTCATTTCCCTCCCCACTGCTTGTCAAAACAGATCAGTGCAGCTCCAGTCACGTGTCCCAACAACAGCCCCAGTCGTCACTTCCCTCTCTGCCAGCCTCGCGTGAACTCGCAGCCATAGCAACCGCCGGTTTAGAAGTGGTACCCGTCTTCGGTGATACTTAAACTTGTCAAGAAGACGGGCCGTGTTTGATGAAAACAGAGTAGTAATAAAGCCACCACCCACATTCATTTGTCCTGGAACAGTTCCGTAACTTTAATGACAATGGAAATATGAGCAAGGAAAAGGAACAAACAAGAGACGGGCTACTCTCCGTAAACTGATTGGCCAGTGGGATTCGGTGCGCGCTCACGTGCGCACGTGAGGGTTCGTTTTTTTCCGTCGTGAACATTTTGTTCTGGCTTGTTTAACGTGTATGAAGCCAAAGATCGTTTATGGGGGTGATGCTGTGCTGTAGTACAAAGTTCTGACTGGCTGAGGGACTTCGAAAGACCTGGACAAGTTCCTGGTAAATGAATACATAATGATTATAAGACCAGATACTAACCTTTGAGTCTTTGTGACTTCTGAAAGTAACAAATGTTTCACTTGTGTATTTTTTAGACAAATAAACTGCCCTATTTGCTCCTTGTTATAAGTAAAAGGGAGCTTCAATAATTTAGTATATCTCGTATGTTTTGCTAATGAAAAGACAATATTAAACACAAAGTTGTGTTATTTGGTGTAAATTGCAAAATCAAGAATTCCAAACCAATACAGAGCCACGAGAAGTTATACATGAGACCTATACTCAAGACCAAGGTGGTGTTATGTGGCAAAGCAGTGCTAGATACAGTAAGACATCAAATGACTTTGAAACCCTGATATCCATTAGGCCTTACTGTCAACTATCATCGTCATGAGGCGTGACCTTTAACATTCAAAACTGCTGCGGACTAGTTGTAATAATATATGTTGTTGTTTTGTTTTGTTTTTTTCAAAAGCAAAAGTAAAGTTAAAAGTAAACATCAACATGTCAAGTTAATGTGAAGAAACAGAGCTAGAACCTAATACATGCAGGGTGTTCATTGTGATTTTGGTACAAATGAAAAAGGGCAGAGGGAGAGCTCTTTGTTTTAATCTCTTCTCTGCTAAAACCTCTTGGAACAAAGGCAAAGGCCAAAATGAGGACACTAGAATCTGCTTCACAAATCTGTTTGGCAGCTGCAGTTGCACTTTGTGTGTTATTGTTGTTTGCTCAATACAGTGGACTTGAGTTTGGTTAGAAATGACTAGTATTAATAGAATATTTTCAATAGACTATTGAAAAAAGGCTATAACCTATTGCTGTCACATTTTTCAAAGAATTAAAGTGTGCCATACTATCTGCTTTGAGGCTGCTGAATTTTAGAGTCACTGAATTTTCCTTTGTTTATGATCACAAAGACAAGTGACTGTAGGAAAATATAGGGTACAAACATCGACCAGTTGATTATGGGTATGTATCTGGCTAGGGGGCAATAAAGTCTACTGATTTACAACTGAATGTTGTTTAACCGAGGATCTGCACATGACCAAAACAAAACCAAGTCACATAAGAAACCATGCGTTCTTCTATAAAGGTTTTAACCCAGAAACAGCTATGTAAGGGTTTCTGTTTGGAGCGATTGGTTGGGTGATGGTGGCAGTCAGAGGTTAAAGACGCTGTGTCAGAGTCATAAGGGCTCAAACTTTATCGGCCTGTACATCAATACTTAACAACCATACAGACAGACAGATCAGTGTGACATGTCAAACACAGTTTAATGGGAATTCTACAATAACATTCCATATACGTTTTTCTGTAATATTGTGCAAATCACTTAGAATTTGTAGAAAAAAAAGGTTGAAATGAAAAGAAGAATGTGCCATCGCTGACTTTATTTTCAGATGATTGGAGTGTATAGCACTTTGAGTGGCACTGGTGATCAAACTGTTTAGTTGTAGTTGTGTAAGTTGTGGTTTGCAATGAGCTGCAAAGGCCTGGAACACATTTAGGGCTGTACTTAGTGTGATGATGTCATTTAGAGATAAATCCTGGAGCTAACAGTAGCAACTCCTAGAAAGCTGTGACACACCCCAGCTGATTTTAAAGACATACCGGCACATTTCTCTACTCAAAGAACCTCCGCATTCATGTGGAGCTCATTTTAATTTACAATCTGAATCCATAGTTGAATCCATCTTCTTTTAGTGTGAATTATCTCTTAAAAAACGATAGTAGATCGATAGGCGAAAGTAGTAAGGTCTTGTCTTTGGAAGATTCATGTCACAGCCCCATCTAGTGGCAAGATACAAATAGTGCATCAAATAAAAAATACTACTTGTAATAATAATCTATCTATCTATCTATCTATCTATCTATCTATCTATCTATCTATCTATCTATCTATCTATCTATCTATCTATCTATCTATCTATCTATCTATCTAGGGTGAAAATGAGAAAGGAGAGGAGGGAAAGAAGACAGCAGTGGACGTGCTAAAACTCCAGGGTTAGGGTTAGGGGAGTAGATGTGTTGCCTGATGTTGGGTCTCCCTTGGGTCACTGCCCTGTAACTTCTCAGTTCTCAACCAAGGCAAGTACATCAATAATAAATACACTGCAGTACCTTTATTGTGAAAAGTGACAACATGCACACACAGATGTTCGCAAATACACGCAGAATACCTTATTGGTGTGTAGCACGTAATAAAAGCTCCTGAGCATTATTTAGCCTTTCAGGTGGATGATTGGAATTAAATGATACCATGTTGTCATTCACAAAAGCAGAATACCTTTTGAAAATCATCTGTCTATGTGTTGTGTATATTTACCTCCAGACAATATTCACCAGGCTCATTGTCTTCAGAGTTTAACTGAGATGTCTTACATTTCTCCTCCGGTGCCATAATGTCCCAAAGCAAAAGTATTTCCTGGCATGGAATATGTTTGAATATGCTTGAAAATTCAGCCTGAAGACAAACTCCCAGTTTCCCCAATATGTTTCTGCTCCACCTGTTTACATGCACAAATTTGCCTTCAGGCTTTGAATTAGTGTCATCAGCGCAGTACTGGTGGGTGATGGATTATTAACAGATGGATTTGTGGAATTCAGCACTGCAAACAGAGAAAGTAATTGAAAAATCTATTTAGTGACTACATTTATTGTTGTGTTGCTGAGATGGATCAGTGAAATGACTGATCAAAGTATGGATGTCTCAACTGGGCTTGACTCCTCTGGGATTCAGTGCAGCTGAGGGTAAACTCTATTAAGGCTAAAGGGATGATCCAGATGATTTTGCTGAACTCACAACTGTGCTCATTCATAAGTTATGATTGTGATGTTTGGATTATTTAAAGTAGCACAGTACCTTGCTTTTCTGCCCTCTGGAATTCTATTTTCAGCAACATCAGAGCTTCAAAGAAAATAAATATGTACATACTCCAACATTACAGTTTTTATTAAGTTGAGCTGATATTTTGAATAAAATTCCTCTTTACCGTCAGACTGCAAAATTGCATTCCAACATTAGCAATTTACCATTTGTATTGAATGAACCTCCCTGTCCACATTTTCTTTGAAATTTAAGACCAATGACTTTTAAAAGATACTGATGTTCTTCATTGGTTTAAGCACCTAAATACCTGTAAATGTATATTTAGCATTTACAAGTAAAATCATGTGATACATTTATACGCTGATTCATTGTTTTTGCAGGAGCCCAAGTGCATATATTTTGAATGTGGGCGCCCCCTAGAACCTCTAACCCTGACAGCATGTAAAACAAAAACTATCCACTGATCATTTGAAGCTGCTTGTCATGCAGGTTCCCATCCAAGACAGACTCATACACCTGCTTGTCTTGTCCTCTACTTCCTTATCTGATTTGATGTTTTATTGATTCAATTTGCTTGTCTGAGGGAAAAAAGACAAAACACACACACACGCACACGCACACGCACACACACACACACACACACACACACACACACACACACACACACACACACACACTCACACACACACACACACACACACACACACACACACACACACACACACAGTTGTGTTTATATCACTTGTGGGGACATTACATAGACTTACATTCATTTCCTGGAGCCTTACCCTTACCCTAACCCTAACCACAACCACTATCTGCCTATTCCTAACCCTGTACCTAACCTAACCTTACCTAACCCATAACCCTATCCTCAGTCTGCACCCTGAAATTTAATGATTTACATTAAGGGGACCTGCATTTTGTCCCCATAAGGGAGGTCAGTCCCCACAATGTGACTGTGTAAACAGATTTTTGTCCCCACAACGTGATAAATACCTATTCACACACACACACACACACACACACACACACACACACACACACACACACACACACACAAACCCCTAAAATAAAATAATAATAACAGGAGGCAGGATTCAGAAGCTGGAAATACCAACTGTTTATTTTCTACTTTTTGTGACTACAGAAATGTTGAAACATTTGAACACTGAAAAAAGCTGGATGACATCATCACTTGCTTCTCAATTTTCTTTCTTTTTTTTCATTTGCTTAGCAATCACAACAGATGATATTGCACGGCACTGAGAAAGCAGTAGCAAAGCCTGGGAAACAGCTATGACAAATCAAGTCATGAGACATGGAGTTATACATCTGAGAGTAACACGGACAGTATTGCCTCTCTGGCATGCACACGCACGCACGCACGCTCACACGCAGGCACTCACGCGCACGCACACACACACAGACATACTGATAACTGAAGAAGCATTGTGAGTTGAGCAGGAGGTCAAAAGAAAGAGATCAAGGTTGACAAGAGCACAAGGCTTACGAAAGCAATGAGATTTCATTTTGAAATGCAAGTGCAAGATGAACTACTACGCTGTAATCTATTCCTAAATGTCTATGACAACAAATATGCTTGTTTATCAAAACCCTTCAAGCATCTTTGTGTGTGAATAGCTGGAGGACACCCCTCTGCGGGTGAGAAACTAGTTCCCCAGCGTTAAGAGATCCAGATGATTGTCTTAGGCGCCGCAGTATTATTATGAGACTTGTAGCCAAGCTACCAATCATATGGGAACTCCTTATGGACAAAATAAATAACAGAAAATGTGAAAACGGGGAGAAAATAGATCCACACTGCATCATCCATTCCCTCTTTAATACAGGCCTTTGTAACTGTTATGCACCTGTATTTTGCGGACAAAACTAACATTCTCCATTCTGTGACAGTTTGACTGCAGGACATGCCGATGAGATCTGTCACGGACATGTTGGTGATGACCTTCAGTCCTTGGAGACACTGTGTGTCTGTGCCGTCTGCATGACAGAGAGGAAGCAGTACACAGTAAGGCCTCTGACAACCAGGAGGAGTCAAACTTAATGTTGTGATATGCACCAACACATTCAGACACACCAGCAGTACATGCACATTTTAACAATGGATGAACACAAGGAAATACTGGTAAATGAGCACAAACATGCACAAACTCACATACCTTAGCGGTGGGGTTTGAGTCGCACACGCACACTCGCTCTCATCCACAGTCAGGAAAAGAAAAGAGCAATCCAGGTCATCGTCCCCACACACACGCACACACTGATTCCTTGGTAAGGTTGTTTGCAGTTTTATTAGACTTTGCTCATAGTCATTACACGAGTACGTACCAAAAGAACAGATACTAGGTGGAGTGAGGCGGCAGTGCCACGGCAATAAAAACAGACCCAGCTCCGTGGCACAGCCCCTGGCAGACCGGCTGCCCAGCCAACACTCCACCTCACTCTGTGCATGAGACAGCAAAGTAAGCGGGACTTGCAGCCCTCGTTTCAAATGCTTCAGATTGTACATTGAACAGGAGATTCCCCACATGGTAGAGTAAGCTTGTCTACATAGCCCTACGCCTTCTACATTCTATACCCGTGCGAATGGCAAATCAAAACTCAACAAGTCTACCTCACAAATGCCAGTGCTTTTCAACGTTATACATATTTTTTTTTCCAATTTTTGGTTTGTTTTAAAAATCTTTGGATGTGCAGTAATACCCAGAAAATAACTGTTTTTAAAAAGTCAAAAGAATAGAAAAAACACACACACGTACACACTGCTTTTTGCCAGCTGTTGAACAAAGTAGCTCCCGTATAACTTTGTCTGCATTGGCAAATCAACTGGATTTCTGGCAGTGTTTAAAACACACATTGAAATGCCGGCTAGGATTTAGCTGAAGAAGAATACAAACTACTCCTTTGTTATATCTAAGCGTGGGAAATAAGGCTGTAACATAAAACTGTCTTTTTTGTGTCTTTTTTTTTCCAAAAACCTACTATATACAAATCTAGAGTTTCTACAAATGCATAAATTAAAGCAGTGGTTAACCATTACAAAAATGCAATTAAATTAAAATCACAACACAGAAGTAGAGAAAAGGGAAAATATGAACACAATATCACAGCAGTTGGTTTTACCCTGTAAAAGCAATAGTCTACCATCATAATATTGGCATAACCCAATGTCTGATAAAAAATACGCTTCTCCCTCCATCCCTTAAGTTTCAAACATCAACCCTGAAACTTGTCCTCCGTGACTTGAAACAGAGCACTTCTGCCGAAAAAAACAACTTCAAAATAGATAATCATACAGCTTTTTGAAGTAACAATAACAGTAACCACACGAGTGGAGTTCTGCCTTACTCACAGATAGACGTCTCAATGCAGAACTCAAAGGAATTATTACTATGAGGTATTCAGAGACATTAGTAAAGACATGCACGGCCAGAGTGCTGGACCTTCCTACACACAGCAGAGAGACAAGGAAGGTTGGGGGAAAGAGGGATGGAGGGGTAAAAGGGGGCAGGGGAGGGGAGAAACAAAGACCTTTGGTTTAATCTGTAGAAGTGGACAACAGAAATTCCTTTGGTATGTTTTCATTGCATGGTTGCGCTGGCGAAAGCACCACGGTGTGATTAAAAAACAAAAACAAAAACCTTTTCCTTGTTTCTTCAGTAGTGGCCCTTCTACAGGCTGAGGTATTCACAGAGTCAAAGGTGAGAGGTCAACAGCGGTTTAACACTTTGGTTCAAGCAAGGCACTCGTCCTGGGAGTTTTAGAAAGATTGCAACACGTCTGCTTCTACTTTCAGGAACATGTCTGCCTATAGTTGAGTCAACAATTCTGCCCATGGCTACGTCAGCTTGTCTGCCTATTGTCGTGTAAAGATGTCTGACCTATTTGGTGGGTCAATGTCATCAACCTATAGATACACACTAGGGCAGGGCCAAGTTGGGAAAAAAAAAGAGTCTGGTGGGATACTCCATCAAATTCACATAGATTATATTGAACTTCATCATGAACCAAAATAAAACTTTGATTTTTCATATTGCTGTAATGTCAGCTTTTACATTTTCATCTCACTTTTCTGCCATTACAGTGGCAGAAATGAATCCTTTGGTACTGCTATCAAGCACAAACAAAGCCTGATCACATTGCTCGGGTTCCCAGTACCCCCGCAGGCACCTGCGTGGCCGCTTGTGTGTATCTATGGCCAGATCAGCATATCTGCCTATAGCTACATCAGCATGACTACCTATGGAGCTGTAATCAGAGCACAGATGAAGCAAGAGCACGCATAGCAGGGGTTGCATGGGTTGAGTGCAGGTGGGAGTGGGAGAAAGAAAGGGGAGAAGAGAGGAAGAGAGAAAGAGAGAGAGGAGATGGGGGAGGGGAGACACACAACATCTTTTAACACCACTCATAGAGGCCGTGCAATGAGAAAAAATCTTTGGTTATCTTTGGTATCATCAAAGTGATAGAAATCACGTATGGAACTTGAGTGAGGTAGCATCTTTGGTTCACACTATAAAACATCAGCAGGTCTTGACACATTTTTGTTTCTTGTCGTCTTTTTTTTTTTTTTCTTTCAGAGATGAAGAGGCAGCTCTCTCTCGCCTCTCCTTCAGCGCTTCTTCTGATGAATGTAGAGCTGCTAACCCTGGCCACGAGGAGGATGACGGCAAGGGGCCAGCTCAATATATTTAATGATGTGCTGCCCTGGGCCAGCCCTGTGTAGTGCTTTCCTCCTAGTGCTGAAATGCATAGCTTACCAGGAGAGTGGAGGCAGGATGGACGGGGGGAGGGTTGGGCGGGGGAGGGCGGCTGGGGATTGGCAGCAGGCAGGGTGTGGTGCTTTCGTATTCAGGTGACGAGCTGACATTGCTGTGTAAGTGCCTGAAAGCGATTTGATCATTGGTATCATCCCCTCCACCCAACATCTTTGATGAGGAGGGTAAAAGCAAATAGACCTACGTCTGAAACACACAGGGATGACGGAGCGACGCTGAATGCTTATTATTAGAGTGGTGACACAGTTCAGCCTCAAAACACCCCCATCAGAAGCTGTCTGTCTCCCTCACAGTGTCGAGACCACACTTAGAGCATCCCTTTGCCAGGAAAACACACTACTGGATGGATTAGTCTTTGTTTGCCACCTGCTGGTATTTGAACACATCAGCTTGAGCTAAATCTGCAGGCATAAGCTGAACAGGTTTACAGGAGGTGATCCATCTTCACAATGATTTACAGGAACATTCACATAGACGGTTCGTAAAGATATAACTGGAATATTTGGTTTCATCCAAGAAGGCATCTACAAGGCAAATGTCAATAGTTAATTTTCAGGGTTGTGTGATATAATATTTCCATTTGTACGGAGCGTATATTTAAGGATGACTCAAAATGTTGTTTGTACCATAAGCAGTAACATTCTCTTCTTTGTGGCTCCTAACAGTCAGTCTCAGGAGGTAAGGGAGGAAATGAGGTAAAAATACTCTTTAAGATTATCAACTACAAAATATATTCTTTGGTCAAATTACTTCGTAGCAGGTTCGTAAGTGGTTTTATTTCTAAGCTGCATGAGAGGCTTCAGGGTGTAGAAGGCTTTGGTTTCTCTTGTTTAAATTATTCAACGTTTCAGCATGTTGGAAGAAAGCACTACCATGTGGGTTGAGGTTAGGGGTTTCTGGTTTGGTTTAAGGGTTGGGATTTTGGTTTTGGGTTAGCAGTCTACACATGGGCATTCCCCTGTCTGCCTGGAATGCTTGATAGAAAGACAGACAGCTGGAGAGACAGGCAGTCCACCGCCACTGATCCAAACCAGGCTGCACAACAGTCCACTCGCTCCTGTAGGATTTTTTTTTTTGTCTTTAAAGTTGATTGGCCAATCCCACCGGAGCTCCACATTCTGGCTGTTTTTCAAAGGTGTGGACAGCTTCAGATCAGACTGCCAATAGGCTGATTAAACCTCCATTTAGGGACCCATCATTAAAACCAACCAATCAGATTAAAGATAAGGATGGCGAATGATAGATTGATACCGAGGGGGGAGGTGTGGGGGGTGTAGTAAAGCTATAGACCAGTGACAGTGAGTGTGTGTGTGAGGGGGAGGGGGTAAAACTATAGTCTTTTTGCAGTATGTTACACATAAACGTGTTGCTGAAACAAACATTTCAAAGCAGGTCAAAGAAGTCTTTGGTTTGTTTTTTCATCTTTGGATACTATAAATATCAATATAGTACAGGTTTAAGGGCAAAACGTTGCTTCAAGGTCTTTTTAAGTTTCTCTTTGTTTCTCATAAGTTTTAAAGCTTTTCCACCGAGGTTGAGTCAGTCCATGAGTTGGTCAAATCAGTCCGTCTTCAGGCTTTGGTGCAGGCATTGGGGCCAGAGTTGACTGAGTGACCGGAGCCGTCGTCCACCCACTTATCTAGGCTCCGGCGGCGTGCGTTCATAAAGAAGTTGCTGACAGTGGCCAGCTCGAGGCCCAGCTGCTGGGCAATGGTGACCTGCAGCTCTTTGGATGGACGCTTGTTCTCCTTGAAGATGGCGTGGAGCGTCCGCCGCTGCACATCTGTGAACACCAGCCGGGGCTTCTTGGTCATGTTGCCCCGCTCGCTCCTGCCGTGGTCTTGTTCCTTACGCTTACATGCTGTGGAGAATTCAGGAGAGAGACAGAGAGTGTTTGTGAGAGAGGGCGGACAATACTTGTGTGAAAACAAGATATTTATTTCAGAAATCTGGTGTGACAATAGTCTCTCCATCACACTTTGACCTTGGATTAAAAAAAATAGTTGTGAATAAATCCATGGCCTGGCCCATGAATTATCTCTGTGGCTCTCCTTCACAGCAGCTTAACGCAGAAGTCTGCTTCATTCATTCTAACTGCCACTGATGTGAGTATTTAAAATACCAATATTTGATATTTTCCAATCCATTTGGACCAAAACAAACTCTAATATGAATTAATTTGGTGCACAAATGTGATAGATACTTATATAAAGATAATTCAGGGACTTCCCTTAACTTTTGAGACCACAGCACTCAAAGCACTTTTGCTTTTAGATTGTAATTTTGTCCTGTAATTTATGAGCGACATCAAGAACTGAATTGCAAACAAATATTTTAACACTTAAATGTCTTAAACATCTGATTTGAATGAGAGGCCCTCCCCTCTTTTTTAAATTATAAGATAACAGTTAGTACGTTTCAGTATATACACTGTATTACTTGCTGTGTACTGTGCTCCTGTAGTGATAGAAAGGACACTGAAAGGAGTGTAAAAGCCACATTTATCATTGTGTCTCCAAATGCTAATAAGACACTTAGTCTGTCTGATATAACTTTGCACAGGATCATGTCACAGTCTGCAGGCTGGAAGCAGCGCTCCAAACACCAAGACACTCTTTCACTGAGAAACCCGCTAGGGTGCATGGGAAATAATAGCGTGTTGTCAGGGGCCCCATGGAGTAGCATGGGGCCCCATGGTCTGCTGCTGTTGAAGAGGCAGGCAGGAAACCAGCCATCCAGGGAAAAATGAGCGCTGTCTGCGGTGCTGAAAACAACAACACGCCGCAATATAGGTTCTCCCACCGCTCTGAAAAAATGAACTTCAGATCATCTAATATCGGAAAGAGGAGCTTGGAAATCCGTTTGACAGCAAATCAAACCTCCCTTCACCCGATCTCGTTGTTTTTTTCATATTGTTTTTTCCTTTTAAACCCTGGAAGCCCTCAGCGATCTCACTGTGGCTCACCGGTGAGCAGAGACCAGGAGGGGGCAGACGAGGGTCGCTGGAGAAAGGCCGAACGTGGACTCAACGGGGAAATTCATGAACAGCATACTGTGACCACGAAGCAGTCCCTAAACCTGAGCTGATTCATTTTGCAAAATGAACCATGTGAGTAAAAACACCGTATTACAAAAATCAACAAATCACAGTAAAGTACGAAGAAGATAATTCAACAAACCAATGAGATTCAGACGCAGTTTGGAGCCAAATAAGGACAAAATATGCCAGAAAGGATCATTTTAAGCATTTCACTGCACTATAAAAGCGACTCATTCTATATTAGACGAGCAGTGTGTATGTCACCAACAGTGCGTTTAAAGAGGCTGAATAATTCATGTTTTTATCATCATGTTGTTGATCTGTGTCGTTGCCTTCCAACCAAAAGTAGCAGTAGGAAGAGATCAAAAATAAACAGAATTATTAAATCAAGCAATAACCTCGTTTTAGCCCCCCCCCCCCGTGTGGTAAAGTACAGTGCAGCGACCTCTACGCATGACCATAAACTCGAGTACAATAGTGAGTATGAGCAGCCCGGTGTCTCCAGCGCTGGTAAATATTAACAGAGAGTCGGAGCCCCGCATGTAAAGGCTGCTATAAATCAGCCGGAGTGAAGGCCACTCAGACAGCAGGAGCCACCACAGAGCGGCCCGGCCCCGGCACAGGAGGCCCGGGCAGAGAGGCAGCTTTCCCAGGGCCAGGGGACATAACAACGACCTCGTTATCACGCTAATCACACACACACACACACACACACACACACACACACACACACACACACACACACACACACACACACACACACACACACACACACACACACACACACACACACACACACTGCTGCTGCTCCCGGCTAATCATTACAAACACAGAGATAACTCCACACACCCGAACAGGCTGCACACAGTGGGCCCACTGACACGGTGTGACGATAGTCCTGCGTTTCATAATCTCACAGAGAACAACAAACAGACCTCTTCTTTCTGAAGTCATTCATTCTGTCCTGTCCTAACGCACAGCTGCCTGA
The DNA here is from genome assembly GCF_039877785.1 of Chaetodon trifascialis. Taxonomy (NCBI): domain Eukaryota; kingdom Metazoa; phylum Chordata; class Actinopteri; order Chaetodontiformes; family Chaetodontidae; genus Chaetodon; species Chaetodon trifascialis. The sequence continues at coordinate 21,609,888 of NC_092056.1, forward strand.
TCCAAACCTCTTCCCTTCTATTCAAGCAAATTCAGATGAGTAATTGAATGCAGGGGAAAGGCAGAAAAGGCCCGAGATTAATTTCAGAAGCCTAAAATCAATAAGTAGCCTATATCACATCTACTTCAGCGCACGATCACATATCCAGTTCACCTAGAAACGAACGGATCGATAACACGGCGCTCGGCCTATTCTTTCCAAATTAATTTAGTTTTTAACTGTGAAATCTTCTCCCTCTCCAAACCCTTTCAAACAAAAATATGGAATTTCATATAGAAAGTTTTTACTGTTCATGATTATTTTTTTTCTTACAAAAGGTTCAGATAAAACGGGACAGGGCATGACACGTGCAAGGGAAGGCGAATAGGTAGGAAATATGAACACAGCTGAAGAAGGCCTGATACAGTTATTTTCCCAGTATAGCAATATGAATCAATAATAATCAATAATAATCAATAAGCCACTGGTCTGACTCTAGTGTGTTTTAATTATATGCCGATCACACGAATGATCAAACGATGATCGAGTACAAAACCAGCTTCCAATTCAAAGGAGATTTTCAAAACTCATTTGCAAAAGTAAATGATAAAATCTCATCTTCAAACCGCAAACCCGCATCCAGAACACACACACGCTCGCCCGCGAGCGCGGGGTACGCAGCAGCAGCAGCAGCAGCAGATGAGAAAACTGAAAAATAATCTATTGCGATTACACTTACGTGCACTCGCGCGAGCATGCACGCACACACACGCGTAGACGAATACACGCACTTTCCACTCTAAGTGGCCGCGGCCTCACTTTTCAAAAAGCCAAAAAGCCCATTTGTAGGTCATTGATCGGGCCTATAAACGTTTCAGAAAAAACCCACTGGGTGTCTGTGAGCGCGCACGTGCGATTTGGGCCTCATTGTGCGCCCTAATTGACTCGTGCGTACCTCAGGGACAAATTAATACAGATGTCTATCAGTTAATTAGAGAAACCTTAGTCAAGTCAGGGTTAGTTTAGCACCAAAACACAAACACGCGCTCCTGATTCTGTTCTATGGTGAAGTTAAATCCTCTGATTGGAGCAAAGTGAGAGACAAAGCCCATTCCACTAAATAATGCATGACTTCAGCTTTACTTGACATTTAAATTCAGTTCATCACAGACTCTCAAGAACACGTGAACACACACTTTTCTCTCTCTGTTTACACCAAGGGCAACACCAAAAAGGCTGATCAGTTGCATCTACACCAAAATAAACACATTCCTAACGATTTCTGGGTGAAGGATCAGCTTACGCTTGCAGTCCAGCGGTCGATATTTTGAGGTAAAACGACATGGGCGCTTGTTTCACACAAGCCCAAAATCAGCGTGGAGACCGAAAAGGGATGCGTATTGATATCAGGCCGCTTATTTGGTGCACGGGCATCAGCTTGGTGGAGCAGTTTCAACTTCACATGTTGTTTAGCACACTGTATGGAGCTGGATTTGACCCCCTCCACCAGACATAAATCTCTCATTTGGAAACCAGGGGCGTCAGGTCATGAAAGCCTAAGGCAGGTTTAATTTCTGGAGACATGATGTTATTTTGATAAAGAACTATCAGCCTAGAGGGAACATTTGTCCTGAATGCTACCCTGATGTGATCCTTGAATTACACTTACAGTAGACTGCTGGGAAATCTTTCTTTTTTTCACTCTTATAATAACAACTACAAAATCAGTTTTCGTTCCCAACCCACTCGACCCATTGCCAAAATAAAGTAGCATTCAGGACTAATGATCCAGTCTGAGCGTCTGTTTTTTTCTCAACAACACATTCAGAGGATGAAAACAAAAAGGGGGCTTTACCGAGGCTTCGCTCACCTGCGAGCCTGAGCGCACTCATGCGTTGGAACTCAGGCTCCTGCAGCCATTTCCACATACGGCGGAAGGTCTCTCTACCGGACTTGAGCTTGGACCAGGGTTTGGGGTTCCTCAGCAGGTCGGACAGGGTTCCCTGGGACCTGCACAGGACCCGCTGGGCAAAGATGGCCTGAGGGATGCTGTAGCGCTTCAGCTCCGTGGTGATCCTTTGCGCCACCTCTTTGGTATTCACCTCCTCCATCTGTCCCCCAGAAACACCACCGCCACCCCCTTGTTGCACGGGCCCGGAGGCCTGCTCCCGGCTGTTCACCAGCCCCTGGCCGTGCCCCTGTGCGCCTAGGTGAGCGTGTGGGTGGTGGTGGAGGCCGTTGATTTGTACCATGCCCGCCGAGGAGCTCATGTGCTGCTCCGTGTGTCTGCCGAGCATGGCCGGGTGGTGAGCCTCAAACCCGCTGGGGGTGAGCATCTTCTCACCAGGCATGGCGGCACCGGGATGAGCGTAAGGAGGGATGCCAGCCTGGGTCGTGTGTATGCTGGCCAGACCGGAACCAGACAGCGGGGAGAGGCTCTGGCCCATGCAGGGATCCTTGTGATGATATGCGGGATACAGACTGTTCATAGGCGCCAGACTCCGGTCTTCTCGCATCAACGTGAAGCTGCCGCTGACATTTCCGGGGATCCTCTGGTGCGGATGAGGGTGAGGATGATGGGGATGGTGGTGGTGGTGGTGGTGGTGATGCGGAGGAAACTTTTCGGACACGGTGGAGATGGGGGGTAAGGGCTGCAGGGGGGTCAGGGTTGTGTAAGTGCTGCTTGCACTCATGCCAGGGGGGGCTTCACACATGCTGATGGCCGGATGCAGGTGTCCGGGGTGGCTGGGGTGATAGTCTCCGCTGTCCAGCAGGGTCGCCATGCCCATAGCGCGGTGGCTCAGACCCCGGGGGGTCGAACGAGAATGTGGACTGTGGCCACTCAGCAGCTCTCCGTGACCGGCCACGGACTCATGGCTCACTCCGTGCAGGTCGCCAATATTTTCCATCGACAGCTGTGCGTTCATGATCCGGGCAGCGCTGTGGACAAACCATCTATCTGACCTACCGCAGTTAGCTGATGTCCAGAAGTCCACACGTCCAGTAAAGTTCAATTTGCTTTTGATGCTATTTTCCCTCTTGGAGCAGCTTCCTCTGCTACTGCCTCCTCTCTGTCCTTATTCACCAATTAGATTTTTTTCTCCTACCTCTGACGCTTTTTTTGCAGAATGGGAACTCCTTTTCCGAATCCTTTTTTTCTTAATATTTTTCTTTTATTTTTTTTTTTTAATTTTCTGGTTGTCTTTATGATTCAAGCCCCCCCACCGCCAACCAACTGTCCTTGCGCTCCGGTCGGGTGCCGCGCCATCTCTCTAGTTGTGTGTCTCCAGCCCCTCTTCCACCGCAGCACAGATCAATGTCTGCACATGCGCACTGCGAACACTCATCTCCTCCCGTACTCTCTCTCTCTCTCTCTCTGTCTCTCTCTCACTCACACACACACACACACACACACCGCCCCATTGCTCTGACGTCAGCTACCTTATTAAGGAAGGGAGGTATCAAACCGCCTACTAAAAGCTGTTCTCCTCAATAAGCCATATTCAGCAGCCTTTAGCCTTCACTGAAATGTTAAAAATGCAAATAGACGGATGTCTAATAAAACGCTCTCAGGATCGACCAGTGGAAATGGACTGGATGCAGCATCTAAAGTTTGATTGCCAATTGTTATTTAGAAAATGTTAAATTCATTAGGGCTGTAATGGGGCTTTATCATCAGTCCTCCTTAAATTATTAGCTGCAAATGAAGTAAACTTCCTGGTTCATTTGGAGTTGATTTTTAACTGGTGAGGTCTGGGATTCAAAACCTCAAAAGCTCCCGTGAAAATACGCTGAAAACACGAGAGGCTTCGGGGATTAGAACAAAGCGTGATGATTTAATTAGCCGCTGAAGGGCTACCACTAAAGTTAGATCATACACGGACACCTCATAGATCCATTCTTTCATTATTAGGCTTTAGCTGCAACCCCACCCCCCGCCCCCCGCCCCCTGACAAATATGTGGCGGTTTAACCAAACGAGGAAGACTGCACTATCTTCCTTTTTGACAGAAAAAGATGAGCAGATGTGTCTATTGTTCAACCATTAGGCCTAACGAACCAAGCCCAGCCTTGTGTGTGTGTGTGTGTGTGTGTGTGTGTGTGTGTGTGTGTGTGTGTGTGTGTGTGTGTGTGTGTGTGTGTGTGTGTGTGTGTGTGTGTGTGTTATTTGCAGTTACACGCATGCACATTCTTAAGTTTGGGAGTAATTAAAGAAGAAAAAAAGGTCTATACACAGTGACACTAAAAATAAAACACCAACATGTTATTTATTTAAATAAGAGAATATTTATTTTGTCGGCAGAAACTTCCAGATGATACAAAATTCACACATATGTTCACAGCATCTCTTTCTATAAAGTGGCCATGGCCTTGGAGGAAATGACATGCTGACCCATATGGTATCCCTGTGTTGCTGTGGTGCATTATGCTGCATGAGTGTTAAACTTCCCTATAACCTGCAGCCGGAGAAAAGCCGGCCCCTGCTTACATGTCAGGGGCCGTTTAGCCTAATAGAGCGGTAGCGCAGGGCGTCCTCAGCCGGCCGAGGTGACAGCTTGCAGCGGTCAGTGTCCTGCTGGACCCCCTACTGAATGAGGGACATGTCAAAGGTGACGCTTCAAGACTCCCAAAGCCAACATCTGCGGGGGGACAGATTAACCTTTCAGACTTTTCCCTGTCCTGGACCTGCTAGGGGCCCTGCATCTGTCATGGTCCCCACAATAGAGCCAGCGCTCGGTTGAACGAGTTAAATAAAAGAAAAGAAAAAAAGAGAGAAGAAGTTAAACTGTCTCTGATGTGAAGTCAATGTCAACGGCGTGTGTGTGACGTGTGTCGAGACAAAAGGACACTAATTCCTCGAAGTGTGGCTGTCCAACCGTGTAGTCCTATGGACATAATAGACTTTGGAGGCAGACAATTAGGGCTGACAAGAGGGAAACAGAAACAACGTGAAAACACACACACACACACACACACACACACACACACACACACACACACACACACACACACACACACACACACACACACACACACAAAAAGTAATTAGAAATCATAATTCATGCTCCATATCGGGATGCATTTAATTAGATTTCAATCCAAACATTTTTTTCCCTTATTCTACAAATTAAATAACTCTCTTTCTGCTAATATAACTTTTATTTTTTCCACGTTGGCCAATTTAGTCTGTTTTTAACTTATGGCACACCAGCGCAGAGACTCAGAGACAAACGCATGTAAGAAGAGTATGAAAGGCCAAGGTTTGGCCTCACATGGCAGCAAGCCTCATCTACACATTCTCATACGGATCGATAGGCTCCTGCCATGTCTGCACGACCTGCGCTGTGTGTTTATGTGTGCTGGCTTTCTATATGGCCATTGTGCCGAGCGCGGCCTGGCTCTACAAGCCAGTGACATTTGCTTTGCAGAGAATATAAGGGAGGCGGTTATCTGAGAACTTCTGAAGGAGGATACATTTCAAGCGGGATTCAATTCAATTAGTGCAAAGGAGACAGAGGCACAGACCGAGAAGTTGTGCCTCACAGAGCCGTGCATGCATGCGCGGATGTGGTTATGCAGCCGAGGTTGGAAAAACGTGTTCTCTCGTTTTCATTAACCCCCCAAACAAACAAACAAACAAACAAACAAACAAACAAACAAACATGCGTCTGCGTCAGAGCAAAGTGAGGCCAGACATCGGGCACCTGAAGGCACTGTGTCGATTACTTACAGGTTTCACACTGATTATTAATCAGGGGCATCATTCCCGTGAAGCCCACAGCAGCATATCCAAGCAGAAATAATGCTTCGCAAAGAGCTCCGCGGATCAATATTTCTCCAGCTCTGCAAAGTGACACAGCGTTGCAAGCCTTATAGATGTTCAAAATGACAATTACAGCTTGTTTAGGAATAAGCCTTTACTAAATTGCATTTGGTGAAACTAAACTTTTATAAATGAGGCTACTTGAGTTTGGCCTATATGGTCATTCATGGCGGATGAGCCCATACGATATTAAGGGCGCTTCAATGAGGAAACTGAATTAGCCTTTTGAGAATAAATCACATGCCTCTTGTTTTATGCTTCTGAACCCACGATCTAATTTATTGGTTCACCTTTAAAGTCCCGAGTTCCATAAATATCGCTGTTCTGCAAATTTATTTTCAGACTTTTCCTCAAATCCTCCCCGAAAATCAAGACTGTAAATGAAAAATACAGACACAAGGAACGTTGAAAAATTTCATCAGATATGAAATTATTGCTCTCTGCGCACTTTTCGGAGAATGTGCATTGCAGTGTTTGTGGCTGGCCTTTACAGCATATTTGAAGTATAGGCCTTGAAAACACACCACACCGCACCAATCAATACTGAATAAAATTATAATTCCTGGAGGAACTCAGACCAAGGCCTTTGACTTGTTCGAATAAACAAACCTAAAAATATAGGTATTTTATATATACTTCGCGTGTGCATTTGTGTGTATATTTGATGTGTCTTAGAATTTCTTTTAAAAATTTAAATTAGGCAATTATTTAAATTAAAATGCGAATTAAAGGAAACCACATAAGTCTGTTTATACAAATTACAATAGTTTTAAGCTGTGCAGATGGCGTTATTTTAGTTTGAATGAATGTGAATAAAGGCATCTTGAGTTATAAAAATATCAATTGGAACTCGCTGATAAGCCAAGATTACATTAAGAGCTTAAGAGAGATCATCTTCTTTTTAAACTTCTTCAGTTTTAAATCCCGTATTAGAGCACTTAAGACGAGCTGGTGGAGTTTTTAAGTCAAAGCATGTGTAGAACATAAACAGGAACAAATAAATCGCAGAGCTGTAAAAAGAAAACGACTTTACTTCCCACAGTCATTGATTAAGGAATTTACTTTTTTCAATTTTCCCTAATTAATAAAAATGCCATCATGGCCGAGCAGCAGATGCCGGACCTGCTGCCTTGCTCAGGGGTAAATCAACTGCCTCTTCCCTTGTGTTATTCCGCGTCACTTGCTCTGATTCGTGCACTCATGTGAAATTAACAAGGCATCACTTTACATTAAGGTGTCCATATGCCGCCCAATTACGCGCTGTAATTTTGGTGAGACTCCAATTATGACCACAAAGCCGTGTCAACGATAGCCAAACCAACCCCACCGCGGTGCTCTAAATGTGCACTTCAAATCCAAATGACTTCTCTCAGACAAACTGTGGCTTTATGAACAGCAGTAATCAGTTTGGGGGAAATCACAAGGCGCCTTCCAAATTTCTGGTGGGATTGTTAAAAGTGTAGGATGATGTTGTATTTTATGGCGCCCTAATTTCTCTGCATTTTATCGTTTTAGCAATTACGATTAATTCGGCTTTTAGATGGCTATAATTGTAACTTGCCAATGAAACATATGTGACGTTTTGGGAATTGAATCACAATCACAGCTGTAGCAGATGACATAAGAACAATTTCCACACTGTGTTCTCTCACGTGTGTGTTTCTTTTAATGAAAGCCTTACCTCCCTAGGAACATTTCCCCATTAAGACACGTCTATCTTCTCGAATTTTGGGTCTTATAATTATTTCTTTCAGCACTGTGTCAAATGAGATTAACATTTTTCCATCTGATCACAGCGAGAGGGTGGGGCTGGTTTCTAATGGCACACTTGACAACATGTTTCCCAGCATAATCTTCCTGCTGCACCCTTTTCTTTACATTTATGAACCACATCTCATCTCTCAAGAGAGTCTTTACTGTGTCAGTTAAATGCATTGACGACGAGTTCATTTTTATTTTACAAAACAGCTACAGCTAGGTGCGTGCGCATGCACACCTATACTTACTCATATACTTTATTGACCAACAATTATTAGCAGTAGTTAAAGCTTCAGTCTCAATTTAAAAGCAGCTGTAAGTAAACTGAACCCGCATTTAAAATACGACAACTTGACTGTACAGGCGCACAGAGCTGCATTATGCACAAAATCAATCAGTAATTCGTTATAATATTGACCACTGCGGGCTTGACTCTGTATTGTTATATTGTTCAGTATTTAAAGACGCCGAATCTTTAATCAAAACCTCTCCTCCAGGAAGCCCGTGTGGCCATAAGCTGATGCCAGCATGCACATATGAAAGGCTGACGTGTGTCGCAGCTGCATGCTGAAGTTTGTGTGCAGATGTGTCAGAAACAGCCTGATGCTGTGCGTCAGACTTGGACGGCACTCTTTTGTCCACGTTTCTTCTCGACAGGGTGCAAAATGTACGCATTTTAAACTCCTCTTCTTCTGTGCCACGCATGAAAAACACACACTCGCACACGCACGAACAACGCACACACACGCACACTCTCACAGTGTAGTCCCCGACTTTACCGCAGGATCCTATTGTGTCATGCATCTTTAACAGCCTCCCAGCTCACTCCCATACAGCAGCGCACACAAGGACAGAGCCTCAATATGAATGCATAGAAACTCTTTAACTCCAACATAAGACTTGCAAAAAACAGAGGATGCGCTCACATCCGCGCGTCTCCTCCGTGTGCGTTTTCCCCGTCCCACCCTCACCCTCGTCCTCTTCCTCCGTCTTCCAGCTTTTCTCCAGAGCTGCCAGAGTCCCAAATCCTGACGAGGTAAACATCCTTAGCCGCTGCACGCGTCTCCGTTTCCAGACGCCAATTATCCGTTCGCAAAAAGCCTCTCTTTTCCTGCTGCGGTGCCGTGCTTCTCTCCGTGCTTTTCTCGATGCAGGCGCATTTGAATAGCTGGCCGGTGTTGTTATGGATCCGTGCGCACTGAAAGAGAATCAGTATGCAAATTGTTTCAGTATCAATCGAAAGGTTCGATCCGCCTGAGCGTCAGCCCCTTTGGCACGAGGGGCTCCTTTGCTGCATAAATGTTTATAATGATCTCATACATTAACACACACACACACAGGAGAGGAAATACTGGACTATTATTAAGATGTTACTAAAGTTATTCTTTCGCGGGATAAATAAAATGTAAATTTAGGGATGTAGCGGGATGTAGATGGTGCCTCAGTGCCGCAGACCTGCGGCTTAGCTCAAACACATTTTCATTAGCGAAATAAACACACACATGCAGTCACAGAGTATATCATATAAGTAGCACTAAAACGTTTATATGTTACAATTCAGATTTCATTTTTAATTTGTCTGGAATCACTGGGGATTTTCTATCTCTGCCTGTGTGAAAGTACAACCACAGTTTTGAATTTTAATGATGATGATGATTATTTTAACATCACACCACAAACTATATTTTACAGACACAGAAGTGTCACAACTTATCTTGTTTTGAAATGACTCATTGAATGTTGAATAGTGTGATATAGCCACAGTTAAATGGCAGGCATATGATTTGAATGACAGCAATGGTATGACATTTTCTGTCTGTTTGCCACCTTCTAATAATCTTACTTAAGCACTAAATGTAGCCTGGTGGAGTGTGACAGCGCTGATAAACACACTGCAGAATACAAGCACCTAGATGAGGATGGATAGAGAGAGGAAATGAAAAAGGGTAAATGTAAAATAAGTGATTGGGTGAAATGTATGAGTGCAATAGTGCAGGGGAGGAACTGTAGGAGGCACATAGGTGATAACAGGAGTGGGTCTGAGAGTTTAGGCTATCAAGAGCAGGACAGAGACGATGAAGGAAAAGAGAGGAAGGGCAACAAGAGGTGTGAGGAAAGGCTGTGGCAAGGGCCGGGAGATGGAGAGTGTGGCCAAGAGGAGATAAAGCATAGAGTCCGTTATCCATCTGTTTCAGGGTTAGGGTTTGACCAGCTGAGGGGGTCAGGGGTGAAGGGTCGCTGACCCGATACCCTAAGGGCTCCGTGGTCAGTGCGCTCGCAGGTACACACTGGGGACAGGATTATGAGGTAAACAAAACAGGATGATGTTTTTTTTTTGCACAGATGGAACAGCCAGCTCACAGAAAGACAGCTTTCAGTCAGTCTAATAAATTATTATTCATTCTCTTTAATGACAAGTCAAGAAAAGCTGAATACCCCCACAAGATGGCTTGATGCACAATAAAGATTTTTTTATGCTTTGAATGTGAAACACAGTTTGGTTTAATGCACTGAACAGGTGCATTAAACCTGCATCAAAATGTAGGCATTACTCAATATGTTGAATATCGTTGATTACACATCTCATGACCTCATGAGCAGATATTATGTAACTTATTGTTATTAACAATAATGTAAAGAGTTGTAAAGAGTGAGATTTTATGAACGCTAACTCCACATGTACAGCAGTAGTGTAGAGCCACATTCGACTGAAATGCTCAGAAGTGGATATTCCTGTTTAAACTTTAATAACTCTTTGGACACGAGGGTCTCTCTTAATCAGTTTAGATCCTCTCAGCCACTTACACTATAGGAGGTGCCATATTTAATAACTATCCACCTGTTCAAAGTGATGTGTGCACAGCACAGTGTATGTGAAGATTTAACAAGGTGCTCAGTGGTTAGGTCAGGGATTGCTGTCCTTTACTTGTGCCTGAAAATCTATATCTCGGAAAGGGGAAGGATTATATATTTTATGTCAACAAGAGACTGTCCTTTGTGTGTGTGTGTGTGTGTGTGTGTGTGTGTGTGTGTGTGAGTGGCTTAGCAGTGTGCACAGTAGGTCTCTGCGACCGTATGTGTGTGTCAAACTGTAGGTGTCGGCGTGTGTGTATCTGTGGGAAGTAAAGAGACTTCATTGATGTGGGTGTGTGCTATGGCTGTGGTGTCTCCAAACCTTTGCATACACAAGTTCACATATCCACCACTGAAAATTTCCTTTAATTTCTTATCATTCAGTCAATGTGGGTGTTACATTTCATCGACACACACAGACATTTTTTTTAAAGGATTCTTTTTGTCAGATTTTACTGGTAAACAGAAATATTTTCTCAATAAAATCAAACATTAGTTTGAAATTCTGCCAAGTTTAATTAGTGAACCTACAACCAAGTCAACATCAGCCAATCAGAGATGAGACCATTGTTGATGTAAAGTGTTTCCAGTATATTTTTGACATGATGGCCCAGAGTGGAGGTGGTGTGATGACAGCAAGGTAATTCAGCTGTATTTTCTGTTTGTTTGCACCTCTTTTTGTTTGCACATTACGAATACAAAGAGGAAACACAAAGAGCTTTTTGATAATAACCATGATAAAAAGTCAGATTGCAACATTTTTCAGCATGAAATTGCAGGCCAAGATTACACCGCAGGCAGCAATATCTTTTATTTTATTCATTTCCACTTCCCACTGTAAGTCAGCCTTGCCTGTTCGTCTCTTTGGCTGGTATTGTATTCGCCTTTGTGTCATCACCTTAACATGCACTTTCTGAGGAAAGACTGAATATTTCAGACTTTATCATTCAAATGAACCATTCAGATTCATTTTGAGAAATGATGTGATTGATTGTGGTCGTGATTGATCCCTGTCCAGCTGCTTGAGTCTACAGTACATATGTGTGTGTCGATGAGAACTCCACAGTGAGTCAGTGCAGGTGAGTCTATGAGTGTGTGTGTGTGTGTGTGTGTGTGTGTGTGTGTGTGTGTGTGTGTGTGTGTGTGTTGACAAAAATGTGGAAATAGACAATGCAACCTCTGTATTAATTGTGATTAATCACGCACTACATGGCGAGTACAGTACACACCGGAGTGTTTGGGTGTGTGTGTGTGTGTGTGTTTGGGGGCGGGGGGCGGCGGCAGGTGGAAGGATTAGTAGGGAAAGTGGCTGGGGTAAGGACAATGATAGCTGCATCTAAAAGAGGATTACATGGGTTCCCCCTGTCATCATGTACCTGCCATTATGGGATTATGGACACCACTTCCACCTTCTCCATTCAACACTGCAGTGCAGGACAAAGCCTTGAAAATACCTCCACACTCACACAGGCTCAAAGCCTCAACAGAGGAGGGAAGGAGGGTGGTCCTGTTTAGGTCAACAGGTAGACTGCATTATTAAGCTGCCTGCTGGAGTTTGGAAGTTAAGACAGTATGCGCTTGTGGTGCAAGCATGAAATTGTTCTTCGTACGGCATGTTTGGTGATTCGATTGGTAGTAGACAAGTTTTAGGTCTAGACATAGATGGTACACCTGGTCATAGAAAGTGCAATTTAAACTCATTGTATGCACACAAACACGCATAAAAGAGCATTATAAAGATCACTCATACACACACGAACACAAAACATGCTGGAAATACAGGCCTGCTACACATATAGACGCACATTTTATGAGAGAGAAGAATGAATGGAGCTGTGATTGCCTCCCACACACATACACACACACACCCTGTTGGTAATAGTGAATACTGATTTGACACAGTCTCTCATGATATCTATTGTTCATTAGTCATTGTTATCCCGCTTTGATGTAGCTGTAATGGGCTTTAGATGTGTGGACCGGCTCAATAAAGACTCCTGTTTAGTAACGGCCACAGTTTAAATGCTCTTAATGTGCTGCGAGGTGTGGGGAGGGGCCAGGAGCTGTAAATCACAGAGAAAGGTGGGGGAGCAGGGGGGAGATTGGAGGTGAAGAAAGGAGCGATTGGAGAAGAAAAAAGAGGAGAGGGGAGACGAAAGGAGAGGGGGGAGGGAGGAGAGGAGGTTCAGGGTCGAGGGAATGGAATCTGTGTGTGTGCATTCTGACGAGGCAGAGAGCCTCCCTCCGAAACTGCAGACGTGTTTACAGAGCACAGGTTCACACAGTCGCTCCTGCGAGAGCACACACAAACACACGCACGCACGCACGCCCGCACGCACGCACGCACGCCCGCATGCACGCACGCATGCACACAGAGTTTAGCCCTCTCTCTTGTTAAGGTGCTCCTGTGTCGTGTGCATGCTTACATTGAGTTTAGCATTGAGCTCAGCGACAGGGGATCATCTTTTGTAACTGTGCGTATGTGTGTGTGCACGCGATCTGCCTGGTTCCCAGTAGGGACAGAGCAAATAGACAGAGGCAGCTATCAGCCTCTCCATTGTATTCATCTGATCACTAATCTTCAATGGTTAAATCATTATCCATCCACCACCTTAGCAAAGGGCCAGGCAAACACTACTGGGCTGTCACCAAGCAGCACTAGTCCTTAATATGTTACTAACACACACATGCACGCACACACATCCACACCCCGTCACACACACATACAAACCTTATACATACACTGAACTCCACAATTGTTACATTACGTTTATGTTAACACTTGTTCTTTGCACAGGAATACACAAAGTGACAAAAATAAGCAAATGCAGGCATTCTATACATGTACACATATATGAACACACACACACACACACACACACACACACACACACACACACACACACACACACACACACACACACACACACACACACACACACACACACACACACAAAGCAAGAGTTGTTGCCATCTCCGGGTCTGAGGGGCCTCCATCACTCCCAGCAGGATACTCGGGCAAATCTAATTGCAGGTAAATGTACAGTGCTGCTCTCTGTGGCTCCTGTGTGGAGAAGATGGAAGGAGAGGCCCAGCGACATGGTTAGTATTGGTCGGGATGACTGATTGGCCCTGCCCTAACTACATTAGACTGTGGAGAAGTGGCTGGCTGTGCCTCTCTCTCACATACACACCACTGCTGCTACCCCACTCTCTCCCAGCAAGCTCCTCCGCTCCTTCAAAAAAGGCAAAGGTAGTTGATGGGGCTTTGGTGGGGCTGCAACATGGGGGGCGCTGGGTGTGACCCGTCCCCGCCGCGGATCCCTGCGTATCAGCCTCCAATAGAGAAGCCCACGGTTGATTGGAGCGTATTAGCAGGCTGTTGGTCTAGAGGTAGTTCAGGCCCAGCAGAGGGTTCTACCATCTAAGATGTGATCAGAGGTTATTAGCAGTAAAGAGCCACTGTGGATGAGAGGAGGAGAGACATCATTTACAGGGTCAGAGCCTGGCCGCCCAGAGCCGGCTGGGCAGTGCACGCACACACAGAAAAAACACACATGAGGCTACATGCACACACTGGACAGTAAAGGGCGGCTCATTACTCAGTGAGAGCTCAGGTTTCCAGCGTAGACCTCTCCATTAGACCCCCAGTTAGGGAGAAATGAATGGCTGCAGCTTCTCCGCACTCATAAACCATCCAACCATCCACAGCAGGAGAAAATGAGATACAAGTAAAAGGAGGGAGGGGATCTTAGAAGAGTAGAGTCTGTGTGTGTATGTGTGTGTGTGTGTGTGAGTGTGTGAGTGAGGGTAAGAGAGAGAGAGAGAGAGAGAGAGAGAGAGAGAGAGAGAGAGCGAGCGAGCGAGAGAGAGAGCTGAGGGGTCCTCAGGGTCTTTGAGATGGAAATGTCCAGCTGGCTGGCCGTCTGCTGCCTGACCCCTGAGCTCAAGGTCAAAAGCCAGGGCCCCCAACCAACCGGCCACTGACCAACACGCACCCATACAGTACACACACACACCCACACACACACACACACACACACACACACACACACACACACACACACACACACACACACACACACAGACTCAATATCCACACATGTTCATATCCCGCTTGTGTGTGTATGTGTCTATTTTTGTGTGTGCTTTCAGAGAGAGGGAGAGGGAGTGTGCTCTCTGCTGTGTGCGTGTAATTGATCATTTAATCTGGCTGACATCATAATCCCTGACGCGTGTTTAACTAACTGGCTGACCAGCGGAGGAGCAGAAGGGCTGAGTAATTATCTCATTTGGATACATTAATAACGAAGCATCACTCACCGTTACCTCAGCTCCACCGGTCCTGAATCAATCATAGCGAGCAGCGAAGCGTTTTTGCATGTGTGGGAGCGAAAAAAGAGAGAAAAGAGAGTGTGTGCATTGGTGTGTATTTATTCTTGTGTGTTCACACAGATATTTGAGGAAGCTGCATGGATGCGTTGCACCTCGAAGCAGAGCGTCGGCCATCACACAGCCCAACCTGCAGCAGGAGTGAGCTAAAATGGAGACTGGTGCATGTGTGTGTTGGCTTCTGTATGCATCTGCAGTGTCATGTCTGTGTGTGGATTTGTAGGAAAGCCAAAACGCACAAAAAATGAACCACAAATCAACAATATTGGCAGGGAAACAATCAAAGAATTCAAGCAAGAGATGGGAATATGAGAAGGATATGCGGTGTGCATCAAGGAACGGGCATAAGTGCACATTCAAAGCCAATTGCTCAAAGGATGGAGATCCACACAAATGGCAATCAAATTAAATGACAGCTGAAACAAAGAGAAGCGGTCCCACGCATGTGTCCTTGTGTTTGTGTGTGTGTGTGTGTGTGTGTGTGTGTGTGTGTGTGTGTGTGTGTGTAAGCGCATCAGGGTCTTAGGAAAATTATTGCTATTGATTTAAGGCGGAGAAACGTGGAAATGTTACCAGATGGGACATTTAGCTGTGAGTGGCTTCAGATGAGACGAGTCATCCTCGAAAGGCCAGGGCAGAGAGATGCAGCGAATGCACATCAAAACACCAAATGCTGTCCTGACCTTCGCTCAGGATGAATCCACAATTCACCATCACAATATCAGGTATATTAATTCATGTGCATGGAGATTTTAGCTTGTATGTTGGACTCAAGATGCCTGAATTTGCTTCAACTTATACGTACGTTGGACTTTAACTTGGATTTCTGTTTACGGTCTTAATTTTTTTTGTCATTTTATGTGTCTATTCTTAGCTTTAAAATGCATATAAAGCACATATGAACAGTAGCTGCTACGTGCAGTCAGCAGTGTATCTGATGTTCAGACAGTGAGTGGGTTTAAGTAAACAAAGTAACGCTGTGTGCTCACAGAAGCCACTGCACCAAACATCAGAAACTGGACCACAGAAAGCAACTCTTTGGAATTTACTACTAAAAAGTCAGACTTAGTCTGCAGTCGTACTGAACTACATTTACAAAAGTGCAAACTTAGTTGAAATTAAAGATTTTCTCTTGCTTATTTTTTGCTTTTACTGTTCTCTTTTGTATGCAAAAAGAATTGTCACAAAATAAGCAGCAGTCTCAGTGATAATGTGATCTCAAAATGGTTTGCGTAGATAGAATTGCGAGGCTTTGTGCCTTCACATGATGCCAAATAGACTAACAAACCCCATATTCATAATATTTTCATTGTGACACTCATGATGTTGAAACTAATGTATTTCAACTAGAAACATCTTTCTTAACCGCATCACATCCACCGTCTCATTCCTCATCAAGTAATCACCCATTGTTGGGTTTCAGGTGACGGTCACAGTTGGGTTAGGTTGAAGCACCAAAACTTTGGAATAGAAGTGTTGAGCTACACATGCAAACACACATATTAAACTGTACACTTTCAGACCTGTGAATGGATAACTAAAGGCACAATATCTAACATTTCAGCTTTAAAATGTTGAACAACAACTAGACCAATGATATATAGTTTTTTGAGTTCTGTACTTACATTATTCCAAATGTTTCAAACATTGTTCAAACCCAGAAAAATCCATAATTGTATTCAAGATAATGGTACAGTATGGTATAACGGTTTCATTTGGTTGCCTCCAGTGGCGACACGGGGAACATCCGATGATACATCAGAGAGATAGGAAGTCAGCAAACATGACTAAACTTACCGTGAATAAAACCTTAATGCATTACCTCGTCCATGAATTTTCTGCCTGATTCAAATCAGATAGATTTTCATTGACCATTGTGCTTGTTGAACAGTGCAGACAACAACTCCCATGATCCCATGCTACTTTAGCCTTCATCAAATTAAGTCTTTTGTTGTCAGTGTTTTGAAAGAGACCCTCGGCACCAGAAATTACACAGTGTGCATTTAACTAATGTTTGAAAATTACCATCAGGATGTAATGACTCCCTGTGACACAGTTTCATTGTATCAAGTGCCAATCACAAATCCCTTCGTTTGAGAGCTTTAATTCATCCTAATTTTTTTTAGAAGTGTTTCAGCCACACACTGCTGTTCAGTCTTGCAGTGCAGTTGTTTGAATTCATCCTTTATAGCAGCCCCCACCAGTGAGTGTGATCGTCACTGAGGTGGAGCAACAGGGGAGCTCAAAGGCTTTTCTCAAGAGGCAGCCTGATGGTAGAGGCAATGGGATTAGAGCTTCTGTTACCTCTGCAGGGTGAGTTATGTTTTTAGAGCAGATTGTCTCTTTAACTGTCTGTTCTCAGTGACCACTGACTGCTGTCCGTCTGTTCTGGTTCAGGTTAGGAGCCTCTCAGTAGAGCTGTTCACATTACACAAACAGCTCAATAGAGACAAACTCAACATGCTGCAGCAAACACACACACACACACACACACACACACACACACACACACACACACACACACACACACACACACACACACACACACACACACTGCACAATCACAGCAAACTGTATATGAAGATGCACATGACTGCACATAGACATTCATTTTACTTAAGTGCACCTAAACACATCTGGAATAATGCACACACACACACACACACACACACACACACACACACACACACACACACACACACACACACACACACACACACACACACACAAAGAAAGTCTGGCAGTCTGGTGTTCTTCAAGTTAATTTGACACAGAATCGATTTGATCCCTCGTCATCTCAATAATGATAGAAAAGATGCTAAATGCAATAGAATCTCTGAAATCTAATATTTTGGGGTCAAATCGTTTAATGAAGAGCAATCTGACTCTGGACTTTTCACTGTTTGTACTGCATGCTATCTATTAGGATGTTGTTTTTCCAGATGCTTTGTTGAATTACGGTCAGCTTAAAGCAATGCTGCAGAATCGTCTAAAGGAACTCCCATAAATCAGTACAATTACATTGGAGACATATTGCTGATTGAGCTGTTACTTAAAGGCTCAATCTGTAGTCTAAATGGGGTCAGAACAAGAATCCAAACCAGTTATCACTCTCAAATTGATTTACACATTTTTGACAGGACAGGAAGACGCCAGATAAAAAGGGTTATTTTCAGCAGATAGGTTCCTAAATATAGCAAAAAAAACAGGCCTGTATTTTCAGTTATGACCAGATGAATACACACACACACACACACACACACACACACACACACACACACACACACACACACACACACACACACACACACACACACACACACATATGCACAGCGGTTTTCAATCAATAAGCCAAACTCTTAGATTATTCATGTGATTAGATGCCACAGATGGACAGTAGTAATAGAAGAAAAATATTAAGAGTAAATAAGAGACACTTCGCTCATTACCACATTAATATTGCAGTAAAACAGGCTCAATGAAACACTGGAGTTGTGTCGGATGATGGCTTTAACGTGTGCTAAAATATTTCACATTAGCCTGGAAAAAGCAAATTTCTTGTGATACTGACACGTCAAGAATCAGATAAGGTATATGCATCCATATTACTGTGACAGAGCAAGAACTGACCCTGTGACTGACATCTATTCCTGTAGAGACTGATAATGACTGTGATTGTGTGTCGGAGCTGCAGCTTAGTGAAACGAGACCTTTGAGTTGTTTATTTTCACCATCACGTGCAACAATCATACTTTAACCTTATATGTGAGTGCTTTGCGGTTCCTTACATGGGTGTGTGTGTGCTTCTGTAATTGTGTGTGTGCGTGTGATTACCCACGCTGTTATCAGCAGCAAGCCGCCATTCACTCCGGCTGAAATGAAAGGTTTTCCTCTGTCACAAAGCAGTTTCTTTGTTTCCATGGCGCTATGATTCTGTCAAAATCCCAGAGAAAACAGAGGGGGGAGAGGAAAAAAAATCAATGTCCCCCATCACCAGCAGCAGTCTCAGCCTAGCAGGTTGCCGCCTTGCAAGTACACATGCCAACATATGCATACACAGACAGTGGGAGATGAAAAAGAAAAAAAAAGAAAAAGAAAAAAAGAGTTGCCCTTGCATGTAAGTCTGTTTCTTTCAGTTTGTGGGCGACAGTATATCTTGGATATTTTTGATAGTAGCATCTTGAAAAGATAATGCTCCTGAGAGGTGACAAAAGAGAAGTTTTCAATCTTTTTTATAACTCGCATATGACCGGTAGATTCAGAACATATTGACAATCTTTATTAGCTGCCTGCAGTGAGAGAGAGGAGCAGGGAGTGTAATTTACTCTCACTCTCACACATCTCTCAGCAGGTCTTTGTCATTAGACGACGTGTCTATTATAATAGAAACAGATCGACAGGATATTGTAAGAACAATTCACAGTTACAGGGGAGGGCATCATCGGCGGCATGTGTCGTCTGATGGTGTTCGTCATGTTGTTGTAAAAAAGCAGCCTGTCTGTTTTAAGCTAAGATGAGAGGCAGTGACAGAACATACATGAGCCTTAACGTTGAAGAGCAGCTGAAGTCTTTAAAAGCCTCTGTGAGCCACTGAAAACAGTGCAGAGAGGTAAGAAGTGTAAAGCACTATGCAGAGAAAAACATGGAATTCAGAGGGTGGAGAGTGGAGATTTTCAAAGGCTTTTAGGATTATTTGAAAAGGATTCTCCTTTCGATACCAAACAGAGATAAACGCTAAAATGCTGGACAGAGAGAGAGGGTACGGTAGACAGGAGAATAAAATCAAACTGCCTCACACTAACCCAATACACCCTTTAACTTGTGGCAGCTGTCTGCCGCTGATTCTGCGTTACTGGTATCTGGGAAAGATATCAGTGAGATTGAGCTGACCCTTCGTAAAGAGTTAGGTTGGAGTGGCTCGTAGACGATAAGCTTTGTCAAGTAAAACTGAGTTGACCCCATTTGGAACTAAGAGTGAGTTGTCAAAGGCAAACTGGTTGAAAACTGGGAGGAGCTCACCTGAATTTGTATCCTCAACATCTGTAACATATTTAGGCGTAACACTAATATTATCTAAAGGTACATTCAGACAGAAAGCAAAGCATGTTGTCACCTTGTGGCTTCCATGTGTTCAGCTCAGCCTCTGACTGGACGGGTCAGCTCTATTATTTCTCTGCAGTCTGTCTCCTTCTTCCTCTTCTGCATGCATGTTTAGGAAGCAGATTAATAAAGCCCCAGGATATTTACCTTTATGCTCAGCTTGAAACATTTTCAACTTGCACCGCCTCGAGCAAATTTAGTCCGTCTCAGTTTTCAATCTTGATCTGACTTTGCTCGCAATCTTACTTCCTTTAAATTCACATTGCATTCTGTCTGAACTCATGGTAAGACATCCAGTAGAGGTATCCTGTGGAGTTTTTGACCTCTAGTGATGCTGTGGAGCTGTGTCTTTATGAGTGGGTCCCAATTTTGTTTGTCTTGTGCATGTGCATGCACGCAGATCTACAGGTGGTGGTAATATGTCAAAAAAAAGCACATTGCAGCAACAAAGGGATGAAAGAAGATGACTTCTTACTTGTAAACAGGGATGCAAACAATGCAGGTTTCAATGCTAGAGCTAAATCTAGCATCTTTTATGTACATTTTAAAGGTGATGCAAAAACAACATTATTCACTATTTACTGACTGTGTCTCCTCAAACCCATGTTGGTGGTGATATAAGTGACGATAAGTGTTTCATCATATGTAAATGTCATCAGTGACCATGCTCCTGAATATTTCTGCTCACAGATCACAGTGGTCCATTCTGTGACATGTTTTCATACAAACCGCCTCAATTAAAGAGTGTGAGACTCTTTTAAATTACTATCGGTGCCATAACGTGAATCAGCCATCCATGAAATATAAAGCAGACAAAAGTCAAAGGCGCTTTCACAGGTCAAGTGGGAGCTTTCTTAATGGAATAAGGTGACAGGTTATGGATAAAATTTTACTTGCGGTAAAGGTCTTGTTCTTGTATGAAAGTCGTCTACTATTTTAATTAGCCTGCGCTGATGTAGGTCTAAGATTATGCTGTTAATTTTTATGCAACATCATGTCTGTCTTGTAACATCCTGGGACCACACTGGAAATAAGTGTTCTCACTTTAAAGTGCTGTCAGTTGGACAGATGTGTTCTTGTAGATCCATAAATGTGTCAGAACTCCCTCCACAAACACTCATGTTAGAAGTAACTCAGTCTCAGAGCCCGTCAGTCAGTCACGGATCATTAGCCTCTGTGAGAAGGGGTGATGCCGCAGGATTGAACAAAATCTATCGGCGCTCTCAAATCTGAGCCGTCCAAGTCATTCTTATGCAATATAGAGCACAAACTCTTATCACTCCACACAGATGATTTAACCGTTTTTCACCCTTGTTCAGTTGGATTTAAATGAATGCAGACATTTGCCAAAGCATGTGAAAAACATCAGTATTTGTTCTTCACCAAGCTCAATACCAGTTTAATTTTTAAAAAGCAGTGCAAAGTGTCCTTACTCAAGATACTGAAGGGTCTTGACTTATTTGAGGGAAGAAATACTTCATATAATTTGTGACAAAGTCCTCAAAAGTAGGAAATTCGTTTTTGGAATTAAACCATCAAAAATCTGTCATAAAAAGCACCGTGAGACATCCAGCGTGGAATAATATCTTTATTTTGATCCGATCGATTCGGCTTCCACAGCTTCTTTTGGAGCTCAGTGACACACAAGTTGTTATATTTAACACAGACAGATGTAGGGTTAGCGTCAGGGCTTGCGGGGTCAGGGACACAGTTTGAGATTTTTGACCTTACTTCCAGACATAAAAAAACCAAACCAAAACAAAGCAAATCAAAAGAAAACCCCAGACGATTCTGTCTTTTTAGAGCCCAAAGAAATGGTCCAACCCTCTTGAAGGCTAAACAGAGAAAAAGACCCTGTGAAGTGTGTGTGTGTGTGTGTGTGTGTGTGTGTGTGTGTGTGTGTGTCTGTTTCCCCTGCCACTGGCAGCTAATGTGAGGCCATTAGTGTGTGTTTTTATCTGTGCGTCCCTCTTAGAACCCCCTTCATGCTTTTAAGACACTCCTCAAGATTCTTCAAGGCTGCAGATACACACAATGGACAGTCTGGAACATGAGCTGTGTGTGTGTGTGTGTGTGTGTGTGTGTGTGTGTGTGTGTGTGTGTGTGTGTGTGTGTTTGTGTGTCTCTATGTGCGTGTGCTCGAGTGTGTGTATGTTGGCTGTTTACGGTATTTGTATGTGTATTTATGAAACGGTACTTGCTGGTCAAGTAAGCTCTCCATGAAGTTGGAGACAGGACATCAAACCCAGCCATTGAAGAGGCTTTCACAGAAATAAAGAGGCAGGTGATGAAGATGATGGTGGTGAGGAGGAGTAATTAGGAGGAGATGAGAGGAAATGGATTCACTGCTTTTATCTCTTTAGCTTTTAAAGGCTACAGCAAAGTTGGTAGAGTCTGGAGTGAGCAAGTAAGAGAAAAATAAGCGAAGGAAAAGGAGGATATACAACATGCAAGAGACAGACAGACAGACAGACAGACAGACAGACAGACAGACAGACAGACAGACAGACAGACAGACACTGTACAAACACTCAACACTGGCCAAATACAGGATGTAACATCCATCTCAGGCAGTCAGATCTTTCTGTTCCTCCTATATTACATCACAGCTATAAATCTTGATTTCTCTCATTGATCACAAACAGGTTCTGCAAATACAATTTCAAATTTAAAAGCTAATGCACAAAAAGCTTAAAAAAATCAATTTTTATTCCACTAAAGAGGGCCCATATTGCGCGAAAGTAGACAAAAATCAAAGCGGATATATACATTTTCCCGTGAAATCATTCCTTTCTGGGCTGGCGTAACAAAGTTCGAGAGAACATAAAGCGCGTAGTTTTTTGGAGAAACAGCGATGAGACGTAGGAGAAGTTTCGACCATTAGGTTTATTACCCAGGGGCCCCGAGGAAAAAACACATGATAGGAAAGTGAGGCATCCCATCTACAAGAGATTAGAGACGCGTGAGCACTTGTCGGTGAGTGAGGTCATGCCCAAAAAAACATCACAGACACCAAACTATATATAATAGCCCCCCCAAAACTCACACACACACACACACACACACACACACACACACACACACACACACACACACACACACACACACACACACACACACAGAAGCTCACTGTGCTCTCGGTTCAATTTGACACTGTCTTAACAGCGACTTTCCTTCAGTGCCATTTGAAAATAAAATGCTAAGGTGGCTGATTCAGAAAAAATCATTTTATTGATATATCAATGTGCAAGGGAGAAATAAAAAGACTTGAATTAAATTAATGCTAATAAAGAAATGTTCAGAAAAGTGTTTTACAATTACACTAGTACTAATAATAATCAAAACCAGAAATAATAGTATTATTTATATTAACAATTATTCAAAAACCATTTAGAAAGGGGCTTTAATTCATTCTGAACTCTGAATGAGCTCTGTAACGAGCTGTCTGATCTGATGCTCCTCTCTTTAATAACTCTTACATTCTGTTTGTATTTACTCATATCCTTGCCCTCCTTTCATCCTTCACAGCTCCATTGAGGAAGATGTTCTTAGGGGGACCACTCACTTAAATAAAGAAAGAAAGACACATGACAGAAACTTGCATTAAAGACACCTCATTATATTCCCGCTGAGCACCTGAGAGGAGCAGAGCTGCATAGAGAGCTTTCATAATACACAGCTTGTTTCTTTTTTGGCTTTCAGTCGGAGCGTGGTGAGACAAACCATTTAAGTTTATTTTTAGTTTGTTTGTTGTCAGAGCTCTGCTGACGGAGCTTACAGTCAATATTATCCCCTCTAATCAATTTGCATTTGTGGTGCAAGGTGCTCTGGCTCAGGTGGCACAAGGCCTTGAGTGTGTTAAGTACACTCTCTCTTTCTCCGTCCTCGCGTGTGCATTTGTGTGTGCATGAAGGAGAAAGAGGTATGGAGCGGTGGAGAACGTGAGTGATGAACGGTTAATGAGAGGTAGAGGAGGAGCTGTTTGGGTTGGGTCAGTCGGATTTGAGGCGTGAATTGAGGGGTCACTCTACAGGGTGAGGGTGGGAGGGTGAATGGTGAGTATTCAGAGAGAGAGAGGACGAGAGAGAAAATGAACAGGGAGGCCAGAAAATGTGAAGCAGAACAGTCAAAGATGGGAAAGAGGAGAAGGATGAAACGCATCATGAGGAAAGGAAGTAAAAGAGAGGAAAAAGAGAGAGATGACAGGAGGGAAGAGGGGGAGAAAGAGAGAGAAGGAGAAGGGAGGCAGGAGGGAAGAGAGGGAGAGAGTCAACATATTGATCGATCAGACCTGTCGGCAGCCAGACAGCAAGGGAGACGTCTGTCCTTGTGCTGCCACTCTCTGGCCTGTAGACACCTAACCCCCCCCCGCGCCTGCTCCTACCGGGGGGCTGTGGCGTCAGAATGGGGGAAGTGCATGTGTGTGTAGGTGCGTGCATGCACTGTGTCGTGATTGTGAAGCATGCGCGTGTGCTCACATGTGCATGTTTACGTGTGTTGTTGTACATTTCTATTTGGTATTTAGCCACAGTGTCTGTGTGTGTGTGTGTGTGTGTGTGTGTGTGTGTGTGTGTGTGTGTGTGTGTGTGTGTGTGTGTAGGTTGCCCTGCCCCTGCAGCCAGCCTGTCGCTGCCCTGTGTCTTCTAGGGCCTCAGGTGTGGAGTGTCTTCTCCTCTGTGGAATTAACTAGGTTCCAGTCAGGAAACTAATCTCACGCTCTCTGTCGCACACAGACGCATCTCAGGAGTATGGATTCTATCAATACCACGAGCACTGTGCACTGAGGCAATGCCAAAGCTGTGGTCTTCTCTGGAAGAGCTACTGTCAGCCACCAACCACAGCCCCTCCTCCTCAACTACCATCAGCCCCTTTTGGGATTTTGTCCTTATACAGAGTTCCTTTGCTGGATAAGAAACATCATTTCCAGTGAATTTTCTTTGGCAGAAGAGCTATAGCAGAGGTGGAAAATGTATTCAGATCCTTAAGAGAAGCAATACCTCGCTGTAATAATACTCAAGTAGGAGTCTTTTGCTCATTATTGATCCAGTTATGAAATTAAATTAAAATGATTCAATTGTGTCTATTTGTCATAGAAGTATTAAAATATGAAGTACCACAGAGTAATGTGCACACTTATGTTGGCATACTGCTGTTAAATCTTTTAAATGTCATATTTCAATGCTGAGACAGCCACCAATGAAATTCCAATCACCACACTGTATTGAAGTGGAAGCAGAAATCTCTGCAAAGCTGCATGACCAGAGGTAGGTGAGACATTTTTGTCTTCTTTTTTTTATAAGTTGGGTGAACTGACCCTTATATCATGTCATCAGTGGGATCGGCTAATATACAATATAAATAGGAAATATTCTGCACTTCAGAAAACATTACAGGGTAAATTTGATTTGATATTATGCTCCTTTTCTCTCGCTCTCTGCCTCTGTTTTCTCTCTGTCATTCTGTCCATCCATCCATTACATCTGATCCTATTGTTCCAAACCAGAGAGCTGTGAGTTGACCTGAGAGGTCAGATAATCAGATGCTCTCCTCTGTGACCTGCACTAACCTGCAGTTCAGGGGCCATTTTGGTGTAAGACCGTGCGTCTCCTCAGCCTGAGAGACAAGCTCATATAATACTGGGATGCTGTGCTGTTGTGAGATTGATAATTGAAGTTTCAGCATTTCTGGGATTCAACACAACATGCTGGTGAAGGTGCAGTACTGAAGACGCAGTAAGACAACACTGTCGATGTGAAAAAATAAACATGTATTGCACGGAAACAAAAAAACCTGACCGTTAATAAGAAGAATACCAAAACTCATCTGGCCAAGTCAATATCACTTTGAAGGATGCAACTGCCTATAATTTAAGAGGTAATGGGATGTTTTGAATTAGATTTCTCCACCTAACGTCCTCCTGAAGCGAGATACCTGCAACAATCCATAAAGTGGATATTTCACCAAGCTGGAGTATTAATATGGATTTTTCTACAATTTGAAAAAAACATATTTAAATGTAAAAGATTCCTCATCACGGTTTGATCACAACACAAACATTTTTAAGCTGTTCTGGCTGTGTCTCGACATTAACGCTCATCTGTAACAGTGTCAGAGTGAAAATGCAACAGACATGATGAACTGACAAAAGCAAAGCACAGAGGAGACCCCAGAAAATGGAGGAGAAAGACAGGTATAAGGGAAAGATTTCGAGGGAGAGAAAGAAGAAACGCGTGTAGGAGAAGGTGAATCTGATTTCTCCCGGTAAATTGGACTCCCCTGCTTTCTCTAATTCATGTTTCAGAGCTACTGCATCGATGGGGAGATGGAGAGGGTGAAGAGAGAGAGGGAGAAGAAAGGAGGGGAAAGGGAAGACAAATCCATGCAGGGGAGAGCTGAGGGAGAGAGGGAGACTGCGGCCGCTCTCCCACAGGCAGACAGCAATCAATAAATCAATAGGAAACTGTGGTTGGCTGGAGAACGGCTGGGGCTGGGAGGATGGAGGATGGAAAAGAGAGAGACCTGAATCAAAGTAGCTCCAAGATGGATGGAGCGAGGAGAGGAAGGGAGAAGGAGGAAGGCAGGGAGGGAGCGAGGGTTCAATAGGGGTGGAGGCGTTGAGAAGGATGCAGGAAGAGGGGAGGAGTGCGTGCAGGAAAGGTGGTTTTAGCAGGAGATGTGAGGGCAAAACAGGTGGAGGTCCAGCAGGCTTTTGGGGTCCCCTCCCCGTCCTGCCTCCAGCGCATCCTGCATCAGTGGTGCAGTGATAGGGCTTGGCACTGCGCGATGCCCCGCTGTGGTCTGCCCAATGAGCCCAGTCAAGCGCGGCTGTATCTGGGGCCGGGGGAAAGCCGTAGGCCCCCTCTGCCCGCTGGGTGCAGCCTGGTTGACTGGCTGCTTGCCTGGCTGCCTGCCTGCTGGCTGCCTGGCTGGCTGGACATCGATCTCAGTGGGTTGGAGAGTACAGCTGGACGCACACTGAGAGCTGGGGCTAAATCTGGCTCAGGCTCAATCAACGTTTGCACCTGTCTTTTCCAAAGGGAATTAAACGTAGTAGATAGAGAGAAAGAAAGAGTAATGGTGTGTGTGAGCATGTGTGTGTGCATGTGTGTGTGCTTAAGTGTGAGTGTGTGTGTTAAGGTTAAGACTTGAAGGTAGAGTGGGAGTGGAGAGTTTGTAAGGAACATGCTGGTTTTGTCATTAGTCAACATGGTTTTACTACAGCAGGTGAGGTTGTAGTTTGATGGGTGGTTGTGTGTGTGTTTGTGATAGGCAGTGTGTGTGTGTGTGTGCATGTCTTATCTGCATGGCTTTGATGTGCAAATGACAAGGTGAATGAGAAGAAGATAGTCGCCGAGCTTCACGCAGATCAGGCAATTTGTTCGAGTTAAACAAAAGAGATAGTGAGATCAAATATTATCCCTCCCTGAATGTCTCCCCCCATATTCAAAAATCAATTTATCAAAATATGAGGCTTATTGTACCCAATCGACTATCCATGCACAGACGTGTTTTGAGCAATGAAGACAGAAGCTGAAATGATAACACAATCTCAAAAATCACACATCTTAAAATAGCTACATATGGCAACCTTGGCTTGCCATGCTTGCCTTACCTTATATTCTGATTATAGACTCTTTGAAATTAGGCACAACACCAGTGCCCAAACACTGTATTTTTAAGTGGATATATAAAAATGTCCCTATATACTTTTGGGGCAACTGCCTGAGGCCTCCAAACTACCCACAATGCACAGTGTTTTTATATTTTCAACCAGCCAGTAATGAAAAATATGACATCTGCTTGTATCTTTCAATCATATGGATCTGTTGTGCACTGTTTTGTCTTTGTCCCTACCAAATTGAATGGCTCCAGGAACCCTAATAACAGCTCCCAGTTTAAGAACATATGCACAAAATTCAATGAAAATATTTTGTAGAATTATTTTTTATTTAGATTTTGGTGTGAAATAGCAAATACATAAAAATGTCAACAAAAACCTCTATCTGATTTAGCATGAAATGATGATGGCTTGTTAATACCATGGACTGGGTGATGCCAGATTCTGATTGGCTACAAGGAATCCATTAATTCCTAATATTGGACTCATAATAAGTAATTAAAGTAAAACTGTCTGTTCACTGTTCAAAATTAATGCTGTGGCTACAAACACAGACAGTCAAAGCCTCTGTTCAGAATTTATTGCAGAAAGCTAACATCTAATTAAAATAAGGAATGACCTCAACATTTTTTTAAACCGTTTGTCAAATATGACAACTTTGATGACTGTGATGCAGCAGAAGAAAGTGAAATTGAAAAGAAAAGAAAGAAACAGCAGAAGGACTTAACACCTGGAGAATTAAATCAAAAATATGTTGACAGAACCTCTGCTTCCATTTGCATCAGCTGGCTGCAGACACCTCGACCGTAGAAATAAATTAAATGAAAAATAAAATCTGCGTATTGTTTTAACAGCACTGAGCGCAGTCCTTCAGTGCTTCATCCTCTGAACACCACAGGATAGTGACTGTAACACACAAGGTGCAGGAAGTACAGTGCTCCTCTGAACTGACTTCCACATCCCATTCGCTATTCAAGTTGTACGTCAGGCTGTGGCTGATAGTGAACCTGGCCCATCCTTTGTGAAAATCTTGATATCGATTTGGACACACTGACATGGTGGATAGCTGCTTGTCAAATTATTTTTAATATTTTCAACAATACGCAATATTATTGAGTGAACTACAAATGCCTCCTGTTGCCAAATCATATCTCAGGTTTGTCCTGTGTACTGCCACATTGAACAATGTTTCCATTGCATAAGAACCCTATGGGATGGTCATGATAGGTATTAGTGACCATGGAATAACTGGGATAAGGCTTTTCAAAGTGTAATTCCTGATAATGGACACGGGGGATCATCCCTTCCACACAAGATTCTTTCCTTGAGGGGTTATGATCATCTACGTCTACTATGTCACATATCACCAACAATGGACCTTCAGCTAGCCATACAAAGAAGCTAGCTTGGTTTTCCCTGCGGGCATCATGGCAGAGGCGAAAAGATTGTCCTAAAAATTCAAACCTCCTGGATTTGTATTAACTCCAGTGGTGGAAAATTGATGTGCACTCTGAAACTGTAGGAGTGCTGTCGCCAAGTCGCAAAAAAATACCAATACCAATACTGCGAAGAAATAGTTCCACACGTAAACCCTGTGAGACCACAAAGTTACTGTTTATACACTTACATTTTTGTATGGATTAAACAAACAAGATATAGTTTGTTAATTACTGAGCTGTAGAAAGCAACATCCATGTGTGAGAAGCACGGTGGTTTCACAGGATTCACTGCATTCAAGTCCTCGTAAACAGATTGCAGCATTTGAAAGTGGAATCTTTAAGACGATAGGATCTCTATTAGCTTGCTGTGGCAAACTCTTCATGTTTATAGCTATTGTCAATAGTCATTGTGCAATTAAGTTGCTTTGCATTGATAGCCTATTAGATGTCTTTATCAGCTGCAAGGCGGCAGTGCGGATGGTCAGAGACGTATTGCACGTGTATAACTAACAATCACTGTCCAGCAACTCGTTAACTGTCAGTAACAAATATTTAGTCCTCCCCTGTGTTTCCTTGTCTCTCTTCTTTCATTTTTCTTCCCCCTCTGTCCTCCCTCCCATCTGCTATATTTTTCTTCCTTTCCTTTCTGCTCCCCTCATCTCCTCAATTTTCTTCTGCCTTTGACCTTTCCTCTCTTATTCTGTCTCCTCCTTTACTTTCCAGTCCTTTCCTCCCTTCTGTCTGCTCCTCTCTTCTCCTGCACTGCTTTTCTCTCTCTCCTCTCCTCTCCTCTCCTCTCCTCTCCTCTCCTCTCCTCTCCTCTCCTCTCCGGGGTCCCATCCTAGAGAGGCTGCTCCCACCCAGACACAGATGGCCCCCAGATCAGATTTATCAAGGCCAGCAGAGCCCTCTGCAAAAGGTCACTCTCTTAAAAGCTGACCGATCAATGGTCCAACTCCTAATACTAACAGCCATGCTTTTTCGTCCGCTTTCTTTTTGTGTGTGTGTCTTTGACCATGAGTGTGTGCATCTACATGTGCATCCCAGTAGGTGTATATGCTTTTATCCATGCATCTACCTGTGTGTCTGTGTGTGTGTGTGCAGCTCTGAGGACCGACAGAGACGAGGGCCCTGGGTGTTACTAATCGAAGGGCCGTCCCTCAGACAGTCCTCTAATGACCTCTCCCACCTCTAATAGTGCAACCCTATTGAGGCTCTACTAAATATTTCAGCAAGTCATTAGCTCATTACACGTCATTATCTACAGCGTGTTCAGCCCGCCAGGATTAGCTGCGAGACTTTTAGCAACTTCTCTGTGGGAAATCAATAATTGGCAGACACTTTCAATCACCAGGATCATCTGCATGTGGCTATCTGAAATTCACACAATCATACGTGCACACACACTCATTCTTACAAGTAGAGCGTGTCTGTCGGCCCCACAGATTTGCCGAATTAATGTTTAATTATTTATGTCCTGTTTTCATTTTATTGACGTGGATGGGAAGCAGAAAATTATACTGTATTTATTGGATTGGCCCTGCGGATAAGAGGTTAAGACAGTGACCGTGAACTGCAACATCCCTGCTTTGACTCCAGCTGGGGATCATTGCTGCGTCTCCCTCTACCTCATTTCCTGTCATCTCTCTATTATCTGTATTAAATTCATGAACATACAAATATGACACTAGACTGACACTGACACTGGAGTAGCGACTGCGAAGATGCGTTAATACTAAGAAAACACCTTTGGATATTTTTGGTGGGTGGAGCACAGACCTTTACGTTTGAGCTCAAATACCGTCAATCTGTCGTGTTAGTTGCTTTTGTCACTAAAATTCAGGTGGTTATATTAAAAAACTGAAAATCTTATGGCTCATATTCTGTTTTCACAAGGCTTTCTGGAGGTAAGATCCACACCTATTATATATATCAAAGGAGCAAACTGGTCTACAGGCTATCAAAAATAACCCGAGGTCTTGACTGTGCAGACATTTTCAGACTGTTCTTCCTGTTTGATATTTTTAAATGAGTGGTTTAGTATTGCACATTCACAAAGCTGGGGCACTCAACAGAGAAAAAAGCAGCAGAGACAAAGATAGGCTGACTTTCACCTACATTTTCCATAATGCAGCCGGATAGCGTCTTTCATTATTTTACAGTATATGGCCCAGGCTCCATGCCAGCCCGGGAGATGATACTTTTCAACTATTGCTTCTTAATGAGAGACTAGTTTTTTAAATGCAGAAAAGTACATGGTAATCTCCACCTCCACCAGTGACTCCAACTGTCCTGCCATTAAAACCCAGACTGCTCCTGTTGAGTCATAGAAATGCTCAGGAAATTGGCTCGACAGCAGAATATCTTTCAAAGATTCACGTTCAACATTTGACTCAAAAAACTGAAAGGATGTCTGCTGTCTTCCAGCAATAAAACTGCTGTGCAGTCAACATTTATGTCCGTCCTTGAATATATTAATTATTTTTTCATTGTGTAGTTGTGTTGTTTCTGTTTGCTGATTGTATTCTTGTGAATGTTTCTTGGTCTCTCTTGGAAAAGAGATCTTAATCTTAACGAGACTGTCTGATTTAATCACGATTCAATAAACAAATAAATAGATGAATTAGACCCTTTCCATCTGGTAAACACCCACGTCTCTTCACACAACTTTCAGAACTTTCTGTTAAAAATTCAAAGTCTCAAGCTCAGTCCGAGGTAACTCTAAAGACATTTGGAGAGCTCTGTCCACAAGCAGACATTGTGCAATTGTTTCTACAGATTTGTAATTTACTCCTCATGATGGATAAACTGAAATTCATGTGTAGAATCGGTGGAGTGCTTTCAATGAAATACAGTAAATTGCACTAACTTATAAAATAGAAGTGAAATATGGAAGTTGCTCCATCAGCTGTATGGCTCTCGCATTTGGCTTTGGCACCTGCTGGTTGTGATATGATTTGAATAAAGTGAAAATAGATTTCTGTAACATTTGGAATAATTTCGTAGGCTGGAAATTACAGCCATCACATCAGAGCCACCATTCACTGTTCGCAGTGTGTGCGGAGACTTCCAGGATCTTTTGTTTTAAGGGTCACGAAGCAAGGTTGAATACCTCGGCTCTTGTTTTGAGAGGGGTTTGTGTGCTGAACCTGAGCGCCTGCCTGCTGCCTGGGAGGGAGACGAGAGCTGTTTAAGGCAACCATGAAACCTCTTTGACACACTTTAGGAGTCACTTAACAATGGGCAGGGTGTGCGTGGTTAAGTGTGTGACTAATTTCCTTTAACACAGTGTGAGATTGAGAGACTGAAGGCCAGAGAGGGGTGGCGCTGCTACTTGTTAAGAAGGTCAGAGGTCAGCTCTTCTTGAAAAGACCCAGAAATCCCCAATCAATTACGCAAACACATACACAAACAGAAACACACGCCTGCATACGAATGGATGCACAAACGCGCACGCACACAAGAATCAGAGGAGTCTATTATAAGCTCATACATTTTTTGTTTGGTGCCACGGTGCTGCATACCAAAGAGAAGTGGATATAATTCTGTGAGGGCAGTGGATCGACAATCAGTCAACGACAAATGGGAAGCACAGCTTCTGCAAACAGTCTTAACAGTTACGACCCAAACAACAGCTTTCTCTGCGCCTGCTTTTGCCTTAAATGATGTATCTGTGGGTCCGTGATCTATCACTCTCTCCTCACCCACTCCTCCTGCTGCTGCGCCGAGACAGAGGAGGGGGATGTTTGAATCAGCTAAAAGTTTAAAAGCTTTATTATAAAGAGGAAATACAATTGCTCTCTTTCGTTGCCCATCCGTCTTCTCTCTGCCTTTGTGCGCTGTCCATTTGGATAGCAGCAGCAGCATTACTCAGCAAAACAGCAAACCTCCTCGTTGGAGAAATTAATAAGTGAGATATGATCTAATCTAAGTTAAGGTGCAGGACCAATCGAGGGGAGTGCAATGAGTTTACAGAATGTAATCAAATTTCTGATGCTTCACCATTTAAGTGTTTTCTTTAAGCAAAATGCTTTTACACTGTTTCTAATTGCAGGGAATTGGTTTACAAAATGGTCTCGACAATTCAGAATATCATGCTCACTTGCATAAGACCTTTATTCAGAATAGGAAGATAATAATAATAAATGTGCCGGGTGGTTGTGTGGCTTAAAATGTGCTTATGATGCCTTGTTTCATCTTCCGAGCCAAACGTCAGCCTAAATCACACACAACTATCCTACACTGTATAATATCTGGTTGTTTTTCTCAGCTGATTTTTCCCTTTTTTCCTTCCCTCTCTCTCTCCCTCTCTTCTCCTCTCAGTTCTTCGCTCTCCTCCCTTGTACTCATTGCAGTTGTAGGCTCATCCCGGCATCCACCCCAACAATATTTCACATCCTGATTTATTTTGGTCCTGGAGTCATGTGACCCTAAATATTGTAACTGACCCTGGGCGTATTGATCTCCTGTGTCGGCTAGCACTGCAACTTCCTGCCTTATAACGACCCGATGAAACCCTCCATGATCTATCATTATCAACATCATCATCATCATTTAGGAAAAAGAGCAATGCGCTCCATATTTATCGTTTTGTCTGTGTGTGTTTGTCTGCAGATGTGGGTATCTTTATGTGTATGCTGTGTTGGTATGTCCCTCCACATCATGTTTCTGCATTATACCTGCATCTAAATCGGCTGTTTTTTTTGTCTGTGTGCGTGTCTTTGCTTGGTGTACCCATGTATGTTGTGACCACTGTGTGTGTATGTGTGTTTCCCTAATGATGCTATTTTGCCAGAGGAGAGAAGAAACCCCTGTCACCATTGTAATGAGAGGTATTTATATCAGTTACCTGGCACTGAACTACTCTGATCTCCTCCCCTCATGTCTCATTCCCACAAGACAGGTGTGTGTGTGTGTGTGTATGTCTGTGTGTGTGTGCCTCTGTGTGTGTCAGCGATGGTGCTTGTTTGCATTTGTAAGTGCCAGCGTATCTCAGATTAAAATAAACAACTGTGGTGGAGTGTGTATGTGCACATAAATGGGTAAAGGTACAAGAAAGGTACAGGATATCACGGACACAGCACAAAATGGTGTGTGTGTGTGTGTGTGTGTGTGTGTGTGTGTGTGTGTGTGTGTGTGTGTGTGTGTGTGCGTGTGTGTGCGTGTGTGTGCGTGTGAGAAGGAGGAGTGTGTCGAGGGTGGAAGAGACAAAGAGGGTAAATTGAAAGGAAATGATGAGCAATGAGTCTGTGTCGCACATTAGTGTTCTGCAGTTTTTTTTTCATTTTCACCATGATTGTCTGCTTCCTTGGACCTCACTGTGTGTGTGTGTGTGTGTGTGTGTGTGTGTGTGTGTGTGTGTATACGCGTGCGCGCTTTGGGTTCCCTTAGGGTGCAGTTTTTATCCTTATCTCTACGTCCAGGAGTGTGACACATCTAGAAATGCCTTTAGAAATTTCTACATCTTTTGACCCAAGGCCTTTAAAAAGTGTATGTGTGTGTATGTGTGTTCTTTACACCTGCAGCCGGTTGGGGCACTGCATGTATGTATGTGTGTATGTGTGCATGTGTGGTGGATATGGTGTGTGGGGGGTGGTGGTGGTGGTGGTGGGGGGGGTGAGGCCGTATCCATGGTAACACCCAACCGCCACCCCCACTGGGTCCTAAAAGACAAAGCCTCACACACACACACACACACACACACACACACACACGCACACACACACACACACACACACACACACACACACACACACACACACACACACACACACACACACACACACACACACACACACACACACACACACACACAGCACTACAGGGCCAGCTGAGCCAGATCAATATTTCTCCCCATTTAAAGAACAGAATTCAGAGAATGGCTTTTCAGCGCCCAGACTGCAGCCATGCTTTAGACCTTGGGTTTTTTACACTAAACACCCAATCTGCAAAGTGGTGAGGTTTTTTTTGTACCAACCCCAAATAATTCCTGGCCTGAATCTTTTTCTTTTCATTCTTTTTACTGTATTGATGGATCTGCTCAGCCCTGTGAGGACCTCTGTCTTGCTCCCTATCTTTGTCTGACTACCCCGGTCCTCCTCTCTTTCTTTATTTCCATCCTTTGCTTGTACCCTCGCTCCAAAGTCTGTTTCCGCTGTGTGAGTGACAGGGTCAGATTGCATTCAGCATCCCTGCTCTTTGTCCCACCCTGTGGCTGACCACAGCTCAGGTCCCGACAGGTCCCTCTCTGCTCCCCTGGGGCGTCCGAGCCCATCTCTGTGGCTGAAGGGCTGGACTGGCCTTGGCCCAATGGTCCTGCTTGCTGCCTGGAGGCTGTTGGGAGGGGGGCTGAAGGGCTGTGGGTGGGGGGGGGGGGGTTGGGTCCTTGGCTGCTGTCGATAGGTGAAATGGAGAAGGGCTCCCTCTAGCACTGCTGGGTTGTAACAACAGGGGGATAACCTAAAAAGAACACAACTTTCTAGACACACAAAGAAAAGGACACTGATTATTTCCTATGCGTTAGACAACTTTTTCCTCCAAAATATTACATGCAGTATGCCAGCTAATGAATACAGGCGCATGAACGTGCATGTAGACAAGCCTTCAGTCAAACTCTGACACAAATAAATGCACAATCACACATTGAGAATTGCCCAAGGCTGATTGGTGCATCCTGTTTCTGAAACAGCCATGGGAGGTTTCTGAGGCCTCTCCAGTTCGATATCTTGACAGCCCCGGTGTGTGTGCAAGCATTGTGAGCGCCTGCATTTCATTAAACACATCCCACGTTGGAAGTCAGATCTCCCATTGCCAGTTAGATCATGGCTCTCAGAGGTGAACAGCTGCATATCTCTGGAAACATATCTTACTCAATAGGGAATTGCATGCATTTTTTTCTATAAAAAAATGGAAATGTTTTATCAAGGACATAAAGAACAACTGGCTGACTGGTTGTATATCTGCGTGGCCTCTATTTTCACCACACTAGGATTGTAAAACGCTGTTGTTACAGCTAACCTATTGCTCAGTTTCTTTCTCTCTTTACTGTTTTCCTTAGTCTTAGTAGGTAATGATGTATTAATGTATTTTATAGATTATTCATTTGTTTTTGAGACATCTGTAACGTACAGTGTGTTTGTATTGTCAGCATGCGGCTGTGAGGTGTACATACAATTTGAAAAACCAAAATAAATGACGAGAAAAAAAATGCATGTAGCGGTTTTTCACTCTCTCCTCCACCAAATGGACTAATGAATTGTTCCTTGATTTTGTTTGTTTGGAGTCTTCACTGGAATGAGCCTCTTCAGTCTTTGGCCATTGCTGTGGAGACTGCGATCCGAATGAGGAAACTGATAATTGATTTCATCAGGCGACAAGGCTGTGGGCCACTTGTAGCAGAGAGTGAGAGATTGGAGGGGACTTTACCTGAGTGGGTCCATTTTCTACATAATCCTCCACAATCATCCTGCAGTCATCACCATGTTACTGGAGAGCCTGTGTGACACATTGAAGATTACTGTGCAATGCTCTCATTAGATGTTAACACTCAGTGACCTGTCAAGTGCTCTTGAACAAAGCTCCAGCAGCCTGTGGTGGCACTAATGAGAGGACAGTGCATACGTAGAGAGAGGAGAAAGTCAATCCCACACTGTGGTGAAACTCAACCACACTTTTAAGAAAGGATGAGCCCATTTTTAACCTGTCCCTGCAGTTTGACACGAGACACTTGAAAGAATAAAGATGTGGTAACAGGCTGACATGTCGAAGCAGCACACGCTGCTTTACTATAATCACACACGTTAAAAACACACAGCGTCCTTTAAAGGCTTTACTCAATCTGTGTGAAACACCATCATGTATTGCATTTCTTTACTTATCCCAGCATGCACTAGACAAGATACAGGAATTCATGGACAGGTTGCCAGATGATTGGAGTTTGCAATTTAATTTGAGTGAATTTTCAACTCACTTGAGTTGTGTGTGGGAGGGAAACTGAGTTTGTGAAGGAAACCCCCCCACACACAAAGAGAAAACATTCAAAATCCACCCGGATCACCTGAGTATCACTTCCGCTCTGTGGGCTGGGAATGTGGCTCAAGGACTGACATGAATGGATTTCAGAACCTGATTAAAACACGTATGAATCCACTTTTCCAGTGTCCATATGCATAATTGGTATATTCCACTTTTTGGTATTTCTTGTCTGTTTTTTATTTAGATATCTTGCTCAGGATAATGTAACCATCCAAGCTGCAGACTCCTTGCTGTTCTCTTTACTGCATTGTTTTTGGTGTATTTAGCCAGAATCATCAATTTACGGCAAAATAGGCATGAACAAATGAACAATATAAGTGAAATGAAATATGCTTTGTTGTTGCTGTTGAATGCAGTAATATGGCATTTATTACTAAAGCATAGCACCAAGTGATGGCAGACAGAGGAACAAATGTAGCCAGCTCTGTGGCAACAACAATCTGTTCAAATGAATGAATGAATGAGTCAATTGATAAACTAATGTGATCTCTAATAGGGTTCAGGTACTTGTCAGCACTGTTAGAGATTCTTGAATACCTTTTATGTCAAGGTAGCTATTAGGCATGCACCAATCCAATATGATGTTATCTTGAATAAAAATACTTCCCATGAGCTCCACACAGATATCAAATGTGGGACAAAGACAGCATATTGTCAGATTCTCTAAGGTGAGGCATCAGAATTGGTATCAGGAGAGACAAAGTTGGATTGGTGCACCCTCAGTACTGTCCCGCTTATGTACTGTATCTGACTGTGTCACTCTGGCCAATGTGACAAATGAGTGAACAGGACTGTTTATTAGACTAAAATTAAAGGGCTTTTGCGAAAGTGTACTATATATACATACACACACACACACACACACACACACACACACACACACACACACACACACACACACACACACACACACACACACACACACCATTTAATTCACTGATTGGCCAAAAGATTTAATATTGTTTGATTTCATTCTTGTAACAAACATAACCTTTTATGGTTTGATGCAGCATCCTCTGTCTATGAGTAATGGATCAACAGAGCAGCCCAAAAGTGCATGCCTCCTTCATTTTGCCTGTGACCTGTTTGAGTGCCGTGGCTCTGAGCTATTTGTGGTGCTGCTTCTTCCATCCGCAGCGACCAAGGTTTTCTGCTGAAGGGACGAGTCAAGATATACAGACCGGGCAGACACAGCCATATTTCAGACGGGAGAGGGAGACGTGTGTGCACTCACACTCCAATGCACACACATCAAGCCACACGTGGACATGTATATCGGCACACACACGCACAGACAGAGGAGGGAAGGAGGGAGGGAGGGAGGGAGGGAGGGAGGTGGTGATGTGGCAGACTAAAGGACAGAGTGAGGAGGGGGCAGGGGTTGTGTGACAAGGGGACAGGGACATGCTGTCTGTTGTGTGTGTCAGGGTAGTGATGTTTCGGTGTGTGTGTGTGTGTGTGTGTGTGTGTGTGTGTGTGTGTGTGTGTGTGTGTGTGGGCGTGCTTGGCAGTGACACAGACACCTTGAGGTGTGGCAAACCGCCACAAGCTGCCTGTAAATAATGTGTGCTGGTGGAGGAAAGGCAAAACCTGGAGAAAACAGTTATGTATCCAATGGCTTCACAACCCATAACAACAAGACTTATTTGAGCAGTAAATTTTAAATGCAGGCATACATCATGCAACCTTTCTAGAATGTGATTCCATCTGTGGTAAATTTAATGCACTGGACATGACGCAATAAAAAAGCTCACAGAAAATGTTCGGGCAAAAACCAATCCATGAAATCTCTGTAGACTTTGAAGAAGAGTTGAATTGAAGAGCGCACTCAAGGCATGGTTTAAGAGCTCAGTGGCCTCCATCTCTGAAAATGGAAGAAGTCTGAAACCTCAGAGACTCTGACACTGAGAGTCTCTGTACATGAGTGTGGCTGGAGAAAGAAAAGCATTGCTCAGAGTGACAAAAACGGCCGATAGGTTCTCTGACAGAGTTTCAGAGTTGCTCTGTTGCTCCTTTTTATATATAGTTTGAGACATCATTTCACTGAGCATGATGCACAGTGTTGTAATTCAATTCTCAGTTGCCTAATTTAATTGTATTCTGGTGCTGTCAAAAAACTTTGAGCCCAGTGAGGAGAGAAGACCTGATTTCTCTTTGGTCAGATGATTATCCAAAATAAAAATGTGTTTTTCATGGTCCAAAAGCTGGGATTTTACAAATGATAAATATCTGGAATCAATGGCTTTTCTGTGTGGAAATAAATGGCCACTATAAGTGTTGGAATTAAGGACAGGTTATACTGAAAACAAACTTTGTCAGTTTTGTTTATAGCTCTCCTGAATGGCTGTACCTGAAGGCGAAGGGAGGAGAACCATGAACTGTGCACACTTTCAGACAGTTCCTCCTAAAAGGCATCAAGGGTGCTGCAGTCAGCTGCACACACAATCAGGGGTGTCAGTAGTTGTGTGGAGAATGAAAAAATAAATCTTATTTTAAGGGAAAAGTTAATATTCTGCATACCTTCTCACCTGGGCCAACTGCTGCGTAAACAACTGTTGGACACAGCTCGATGTGAGGGGAGAGAATTAATTAATCACTATCACTGCGGTATCTTAGTTTCTTACATCCCTGTGTTAGCATTTGTTTTCTACTAATCACAACAAAACTGAGTGGCGACACACAAGTGTGATATAAAGCTTCCATACTTTATTCTTTAAGTCCTCAAAAAGAAACTGCACCTCCAAAAGTAGGCTGCACAAAAGAAAACAATGCACATTCAGAAAAACTCCTCACAGTTTGTTCAAACTAAGGTCTCCCTCTCACTGGACAGGTAGCCAATCATACTTCAGAATAATGTGCTGGTACTTATTGTTGGTTCAAAGGCTGCTGAGTGTTGGTGAATATAGTGAAGGGAGTATTTTCCATTTTCATCAATTCCTACAATCTTAATGCAGTCCAGCTCCATGAAAAGCTCATTAAAATACAAAACAGTGTAGTGTGTTTACATTTTTTTTTTTTTTTTTTAGCATTTCTCAAGTGTGACTTGTATGTATGTTCGCTGTGGCTCATTAGTGTAATACATCTGTCAGTGTTTTATTAAAAGCCCTTTTCCCTGTGTCTCTACAGATGAATGTGAATAATTGTACATGGCAAAGAGTAATGTGTGAGCAGAAATCAACGCTGTCATTTATTGGCCTCAGTCTTGTCTCACAACAGGAAGCTGCAGCAGGCGCAGCAATCACACTTTATTGTTTTATGGTTCTCAAATAAAAACATGAATCATCTGGCTTTCTAAAGTGCAATGTCTAATAATATTAGAGTGACTGTTTCTGCCTGCGTCTGCACTCTGAGGGAATCATTGGTGTGTGTGTGTACTTTATGTTTGTGTGTGAAAAAGAGACTGAAAGAGACACAGAGAGATTGAGTATGTGAGTGAGTAAAGGCAAAGCAAGTATAAAGGAAAAGCGAAAAGAAAGTGTGTGTGTGTGTGTGTGTGTGTGTGTGTGTGTGTGTGTGTGTGTGTGTGTGTGTGTGTGTGTTTGTAGGTCTGCTAGTGTGTGTATTGTTGCCTATCAGTAGATGCTGGTTGATCAAAGTGCCTCTGTGTTGAGTGTTGGGCAGGGAGGAGGACTTCTAGCGGTACTGGAGGTCTAGATTAGATTTACACACATGGATGCTCTCTATAGATGAGTACTAGGTGTCATACCTACACCTCTCCTTTCACTCTTCACTCATTGTAAGCTATTCTAGGAAAGAGCATCAGCTGCATGCCTGAAATGTAAATGTATGCTGACTGCGCAATATGCACCAATGTGTACAGAACAGCTAACTACGAGTTTTTCTTTTAGAGGACGAGACAGTATAGTGCATGAAAATCCAATTAGGACGTCTGTTTTCTGAGATGGAGCGACCAAGCTGTCTGGCACCAACAATCATACCGCGTTAAAAGTTGTTTGGGTGAGGCATCTCTCTCTTGAATGTTCATAGGCCAGGACTTTTTTCATGGCTGCTTTGCTTTCAAGTTTCAATGCAGGCTTGAAAGTCTGAGGGCTTGTTTCAATTAAGTCAGTTGCAAATTTACATGTACTTCTGTTTGTGTGTGTGTGTGTGTGTGTGTTCTCTTTGTGTTTTGAATAGTGCTCCATACTTCACGTAGTTTAACAGTCATACACTACAGCACCTGTCACATGCCCCCTAGACTACATGCTGCCAGCCAGGTGAATGCTTGATTCCACTGAAATGGATCAGAAGCATCATTGATAATTATAATAAGTTACACTTCTGCTTTTCCTGCTATGACAAATCAAAATGTCTGCTACGAAATGTTTTGACATGTCAGAGCAGTGAAAGCTCAGGTTTGATTAATAATCTTAATGATGACTGTCACATCTTATTGACCAATTAATGTGATAGTTAACACTGTTCTTGCTCTGAAAAGTCTCAGTTATATTTGACCACAGTGTGCTTAAATAAAACAAGCAAAACAAAGAAAATAAGTCCTGAACAGATGTATGTTTGTTACCTCACAAATCTGTCGATAAGAGTTTTTCTTTGGCGGAGTTGGCTCATGTCCTGCTGCCTCCCTGTCCAAATGAGTAGTAAGAAATAATCAGTTCTTTTAGACTTCTTCATTTTTATTTAACATACTGGCTTAATTGTTCATCACATGGACTTATGACACTCAAAACAAAATGTGGGGCAGTGTAGTACCGGACTCTTTTACTAGGAAGCCACTTTG
The DNA here is from genome assembly GCF_039877785.1 of Chaetodon trifascialis. Taxonomy (NCBI): domain Eukaryota; kingdom Metazoa; phylum Chordata; class Actinopteri; order Chaetodontiformes; family Chaetodontidae; genus Chaetodon; species Chaetodon trifascialis. The sequence goes on from NC_092056.1 coordinate 21,651,622, forward strand.
TTGTCACATCAGAATGCCTCTCCGGGAACCATCACCTTATCGTGGTGGAGAGGTTTGTGTGTCCCGATGAACCTGAGGGCTATGTTGTCTGGAGCCTAGTGCTCCTGGTAGGGTCTCCCATGGCAGATTGGTCTCAGGCAAGGGTCCAGACTAAGAATGGTTCATACAGACCCCATGAAAGAAAGGCTAAGAAGAGGTGATACCTGGCCTGGAGGAAGCCCGGGGCCCCCTTCTGGAGCCAGGCCAGGATGGAGGGCCCGTCAGTGAGCACCTGGTGGTCAGGCTTGCTATGGAGCCTGGCCAGGCACAGCCCGAAAAGATTGCGTGGCACCCTCATCTTTATCCTGTGGGCCCACCACCTGCAGGAGAAACCACTGGGGTCGGGTGCGCTGCCATATGGGTGGCAGTGAAGGCCGGGGATCTTGACGGACCAGACCTGGGCAGCAGAAGCTGGCTCTGGGGACGTGGAATGTCACCTCTCTGTGGGGGAAGGAGCCGGAGCTTGTGCGTAGTGGTGGGGCTCACCTCTATGCACAGTGTCAGCTCTGGAACCGTTCTCCTGGATAGGGGTTGGACTCTTCTCCGGAGTCGTCCAAGGTGTGAGGCGCCGGGTGGGTGTGGGGATACTCACAAATCCTCGGCTGAGTGGTGCTATGTTGGAGTTTACCCCAGTGGACGAGAGGGTTGCCTCCCTACGCCTTTGGGTTATGGGGGGGACAACTCTGACTGTTGTTTGTGCCTACGCACCGAACAGCAGTTCAGAGTATTCGGCCATCTTGGAGACCCTGAGTGGAGTGCTGCATGGGGCTCCGGTGGGGGATTCCATAGTCCTTCTGGGGGACTTCAACGCACGAGTGGGCAACGATGGAGTCACCTGGAGAGGCGTGATTGGGAGGAATGGCCCCCCTGATCTGAACCCGAGCGGTTGTTTGTTACTGGACTGCTAGTCATGGACTGTCCATAATGAACACCATGTTCAAACGTAAGGACACTCATAAGTGTACATGGTACCAGAGCACCCTATGTCGAAGGTCGATGATCGATTCCATTATCGTATCATCTGACCTGAGGTCGCATGTTTTGGACACTCGGGTGAAGAGAGGGGCGGAGTTGTCAACTGATCACCATCTGGTGGTGATTTGGGTCTGAGGCGGAGGGAGACTTTTGACAGACCTGGTAAACCCAAGCGTGTGGTGCAGGTGAACTGGGAACGTCTGGAGGAGGCCCTGTCTGAGAGATCTTGAACTCATACCTCCGGCAGAGCTTTTCTGGCATCCCTGTGGAGGTTGGGGGCATCGAACCTGAGTGGGTGATGTTCAAAGCTTCCATTGCTGAAGCTGCAGTGGAGAGCTGTGGTCTAAAGGTCTTGGGTGCCTCAAGGGGTGGTAACCCTCGAACGCCGTGGTGGACACCGGTGGTCAGGGAAGCCTTCCAACTGAAGAAGGAGTCTTTCTGGGATATGTTATCTCGGAGGACTCCAGAGGCAGTTGCAAGGTACCGACAGTCCCCCAGTCAGAGCTGGTTAATGTGGCCCGGGAAAGGGAAGTTTGGGGTCCCCTGATGAAGTTGTTGCCCACACGACCCGACCCTGGATAAACGGTGGAAGATGAGATGAGATGAGACATGCAGAATGTTGCTTGCCTAGTTAGCCCTGGAAAAGACGTCGTCTGGATGGCAGCATATGTTGCTCCAAGACCTGTATGTATTTTTCTGCATTAATGGTGCAGTTGCCCATGCCAGGAGCATTAACACATACCATACCAGATGTTGGCTTTTGAACTTTGTGCTGGTAACAATCTGGATGGTCCTTTTCCTCTTCAGCTAGGAGACATTCCACAACTTTCCCAGTCCTTAGCTGCTCCTGTCCCAACTTGTTTGAAACATGCTGCATCAAATTCAAAATAAACAGATATTTACAAAAATCAATGATGTTGATGTGGTCAAACCTTAAATGTATTGTCTTTGTGCTGTTTTCAATAGAGTGGGGTTAGCAAATGATCAATTTGTGTTTTATTTATGTTTTACACAGTGTTTTTTGTAATCAGAGTTGTATTTGTTCTGTGGTATGTTCCTCCTAACAATCAAGGAAAATTCACTACTAGTCTGTCTCACCACCTGTCTTTCTCTGCATTCTCCCATTCATCAGCCTCTGTGTCTCTTTTCTCCTGTTGTATCACTGTGTATGTCTCTCTCTCACTCTATCCTCCTCTCCTCTCCTCTCCTCTCCTCTCCTCTCCTCTCCTCTCCTCTCCTCTCCTCTCCTCTCCTCTCCTCTCTTCCCACTCCGCTGCTGAAACAATCATCAATTACCCTTATCCCTCTGTGTTATCCTTCCCTCAATCTCCCTCCATCTTCCCGGCCCATCCAGCAGAGTGGTTCCTCCTGGTTGGCTGCGGGCCACCCAACCCCGTCCCTGTCAGTCACTCTGCTCCCGGTCGCTGAGCAGAGACTGACAGCTCCATGAGCAAATCAATAATAATCTTCAGCCAGTGTAATCCTATACCTGAGGACATCCCTAAATGCACCAGCAGCTTCCTGGTTTCATATGTTCTGCATATTCAGTGTAGTTGTGGAGAAATGAGCAGGCCCAGAAAGAAAACAGAAGGTGAGCTGAGTGAGTGTGGACAAACAAGCCAAGCTGTGTGGAAAAACAAACAGGATGTGTGTGAGCATGGTCTCTGGCACACGAGTACATCTGTTATGTGCATGGACATCACAAAAACACACAAATACACACACCTACACACCGTCCTGTCCCGACTGTCACTGAGGCTAAGGTCATCTCGCTTGATGTATGAGCCGACTCATATGACAACCTTCATATAACTCCAACCTCTTTCCTCTCCAAGAAAATTAACAGGAAGGGCTGAAGGACTGAAGGAGAAGACGTGATCTTGCTCTTGTCTCATAAAAAAAATAAACCACAATAAAGCAAACTTTCTGTAGCAATCTTATTTCTGGCCCTTCTTGGTATTATTCTCCTTTTTTGCTGTTGGATGCTTGGGACGCTGCTGGAAACTGTTGGAGTTTAATCAAATGCTCTCACTGTGTGTCATTCTGGGCTATGATGGAAATTTAAATTGTCCTCTTTTTCCTACAGAGTAGTATTCACTATACATTGATAGAAATAATAAGAAATGAGCTGATGTTTTTTTTTCAGCATACCACAGGCTGCACAGTTTTCATACAGCAGTTTGTCTAATAACAGATGAAGGGAGATGAAATTCAGCATATAAACCATCTATGTATGCAGCTGAAAGGTTTTGTCAATAGACCTGTCTTTTTGGTTTTAGTTTTATTTAAAAACACCACATTGCACCATGTTTAAAGGAACCTTGTGCCGTTTTCTCACAGCAGTTCCCAGGCTGTTGTGTTGTTACCCATACTGGTGAGACACTGGCATACAATCCGGACAGACTGAAATTGGTTGCTTACACCCATTTTTACATATCAGCTAGCATGCTGTGCCATGTCACATTTCTAGATAAAGTACCTCTACCAACTGTCTGAAATCTTAGGCATGAATGTGTTTTGCATCACCTGTACTTATGCATCCTTGTGCTCACAGAGACCAAGACACAAACAAAACATTACTCCAAACTGCAGCACATGGTGCAAAACACCACACTGTACCTTTAGATAACATATGATACACTTTGTAAATTGCTGTCATCACCTATCAACATCTCTGTGTCTGTGTCAAGTGGATTTAAGAGATGAGAAGTCAGAAAGGGGATCATAGCTTTCATCTGGATCAGTCTGCGAGAGGAAGGGGTTGTGGAGCAGAGTGAAGAGCTGACTACACAGGATGAACTCCACTGTTCTGCCTTCTTCACAGTTCTTCTTTCTCGTGAGTTAATCCACCTGCCCTCACTCAGCTTCCCCTGTGTGCAGGTCCCTCAGATACTATCTCCATCTGCTGTAATTATAGAGACCCCCACCCCCTACTCTCTCAGCCTTGCAAACACATACACACACAGAAGACACTGCCCACTGGTGTAATTCATGCTGCCTTGGGGGTCATGGGAGATTATGAGTGGGATCGATCAATGTGATGGTTCACACAAAAAAGCGCTCACACACATGCACAACCTCATCATCGATGAGGGCCTCCTTACCTCCCCTCTCCTACTGAGGGACATCCTGCGGCTAATGAGGACACACAAACATCGTTGACTGTATCGACCACCTTAGCTTAACAAGGTACTTCATATATATGGACCCGCTGGAAGACCATCAGCATGAAGACTCCCTGCTCTACACCTGCTCTGCCACCGGAAAGTGTAGCTAAAGACACAATTAACACACAATGAGACAACGTCCAGGTCTTCGCTCTCTCCCACTGCTTTCACTTCCTGGACTCTTCTTGGTGTTTTTTTTATCCTTAGTGGGTGTTTTACGTCACACAAGATGATGTGCATTAAACTTCCAACTAATTTTAGCTTTACAGTCTGCAAAACACCTCCATAAACATGTCACTTTTACATCTGTCTCACTGGCAACCCCAACCTGGTCTCACTCCCAACTTAGCATCAGAACAACTTAGCATCATTTTTTTTAAGTCACAGTTATTTTTCAGTGCACAGGGTAGTCTTACAGACTTCTATTGACAAATTGTTCTAACTCCCAACATGTCAAATGACGTAGTATAAAGAGCAAAAGAAGTCCACATTTGGAAGAGGTTGGGGTTGTTGGGCAGGTTAACTTTCCCCCAAGAAACCACAATTTGTGTCCTATGTGAATCCAAATGTGAAGTTTGGCCTCTTAGGTAAGTGTAGTAGCATAACATAACGTCTCTTAATGTAGCCATACCATGACATTTTCCTCAATGGAACAAAGTAGTTTAATTTCCTAAACCTAAACAAAATGTGACTGTTTAATAACATATTTATTATTGCCAACTTGACTGCCGAGCCCTGCACATTGAAAAATGACACTGAAGGGTTACCCAGTGCCTTGAAAGTGCCAAGGGATCCTGACCAAGTGTCTGTATGTGAGGGGTTGGGAGGGAGAATGTGTTATGTGGTATTAAGACTCAATTCCATTTGGCACAACTGGAGAATTTGGTGGTAGAGTGCAGGACAAATCAATATTGAGAAATTTCAATTCTCACCTTGCACCAAATCTCAAAAAAACAAAACAAAACAAAAAAAACAAACAAACAAAAAAAACACTACATCACAAGTTAAAGAAGCTTCCTCGAGAGAACAAAGCATTGTGGATCCAGTGTCTTCATGTTGGTCCAATGGGTATACCTCAGGTTCAAACTTATGCTGGCATAAAAAACCCATTTTCTATTTATAAGAAAGCTGTAGTCAATTCAACATTACAATAGGCTGGCTAATGTAATTTCTATATCATTTAGTATAATTCACATTTGAAGATGTCTAATATTTGGTATTATCATGTTATTATTTCATAACAACATGTAAACATCTGAGTAAATTAATTTGACTTCACATTGACTGATTTCACAGTGTGGAAGTTTCAGAATCATACATTTTGTTCAGACTAATCATCCATCCATCCATCCATCCATCCATCCATCCATCCATCCATCCATCCATCCATCCATCCATCTGTATACCCCCTAGTCCCATTAAAGGTTTCAGACAGCTGAAAAAAAATGGTGAAGATCTGCAAAGTTATATTACCCTGAAGCCACATGGCCTGCTGTCAGTGTAGGATATTGGTGTCCTGCAAAGAGTCAATAGTAGTGTTATGTCTGCAAGTCGAGGCGTGTGTTTGTATACTGAACACTGCAGCTCTGAACATGCCTATACATATGCCTGTGAGAGAATACATGCGACTTGAGTAATTGCATCTATGTGCGTATCTGTTTAGAGTGCATGTATGTGTCTATGTATGTGTATATGTGTGTGTGTGTGTGTGTGTGTGTGTGTGTGTGTGTGTGTGTGTGTGTGTGTGTGTGTGTGTGTGTGTGTGTGTGTGTGCATGTGCGTGTGTGATGTATAGATCATGGACGCTGACTGCTGGGGTCCAGAGCAGGTGTCAGGTTGCTGGTGGGAACATGAAAGAGTCTCTGAGGGGGGGAAGGGACTGGTCAGCAAACCTGACCTACAAAATCAATGTCCTTATAAAAGAGCAAATGACAAGATCAGAAGAATGGCTAACATCACAAAGACACACAGAGAAAGAAAAATACACTTGATTCAAACATATAAAGGCACTTAGGCACATATTGTGCGACAAAAAAGTCAGATCTTTGAAAATAATATGTAGACTCTCCTCCTGAGTGCTGTGTGAGAAACTTAACCTGGTTGTAATGACAGTGCAGAAGTCATGTGGATTTATAGCATGCGTAACCCCAGTGGAAAAAGCTGCTGAAATGGCCTACATACACTCTACTGTGATAAATCTTTTTCAAGTAATGAATACGGGACAAAGTGTTGAGCAAATTAGTCACTGTGAAGCAATGTGACTTGTAAAACTGATAAAAAATTGGTATTTGTTCATACTTTGCACTTTTTTTTTTTTTTTTTTTACAGGCAGCACTCTCATATCAGGGCCCTCTTGTGCAGCTGCTTATCAACTGATACAGCAAATGGAAACAAAAACAATGGATGAATTTAACATGGGTAAGAAGTTAATAATAATAATAATACAAAAATCCCAACTAGGCATCTCCATCAAGGCCACCATACTGTCATTGGGGTCTTTTTTTGGCAAGTTTCTGGTTGCACTCACACTGTGGACTGGGTGGAAGACATGGTGGTAACACAGATGCTTCCTTCACAAATTCACAAACCACTAAGTACACGGCGTGTTATGAGGCCATCTTGAAAAGCTCTTGAAAGGCTCAAACCATTTCACTGAAAGAAAAGTGCCATCTGCATTGGCTGTCATCAGGCATGAAGTTCATTCAGACATGCTGAATGTGACATCGGATCACCACACAATGCACACAAAAGACAACGATTGAAGACACTCAGATAAAGACCTACAGACCCCGAGTGTGCTCATCGTCAGTGTGCTGGTGGGGGACCAGAAGACCACTCCTCCTCCTGTATTGAATTTGTGTGCCCTTTCAGAACCCCCCGCCACTTGGTTTCCTTTATCACTGGGTTGGATGGCTCTGCAGCAACCAGTGGGGTTCCCCCACTACAGGAGCTGGGGCTTTCTCCACCTGAAGGTCAGTGATGTTGCCCAGAGACTTCCAGTCCTTGGTGCATTCTGCTCCTCTGTAGGTTGTCCAGCTGCCAATCCTGTTCAAACATGAGAGACTATAACAATGCATTTCTTTATGTCAACAAAGTGACAAAGTGGAGATTCCGGTTGGGTCAGAAACTGAAGGCCAGACCGATCAACACGATCCCAAGTGGAGGTGATGGCAGTACATCTGCAAAGAACTCTCTGGAGAAAAGAAGAGGCTGCAACAAGTCTGGAACAGGGTTATTATTTTCAGTTCAGCATCAGAAGCTTTGTTAACGCACATAAAGCTCCTTGGAGGAAAACATCATGGTTAAAGACAAAAATCTGAAAATAAAAATGCCACCAAATGGACAAAAACCAAACCAGAAACATCAAGTTTTTGTTTTTTTCCCATCTTTATTGGCCATGTTAAAATAGGTCATAATGGTGACAAAGGCTGGAAATGTAGAGCAGCAGATTGCAGTTGTGAAGAATTTGCAAGTACAAATCTGCGAGAGTGGGCAAAAACAACAACAACAACAACAACAACAACAACAACAACTAAAGAGAATATGCCCTGTCTCTTTCTCCTATGAGTACTTTTAATTTTGAGAGGTAATTTAGCCTCTATGAATTGAGATTACTGAGTTTAATTTATCAAAGTAAATGTTTCTCATTTCATTGAATGTTTGACATTATAGGAGACAATGACGAACAGAGAATTCCTCAACTTAAAAGAAATACTCCCAGATAATTTGTGACTTAGTGTATGTTGCCTGACAGTGAGGCGAAACTAGTAAATGCAGGTAGCTTGGCATTTTGCAGACACAGCAGTTGTAATGAAACAGCCTAGTTAAGCAAACACGGCTGTAATGAAGAGCGGTGATTAGCAAGCGAGGCCCTAACGAGGGCGTGTTTATTGAGAGGCAGTTGGATGAAAGTGTTGCAGAGAGAGAGGAGAGAAAAGGGGGAGGAAGGGGGAGAGAGAGAACTTATAGGCTGAGTGATGCTGCCAGAGCCAATTCATTACGACTGCAGCTCTGTCAATCCCTGCTCATCTCCCGTAGCACTAGACCACTAATGGAATTAGTCCCTGTCTCACACACACACACACACACACACACACACACACACACACACACACACACACACACACACACACACACACACACAAACAAATACACATACACAAACACACACTGCATTAACACAATGGGTCCTGCAGATATATCTCTGTGTCAGAGCTCTCACACTTGCAGCCCATAAATCCTTGGGGGTCAGCAGGGTAGCCACACACACACACACACACACACACACACACACACACACACACACACACACACACACACACACATGCAGTACACTCACATGTTCCACACATGATAAAAACGGCAAAATAATGAAAATATTCTACCACACACAAATCTCCACCATCTTTTAATATGTGTTATTTGTGTTTAACATAAAGTTGCACACCTACAATCAATCCATCGGAAAAGTCAGGAGCAGAACAGACCTCCTCAGACCAGCAGGGAGGAGGAGAAAAGGTTCATTTCGGTGAGGAACTGTCTCTGGTTAATAATGGATGAAACCTTCAGTATGTCCAGTCCAGGGTGAATCTGAACTGTATTAGGTTTTCAGTGGCACACGACAAGACAATGCCTTTGACTGAGAGCTGGTTATCTGATTTGATCGAATAGAGGTCAACACCAGCCGGCCAGTCCTGAGGACAGAAGATCACCCACCCCCTCCTTCCCTCCAAACCTCATCACCCATCCTTCCTGACCATCCCCCCCCCACCCTCTGTCCACTCCCCCCATGGCCTCACCCCCCTCCTCCTCCTTCCCACTGCTCTGAGTGAGCGGTCATTAGATTACACCAACGGTCATGACCGTAAGGATTCTCCATCACTTTCCAGTAAACTCCATTCCCCGAGACCTGACCAGACCAGCAGGAGGCTATAAGGCAGGAACATGCATCCCAACCTGAATGCATGTTCCTGCAAGCATCATATAGTGGCCTGGCTGAATTTCTAAGATCAGATGGAGCTCCTTGGTCTGCTTAATGCCAATTTACACTAATCACACCTTTCAGCTTATGCTGTGATCCTGTTTAACACACACACACACACACACACACACACACACACACACACACACACACACACACACACACACACACACACACACACACACACACACACACACACAAGGATTGCAGACTGCTGTGACAGAAAACCTACAGATCTGCCATGATAGGCAGACGCCACAACATATGCTCCATCACAGCAGGATGGTATATTTTTATGGTCAGCTTCCCCCATGCCCGTGAGCCCAATCTCTCTCCCTTCGAACGGAGGGTCAGACAGTGAATCAAAGAGCATCGTGATTGGCTGGCTTTGACTGGGTGACCTCAGAGGTCAAGGGTGAGTGACCCCACAGGCCTGGTGAAGAGTCAATTCTCCCCAGGTCAGAGGTCCCCCCCAACCCTCCTCACACAACAGCTTCAAGAGCATCAGGGGGATGAGCTGTGTTTCAACATGCAGCACACACACAAACACACACACACACACACACACACACACACACACACACACACACACACACACACACACACACACACACACACACACACATCATAGAGATTGGAAGAGGAGAGGTGAGTGTGAAGAGCTTGATTGGGTGTGAGTGAGGGTGATGGGAGGCGGTGCTGGAGGGGAGGTAGTATTGAGGAGGGTGGGGAGGGTGGTGTTTGGTCCTCTGAATGCCTTTGACCTCTGCACTGACCCCCTGCTGAACGCTCTCCCCGTGCACTGACTGATAGACAGTAATGATTGTGTTTGTGTTGGAGTGTGTTTGTACACGTGTTAGCCTGAGCAGTGTTTACATATAGCTTTAGGCATAGAAAGGTAGATTTAATACTGTCATCCATCCATCCATCCATCCATCCATCCATCCATCCATCCATCCATCCATCCATCCATCCATCCAGTCAAACCCTAAATTCTGCTAGGAGACACACCTTTTCTGTATCGATCATGGATATGTTTGGAGTTGGGGGGAAAGTGATTGGTCAAACTCTCTGTCCCATTCTCTCCTTCTCTCCAGATGTTTCACTTTCATCTTGGAGGTATATTCAGTCTAAATGTTGGTGTATCACCATTTATCAAAGCATGCTGAAATTTTGTTCTGTGCTTTTGGGGGAAAAAAAGAGGTCCATCCATCCATCCATCCATCCATCCATCCATCCATCCATCCATCCATCCATCCATCCATCCATCCATCCATCCATCCATCAGTAGTCCACTGGCTGGGGCTCAGGGGACTCTTTGTGGCAAGTAGGAGGGTAGGAGGTTGTTTTTAAATCAACCGCAAGACACTGTTGATTGAATAATTAATGTGTGCCTTCATGTAACAGGGAAACCTCACACTCACCACAAAAAAGGACACATTCAGCCTCCTTCCCTCACCTCTGTTTCCTCTACATTTCCTATCTATCTATCTATCTATCTATCTATCTATCTATCTATCTATCTATCTATCTATCTATCTATCTATCTATCTATCTATCTATCTATCTATCTATCTATCTATCTATCTATCTATCTGCAGGTCCACTGAGGCAGTATGGCTGACTTTCCTCCCCTCCCCCTTCGCTGCCTTATTTCCTGCTTTGGCCGTTTCTGGCTCTCTTCCCTCTTCATCTGATCGGTTCCACTCCCCCCTTCCTCTCCTCTTCTGGTTAGCTGTCTTTGACCTTTGCCCCCTTGTGTGATCATGCTAACGCGGCACACACTCCCATACACCCTGACAAACAGCCTGACACACTCCCTGACACACACACACACACACATACACACTCACACACACACACACACGTACACACAAATATCATCTAAGTGACTGAGTGTTCTTGACAGCGTGGAGAAACACAGCTGGTTTAAAACACAGTGAGATGAGACCTTAATGTGTGTGACCAGGGACTCCTGCTGGCATCCGAACACTAACTACTAACAATGAAAGCACACACAAAGACACACACACACACAGACAAAGACCACAGTCACGTATGCACAAAGCATCAATATACAGTACATTACACGTCACTGACACACAAACACATATAGATTCTAGCCTGTTTTATACACACTCACACACACACACACACACACACACACACACACACACACACACACACACACACACACACACACACACACACATATACACACACCATATGATCTCACACCGCATCACGACAAACAGTGTTCTCAAATTCACACAGCAGGCTCACAGTCGGTACATGCACACACATCGTGCGTGCATTCATTGCAAGTGCACTGTCCTTGTGCTCCTTTTCTGTATGTATGTATGTATGTATGTGTGTGTGTATGTATGTTGTGTGTGTTTGTGTGTGGGTGTGTGTGTGTGTGTGTGTGTGCGTGTGGGTGGCTGTGTGCGCATGCAGCCTCCACAGTGAAACACTGCAACAGAGAGAGATTGGAATCAATACTTTCTGCTCCGTCATTTGTCACATCTTTACAAGGCTGAAACCATCTGAACACCAGTCTATTCTACTTTGGCGTCATTTATCAAATTGCCCCACCTTGCAAAGGCACACACACACACACACACACACACACACACACACACACACACACACACACACACACACACACACATTTATAAACATACACACAGTCATGTAGTCAAGCACAAACACATGCAGCATGCACAGAGGCTCTTAACCCAAACTTTTTGGCCATAATTAAAAGTATATAACAAACATATACCTGGACTGTTTATTTGCTAATTAGACATTGCACATTAATGTCAGTTTCTAGATCAGTATCAGAAATTAAAAACCTTAGAAAACCTTAGAAATTTAGCATTTGCTAAAAAAAGAGTGTGCTACTGTTGCTACACCTGTCAAGCTTCACATTCTGCTTGGCACATAATACAGTTTACAGAATTAAAATTCATGATACAATGGGTGCTTTATTTCAGACACGGGAGATAAAAGCAGGCTTCTTATGTCCGGCCTGTCACTGTTGATTTTGCCAGCTGAAATAAACACTGTTTAGATTTATAGAAGAGGCCCGTCAGAGGCATGAGTCAGAGCAGTGGTGAAGGACAAACTTACAGTTAAGAACAAAAAGTGAAAAGTGAAAAGATTGTGGAGTGAAACTAATTTTCAGTTTTTTCGACACCTTTGTCTTCAGCTTTTGCTGCAGAATCTAAATCTTTGTGATTGGCTATTTCTTGCCATCCCACATGTACCTAAATAGTCAAATACCTCTGACTAATTATCAGTGAACCAGATATTTTCTATTGTAGTTCTTAAGCTTTGGTACTGATGACTTAACCAGAGAGAATTTGGTTATTCAAGTTGTATAAGTGCTCCAACTGTGAGTCACAGAACATGGTCTATGGGTAAAATAAAGGGGACTTCCAACTTCCAGAACCAGGGCCCTATTATTGTGTCTGGACTGAAGCCAACTTGTCAGCCCTTCTGTTTTCCCCTGTTTCTCACATATGTTACTCCTTTTCCCATAGATCTCTAGTATCATTAGTATTAAAAAAATGTATGTGTTTATGTGTTTTTTATGTGTAATTTATGTGTTTGCTACATTCCCCTCCAGTACAGAAGCCGGCAGTAGACATAACATCAGCTGTAACATTTATTGACAAGGAGTTATTCACTTCAACAGCAACCAGCAATAAATAAGAGGATGAAGAAGAAGAAACCTGATGAATGTGACCGGAAAATCTGCCAAGCATAAGTTCACCCACGAGCCTCAGAAACATGCCCCACCAATGACTGTATTTATACTATCACTCCATCCATTTTCATGATCACCCTCAATTGTGTCACCTGTCTGTAGCCTCTCTAAAAATCACAACTGAAGCATTATGTTGAAGTGATGTGTACATGTCCTTCAAGTGTTTTCATTTATATAATGCAGGGATGTTCAGAGCATTTCACTTGAAACCATGCATCTGATTCTGAACTCCTAACTGCAGGCACTTCATGTAGTAACTAGTTAACTCAATCTTTGCTGCCCTGATGTTTTAAAGCAAGTGGTTGCCCAGTGGTGATTTTAGGATTCACTGTGTACGCCCTTAAATGTGAAGGGTATGTGGACTGTGGTGATGGTGATGGTGATGGGACAGCCCAGGGTGGGGTGGTGGAAAATTTCCCTTATTTTCAAATCCCAGTGTATGGTATGCTGATCTATTGTTCATCAGCAAAATATTGTCAAACAGTTGGAATACTCTCACTTGTGTAGCTGATGTGTCTTTTGTCTTCCAGCTTTATTTTTGTAAAGATTGTCTCATCCTCTTCAACTATGTCCCTGCTTTCAAGATGACATAAAAAAATATGCTCTGATTTTGTATGAAGTTGCACTTGTCTTTTTCCAAGGCCATAAAGTATTTTTCCACAACAGCTTTGACTGAGTGCATGGTGAGTGGATAACAGGATCTTGGAAGAAATTGCTCCACTAACCAATTTCCCTGAACCCTGTGGTAACATTCCAAAAAGCCAGATATGACTTTATTCAATTCATCCACAAACGATAAAGCAATTTGGCCCTGACCACTTTCCACTGCCTTACACATGGGCTGCCACACACACACACACACACACACACACACACACACACACACACACACACACACACACACACACACACACACACACACACACACACACTCACAGACTTGCAACACACTGTAAGTGCAGTTAATCCAGACAGTTCTACAGTAAGCGTCCTCTGGAGAAGGCTCTTATTCAGCTCAGTTTTCCAGGAAGGTTTAAGCAACACTTAAGCCTTGGTGATACATCTAAAACATTGTATCATATTTTTCTACATTTTAATAGCTCAGCATTTCACAGCATTGAAGTTTTCCAATAAAAAGACATTTTATACAAAAGTACATGATGTTAGATAGATGTATAATACAATACAATGAGCCTTTTAGCGTGGGAGTAATGCATTCATGTCTTTCTTTGTCAGTAGGAGACAGTTTCCTTTTACCACAGGTCTGTCATGTACTGATTGGCCTGCTCATGTTTGTCATTGGTGCCTATTGGTCATGAGATTTAAAATATGCAGAAGAACTAAACAGAGGAATGAAATTCTTCTTTCATGGTTGAGAACATCATGTTCTCAGGCTAATAAAATCCTTTAAAGTCCAATTTGATTAGATTGAAAATGCTGTGTCATGTTGCTTGTCATGTGCTTGCTTAGCTCATGAAAAGTAAACATTTTGTCGATACACAGCCAACTAATTTACTAGGATTCATTCGTGATATTAGGGAACACTTTTTGTGAATGTGAACACATCTTCAGAAATCTAAGTGCAATGCCACACATCTGGCCTCATCATCCACCGTCCGGGGAACAGCACCAACAGAAAGCTGGAGAAGATACATCCCGACTTGTTCCTGTGAAGCTGAGTCCAAGCAGTAGGAGGAAACCCAACTCAACAAGACACACAGCGCTCCGCCTACAGGCTTCACAGACTGAGACATGGTGACTGCAGTGTTTGAGAAAAAAACATTCTCTCTTCCTCAAGGCAATATTCAGACCAGTCCTTTTGATCTGCCCTCAGGCCTGCTGGTGGGTATCTTCTAATGAGGAGGTGGCCACTGACCATATCCTCTGCCTATTGATTGTTATTGGTGACATGCACTAATAAGATTCTGCAGTTCTGGAATTACAGATCAATGGACAAAGGCTGGAGTAGCTTTAAGGTGAAGGATGTAAAGTACGGTGGTGGTGGTTAACTGTGCTACTTAGTACTTAATAAATATTTGAACATTGACTTAACATGCACTTATCAAAGGTTACGCATTAGAATTAGTAACAATTTACAGATTATCATTGCAAAATATGTTAAGTGCAGTGATCAGAGCCATGGCAATAACATAATACCTTGGAGCAATAATGAAATATCCTCACAGTACATCTCTACACTGCAGCTGATACTATCATACTTGGTTTCCACATTGTACAGCTTCAGAATACAAAAGCTGTAAAAGCTGTTAAAGCTGTTTGTTATGGATCTAATCAATATCAAGTCAAGGAATAAATGAAAATAAAAGCTGTAGTTGAACAGTGAGAGTTAAGACTTTGACAGAGAATAATAATTAAATACTTTCTTTAACTCAAAAAGTTGAAGAAAGTACATCCAGTACTCTAATGGACACATTTGTATGTGAATAGTTTGTCTGGATCACTGCCACGCTTGACAGAGGAAAGGATATGGTAGCTACCAAGCAAGTTAAAGTGAAGGTAACACCTCAGACCACTGGGACTGTGACTGAACATATCACACCTCTTCTTTATCAGGACTGGAACAAGACGACAGGCTTTATCCATTTACACCCATTGATTCTGTCATTGACATGTGTTTGAGTCATGTTTGGCTAAAAGTCGAACTTTAGGACACGTCAAACCATTCAATTCATGTTCTCAACCTCTGTGATCGAAAAGTGTCCTTTCGTGTCCTCGCGAGGGAGACAATGGCAGGACTCATGATGCGACATCAAACCAAAATTTTTAATTGAGGGGGACCACGGGCATAGAAACTAGACTTGAATTGTGAAGGATAAAGGTATTGTTTGTTGAATATGACTAAATAAATATATATTGATCTGCAACTCTGGCCTTCAAATGAGGCCATCATTAAGGCCTCTGTCCTACAGCTGTTCTTGCTACTGCTCAAAAGGAAGATGGCGTGTTTTTTCCAAGTTAATCAGTACACTGATGATAGATAAAATTGTATGGAGAAGCGGTTTACATGATCATGAGTCTACTGTATTTCAAATGTGCAACAGCAGCGTTTGCTGGGTAATGCATTTCAAGAATAAAACATGAGTTTTTTTAAAGCTGGAGAGGAGCTTTTGATGCACAGGATTAATAAGCTCTCATAATCTGATATATAAACAGGCAGAATACTGATGCTGACTAATCTGATGTGTGTGGAGATGTGTGTGGTTATTCTGTAGCAGCTTGGTGTCATTTGCATGTAATTTGATAATGTGGAGGGTATCAGCCTCAATGTTGTCAATCTTCTTGTCTTCTAAATGAATAATTCTCTTATTATTGAATCCAGAAGTGTAATTTATGCACATTTGGGGTAACTGTTGATATTCCCACACGTCAACTGTGCTGTCTCCCAACACTTTTAATGTAGCAATATTAAAAGCTGCATTGCCCCAGCTCTTATGTTTGAAGGAGGCTGCAGGGGTGGGGTGCTCAGGCGTGACTCTGTAAAGTGGAATCATCTTTCCTTTGAAAGGACAGATAGTTAGAACTCCTCTTTGAGAGTGATCGTTAAGGATAACCACTAACACCACAGCCTGAGAAGAGACAATTACCCGCAATCACATGGGCTGCCAGTGGAGTGGCATTTTATGCAAGTGTTTGTGTGTGTACATGTGTGCGTGTGGAGGTTTGTTCGCCCCTTCGCTGGGCGTCTGGATGGCCCCCGTCTGCACAGCCAGTCATCTGTCACCATTACAGGACAAAGGCAGCAGCGTCTCAGGGCCATTACTGAGATTGCTAGAGATGATTTGGAGTGTCCTCCTCAGCACCGAGAAAATCATTTCCTCACAAAGAGGCTGCCCCTCAGCTCTGCGGGCCCCTGGCAGCCTAAGGGACAAACTACAGAGCCCTTCTTCTGCCTCAGTCGCCTCCAGGAGTGATGGGCATGCACAGAGTGGGACACCGAATCGGACAGAAAAGAAAGCTAAAGAGAGCGACAGATGCAGTGCAATAAGAGCTGAGCAAAGGAGAAAGCAGAGAGACAAGGATGAAAAATTAGTGCATCTCTTAATGGGATACAAGGGAAGAAGACAGTTAAGAAAAATGGATATGAAATAAATGTGGCCAGGCTGGAATGAGAGAAAAGTAAGTGTGGAATGAAGTTGAATTAGCCAATCTCTAGCACACTTCCTTGATTTGGTTCATGCCCTGAACTCTCTTCATTCTCATCCCTCATCTCGTTCTTCCTCTCTCACTCAGTCTCTTTCTCTCCCACGATCATGAACACGAACACAAACAGGCTGCTGGCCAGATTCGTAGCTTCATTTACAATCTAGCTGACCTTGGCTGGAATGTGGATGAGTGTTTAAAGATCAGTGTTGTGAAGTGAGTACAGTGTGTGCGTGTGTGTGTGTGTGTTTGGTGCGCGCACGCGACTGGTCAGTGGCTTGAGTATTGCAGTCACCCCCTTCCACCTCCTCACCCCTCCAAACCCAGACCCACTCACACACTCACACACTCACACACACCTCTGACACACAGAGATCATGATGAATTGTCCTCTCTGCAGGCCCAGATTGTTTTTAAGGTTTAATTCAGTTTCTTCCTGTGCTTGGATGAGCAGCTGTGTGTGTATATGTGTGTGTGTGTGTGTGTGTGTGTGTGTGTGTGCGTGTGTGTGTGGATGAGTGTTTTTGCACCTCTCTGTAGGTGCGTCACAGTATGTGTATGAGAGAGAGGCAGAGAAGCGAGGGAGAAAGAGAGAGGGAGTGAAAGAGAGAACAAACAGGCGTTATGGATCTCAGGTCTAATGTACTCCAGCAGGTCAGAGAGAGGGGGCCTCCAGTCGCCATGGAAATGACAAAACCTGATCAATACTCAAGGTTACGACCTCTAAACTCCGACCCCTCCCCCAAAATCCCGACTCTACCATCCATTTTTTCTCCTCATCCCACCATCTATCTATCTATCTATCTATCTATCTATCTATCTATCTATCTATCTATCTATCTATCTATCTATCTATCTATCTATCTATCTATCTATCTATCTATCTATCTATCTAATTGTAATCTCTTGTGGTCAGCTCAGCTTCCTCCAGGCCTCTTCATGTTGCACTTGTTCTCTTCTCTCTGAAATATATCATCAATATGCAGTCCTCACCCCAATCTAACCCTCCGCTCCGCTCAGAAACAAGCCTTTCTCTTTGTCCACTCTTTCTCTCTTGTTCAGCTGTTTAATTTCTTGTTGTTTTCATCCCATCCCATTTTTTCCCCCACATTTATATTTTGGACTGGGAAGCCGAGTGCATTACAGTTTTTCTCAGTTGCTTTGGTACATTTCTCAGATCAGAATTGAAATTCTCAAAACTACTTGTTCAATCTTCACATCATTGTGTCACTTCTGCACATCAAAAAGCAGTTTCTCATGTCTTTGAACAAGTTCTAAATGTTTTGGTACATCCATGCAAACGATTATGTACAATTCTCTGCTGTTTCCTACTTTATCAATTGCTTATGTCATGTTGATCAAAATGTATTATAATGGGTCTCTGTTGAATAGTCTCACCCCCCACAACATTTAGACATTAGTTCATTGCATAAGTCTTTACATGCAAATGTAAATGTCGAGGATGATTCATGAAATGTACCAGAGCGACTGAGAAAAACTGTAAGACAAAACCGGTTTAACCACATTAAAAGGCAACAGGAGATTTTACAAGTCAACGTCATGATGAATCATGGTAAATTTGAGCTTTGTAGACTGCTGTGAAATCGCAGAGAGGTTTTGAGATTCCAGGTTGGTCCACCAAAATGGGTGCCACATGTTCAACTCCAAATTTTAGCACAGCAGAAAACACGGCAACATTTACATTAATTACACTTCATATGAGAGACATATCTAAAACCACTGCATGTTTGCATCGTGTGTATGTTTCTAAACTTATTTTATGTTGGAACAAAACTAAATAAATGCATTTAACCTCTTAGGCATATTTAATTTTCATTCATTTTCTATGTTAAGATCAAAATTTGTCTGCAAATCTGCCCAGCAACATTGCCTGAAGCAGTTTCTGACTTCTTTCTTCCTGAGTGACTGAAAATAGGCCTCTATTATTTCCCCTAACAGTGATTTGAGCTCATGTATCTCACGTATTTTACATCAGTACTATTCGATGTGTTAGTTTTCTCACAGCAGATGTCCATGGTGTCATTTTCAGCTGAAAAGGTTGCCCGTGTATGCGTGTTGCATCTACAATGTTGCAGGAAGTGTTTCATATTTACAGTTTTTCTCAGTCGCTTTGGTACATTTCTCGAATCATCCTGGACATCTGCAAAACAGTAAGTGCATTTCTCAAAGCAATTCGTACAAATAGCAAAACACCATGGATTACCTGCAAAAGGCAGTTACTTGCTCAAAATCCTTAGTTCATCTCTCAAAAGTAAATATCTGTGTCAATGAACATGTCAGTGACATCAGAATGACATGTCCTTGTGTCAGTGTGTACAGATAAGACAGTCAAATTGTTTAGTCATGTTGTCAATATAACAGTGTACTCTGGAGGGATGTTATGATGTAAACTATGGCTAAAAATCTGATGACAATTATTGTAAATTGTGTTACACCTTAGTGTATGTGGGAGATTGACAAGGTTCACATTTCCGCTTCTACTGATTGTACTGTAATTTGTTGACAGACCATGTCATTGCAATGCAGAAAGGAAAAGACAGTGAAACAAAAGTAACAATGAAACAAAAGCAGAAATGTGAACATAGGACAATCTCCGTAGGGAAAACTGTACATGCAGTGCTGTAGGAATTACAGTGCATGTCCTTTACCTTCTGACGTTCCACAAATTTCCCTTCATTAGAGAAAGTCAAGATTCACCTTGGAGCAATTTACCAATTCAGGACAGATTAAAAAAAAAAAGTCTAATGGAAATGTACAGAAATATGCTTGACAACTTGTTTAACCATTTTGCATGTAAAGACTTATGCAATGAACTAATGTCTAAATGTTGTGGGGGGTGAGACTATTCAACAGAGACCCATTATAATACATTTTGATCAACATGACATAATCAATTGATAAAGTAGGAAACAGCAGAGAATTGTACATAATCGTTTGCATGGATGTACCAAAACATTTAGAACTTGTTCAAAGACATGAGAAACTGCTTTTTGATGTGCAGAAGTGACACAATGATGTGAAGATTGAACAAGTAGTTTTGAGAATTTCAATTCTGATCTGAGAAATGTACCAAAGCAACTGAGAAAAACTGTAACAACAGTACATTTGCGTGGAGAGAGTTCATCTGATTTCCCCTGATAGCTTTGACACATGCAGATGTTTAAGATTTTGGGAAATGTCTGGTAAGCAGAGCAAAGCAGCCAAACAAAGAGGAGGTAATGAATGGGACAAGAAGAAAGACAAAAGTGAAGAAAAACTGATTAACTGTCAGAGACTTCTTGGCTTTGCAGAGTGTATTCATCAATACAGAGACAGCACCCCTTTCCGTCTCTGAGGGCAGGAAAAGTGGAAAATGTTGGACATCTTCCAGTCTGGAAACCACAGACCAAAGCCTCCATTTGAAGTTATCAATATCAATCTATCTTGGCCTTCCTTCAAACTGAATAAAAGGTATGGGTTCTCTTCATCAGTGCTGCACAATAAACTGATACCATCTGACCCAAAAAGAGGACAAAGCCAGAAAGAAGAGGCAACAGTGACTAATCACAATAAAATCCTCTGGACACACTCATATACCAGGTGCCATTTCTGACATAATCTTGTCCTGTGGCTTTCAAAGAGAGCATTTATTAGCCAAAGGTGGGGCAGAAGTAAAACTGTCTCTAAACTTTTATAGTCCACTGTATGTGTTTGTCTGTTGGCTGTGCGGATGTCAGAAACAACACATTCTCACTCTCAACTCGTCACTCACCTAACTCACTTGCTCAGGACCCCGAGGTGTCACTTTTTAAGGCATTGGGTACCCGTTAATAAGCAATGATAAATATGTTTATACACTTTCAAAATAATGCTTGCTGAGAACAATAATAAAGTTGTGGTTAACGCTGTGAAACACTTGCATGCTGGTTTGGTTTAGACACTAAAACTACTTGGTTGTAATAGATTGAAGAGTTTCTATGAAATCTAATCAATTAATAATAATAATCTAATAGCTGTCCCCTAGAAATGACATTTATACACAACTAGTTTGCGTTCATGTTTGCTGACAAACACAATGCCTGCCTTAATAAATTTCAGTCAATGTTTGTTTGTGTGTGAATGAAATGTGTCCTGTGGCTTTCAGGAAATGTGA
Organism: Chaetodon trifascialis; assembly: GCF_039877785.1. Taxonomy (NCBI): domain Eukaryota; kingdom Metazoa; phylum Chordata; class Actinopteri; order Chaetodontiformes; family Chaetodontidae; genus Chaetodon; species Chaetodon trifascialis. Next base: position 21,672,870 of record NC_092056.1, read on the forward strand.
ATGAAACGCTATAATTTTTGTACCATGCTGGAGTCACAGGGAGGTTGTCTCAGTTGATAAAGTGTACCAAGAGTCGGATTGTGACATCAGAATCCAGGCTTCACTTGCAGACTGTGCACAGGTTTAGGCAACAAAAGCATTTTGGTTAAGGTTTGGGAAAGATTCTGATTTCTGCTGAAGTTTTCTGTATTAAAACAGACCATGATCTTTCCCTAACATTAACCAAGAGCTGTCAATGCTTAGACATAACCATAAAAAAGTCCAACAATGCTGTAGTCACTACGAGTGGATAGTGTATGGCAAGATTGCCTATTTTGGTGGAACGTTAATTGTAGGTTAATTAACAGCATTTCCTCATTGTGTTAATACAAAATTAAATTTTGTTGGCATTACGTTTCCTTCAGAATGTATTTTTTGTTGATAATTGTAATTATGTATAATATATGTATAATTAGTGGTATATAAAACATAAGTTGTAGGAGAGGGGGCTCTTTAATGAGAGAATATGCAGGCAGAGGAACACTCAGCATAGGTGCACGTTAGAAAAATGAACCAAAGCCAGCAGTGGAACGTAATGAGTAGAAGGTGGTGGGGGTCCTACACTGAGTGACTTTAAACCCGTTAAACCCTCCACAGATTGTGCTAGTGTTTTGACAATGGCCAGTAAACTATCTAAATTGCAGTGTTTTAGCACCTGCCTTTCTGTACTGAGCTGTGTAGTGAGGCGTGAGGCTGTCAGCCCTGTCAAACGGCCTTTCTTTCTCTCCTTTCTCTCTCTCTGCACGGCTGCTATCATCATCACTGGCCTTTCAGACACCAAACTTTGTCCCTTTATCTCCGATTGTGCCTCTCCCTCACTATCCCGCTAAAATTACCCTTTCATTTTGTTGTGCCATAAAATTACAGCCTGGTGAAGATTGGCAGTGTTTTTCTGCAGAGGGAGGGGGGCAAATCAATGTTTTTGTGGCTGTGCATGTGCGTCTGTGTGTGTTTGCGCATGTGTGTGTGTGTGTGTGTGTGTGCATGGGCGTCTTCAGAATGTCAGAATGTAGTGATGTGTGATCAATGTACCATTGTTCGTGTGAGTGTGCATGTGTGTGTGGTTATGTCTCACAGCTATCAGTGAGGATAATAGGACTCTTGGTAATGCCAGGCTACAGGGGCAAAGACCCCTGTTTTACTGGACACTTTTAGATTTTTTCAATCAGTTAGAGGAAAATAGCAAAGTAGTAGTGGAGGTGAGGACCTGCAGTGGGGCATAAGAGACAGGGGAGTGCTGCAGTTGATCTCTGTATGAAACTAATCATATTCATACTAAATCCCAGCAGAGTAGACATGGATTTTCTCAGTTCTTTATCAAACTTGAGGCTCTGCTCCAACATGGAAAAGACTGAAATAAAGCAATCTCCAAGAGGCACACACACCAGCAAATTTAAACTCTTTGTCCATGCAGGTGCAGGTGTCACAGCCTGGCTCAATACTGTGTGAAATAGGAGGGCCACCACACATAGTGCTTGTATTACCCAAAATATTTTATTCAAATATATGAAATAGAAGTAAGATATGCTTCAGCTGTTGCTGAAGCTGTTGACCCCGTGACCCGACCCGTTGAAGATGAGGATGAGGAAGTAAGATATGTCTGTTAGTAGTTGAGCAGTGTATGCAATGTCTGTGACTGTTGTGGAGTGCATGAATGCATGGATGTGAAGCACAAATCACAAAGAACAGCGTCAGATGGCCGGCCATATGAAGACCACGAGAGGATCTTGTAGGTCTCATTTAGAGACTCCTTAGTGCACCTTACACAGATGTACTGAATCTCTGACAAGCCCCGCCTGTCATTTCTCCATTTGTACATCCTTGATTCCTTTTCTCGCCTCCTGTCCTCACTCCTCACTAGTCTCAATCCCTCCTGCCTGAAGGTCAAGCGGAGGAGGCAAGGATGAGACAAAGCAACAGGCATTCAACAAAATGAGACACCCTTTAGAGCGACCATCTTAAACAAGTTATGATGCACAACACAGCTGCATCATCTGTCCACTGGTTTATTACAGCCTTCCACCGTACTTTGTGATGTCTGTCAGATGAGCATAACAGCATTCATGTCAACTTATGTCATACATTTTTATTTCTACATTTAACACACACACACACACACACACACACACACACACACACACACACACACACACACACACACACACACACAAATGTTTGTATGAAAATTGCATTTGCAGACTGCATGTTGGGCGCATGACAACAATAAATACAGGAAATTAGCGCTGAATGTTTGTTCCTGTTGATAAGTTGATGTTAGCAGCTGTTTGCACCTGTAAATATAATGTCATGATTATAGCACTTGAATTGGGTGTATTCTACATTCAACAATAAAAACAGAAGTAATATCAAGATGAAATGTCATTAAGGGATGCAGATAGAACAAAGCCTTATGAGGTACTACACAAATTTCACAAAAACAAATGGAGATCTAAAAAAAAGGCTAAAAGAGCAAAATCACAGATTGGAGTGATTGAGAAGTGGAATGCAAGACAAGGAGATCAGAAATGTAACTGGGGCAAGATCGTGCTCAGCATTACAAGTAATCAGAGGAAGAACTAACTGAGTGGAAAGGATGTTGCATTGGATGAAGTTTGACAGAGTTACAAAGAAAAGGGCATCCGCCATAATTTTATTGGATGTCCAGGTGGTAAGGGTGCTAAAACAGAGCCCACCCCGTGAGCCTTCGATCTGGATTCTAAAGGGAGTTCAAGAAAGTGAATGTGTTATGGTCAGTACAACAACTGGCCTCTCAAGGTGAAGGTGGACATGGACGTGTCGCAAAGCCACATTAAATACAGCGCTTCTTTTTATACCACTGAGTAGTTCAGCTGGTAGGAGTTGAACTTCTTAGAAAAGAAGCTAACTGGAGGATCAATACCTTGTGTGTCGGCTTGAAGAAGTGTAGCATCTGAAATGGCTGGCATCCGCTTTAAGATTAAAAAGCCGGTCCAGGAAACAATGGCTTCAGTAGCTGATACCTTGGTACAAACAGACCACACATGACCCTGACCCACAGCCATAAGATATGCTACAGTGGCTTTTGAAAATTCACATTTCGCTAAGTTTACTGTCAAAATTCAAATAAATAATAATAAGTTCAAATAAAACAATAATACAACTAATCCTCCCAGGTGTTATTACTCCATTGTCCAGTTATACAGCACAGGCCTCATGACTGTTAACGACCATATTCATGAGTTGTTGATGGTAGTGTTATGACAGCAGATATACTCTGTGCTCTTGTGGTTAAAGACACCTGCAAGTGTCACTTTAATATGTCAAATGTGCTCTTATCCCAAATAAGAATGGATTTCTTTTTCAACAGACAAGTGAGCCAACAAGACATCTAAATTTGATGTGAGTTTACAAGAGTCACTGGGCATCGCCACACTGTTGCTGCACTGTGCACAAATGCTTCATTCTGGCATTTTGGCAGTTTTCCTTTTGCCAGTTGACCAGCCATATAAAGCCTATGTCAGAAATCATTTACATAATCTATCAAGTTTTGACTGGTTTCTTTTGTTTTCCACTCATCCTGAAGAATTACCAGTGGACCATGTATGTTGTGACCAGAAACTAGGTCATTAGGACTGAACCCAATACCCTCTTGACAGGGGTGTCAAGAGGGTACTGGGTTGAGCAGATAAAAGCAAGGATGGTAAACCTTCCTCTCAGTCCCTCTCCATATGTGTAGACATGCATGAAAGACTTGAGTTTGATGAAATCAGTTGAAGACTCCTTGGCTTCCCTGACTCCCTGACTTCCTTAGTTATACTAAATAAAGTTTGCTTGAGGACTGAAGAAAAGTTTAACCCTTGAATGCTCTGAATGATTTTTCCAAATAGGGAAATAACCTGAATCATGGCTTTGGCAATGGATAGGCAGCAGGGTGGTGTGTAACCTGGCACATCACAGTCAGATACTTGGACAAAGGCCCAACACAGTTGATGATTTAATGTTCAGTGTCTAGAGGGTCTGCACAAAGTGGGGCAGATTTAATGCCCTGATTTGGCTCTCCTGTTACTTCGCATGTATGACAGGTCTCAATGTGAGCTGCAGCATAAGACAAGGACAAAAGAGGTCATGCAAAATGTGTATGTTATGTGTATGTTTTCCTAACACCCAAATCTGGTCAAGAGAACTCTTCAACACTGCGCTGTGATACTTTTTTTCTTTTAAACTCATTATTACAAAAAGACAAACATAGAATACATAGAGGAACATAATAACAATACCACCAGCTGAAAACAAACAAAAAACATGCGTATGTGCAGCCTGCTCAGGTGTACTGCATCTCCAACAAGGTCTTAGATCCACCAATAACTTCCTGGAAGAAAAGTAAAAGGCGTTGCCATACACAGAAGTCAAAAAGGTGCCAATCATGGGGCCAACACACAAATGTTTTATGCAAATTATGCAAATTTATGTATATACAGATTCAACCACTCTCTCACCTTGGCCTTAAGAAGACCCTGTGTGGTTGAAACATTGTTAGTATCCCAAAGCATTCTGTCCACAGCTCTCCATTTCCATCAATGCAAGAAGTTCAGTGTGCCACATAATATGTGTGGGGATTGGAGGGGGGTGTATCATATTTCACTTGCCTAATCTTAACCATATCTTGACCATAGTTTTGGTGTCTGAGTGGTGGGTGCAAGGTAGCAGGTGATGGACCCAAATGCAGATGGCAGAAGAAGGGAGTGCAGTTCAGTGATTTTCTTTTCAAAATGAGGTACAAAGGTTTAAAAGATTGTGAACTCATGATGAGACCCAAAAGAAGCAAGCATGAACCCAAAATCCAAAAAAACAGCCAAAAAGGTAAAAAACAGGCTGGTGCAGGTTTTCAGATAAACAGAACACATGTGACACAAAGCTCGACAGAAGAGGCATAGAAACCTGTGACCTGACAGGGGACAAAGGGAGCGAACTCGTGTAAGTAGTGAAGGCTGATTAGGGAGCAGGGTGCAGGTGGGAAAATGGGTGAGGAAGACTGCAGGGCTGATGAGAAATGAGAACAGGTGCGTGGAGGGGTGGAGCAGCAGATGAATAAAGGAGGGAAAGTCTGAGGACATCTAGTGGACAGCAAGAGGGTAGCAGGTCTGAGGAGTTCAAGAAAAGTATGAGGTCTTGGAGAGCTGAGCAGAGGCTGAGAGCAACATGGCTGAAAAGGGGGACTGAGGGGCAGATTGTGACAGTAGGTGCAATGGACAGAAAAGATTTTTAAAACATCAGCTACGGAAGTAAAAATCATCATCCACGATTTGCAGAATATATTGATATTCTTGTCTTAACATTTAACAGATTATTTGTTTTTTTGCTCAAGTATTTATGTCCGGTCTTTAGACCACTTTCTCAAGACCAGGCCAGCACACGGCAATTTAAAAGTTCCCTACAGAAATGATTATTTGTGTGATGACCAGTAAGAACTTTCTTCACGACTGATACATTAACATATGTAAGTAAATGGCATTAATTTGATTAATGGTGTCTTAAACTGGAAAGGAAAGTGTTGTGAACGTCCACTCATTCCTGGACAGTCTCTCTTTGCTGTCTCTTTTTTGCTATCAAGTGTTTGAAAGGCAGAGACAGCATCTGTCGTTATCAGTGTGAAACAGCCTGCTTCCTTGGATTAGTCTTTGTCTGGTCAATTTATAACCAGCATTGATATTAGCGTGTTTGCATAAGGAGTGAGAGAATAAGGGCATGCGTTTCCGACGACGCCATTTCGTTATCTATCTTCTTAGTTTGCTCCGCTGATACTCTGCCGCTTCCTCGCTGGCTGGAGAGTCGAAACAAACATGGAGTTCAGTTTGCACACAATCTGAGAGCTATCCATCTAATTGGGTAAACATTGTTTAATCAAGTGTGTTTTCAGCATGGGTATAATGTGTTATAGCGGAAATATACAAGTCAGTGGCCTCAAGCAAAAAGCACTGGTACCAACATATTTGTTCTATATAAATGAGCACAGTTTTTTTTTATAGATTTCACTTGCGAGTGTAATTTGGCTAGAAGAGTGATCACTCCAGCAGCTGTCTCAGTGTGTGTATGCCAGTTGCTGTCTGTGCTAACACCTGAGTGTGAGCATCACCTGCAGCCCGATGACAGCTAGTCTGTTATTTCTCTCCAGGCATTATGTTAGGTCTTCTGGGTGAGAATGAACCATAGATGTTTTAACAATGTGTAGCTTCTTTGCAGCATATCTGAAGCATTGTAGCTGACCACAAGGTTTGGTTGCTGATATTGATCTTCAGGTGATTGCCGTTGCACCGTGTGATGAAGCTGTTAAGACTGAGTCAATGGCTGGACTTGAAAAATGCAGCACTCAGATTCAGATTGTCTGAATAAAGAAAAGGATTTATTGTCACAAAAAGGGTAGATTAATCACCAGGAAACGATCTGTGCAGATCCAGGAAGGAGCGGGCAGGCAAGTGAGGAGTCAGCAGGATTGCAGGTGGTGGACTGGAGACAGGGAGACACAGGGAGAACACAGTTTGGTTAATCAGAGAAAGGCAAAGCAAGACCAGAGAACAAGGCACTAGGAAAACTAAATGGCCTAGATGTGCTACCAGTTGAGGGAGTACAACAATCGCATGAAGACTTGTGAGGAGAACCAGGTATTTATCTTGAGGCTGGTGATTCGAGGCTTGGCTGCAGCTGTGGTGGCTGATAGGCATGAAGATCAGGTGTAGGTGAGCCATGATTGAGGAGGAACCGCCCAGTCCAGACACGCACGCACGCACGCACGCACGCACGCACGCACGCACGCACGCACGCACGCACGCACGCACGCACGCACGCACGCACGCACGCACGCACGCACGCACCCATTCCTAACCCTGTACCTAACCTAACCTTACCTAACCCGTAACCCTATCCTCAGTCTGCACCCTAAAATTTAATGATTTATATTAAAGGGACCTGCATTTTGTCCCCATAAGGCAGGTAAGCCCCCACAATGTGACTGTGTAAGAAAGGGGAGGAGGAGGCATCATTCATGTCTATACCTGACTATCCCTTTTTGGGGTTGAGGGGGGCTGGAACCTATCCCAGCTGTCAACGGGCGAGAGGCGGGGTACACCCTGGACCAGTCGCAGGGCAACAACCCTACAGACAAACAACCATTCACACTCACAATCACACCGAAGGACAATTTTAGAGTCACCAATCAACCTAATGAGCATGTTTTTGGTCTGTGGGAGGAAGCCGGAGTGCCCGGAGAGAACCCACGCATGCACAGGAAGAACATGCAAACTTCACACAGAAAGGCCCGACCCGGGGATTGAACCAACGACCTTCTTGCTGTGAGGCACGCGCACTCTGCTGCCTCACTGTGCTGCCCAGCTCTCCATCAGTCCTCTGTCTTCTTCTGTAAATATAGTCTCTAAGTGAAGACACATGTCAATATAGAGATAACTTCCATTTCACCAAAAAATAAAATCTTCCCCATATATTATCTGGGTCTGGACAGACATGGATGTACTGCAAATTAAATCGTTGGCAAAGACATACAACCTTAGTTTGACATCAAACTTCATGTCAAACCATTTCGTTTGTCTGCCTATTTCTCTTTTACATTTCTTCATCTAACACTACTACTGGCACTGTTATGTGATTTATGTTTTTGTCTGCTTATTTATGACAACAGGACTATTTGAGGTGTGAAGTACTTCTTTTTACTTTAAAACTTTTCTACAAAGTGAATGGAAGGGGTAGCCTTACAGACAAATTTCCGGGCTGGATAACACAAATGATCACGTCTCATGTGTAAGCAGCTTGAAATGAGTTTGTGGAGTTAAGAGACTTTGGTGATTCCAGCAGTGAGCACTCACAGCAAAACAAAAGAAAGAAAGTAAAAAAATTACAATACATGATATAAAAATGTGCTTGCATGAGGCCTATTGAGTCACAACACAATTTCTTGACCCAATGTTAACAAAATCATATATTTTTTTCGATTTCACTGACTGACTGAAAATGTGCTTAGTATGACAATCAACGGCACAAGCTGGGCAACACTGTGACAGTTCTGATCTTCTTTATTTGTTTTTGCTTATTTTTTCCTTTGTTCCACCTTGCTGTGATTACAGAATCTACAATGTGGGTGCGGAGACTCCTAACAATGTATTTATTGAGCCAATCCACCTCCTGACTCATAACTCACAGCCAACCCTTGATACGAGTAACATCAACATCCATGAAGCAGATTGAGTTTTGTTACTGTGGTGAATATACTGTATAATAAATCTTTTCATATCTACTGCTATCCTCTTCTCGCTGAAAGCTTTTTGGATCCATACCAACTCTCTCCGATGTATAAGGAAGGAGCGTGACCTTTATGTCTTTTGAATAGTCTAAGGCTATTGAGACGCGTTCACCCGTGGTGTGTGCTCTTTGACGCAGTCAGGACTCTCGGTCTCACAAAGTCCAAAAGTATCTGGTATTGTATCAAAAGAATGGCACGAGAATGTTGAAGGCACTCACTTGTGGAGAGGTGAGGCAAGAGGCAGAGTGAGAGGCAAGCTGCAAGGTGCCATCGGTGCAGAGAAATGGGAGTGAAAGGGATGAAAACCCATAAATGAAAATCAATACGAGAAGGCAGGAAGGCATAAGAACTGGGGGGAAGGTAATAGAATAGACTAAAGATAAATAATGAGGACAGGAGGAAGGGGAAAGAAATGAGAAGGGAGAGCAGAAGGAAGGAGACAAAGAAAAATGATGGCAGAATACAATCAGAGGAATAAATTTGTTATTGTGTGGCTGTCCTTCCCATCAATAGACTAAAGTGAGAAGACGGACGAATTTGCCCTCAGTAGCTCGATGACTGAAAAGTTCTCAAGTCTCCTCTCTTGTTTTGTGTTTCTAAAGGATAATGTAGGGGAAATTCTCCCTGTTGATCGTTGAGAGTTGCTAATTCTTGGAAGAATTACAGACTCAGTGTGATGAATCAGGTCTCTTTAATACCTGCAGCATGGAGGGAAGACTCATGCAGAGTGTTCTCTCTAGATCTCCACAACGTCTTGACTTTTATACTGTCCGGCAACAAAAGGACAACTGGTCATCACATGCACTTGATGTTGGTAAATCATTCCCCTAAAACAATGACCATGTGAGAGTCTCACTGATCATTTTTAGGTTTTTATACAATACCATAAACTACTCAGGCACAATGAATTTCACCCTACATTACCCCCTTCATCCTGTTTCCCTCATTGAATGTCCCTCTGTCCTCTCCCTCACCTCAGGAAGAAAGGCCCACAAAAACTTGTACAATTCATTGACTGATTCCTGGGATTAGTACGTCATCTAATTCCTACAACTCTGATTGAACACTAAAGCCAGTAACTCTTCATTTGAAAACCAGCGTTCATAGATGACTTAGTGGAAAAGATTACATATTTATCACATTACTGATTTACTTGTTGGTATAAAGCTTTACAAGCTATGCAGCACTGTGCGGCAACAGCAGCGTAGCGTTTAATATTTTAAACTGCCTCCGGCCATTTCACCCTATGGTCTGACCTGTATGGGATGTAAATGTTAAAAAAAACAAAAGGGGAGAATGACTGTTTTGCCTCAGTTATCTTCAACTCCCTAAAAATTAATTTAATTATCTACATGTCAAGCTGGACAGCAATGATGCTCAATTCCAACTCTTCATTTCTTCATCTTCTCATATGTGTGACTACAATAAAACAGATCTTATAGATTTTCAAAATTCAACTCCATGTTACTGAACTACATGCTTAACCTCGTTGCTCTGAATTCATTCATTTACTTAGACTGTACACATGAAGCAGCATCAGCATATGACTGCAGTAGAAAGCTACTCTTCAGACATATGCTTTGAAGCTGAATGTATCTCGGGGGAAAACTAATTTATCAATCTGCAGAGTTCAATCCTGGTACCTGCCTTTTGTTGTAATGTTAAGTTACAGAGCAGCACAATTCATCAGGCCTGTGTCGTTCCACCCTGCTGGGATCTTCTGGCTGAACAACCTGTGTTCAAACCCAAGAATCTGTCCTGCCTACTTCAACAAGTCACTCTCCTTCAGTTTTACGCCTGCTCCTCATCATCTGACCTCCGTGGAACCAGTTAATTCTCCTATTTATTACTTTATGTTGGCTTTTGAAAGGTAACACTATTTTGACTGGTTTCAGACTGTTTTAGAAATGTATCTGTTTCCAGCACTTAATTATACTGTATCAAATCTCAGTCTCTTAATTTACAACACCAGCTCTGGCATTTGAGCAGTGCATCAATTGTATTATCCATCGAAGTATGTATCTATTTGTATGAATGTTTGCTTGTGCACAGAGTGCTGCATTGTGTAAAAGAAGCTATTTAATTGTATTTGGAAACAGAGATGATGGGTGCGAGCGACCAGGCTATTGATATGTTTCTGTGCCTGCGCGCATGCAGCATCCCATCATACCCTGAGATATTTCAACACAACCATCGATCAGCTTCAGTAGCACCCAGATCAGATGATACTGGGCTGAGTTACAGGAAGCACGAGTGCACAAGTGTGTGTTTGAGCCAAGGACACAGAAGGCTGCAAGGAATGAAGGGAGCATCACCTAATTTCTTACTTGTGGGCCTGGAAGATGAACGAGTTGATCAAAATGTTAAATACATTTTTTAAAAAGCCGGTGACAGATGACGACGACGACGATGATGATGATGATGATGATGATTGTGTGTATGTTTTTGTTGAGAAGGGATGAGAAGAGGGTGGGGGTCTTAAGCCAACCCTAAACCTCATCTTCAATCATGAATGAGAACAGATACTCCACCATCACACTGTGCAACTCTCTGGATGCAGGCCAAACAGGAAAGGGAGGCTGGCAGCAATTACAGACAGACAGACACACACACACACACACACACACACACACACACACACACACACACACACACACACTGATCACACAGCACCGAAAGCACAGTGCAGTGAGGCCAGTTCCATCTGTGATTCTTCAAAGAGTTTGGCTGATATTGATTTGGTGCCAAGGTTAGCAGCTCATTCAGGCAGAGTGGAGCTTTCAGGAGCAGCTGGAAGGAGCTGAGACCACAGCCGGAGACGGAGGCTGAGACCTTGAGCTGAAACACACGGCAGCAATCCTCTGCTGGGACTAACAATGTCTCCAAGCACACCATCACAATCACAATGTAGACAAAGACAAATAAACACACTGACACATAGGCTTGCACGTGCGCGCGCGCACACACACACACACACACACACAGGCAAACATACATGCATCCCTCTCACAGTCATGAGTGAGCTGCATTGAATCTAAAGTGGGAGGGAAAAAGAGTGTGAGAGTGAGAGAGGGAAGAGGTGTGTGTGTGTGTGTGTGTGTGTGTGTGTGTGTGTGTGTGTGCATGGGTGTGTGTGTTTGTGTTTGTTGTGGAGAGACAGAGGATTAGTTGTGTTTTTGAGAAAGTGATTGAGGCTCTTAAATTCAACTCTCGTCCCTGGCCATAGGACCTCTGGGCTAACTGTGTGTACTGTGCTGTGCAACGTTTGTTTGCGTGCTCTGTGGACATCTGTGTGTGTGTGTGTGTTTGTAACTTTGCTTTGTACAGGCCTCGCTTTCTTTTCACCACACTAATTTAACAGGAGAACAATAAATCTAGCTCTGCTAACAAGACGTGTATGCAAGTTTACCTGTTGAGATGGTTGCATTTGATGCATCTCTCAGTGTTAGAGCAGAGACACTTTCACCCTACTGAGGAAACTGTTCAGAAAACAAATAGAGACACAGGAAACTGCAGTGTTAAAATATAGAAAGAGCAGTCAGCATGGCCAGACTCAACACTTTTAATATGTCTCTGCAAGAACACGAAAAAAACAAACACACAAAAAACAAAAAAATCCAGATGGAGGGATGTTACAAAGTTTCAGTCTATATGAAGAATTTGTCTAAAACAAATCTTATAGAAAACTTTTAGAAACTAAATTTGAAACTTTTAAGGTCCCAGTAAGCAGAGTATCAAGATTGATGTTACTTATCATCAATTATCATATTATTAATAACTTAAAATAACATGTATTGGTCCCAGATATATTAACCAAACCAGAGCTTGCATGCGATGATGTGATTTCCAGTGTTGGAGTTCAAGCCTCTAGTTTTTATTCCCAAACATCATTTCTTTAAAGACGTGCTCCTGTTTGATCAGCGCAGCTGCATGTCCTGTGTCGCTTCAGCATTTCTTCTTTCTGTACCTCCACCAGTGAGGTTAAGTCTGAGATTGTACCATAACCTCATGTTAGGTTAGGTCTTGGCAAAAAAAGGCATTTAGAGGAATTTTTTGTTCTTTAAACAAAAAATGTGCTGCATGAGTCGGCATGAAGATTCCCTGTAGCTGCTCCCTGCATTTATCTAGCAGCCATCCTCCTTTAGGAGTGCTGTAAAGACTAATATCACACAGTAAGAAGACAATTATAACATAAAGAAAAAAGAAAACTAAATACCAAGCCATTACTTACAACCTCCAAAAGCTGAAAAGCAAGGACATATTTACTGTGCACTTCTTGGGCAGAGCACAAAGCGCTCAGCAAGGATGAAGTAAATAGAGTGACAGTGATCACAATGAAAGAGAATAGTGAAGTAACACAACTCATTTAGTAATATGTCATATTGCAGTCAGTGGTATGAAAAAAATGCCGGAGCATACCAGCTGTCATCTCATAGGTCAGTATCTGTTTTTATCTCCACTCCTGAAAAGACTACTTTACAGTTACAAGGTTTTAATGTGACAGCGGCAACAAACATCCGTGCATGTGCATCCGTGCACGCTCACACGCCCACGCACTCCACCACCTCCGCCGTCATCATTCAGACTAATCCCCTCACAGACCCCTCGTGTTGCTCTTTGAACAGAGTACAAAGCGTGTTCTGGGCTTAAAACAGCACCACAAAGACACAAATAAAAAACCTGCTGAGACTTTTGACCTTTCGGCTGGGATTACAGTTTTCAAACAGCGTTCAAGGAATTCAGCTTTCGCATCCACACAGCTTTTCAAACAGTCTCTCTGCTCCCTTCATCTCTGCTTACTTGCCAACTTAATGGCACTCATTTTTGTTAAATACCACAAACATGCTGAAGTGAACGCGCCCTGTCTTAGTTTCTCCCTTGGGTTTGGTGCTCGAGGCTGCTGAGGAACACTTCAGTCATTAACTTTGCTATTTTTTCCAACTTTGGTTTTGTTCTCGTTGTCTTTTTCTCTGTTTACGCCAAATAGAAACGTTTAAAGAATAAAAAGGATATTTGCTTTGTCGGTTTTTATACCAAAACTATAAATTACACCTGTTCCGGCATGAGGCAAAGGTAAAAAAGGGCATGAAATTTAGTACAAATCTGGATGCGCAAACTTCAGGTTTTTTATCTTCTTTGGTCTTGGACACTTTCCGCCTTGTGTGGCTGAACAAATGCCTCAAAACCCACAACAGCAAGGCCAGGTCACGTTGACAAAATAGTTTCTGGAGCTACTTCGCTGCAGACATTGTGATCGTACCAACGGACAATGTTGGGCCTGCATCTGCATCATGCATTTCAGGCAGGGCTCTGCAGTTTTGTATTGTATTGTCAAAATCATTCTCAGATAATTATCGGTGATACAGCTCCAGGCTTTGTCTTTTGATTACATCACAGACTGCGGCTCTGTTTTTTCTGGTTCCCAGCTTTAGGAGACAGTTTTTCATCCACGCAAATATTGATTAAATTGTCGAGCATACAAGAAATAACACATGTGAATTCTGTTTCAGGCAGGATCTTTCGCTTTAACTGCTGTTTGCCTACGAGTGCTTTTCTGAGCTGCTCTCTGTGTATCGGCGCATAGAAAGTCAGTGTGCGCTCATGAGTGAACTAACAAGCACACACATCAGAAAAGACACTCACAAACACTCCCATTCTACATTAGGTGCAATCTGAGGCGACATGGGAGTCTTACATATATCACTCAGGAGACGGACTTCAAAAAAGGGGCAAAGCTACGAAGGAACCATCCCATGAAGGTATACTGGGTAACGTCTGTGCATGCGTGCACGTGTGCGCGTGTGTGTGTGTGTGCGCAGCAACACGAGTCATTGTCTGGTGATTCTACTCCAACCTACACTCACCCCCCCAACAACACACAGACACACACATTTTCCTCTCACTCCTGCTTGGCCGTTGACGCCTCTGCGAATCAATATGTGCAATTCTGGAGAAATACTGCATCACCATGGCAACCAGGCCCCCTGTCCTATGGAGAAGAGAGCTGCAGAGCGTACAGTCTGGTGTCCGTCCCACCGTCTCTCCTCTCCCTCGTCATTTTATGAGATCTTTTTGCATTTGGCTAATGGTCAGCCATCGCTGTGTTGTCATTAACATTCTGTCATGCAGTTCAGCCTTTGCCTTCTTCTCTCCTTTCATTGATCCATTTCTGTTTTTAAATGGTCTTTTTAGAAGTTTCCCTCGAATCTCGAATTTTTTATATAACCGATATTTCACCCTTTCAGCTTTTTTCATTTGTTGTCTTGGTTTGATCACAGTCTTTACATATTTTTCCCCATTACCAATGCCATCTCTGCATAAACTAGACGAACACTTGACTAAAACTATTGTTGGGCTCTATGTGTTTATCTTCATGTTCTCTGTTTGCTCCTTCATCTGAACGTGCTGTCAAGGTCTCCTCACACTGCTGGTCAACTTCTCTGAAGGTCAGGATCTCAAACCTGTGGATTTTCAGCACCCTCATTAATTGCATTCTGCTTTGTAGATGCATCGTGTGATTTATCCTCATAACAGACATGTTAGTGTTCTTCAGGACAAATGCCGAGGTCTGTGTTATGACACAGTGACCAGCAGAACACAGAGGGACCCAGTAATGAACAATACTGATCTGTGGCCTTTTGATTGTCCAGCCGTCACAACACTGCAGGCTTACAAATTCTTTGCCATTTCTTGTCAAATAAAGACACACCCTGGTGTATTCACTGTAATCAGACTTTGATTATCACAGTGTGAGCTACAAGAACATCCCTCTCTTGCAACCCCACAATCCTGCATGTTTCCCACTGACACCAAAGCATTTTCCACCAAATATAAAGAGTATTGTAGAGGCCAGTAAAGTGGAGCTGTTGAATTAAGCTTTAAATTACATGTTCAGAGTGATCATTCTTTCCTCCTGTGCTGCAATTACACAACAACAACAACAACAAAAAAAACATGTCAGAATATTGTGATGCTACAAGCTACAATTCATTCAAATTTTGTAACCAAAGTAGTGAACACACATTTTTCAAATTGGACCTGTTTATTTTGCAAATGCATTGTTTTTATGTGCCATCACATTAATGTTCAGCTCCTACATTGTGGTAGTTGAGAACCACACAAGAAAAATTACAGAATCTGTGTTTTTCCATCCATCCTCCATTCCCAAGAATATCAGAGCTTTCATGCCACATCTCTGTAAACTAGTCTTTTCGAAGTTTCCTTTTTTTCTCTGTACTGCTATTTATTATCTTACTACCTTTAACTTTAGCACTAATTGGCACTCGTTTCTCCGTGCAATGCATTTTGAGCTGCATTTATTCTATGAAGGATGTAATCTGAGTCTAGCATTATTTGGTTAACACTTTGCCGTAAGGTTAAGATGCTGCGCAGACAAACCAGCTGTATATTTGTGTGTGTACAGTGAAAGAGTGTGCACATGCGGCTATGTATCAGCCGTGTGTGTGTGTGTGTGTGTGTGTGTGTGTGTGTGTGTGTGTGTGTGTGTGTGTGTGAGAGAGGCTAATGAAGCAGGCTGACAGGAAAAGGGGGGATAGCTTTCCAGTGTCCAGACTCTCGGTCTCTTCCCAGGAGGCGAGCTGCCTGACAAATCCCTGGACCCTAAAGACCAAAGACAGGAAGGCCTGTCACGCTATGATACTATAGGCTGTCTGTCAGGAGAGGGTGACAGTGTTTGTTTATTGTTTATTATATAAAAGCTCCTTTATCTGGTCTATCATTCATCAAGTGATATATTATCCCATTACAAGCTCTCTCTGACATGTTGCTTCAGAAACTGATACAGTTAGGCCCAGAAATATTTGGACAGTGACACAATCTTCATGAATTGGGCTCTGCAATGACACCACATTAGATTTGAAATGAAACAACTACAACAGAATTGAAGTGCAGACTTCAAGGTTTAATTCAATGGGTTGAACAAAAATATATGATTAAACATGTAGAAACTGTATCTATTTTTATACAAACGCTCCTCATTTCAGGGGCTCAAAAGTAATTGGACAAATAAACATAACCCTAAGTAAAATGTTACTTTTCAATATTTTGTTGAGAATCCTTTGCAGGCAATGACTGCCTGAAGTCTGGAACCCATGGGCATCACCAAATGCTGGGTTTCCTCCTTTGTGATGCTTTGCCAGACCTTTACTGCAGCTGTCTTCAGTTGTTGCTTGTTTGTGGGTCTTTCTGCCTTAAGTTTTGTCTTGAGCAAGTGAAATGCATGCTCGATTGGTTTGAGATCTGGTGATTGACTCGGCCATCGCAGAATATTCTACTTCTTTGCTTTAAAAAACTCCTGGGTTGCTTTTGCAGTATGTTTTGGATCATTGTCCATCTGTACTGTGAAGCGCCGTCCAATCAACTTTGCTGCATTTGGCTGAATCTGAGCAGAAAGTATATCCCTATACACTTCAGAATTCATCTGGCTGCTTCTGTCTTTTGTCACATCATCAATAAACACAAGTGACCCAGTGCCATTGGAAGCCATGCATGCCCATGCCATCACACTGCCTCCACCATGTTTTACAGAAGATGTGGTGTGCTTTGGATCATGAGCTTTTCCAATTCTCCTCCAAACTTTCTTCTTCCCATCATTCTGGTACAGCTTGATCTTAGTCTCATCTGTCCAAAGAATGCTGTTCCAGAACTGGGCTGGCTTCTTCAGGTGTTTTTTGGCAAAGTCAATTCTGGCCTTTCTATTTTTGAGGCTGATTAATGGTTTGCACCTTGTGGTGAATCCTTTGTATTTACTCTCATGAAGTCTTCTCTTTATGGTAGACTTAGACACTGATACACCTACTTCTTGGACAGTGTTCTTCACTTGAGTGGATGTTGTGAAGGGGTTTTTCTTCACCATGGAAAGGATTCTGCGATCATCCACCACTGTTGTCTTCCGTGGATGTCCAGGCCTTTTTGAGTTCCCAAGCTCACCAGTGCACTCTTTTTTTCTCAGAAAGTACCAAACTGTTGATTTGGCCACTCCTAACATTTCTGCTATCTCTCTGATGGATTTCTTTTTTTTTCTTCTGAGTCAATTGTCCAATTACTATTGGTCCCTTGTAAAAGAGGCAGCTACATATTAAAGAGCTGTAATTCCTAAACCCTTGCTCCAATTTGGATGTGAATACTCTCAAATTACAGCTGAGAGTCTGCACTTTAAGCCCACACTGATTATATAATTGCATCCTGAATATGTTTTTGTAAACAGCTAAAATAACAAAACTTGTGTCACTCTCCAAATATTTTGGGGCCTAATTGTATCTTGATATCTGCCGTCTTTCTCTCTGCTTCCTTTCTGTCACTTGTTTTTGCCATTTCCTTCACCTAAGAGAAGTGCCTAAGGAGGTGTGTGTGTGCAAGTGTGTGTGCGCACATCTCCCCATTGCAGCTTCAAGGCTGAGGCTGCCACGCTCCAGGGATCTGATGGACACCAGCCACCGAAGGCAGAGAGACGTGTGACAGATATGCAGCTACAAATACACTCATGTCTCTCTCACCTGTTCACTTCCTGTGTGGATTTTATTTTATTTTTTACCGCAAAATTGGCAAATATAATATTGTATTTGAAAATTATTCAGAAAAAAAATTTGCCTGTACATTGCAGTAAAACCTCTTAATTTTCAGGCAATTAAAAGCAGAAAGTCTGCCTGATTAAAGCAGCCAAAACCAGCAAAATGTCTCATACATAAAAGGGTCATGATTTCTTGATGCACCCATATCTGAATAATCTATATCTCTACTAAGGCTGTTCCATTTTTATAAGGATTATATGACAAAAAAAGGGGAAAAATTCAGATTCAGTTTTTATTTTACTGGTCTCTGTTTGAAGCAGCTACCTGTGGCTGTTGTCACATAGCCTGAGGAAAACCGCTTTATGGAAAAAAAAAAAATCAATGGCAAATTCATGAAGGACATTCAATGACATTCACATTCAGCACTCTAAAGGAAGGATTAAAACACTCAACGGTAGCTCTCCGGGCCTTAGAAGAGCACGCACATAGGGAGAAAGTAAAAAAGGCACAACAGTTCGATTAAGTGTAGAATAAGGATGCGGACTGCAGAACTTTTGCACAAAACTTTTCAAAACATTTTTAAAATACTGCACAGAGAATGCAGAGGTTACAAAAAGATGGTGCTCATGAATCACTGGTCATGGCTCATCATCCTCCGTTGACACATACAAACTGGAATTACTCAAAGGCTTATCAAAAGGAAATCAATGGAGGCACTGTGGAGGAAATCAATGACAAAATCATCAAGAAGACTCAGGGACTATCACATTCAGCACTGTGAAAGGAGCCTAAAGAGAAAAACAGCCAAATTTAGGTAATTATCCTGTACTCTTCAAAGTACTAGACCTGCTACATAATGATCAGTACTTTATCATCCTTATGTTGCTGTAATGCAGGATACGTAACATCTTGTCGCACCTGATTCAGGAAGTGCTCGTCTCAGCAAATGTTTCCTCATTAAAGAGTCAGGGTAGACAAGCTTCATTATAGAAAAAAACAGATTTGCATTCAAATTAAAGGTACAATGATCCAAACGTAAACAACTGGATCAAAACTGAACACACAGGACTGGAGCCTGCTGTCACATGGCACAAACACTGAAATGTTTAATTTCTGTTAAATGTTTGTAAGCATGGGTGAGCAGAAAAAAATATTTATTTTGTGAATCTTTAAAACCTAAAATGTATATAATTAAAATTTTCTGGGTGGGTCCTTTAAGTAAATTTTAGAATATCATTGAAACTAAATCTGCATCACAATAACATGTCACAAATATTTTCAGACATTTATATCATATAGTTTAAAATCAGTTTTAATCTGCTGTGTGACCACTGCATCGCTGAACCTTATTGTTTTCATTTGTGCTGTACTTAGTTGGATTCAGGTGCAGGCTAATTAATTTTGCATTTTCTCCTGATCCATTTTCTCCACTGTCTATTGCAGCACTGTTCTTACTTTCTGAGCTGTAGTCATGGCAGAGAACCTTACTTTCTGTAAAATGTGGTGGACATCAATGGCTTTTAGCTGTGTGGGGACACAAAAAATGTGTTCTGCTACTTTCATTTTTGGGTAAAAATTTCCTTTCCCTAATCTTGGTCACATGCATAAAAACATGAGATCAATGGTAAATAAATGGAGGAGGTTTATTGTGTGAATTCCATGAATGAGGTGATCACTACATGCGTACGTCAGTCGCAGAGACTGCAACGCTAAGCTTATGGGCCCAGAATATGATCTTTTTAATATTTATTCATATGTAAGTTGTTGATCCTATTGGTGCTAGTATTAATACTCAAAACAAGATTTCTTCTGTAGGTAGTATTGATACGTTCAATATTGGTCTGCCCATCACTACAACAAACATCTAAATGAGTTTGTTATACTCTTATATTCTCAGCTGTAAAGACTGGCTCTCTTTTGGCTCTATGATCTCCAACTCAGACTCAACACACATGACTGTGTGACGGTGCAGCAGACTTGTAGAGTGAAGGAGTAATGCAACAATACTCCAGGCTATACCGTGTACCCATGCAGCAGGTTTGGCATATCCAGCACATACTTGTACATTTTCCACGTGCCCATTGCTGTGATTGCCTGGTTATGGAACGGAGAGCAAAGCTACTGTAAGTGAATTGGGTGTCTTCAATCTTCCCCAATCACTTAGAGCCTGTGCATCAGCGCATGTCATCCATCATGTGGACCAGAACATGCCTCAGACAAATGGTGCATCAGCATTCTGCGGGAGCCTCAACACAGAGATCGCTGGTCACCGGGACTGGTGGTCAAGGCTAGAGTCCCTCTGACCATCCAGAAGGGAGATGACCCTGTGATTACTGATATCACACACTTAAACTGACCTCTGGCAGCACTTTTAAGTCGAAGGCTTTTATTTTGCTGAGTGTCAAAAAGGCCACGTGAAGCTCTCCTGTCATCCTGCGAAAGGACAGACGGGGCCTCGTCGGGACAAGCCCAAGAATTCAGTGAAGCACGGAAAGAGGAAATGTAGAAAGATAGAGTTACAGTATTGGGGAGATGTGCAACCATCCCTGAATGTGTGTTTGTGTGGACGTGCATTGCCTGTGTGCACTCTGTCACAGTATCTGTGGTGTGATGCAGGAACATGGAGAGGTGTTTCTGGGACAGGGTCAGCCTGGTGACCTTGGTCACATGTCACTATGGGACAGTTGAGCTTATTACTAAATGCTTGACCCACACCTCGACACACCTCTCTCAGAGCGAAGGAGCCATCTCCTGATGGCCCAACCTAATCCATAGATGGAGGGACTGTTTAATGGATTACTACACCTCTTCCTGTCTCTCTCTGTCGCTGTCTCTACACAAAGCCACACACATAAAACAACACACACACACACACACACACACACACACACACACACACACACACACACACACACACACACACACAAACACAACACCTGGAGAACCTCTCAGAAAAATGATCAGTAATAGTGCAGAGTGGTTGATAAGTGGTTGGTATGTTAGTAATATTGAAGGATAGTTTGACTGTGTTGAGAGAATCGGTTTTTCACACCTTACAAAGAAATGGATATTGTCTTTTAGCAAAACAGTGGTGAGTTCAGTTTTGTGTGGGCGAGCCAGGCTTTCATGTATTTATCTAGTCTATATATTGATATATATCATTTAAAAAAAATGGATCCAATAACTGGGAATTTTCCACCCCCACTGCCCGCACTGGATTTTGTGTAAATCCATCCCCTCCTCTCCTGGAATCAATATGGGCACAACTGTGGCTAAAATCAAAACAGAGTCTCCACCACCAGCTGATCTAAAGTACACATGTAGTTTCAAATCTTTTTTGTTACCTGTTACCCTCTGTGTCTGTCCCTGCTTTAAATATGAAGATCTAATAAGGTAAAAAAGAAAAATATCTTAACTCGTGTGTGTGTTCATGTCTGCCTGACTGTGTCATGATAAAGCGTGGTGATATTTGTGAAGGAACCTATAGAGCCATAGCTCCCCCTGTGTATTGACACTGTGCTGCAAAGAAAAGCCTGACACATGCAGCCTTCACTGGGCCACCTGCAAAGAACTCTGTTATATTTTTCCACCAACGCAGTGAAACACATGACAACTGATCACATTTTACACAAGAACACGTAACATTCACATGAATTCCCAGATTTTGACATGTGTGACAAATGACCTCCTTCCGCACCCTGGCTATGGAACTATTCAAGGCACTGAACATGAGCAGTTTATGGGCCTAAGCCGCCGTATATCGGCAGGCCACACAGACACACTGGAGCCCAGTAAGATGGATGCCCCACATACAGTCGGACAGAATATTCCCCTGAGCAAAGCTATCGACAGGACAAACATCAAGGAGTCCCCCTCGTCTGTGCCTCTCTCTCCCCAGTATGTCAAAGCACACCCTCTTGACCTCAAGACTCCAGATCCTCTCCTCACACCAGTGGTCACATCAAACATTCAGAGGCTACAGCTACCACGACATGAAATGACACACATGCAGACACACGCGCACACACATACAGGGCATACATGTGCACAAACGTGTGCGCGTGAACTCAAACAGAAACAGATTAGAGATGGCTCCAGGGATCACCTGATGACTTGGAGGGCACATGGTCTGAACTGCATATTCCTTTGATGTATTTTAGTATCATGAAAATGAATCATTGATTGTTTAAAATGTCACTTGTCACAACTGGTTCAACAAATGGCATTGGCTGGGTGGCCAGATTTTGATCATAATCTAATTAAATCAGATTGTGATGAAGTCAAATTTTACTCCTCTGTTTGGCATTGATTTTACTTGAGCAAATTCTCAAGACACGCCCATGCTCGTGCCTTTGTGCCACACTGCATGAGGCTCCTGGCCATATAGGACTCTGTTGCATTAGTGCTGTACGACAATGTAATCCTATAGTGGAGAAACAACACACCCCCATCTTCATTAGCAGGAGTTTAAATTCCTGCAGCCTCTCTGAGCGCACTCGACTGGGGGAACTGTATCCCACGCCACACCGGGGCAGACGGAGGTGGCGCCTCGGCAATTTCATTTTGTTTAAAAATACTCCCCAAATGTTGTTAGGGCTGCATTAAAGGATCCTGTGTTAAAACAGGCAGGAGGGGAGGATTGAATCAGCTCACCATGGGCTGGCACTCCTCACAGCTCCACTCTGCATTAAAGGCCTGTTGGGTTACACTCTCAGCAGGAGACAGTGCTACAACGGCCCACGCTAACTGCATTAATTCCTCTGTGTTGTTAGATATACAGCACCTGTGGATACAACTCGCTCGGTTGGCTGTAATTACTGTCTGAACAACAAAGCAAATACATGCTGGCAGCGGCTAACGGCTCAGTCAGACCTGAGGAATCTCCCTTGACAACCTTGAGGTTTTAGGCTGTGATAGAAATCTGGCAAACTTAAGGTTTGTCGGCACTTTGGTGTGAGGCCTTTTTAAGCCAACTGGAGAAATAAACATTTTGTAAATGCCAGAAAATCAGGGCAAAGCTGGCCCTGCAATAGAACATACCTTTTTGTTTTTGATTTTTGTCTGATTCAGCAGTCATACCTCAGATAACAATTACAATTAGTCATTTGGCAGACACTTTTATCCAAAGAGAAGGGCATATTCACACACTGAGGGCACAGCATCAGGCTAGTTTTGGGGTTCAGTATCTTGCCCAAGGATACTGCCAGGCCAGGGATCGAATCACCGACCTCCTGATAGGTGGACGAATGCCCTACTTCCTGAGCCACAGCCGATGCAGACCACACATGTTTGTGAATATTCAGAGATATTAAGGCTGCAACTAACACTTATTTTCTGTTCAGTCTTGATTAATTGATTAGTTATTGCCCAGTTAAACATTTAGTCAATAAAATGTCCAACAATGGTGAAGATTGCTCATCATTGATCCCCAGAACTCAAAGTGATGTCTTCAAGTTGCTTGTTTTGTCCAACTGACAGTCCAGAAACCAGAGGATTTTCTTTTCCTATCACACATGATAGAGAATAACAGTAAATCTTCATGTTTGAGAAGCTGGAACCAGGAAACAGGAAAGTCCATGAGGGGTTGTTATTGCTCTTCATTCATCATTCAAGGTTTAACAGACCATTCTCTTTCCAAATGCAGAAATGTTAAATCTTTCAGCCGAACACAAGTCCACCCTGGAAAAAAATTCATCTGTATGTGGTGAAGAAAACTATTGATTTCCCTGCAGTCTGAATGGTGAGAATGTGCTCAGACAGCGCAGCCGAGTACAAGTGGGATTTTTGTCTGTCCTAGCCGCCGTCTATTTGTCTCTCTATGTTTTGTTTGTACAGCCTATATCCTCTCTGGCCTGATTTGCATCTGTCTGGTTGGGCGCTTTTCACTTCTGGGTAGTGAACTGCATCTGAAAGATGCTTTTCCATGAATAAAGAAAGAACACCGGCAGCTATAGAACCCGTATAAGTTTCTGTACATAGTTATTTTTTGTCTGTCGGCTGTGAAGTTCCATCCACTGCACTGCTGAAATATAAAATTACTTTATCATTCAGTCACACCACAACACAGATGGGAGTTCATGCACTCACAACATCAGTGACGTTCAGCTCTTGAACTGAGGTTATTATTTTGGTGGTAGGTGTAGACTCTTATGTCAGTGATTCGACTTTATTAGGCTCATCATACCAGAAACATGTCTGGCTTCTGTTCACACCTACACGGCACTCCATTACAGCCTCATCGTCACGGTCAAACAAAAGCCTCCTCTCTCGGCCTTAAACTCAAAACACCTCTAACAAAGGCCAGATAAGTAATCATTTAGCCTGCAGCCTCCACACAAAAGCATGGGTTGCTTTATAAAAGGCGGAATGAGTGAGAATTCTCCTTTCATAAGGCTTCGCCCGGATTTACTCTCATAATATCAGCCAGTGAATACACATTTTTCTGTCACCCACCAAAGCACAAGGACGTGGGCACTGTTGAGAGACCTGTGTACATCTGCCGTGATTGGCAAGGAGGAACAAAAATACATTAGGGCCATTATTGAGAAAAGGTTTTTATCAATAAGACAGAGCTCCAACATCTAATAGAGACAAGACGCCAGCAATTGCCAGCATCTTTTACATGTTCCTGCAATCAAGAGGCCCTTTAGGACTCATTACGAAGTCTGAATCACTTCGAGTGTCTGTAGATGCTGAGGGAGGGATTCTTTCAATGTAACAAGAATATGTAAGAGTGTAGGGAAAGGAAACAGAGGAGGGGAGACAGCGGTACATGTGTCTGTACTGTTGGATCTAAACTCAAACACACACACACACACACACACACACACACACACACACACACACACACACACACACACACACACACACACACACATACACACACACACACACACACAGAGTCAGAGTATGAGGTCAGTGGTCTGTCTTTCTTTTCGTGCTGGCTCAGTGTCACGTCAAGCTAACAGATGGACATTGACCCTCCCCTTATGGACTCCAATGGACTCCTGAAATCAAGATGGATCTCGGCTTCCTCACATTTGCACTCTGTGAAAATGCTCCAGGCATTCATCAAAATGACACACAAAGAAACCACAGTTTGTGTATTTCTAGTGCGGTCGAACACGACTGCCGAGAGCTCACCTCAACTTTAGGCAGTTAAGACTTAGCCATGCGTACTCGTGGCTTATTACGAGCTGGACTGGGCAACTCATTGATTTGAGCTTCAATCAAGATAATACACAAATAATGTGTATTTTGAGAATTAGCAAAGCAAAACAGCACTTCGATTCTCCGACTGACGGCTCTTGGTTTCCATTCACCTTCAGGGTAAATCGCTCAGCTTAATCAGATAAGGCCATTCATCACACTGGAGCTTTTGTTAAACCTATTACGCTTCATCTTTTTATGATTAAGAGGTTTTTAACTGATTTTTCTTTGCCTCCTATGAGCCCCAGGTGGCGATGGGAGCTGCTACAAACACAGATATTGCCTCTCTGCATGTACCAAAGCATGTGTATGAGTGTGGCTAGCATTGTGCAAAACGTTGAGTGCATGCATTACAGCTGAGGCGAGCAAAAGAGAACAAAACCTGGCTGGTTCCGAATTAGTCCTTTTATCAGGCGATCGGTGACCGGTGGGAAACCTTGAGAGCCCAAACTGTGTTTTAAGTGAGACTGCAACTGCTGGGGCCATTATCCTTTCACTCTTAAACCTTTCTCTCTCTGTCTGTATGTGTGTCTGGATATGTGTGCATACATGTGTGTCCATGCCTATGTGTGTGTGTGTGTGTCCTTCCCCTGCCTTGAAAGCCCTCGGAGCCTCAGGGAGCTGTGAAAAATCAATACTCTTCGGCAGCTCTGCCTCTTTATTCATTTAATAACTCACTACCATTGCATTACTGTTCCACTGATCTCCCATCACAGGGCCCAGATTGACACCTTTGTGCTCTTTTACCACACTGGAGTTTGATGTAATCAGTTAAACCTCCACCTCACGCCTGACACATGCATCAAATGGACCTTGAGTATGAACATGGGTGCATCAACAACAATGCAATATGAAAAAGAGGAGTCAAAGAGGAGTCAAAGTGTATAAATGTGAGGCTGGAATCTGCGCGTGTGCTTGATCGTCTGATGGTGAGATGTGCTCCAATACTAGAAGTGGATGTCGAGCGCAAACAGCACACACAAATAACAGTAGTAATGTGAGAAAGTGAGGTTGGGAACAGAGGGACCACCTACTGTGCATACTGAAAGTGCACGTACTGCATACTGACTCAAACATCAGCCGTGTATACATGGAAGTCAAGAAACGAGAGTGTTATTAATGTATAATAGACAAGGTGAGACATGATGAGAGTTTTCACCAGGTGAGGTGGTTCATCTGTGCAGGAGTGATGATGGGAATGTTAAAAACTCTCGTATGTGACACAGGAAGGATGTTTGTGTGTGTGTGTGTGTGTGTGTGTGTGTGTGTGTTTATGCTTTTTGTGTGTGTGTGTGTGTGTGTGTGTGTGTGTGTGTGTTTGCAGATCTGTGCTTGTCTTTGTGTGTGCACATGTACAGTGATTGTGATGGTGGAGGTGGGGGTTGCCTCCCTGTGTGGGACTCGGAGCAGAGAGCAGGTGGGCTCGGGATGGAGCAGAGAATCTGTATTGATTGTTTTTGTGCCTCAGAGCTGTTTAGCCGTTGTCAAAGCTGCCTCCACCAGCTGAGAGGCAAATTGCAGCATTTACACCAGGAGGCGTTTTCTTTTCTTTTTTAAATCTCTTTATTTTTTTATTTCTCTATTTTACAATGGGAGATGTATCTGCAATCTACAGTGTCAGAGGATTTTCTCGCTGCTTTATTCCCAGTCTTAACAAAACTGCCAAAATTAAAGAGAGACAGCCGTGACGAAAAGTCAAACTGGGGCAAAAGCTGTCTTTTCTTGGTCAGAATTACCGAGTTGTTCAGTGAAGCGCACAGATGGTTGAAATAAAAAAGTTCAAGTTCACATTCAAAAACTTCATAATTTATCAAATTTTTATTTCTTTTCACTTGGTTGAATCAAGAGAGCAAGTCGTCATCTAAACGCATTGATTTCGAGGGGTGCATTATTGCCTATTATTCAATCCACAACAGACCTGACATGTTCAAATGTAACAATGCTCCCATTTCTCCAGGCGTTTGTCATGATTAAAGCACATTTTCCATTTTCGATCTTTCATTGCTGAAACTGTGTGTGGTCGGAAATAAAGGAAGGTGAGCACATCACTGTGTATACTGTGTAAGTTTAAACATCAGAAGTGATGCACTCTAACTTATACATGTCTCACAAAAGTTTCGGCTCACTTCAGCCTCCAGGCTCGAGGTGGGCATGAAGAGTACAGCATGCATTTACACTGAATTTTGTTATCTAGAGTGTGTGTTTGCTATGTGGAGTAAATATACATCCTTTGAGATGAGACTGCACCATTCTGCATAAGAATCTTGAAACACTTGAAATTAATTGCTGATAGAATCATTCCTTCTGTGAATATATATATATATATATATATATATATATATATATATATATATATATATATATATATAGGGAAAAACCCCTCAAACATTTGCAGAAATGAAAAATTTCAAGGTAAATGACATTTATCCGCATCAGTGGTGTTATATGAACTGAACCAGGAGCACATCTACTCCAGTTAGTAAAGGTACAGTCAAGGTGAATGCTCATTAAAAGCTAGCAAAGCTCATATAACCAAAGCTACTACCTACACTTTTAGCCTTTACTCACAGAAAGGAGAAGGGAGAATGGAGGGAAGCAAGCGATCAGAAGAGAAACAAAGAAAGAAATCGGATGTTTACACTGAACACAGAGAAGTGCGGCTCCATTATGCAGCTGGAGGATCCTGCAGGCAGACAAAAGATAAAGATGCAGAAAAACAGACAGAAAAGCAATATATCCAATGTTTTACCACCATAAAGCACTGATTTAGGTCCACAGAACTTTACAATGCCATGTTTTACCCGATAGGTTGAGTCATCGGTGCAGAGGGAAGTGAGGAAGTGTATGATTTTATAATGGTGCTTGAGCAGAATATGCACACTACAGTGTGTTTGCTGATCCAATAACCAGCAGGGAAAGTTAATGACATGAAAGGAGCTGCTGTTTGCCAAACAGACTGAAACACATGATTGATTGATAATCCAGGGAGCCTCAATGCCATGTCAGTCAATAATATAATAGCATATACCTGAAGTATACTAAAGTGGTGCATGAATGCAGCCACACAAATACTCAACAACACAACATTTAGCACTAATTGATGGTGGGAGAAGTGTTGGGGTTGCAAAGGGGGCTGATGGTGAGAAAGCAAGTGTTTTACAATCTCACTAATGGCTGGTTAAAACCGGTAAGAAAGCTCAGTGAAACACATCCTCCCCACTCACACACAGCTACCACTGAGATGCTGATGAGCGAGGGCTTCAACCTTGAATTGCTTCAATGAATGCGTTCATCCGCCAAAACAATAATAATAAACAAGGTTTAACAATAAACAATAAACAACAAACAAACAAACAAAAAACAAAAAAACAATGAACATATGAAGTAGGCAGTTTCCAAGTGTGAAGGAAAATTTAACGGCAGGAAGTAGAGACTTTATGAAAAAGGGGTTTTATTACTAACATAACATTTGATGCTACACTTGAAGAATCATTTGCACCAGCACAGTGTTAAAATCTGTAAAAGAAACATGTACATATTTACTGTGTAAATAAAAAAAAGAAGAATACATTTCCGCTGATGGTGAAGCTGACTGCTTGTTCACATATTCATTCACTCATTCATTCATTTTTTAGGATTCATGGCTCTGCTTTCCAAAAGTTTGAGCGCTCTGCTTGAGATTTTTAGCACTACAATTATGTATTTGGAGCAAAGAAGTGCGGTTCGCAATTACAGATAGATCAATGAATAATTAAATCATTGTTTGTAGGGTTTTTTTTTTTTTAAGCCAAGTCATTTTGATGAACTATTGTTGTAAATAAATCTGCCATTTGGAGCCCATTCTCACCCCTGGCATTTAAATATAATAATTTTCCCCTTTAGGGAAATTAAAAGAGAGACAAAGAGACAGAGAGAGAAGAGGCGGAGAGTGAGAGAGAGGAGTTAGCGTCTCTGGTGTGTTGCTACTTGGCTCGGCTTCATGCAGAGAAGCTGACATTAAATCATGCATTGAGGTTGTTTGTGTGTGTGTGTTTGTGCGCGCGCACGCGTGTGTGTGTGTGTGTGTGTGTGTGTGTGCCTATTGATTGGCTTACACAGCTTTATAGCGCTCTGTTGTAAATGTCATGTTTTTACAGGCCACTGTTTGATATAAACCTGATTAAAGTATTTGCTTGCTAACACAGATTGCGAGCGGCAAATGGTTACAATCAGACGATTACTCAGCAATTAGGAACCAACTAAATGACTATATGACTGTCCGATCGAGCAAAGTAAACACAAGTGTTTCCATCCTTTCTCCCCCTCTTCCTGCTTCTCAATCTTTCACTGCTCTTAAAAAGGCTGCCATCTTATAAACCCATGTATGTATCTTGTTTTGGACCATATTATTATTCCTTTTTGCACGTCATATATCTGATACTGTAATATCCCAAAGTAGATACAAATATAAGATAGAAAACGCAACAGAGGAAATGCCAGTTGGATCTGAATGTCTAATGTCTTGACCCTGAGGAAGACTGGTATGCATTTGACAGTGATTGATAATAACTGCATTTATTGAAGTACTGTGCATTAGTTCAATATTCAATTTTTTTCTAGTTTTCTTAACTTTATACCTATATTCCACTAAATGCATAGATAAGAATGGTTACTATACAAATTAAGACTACCTCTGTTATTGTAGATATGAAATTTAGATATGACTTTATCCATCTGGGGGTGAATTAACATCTTGAAGCAGCACAGAAGAGAACTACTGAATAACTATTTCAGTGTATTTCTCCAATGTATTTGTACAGCATTTATAATCTACATTACAAGATGTTGTGCTCTATACATGAACAGTGAAAATAATTGTGTAAACAAGCAGGAACCTGTCAGTGAAACACCAGCAGTCATGACGTGTGTCAGCTCTGATTGATGAGCAACATTAAAATGTTGCTTACATGTTAATGCATCAGTAATAATCACAGTGATGAAATTATTATTATTATTATTATTATTATTATTATTATTATTATTATTATTATTGTTATTATTATTATTATTATTATTATTAATAATAATAATAATAATAATAATAATATTAGTAGAACACTCTCTGCATTACAAGTTTTTTCCCAAATGTTGCTAATACATCAGCACTTTATTTTTTGGTAATTTCTGCTAAAAGATCTGAATACTGGTCTTTTCCTTAAAAAAAAGAAAAGAAAAAAGAATGACACAGCAGCACGCCTTCAAATAGGATCCCTCTTGGTGAATGATTGAGACATGAAAACAAACACAAAAATCAAATATAAGGGTCTTTTGCAGTGACACACCCACATTATGGTCCACACTTTTTTCTCCACCTTGTGTTAGTTATCTAGCCCGCTGATTAAAATCCCTCTTCAGCTTAAGACATGGGGACTGTTCACTGTAGACTGTAGACTGTTTCCCTTCTGTTAAGAAGGGCCATTAAAGTGCACTTTAACAGCAATTTACTGGTGTAATGCAAAATCGAACTACCTAAAATATTTTATATTCAAGATCTCTCTGATACAAGTTTTTATCACTCTTCATATTTGGCTCTCCTTCAGAAATATTCAAAGTCTCGAATGCTCTCATCCGTCGCATCCCACATTTTGGTGTTATCATCATTGTGTTCTGTATTCCTCATGGACATGGTTGAGTGGAACCGTGCTCAGCGACAATGCAGGACTCATTGGTTTGGTTTCACAGATGTGTGAATGTGTGAATGAAGCTCCCCTCATGATAACTGTGGCTCTCAGAGCATTATGCCTTTTATCCTGCAGGTGTTTGACTCTAGTGTGGACTTACAGCTACACTTAGTGGCTGAACTGCAGAATTACAACAACAATAGATAGATAGATAGATAGATAGATAGATAGATAGATAGATAGATAGATAGATAGATAGATAGATAGATAGAGAGGTGAACTGTCTCTGTTGAAATATTTTTCCCTAGACTAAAGAAAGACACTGTATGTTTTATGAGGGTGTGACTATGAAACACCATCTCTGCTGTGGTGTTTAATGATTGCGTTTCTATAAGTGTGAATATGCAGGACTTTGCTTCAACAGTGATGCTCTGCCCTGCCTCAAGCATTGAATTTAGTTGAATTCGAAAGAATACAAGAAATCAATGTGTATGAAGACATGAAGAAGCTACAATTAAATGTCCTAAGAAAGGTCAAGATAATACAAAAACAATGAAGCGACCCTACAGCGTGCCCTAAACACTCAGAGCCTTTTAGAGCCTTACTAAAACAGGTGAGTGTTACTAATAAGAACAGACTGACCTATAGGCTTTGTACCCTTTTTAAAAAGTGACTTTTTGGTTGATGCCAGCACAAACTGCAGAACATACTCTCTCTCCCTTAATTAAATGCCAGCCTCAGCAGGAGTGTGCTGCTGGAGGTGGCCTCCCTCCAGTCCTTCTCATGTCTTTTTTTCCCCCATGTAAGGTGCACTCCTACTTGACAAAATGCTTATTGCACATAGCCTATTGCACAAATGTTGACATGTAGTATCAAAACTGAAAAAACATGTCAACAATACAGCTGCTTTTACTCTGAATGGTGCTCAATTTGAAGTCTAAGTTATTATTATTATTATTGTTGTTATGATTATAGTACTGTACTTTAGTAAACATACTAACAAAAGGTGAGAGGCATTCGTTAATTAGTCACGTCTCTAACTGCCTTCTGTTCTTCTTGTATGAATCTGCAACGTAGCAAAGATAGTAAAGTTTTACATTTTGTATAAATTGAATGATGCAGGTCTGAAATGTCACCACCTCCGAGCACTTTGACATCTTCAGCTTGCTTTTCTTCAGGCGTCAGATGACGCTTTCAGTAAATCAACTGATGCTAAATATTAACGTTTGACCATAAATGTCCAATATAGCCTCTTGCCAACATACAGTGTGTTGAAGGCCAAAAAAAAAAAAAAAAACATGATCACAATCAAGTTTTATTGACATTTAGCAGCACATCAGATGGTCATGCTAGACATTTAATGTTGCCTCATAGGCAATGACATACAAGGTGTATAAAAAGTGAGTCTGTGTGTGCGTAATTATCATGTGTGTGTGTGCCTGAGACTGCCTTGTCTTTGAGCGTGCATCTGTCTGTATGTTGAGGACTCCCTGGGAATGGATTCCTGGTGGCTTTGTGAATATGCATGACTGCCAGCATGCATGATTAATTTCCTGAGCAAATGTCAGCGTATGGGATTAGAATGTAAATCCAACTGTACGCCTACAGTGCATACAGCCACAGTTTCCCTTTTATTTTTGCTCTCGCACAGGATTTATTCCATAAGAAGTATGTAAAAATATTGTAGTTTATATCAAAGCGTCAGTGACCTGTGTGTGTGTGTGTGTGTGTGTGTGTGTGTGTGTGTGTGTGTGTGTGTGTGTGTGTGTGTGTGTGTGTGTGCATGCGCTGTGGCATTATAGTCATAAGGCATGTGTATTTATATATTTCATCTCTATTTGCTATTTCCTATTTTCAGGGTCAGCCATGACTGAAAAACAAACATGGTGGTGATGGTGGCCTCCAGACGGTTAGATACCAAGGCACTTGAAAATTACTGCATTAGTAATAGCTCAAGCCACTCAGATCTCAACCTCTGGTGATCAGTATGAAAAAGGTTTTTCTCAGCACTTCTTGAGTTTCAGTGTTTATAGCAGCACAGATATGTAGCAGGTTTTGAGAGCGAGCACACTCAGCAGGTCCTACAGGATAGAGAACTAATAAGCAGGGTATTAGTGCCATCTAAGGTTGTTGCAAGGCAGCACAGCTACTAAGCAGTAAAATAACACTTCAAATTAGTGTATGGAGACAAGGTTAAAGCCTATTATGGCCGGTGGAGTAATTAAAAATGCTTTCTTTTCTTTCATAATGAATAATAATGTGGTTCTGTAGTCACAGCTTAAGGGCAAAATTTCTTATCACTCCCAACCAGGGAGATCAGTGCACAGTGCACAGTAAGCTGCTCAAGATATTGAACCCTCTTCCATCCCGAGTCACTAGATCTTCAATTATTTGGCCACCCACTGTATGAGAGATGTTTGGCTGCATTATAACCTATGTTTTATTTTTGCTTTAGAAGAGTTGGTCTTGCTGCACTCGCATTTAATTACTGGGAGAGCTCAAAGGAAAAGCTGCATGTCATACAGAGCAACAGTGGTTATTTAACTGCAGAGCCAAGCCCTCTCTCCAGTGGATATAATGAACCAAAGTAATACTGGATATGAAGAGATTTTCTGTCTGCTGCCCCATTTGAACTGTGAATGAACAAGTGTTTCATCACTCCTTTCATTTTTTTCCTTTCCTCTCATTATTTAAAAATCAGTTTGATTGCAACCATCAACAGTTCACTACAGTTTGAACATTTCTGTAGTAAAAGGACACAGGGAGCAGTTCTAGAGAAGGTGGTCATCTTTTCACTGAAAGATTAAAGGTCTGAGCAGAGGAGCAACATGTCCATGAAGAGGTTCTGTATCGTAAATGGAAAATAGAAAAGATACCACAGATTGTATTTATTTGCTACAAAGGGTTCACGTTGTGTTTACTAGCTCTGCGGTATGCCTTTATAGGAATGCGTAGGCAGAAAGAACCAATGTAATCTATGAGCTCTGGGGGTGGGAAAGGATGGCCGCTAATGAACCATGATGGATGAGGAAAACAATTCATTCAGATGAGAAGAAGCTGCATTATACCAGCTCTGGCGGTGATGGTACAATTGCACTGGAGGCACCGGATAAAGAGAAAAACAAGTGACCTGCCCTTGTTGATTCCAATCCAATTCATGCTGATCATGAGAGAAGCAAATCCAGATTATTTAATTCTTTAATTTCTTCAGACTGCTGCCATGTCATCTTTCTCTTTTGGCTGTGCTTTTTGCAAATTGCAGCAATTTATGATAATACATACAAGGCTAATAAATAAGTTATGAAATTCAAATTTGCCTAAAGAAGGGACTGTATATCTGGAATAAATATAATCACCATAATCTTGCCAACAACATCCTGTTACAACATTTCTGTCCTCCATATCTGTGGCCTCTGCACTCATTTTACAAAGTTTTTTCAAAACTGCCTTTAAATAAAGTGCTGAACCAGCTACTAAAGACTGTGCAAACAATGTGGTTGTCAGGTGATGCACAGTAAGCAAAGCAAAAACAAATGTGTCATCAGATTCTTTGCTGGAGAGAAGAGAAGCAACAGCCTTACTTGAGCAAATGTCAACAAGATTTTCATAGTGTCATAAAATGGACTCTTTTCAAGGCGAGAGAGGAGACCTAAATATTTCTTATGCTGACTACGATCACAAGCCACAGGAGAACATGCAAAGACCACTGTTGTTTCTCCTTGTGCTATAAATCCTTCGTCCATGTCCATCAGAGGGCAGTATTGTCCTGTCTACTCCTTTCTGCTCAACGCCGCTTGGGGCGTTTTCCCAGGCCAAGGCGTTTGTACAATACAGACCTGCTGCTGGGAGCATGTCACAGCTCAAGGTGTTGCCTTTGTAAACTGTAACTCGTCCAACTCCTGACACACTTTTCTTTGCTGTCTTTCAGGAAGCAGCTCAGTCTTAAACTCCTCATCACACCACTTGGCCTGATGATGACGTGTGGCTCATTATCTGTATTTGTGTGTGTGCTATTCAGTTTGTGTGTAAGTCTTTTATGTTGTGATGATGGGCGTCAGCGATTCAAAGTAAATGATTGTGGTTTTGCATGATAATTTCATAGTTGCCATTTTACACTGGTTATTTTACTCATCCTGATTCTTGATTGAGGATGCTGACCATGTCCTGCACAGAATTAGAAAATTAGAAAGCCATCTTATCACTATGAACCCAATACCTCCATAAGAACTGTCTTTAACACAGTTTGGACCTATACTGCAGAGTATGTTTCCAACTAAAATAGAAAATATATGAGAAAACAGCTTGATGCTTTTTTTTTTTTTTCCCCAGCTGACTGGATCCCCACTTGGGGCCAATGGCTCTGCCTGTTTGACCTTATCCTCAGCCTGATCATGCAGTGACATAGGAGAGCCCTGCCTTTTGGGCTGAGAGGATGTCTCTACAAATAAATCTGGTCGAGCACAGGCACTGAGCACATATACCTGCTGAGTCTATACTTCTTCTCTTGCAGTGGAGAGATTTTGAAGAACCACTGCTGGCATTATGTTGTTTTTTTTTTTCTTCTGTTCTGGTCTTTTCCTGAATACATTTTAAAAAATGAAATATTGCCTAGTTCATATTGTTAGGTATGCATAAACATACAGTTTTACTACATTTTCAATGGGCAGGATGAGATAAAGGATATAGCAGCATGCGCTAACCTTGCATTTTCTCAGTTTCACACATTCAAGTTCTGAATGTGGCATAAATTGCAGCAGATGTGTGAAACTGTTTTGAGCACACAGATACAAGTTGTGCACTTTACCCTTCACAAAAACAAGCAATAATATTGACTATGAAGTTTACGCTTGTGAACATCGACCATGTATCATTCTGAGCTTCTGTCCACTAGTTTCAAGTTAACAGGAGCATCTAGTTTCATCACAGCAAATGATAAGAAACTCAATAGAATATTGTCCAGTAGGGTCAATTGTAACACCTGTCTAAGACAAAATGAACTCAATTTGTTATGTATATGGGAACCCACTGTAATTAAAGTGAATTGTGCACCACAACTAAACATACAACAGAACATGAAAGCCAAATCAAACATCCCTGCAGAAAAAAATATCAAGTATGTAAGAAATTAACAATGTCTAAATGATCTTTACTGTTAATGCAACCAAAATGAGCCTATTTAACAGTTATTGTGGACTAGCATAAGACGCGCATAATAGCTGATCGTTTCTGACAATGCATTATCTTTAGCAATCACACATTCTAACTTAGATGTTGATGAACATGCAGATTGTCTTAATTTGAACAACTTTTTGCCTTAAAACACATTGCAGGATCCATCATTTTAGTGCTCTTAAATTCATGATGCTACTAGAACCATCCTGCACTCTGTCTCTATGCCTGCGTCAGGGTTGTAAGATGGGACATGACCAGTTTTGTTAAATTCTGAACAAACTATAAGTTATTGTGTCATTCTTGCTTAACTTTCTGAAAATAGTTTCTGTATGTGTGACTCCTTTGTACTCGAATTTCACATCTTGTAAGTCTTAATGTTTGTTGGTAAACTGACTTAGAATACAGACCTGTCAAAAAGCGTCAGGATTGTGCCAGTTCTGAAATTTGTGTTAATGTGAAACAAAGAGGCTGTGGGATCATTGCCAGAAAGCGAGAACTCATTAAGCGAGACAGAGCATGACAAAGAGTAGCAATAAGAAAAGTAATACTAATAACAATTATTATGCTAAATAGATTATGTTTTTGGTGCTGTGTTTGTGTGTAGAAGTAGAAGTGGTTGGACATTAGCATAGCTTTCATGCCTGTGTCAAAATCCAATAGTGAAGGAGACTGTAGAGGCCACTGAGAGGAGGCAGGTTTCTGTCAGGAGCAGCATGCAAAAGAAAAGGGAAACAGAAAGAAGTAAAGAACATTCAGATGATGAAAATGCTGAACAATTTCTTTTTAGAAATATCTGAAGGAGCCACATATGCCTCGTGTTTGTGCTATCCACTGCATTACAGTCTTCAGTGGTCCACATGGTACCTGAGAAGTACCATCACAATGACAGCTGGCTGATATTTAATATACAAACTGATAAACCTTTTTTTCCATAAATATACACTAATTTTGAATCTGATTGTAGAAGCACATTTCAAACAAGTTGGGACAGGACCAACTAAGGACTGGAAAAGTTGTTGAATGCTGCAACAACACATGTTTAGAACATTCCACAGGTAAACAGGTTCATTGGTAACAGGTGATAGTATCATGATTGGGTATGAAAGAGGCTTCCTGGAAAGGCTCAGTCAAGGATGATTAGAGGTTCACCACTTTGTGAAAGACTGTGTGGGCAAATGGTCCAACAGCTTACGAGCAACATTGCTCAATGCACAATTGTAAAAAATGTTGTAATTTCACCATCTAGTGAATAGTCAATAGTGGACTATTCAGTCATAAATCAAGCAAGAATGAGAAAGAATTGGCTTTCTGGCTCACTGTTCCCAGCTCCTAAACTGAGTGTTATTAAAGAAAATGTGATGTAACAGTGGTAACCAGTGGTTTAGATCATGTTGCAGGCATCAAATTCTGAACGAGTGAACAAATATCTTATTTTGTACTGTATCCAATTGAATATTAGTCATAAAGGATTTGCAAATCATTGCTGATTCTGTTTTTATTTATATTTTACACAGTTTTTTTTTTGGAATTAGGGTTGTAGATGATCTGAGACCAATAAAAGTAAGTGTTATATATGTCAGACTATCTCATTCAGGAAACTTATTGAACTGCCTGATGGAGGGCAAAAGGAAATCCACAGTAGTGCTGTGAATCTGTCTTCCAAGCTACAGTCAATAACATCCTTCTACTCCAGACTAATCCCAGAAACAGCTGATGTGGTAGCAATTAAACTCAAAAGAAAACTGACGTACAGCAGACACTAAATAAATATGTTTGGAAACAACTATTCAAAAGTGGCATTAGTTCTCAAAATGATGATGATGATGATGATGATGATTATAATTATTATTATTATTATTATTATTATTATTATTATTATTAGCTATTTATTGAAGATGGAGATGATGGGATGGTCAGCATTTTTCAAGATACAGGACACTGACTGTGTGGACAACATCAAGCACCTCTGGGAAGAGAAGCAAGGTGCAATTATTTCATGTCAACATTTACAAAGGATAAAAAGATGAATGATGACATTTTATATCCAAAAATATTCTGCTGATAATGAGCTTCAGGTGGTTGTTGTTGCTCCATGTGATGAAGCTCTGCATCAGTCCTCTGTACTCCTCTGTAAAAATAGTCTCTAGGTGAAGACAGCATGTTTCTCACTGGAAATTTTTCACTGAATGTATATAAATGTCAATATATCATTCCTTCAAAGTCTTCATACATTATATGAGTTTGGACAGAAATGGGTATACATGGAGTGTGCGGGTGGGAGTGTGTCGGTGGAGGAGCTTGGTCAGGTAGGGAGGGGTCTGATTATTGAGGTCATGAGGAAGATTTTAGAACGGATTCTCTGGGGGAGGGGAGCCAATGGATCTTGTAGAGGACGGGGGTGATGTGTGGGTGAGCAGGCGGGCGGCAGAGATTTGGATGTATTGGAGCTTATTGAGAATTTCTGAATATGAACCATAGAAGAGACTGGTACAGTAGTCCAGATGAGAGGTGATGAAGACGTGGAGGAGGGTTTCTGCAGCTGTGGAGGAGAGGGATGGCCGGAGGCGGGTGATGTTCTTGAGGTGAAAGAAGGCTGTTTTGGTGCTGTGTTTCACCTGCTGGTTGAAGGAGAGGGTGTGGTCGAAGATGAAGCCAAGATTTCAGATGTGAGGAGAGGTGGATGCTGTGGAGCTGTTGATATTTAGGGTGATGTTGCGGATAGATTTAGAGAGTGATTTTGGTTCAATAATGATGATTTCTGATTTGTCACAGTTGAGTTTGAGGAAATTGTCTTGAAGCCAGCATTTTATTTCAGTGATGCAGTCTGTCAGAGTTGAGTTGGTGGCAGCAGAGCTTGAGTCTCGGTGGAGATGAAGAGCTGGATGTCATCGACGAAGCAGTGGAACTGGAGACCATGTCGGTCAACTGAGAGGAAACAGATAGATGATGAAGAGGAGGGGGCCGAGGACTGGACCTTGGGGGACACCCTGGGGGAGGGGAGCGGTGGGGGATTTGCAGTTATTGATGAAGATGAATTGAAGTCTGTCAGAGAGATATGATTTGAACCAGTTGAGGGCAGAGCCGGTGATATGAAAGGTAGTGTCCAGTCGGAAGGGAAAGATGGAGTGATTGATGGTGTCAAAGTTGGTGCTGAGGTCGAGGAGGATGAGAGTGTTGAGGTTTCTGTTATCAGAGGAGAGGAGATTGTTGTTGATTTTAAGGAGGGTGGTTTCAGTACTGTGATTTGAGTGGAATCCAGGTTGAAATGTGTTTGAGTAGTGCAGATGTTAATCTTTTTTGTTTATTCTTAATACAGCAAAGGAGTCTTGGGAAGTTTGCCATACCCTTGAACATGGCATGGATCGAAAAACCTTGGAGAGAAGATCCACCAGGTAATTACGGGAGTGTATTGATATTTCATTTGAACTCATTGTCACCGCCTTACAAAACTGCTGTGCTTACACAAATAATTTTGTTTGTTTGATGGTTTTTGGGGGCGGCACGGTGGAGCAGCAGGTAGTGCGCGTGCACAACAAGAAGGTCGCCGGTTTGATCCCCGGGTCGGGCCTTTCTGTGTGAAGTTTGCATGTTCTTCCCGTGCATGCATGGGTTCTCTCCGGGTACTCTGGCTTCCTCCCACAGACCAAAAACATGCTCATTAGGTTAATTGGTGACGAATTGGTGAATTGGTTAAATTGCCCGTAGGTGTGAGTGTGAGTGTGAACGGTTGTTTGTGTATATATGTTGCCCTGCGATCGACTGGCGACCGGTCCAGGGTGTACCCTGCCTCTCGCAAGTTGACAGCTGGGATAGGCCCCCCCGCAACCCCGAAAGGGATAGGCGGTATAGAAAATGGATGGATGGATGGTTTTTGCATTTCATTCTGTGTTTAGGTGGGCCAGCAGAACAGGTGCTCTGTTTTACTCCTTCAGAGCATGGATGTGTGTAACCACTTTTGCTTTTGTCCCAAAATGACAGCAAACCATAATGACGTCTTTGTAAGTAAAACATGAGGCCCAGTACTCACATGATGCAACACTTAAATGGCCAGAAATAGTTGGTAAGAGGTGCAGACAGTATTTTGAGCTGTTAATGCGCAGGAACATTGTTGGTACGTTGGGCTCTTAGCGCTTGTCACCGTGCCCACCGTGTCAGATAATAGGGACAAGTAGTAGACAGGAAAGAGATCTGACACACAAAGCACTACTGCTGGTTTGTCTAAATTTATGTACATATTTTTTAGGCTCCACCTATCATCTGTCATCATATCCACATAGTATTTTATCAAAAACATCTTTTGTTTCAATTTCTTGAACCGATAGTTTGTCATTACACTGATTCTGACTTGATATATGGTTGCCTAGATGTTATTAATTACGAGCAGCTTTATGATGACCACAGAGATGTATTTTGATTGGTATAATTTCTAATAATGTAAAGACACCATCATATCTCACATTGACATTTTATCAAAGACATGATGGGCACTCCATGGACCACTCATGGTCATACAGAAAATAGAGAGAGCGTGACTTTTCTCAATCAACAAAAAATCTGTCCTCTACATCCAGAGTATGTCATCCTGAGCAGGGTTGGATAATTTTGGGGAAAGGGGCCTTTCTGTGTGGAGTTTGCATGTT
Organism: Chaetodon trifascialis; assembly: GCF_039877785.1. Taxonomy (NCBI): domain Eukaryota; kingdom Metazoa; phylum Chordata; class Actinopteri; order Chaetodontiformes; family Chaetodontidae; genus Chaetodon; species Chaetodon trifascialis. The sequence continues at coordinate 21,713,407 of NC_092056.1, forward strand.
CTCCCCGTGTTCACCGGGGGTATCCTCCATAAAAAAATGAACCCCCCCTCTAAAAAACATGCATGAAGATCACCACCTGACCACTCGCTCAAAAGGCACAATAAACTCCCTGGTTGGCTGGCTGTCGGTTGCGTCTGGTCAAATTTATCGGTCAAGCTTGTGCTACATGTGTGCATGAAGCGCATGCATATCCCTGAGCTTAGGCTTAGGACAGAGAGGGGAGCTCTCTCTTTGGTTTTTCCAGATTACTGCCTACTGCAGCTTTAATAATGGGCTACAGAGTAAATTATACTAAATCTGAAACTATGGCTCTTGGGAATTTTGGCAGTGTGCGTTCATTTGCAAATTTCACTTTTAGATGAGCCACCTCAGGCTTTGTTTATCTTGGAATGAAAGTGTCATCCAATGTTGAGGATCTGTAGAAAATTTATTTTACGCCCACAATTACAAAATTAAAAAATGACTGGGAGACATGGCATGACACCTCCTGTCTTGGATGGGTTGAATCAGTCTGATAGAAATGAACTCCACACATTACCTTATCCCTTGCAGTTGTTAGCTTTATGGATATCAAAGACAGTTATTTTGGATGTGGAAAAGGCATTCTTTCCATTTATTTGGCATGATCAAAAGCTCAGTATTAGGACAAAGGCTTTACAGCTGACAGGGGAATAAGGAAGTTTATCCGTAACTAATTTGAGATTTTATGATTGGGCTTGCCGTGCCTGTGTTGTTTGGGAAGCAGTTTAAGTCCTTCAAACAGACATAGATGAATGTTTCCCCCTGCTTGTTAACTGCTTACATCTTGTTTATCACTCTCCTGGCTAAGTAAATTCATAAACTATGTCAGAAGAAAGATAGCCCCTGAAATTAAGGATATAATCCAAACCAGTATCACAGCAGTTTGTGAAATAGTCATGAAATGTAACCTATTCGTGTACATGGATACAGATTTTCCTTTTTTTTTTTTTTTTTTTTTTTTTCCAGTAACACTCAGAACAACTTTCAAACTAATGCATTTCAAGTGGAAGTATTTTTGAGCCTGCACCACTTTTTCTGTCCAGTCCAGCCCTGTCTCCTAGAAATTATGTTCATACACACCTAATTTGCACATCAGATGCATTCTGAGGGAAACATGAAGCTGACTGAATTACATTTTCTATGAATATCATGAGGGAATGTTGCAAATCAATTAAATTAATTTACCTGGCATGTCGTGAAAATGTTGAGAAAAAAAGAGAAAATAATAAACAGTAAACTGACGTCATTCATGACCAGACCTTGATCTGTGTCAGTACAGAAAAAAAAACAGCAGTGATTTCAGACATAAAATGTTTTATTAAAGTATAATTGCAATCATGTTTTCCCCCTAAAGTGCTTCTGTTGTCTAAACCTAACCACAGACAGGCGCCTGGATGCGAACCCTGGACCAACACGGTAAATAAATGCAGTGTTTCAGAAACATGGTGCAGGCATGAAAAAAAATAAAAAAATTAAAAAATTAAACTCATATCCAAAGAAGAAGGAGGAGTTTGCTCCGGGAGTTAGAAATAGTGTTTCTGATATATGGCATGCAAAAGGGATCAGGCTTATTGTGGATTTATACTGAGACAATACGCTGATGTCCTTCCAACAACTTCAACAACATTTTTTTTCAAGTCTAACAGTTTATTCAATCAAGGGTGAAAACCTCCCCACAGACACTGTCTTTTTTAGTGACAAAGATGTATTTCTATTGAAATCACATTCCTATTCCTACTGCTGTGTTCCGTAGATCCCTCAGATTTATGCAAGGTCATGAGGAAATGATCATGGTGATGAAAATATAGAGGACAACTGGCAAGAAGCAATAGCTCGTCGGAACCACTTTTATCTGCAAGTCTCTCACATAACACCCTTTATACTTAGTAAAATGAATGACCAGACTTCACCTCTTTAACTGTAAGAGAAACACTGGGACTTGCCCGAACATTCACGATTTCTGGGAGTGTCCCTGGAGTTATACAGCACAGGAACCGATTTTCTCACAGAAAGTAACAAAAGATCCAGGCCTCTTTATACTGAGCTTGCTTTCTAAATGTTGTCCCTGAGTAACATCTGACTTCAAACTATGTGATAAATTATTAGGAGTTAGTGTATTTTAACACTGGGGATAAGTGACAGGCCTTCCTCAGTCAGAAAGTAGTGCCACAAAACTTCTAAAGTTTTAGTTTTAGAACAGGAAGCAGAAAATCGTTTTCCTTTTGAAAGTCATTCAGTTTCTGTAACGTCCTTCGAGGGCCATAATAAATTACTGAACGCATATCACACTAACCTCTGCGATGGCTGGAACTGCGTCTCTCTGGCGAGGCGTCCGATGTCAGATGGTGGTGATGATGATGATAATGATGATGATGATGATGATGATGATGATGATGCCTGGTTTTCCAGGCTTTGCAGTGCAATGATTTCAAGTTGTGGGCTGTCAGGAACATCAGCTGGTTCCACATTAAACAACAAATATGTTCACTTCACTGTACACTTCACTTCACTTTACTTTTCATGTCCTCACACATCTCACCAAATGCCTGAAAGAGTTTTCACACAGTATATTCAGATGTCACAGCAGGTTTAATTCTTGCAGAGCAGGAAAATACACAGTGGTTCCTCTTTCCAGCTGCTCTTTTCTCAGTTTTAACTTCACTTCTAATGACTTCACGCTTGAGAGCAGAGAGCTGAGAAGCTGGCTGGAGCTTGAGGTTCAGCTCTAAGAGGTTCTTGGTAATGTCCACCATGAAGGCAAAATCACACACACACACACACACACACACACACACACACACACACACACACACACACACACACACACACACACACACACACACACACACACACACACACACACACTTGCAATCACTGAGTTTCCACCTCAGGCTTTCCTTCATCTCCATAACTTGTTTTACAAGTTTGTAAAACCATGTGAGCATATTTGCGAGACTCAGGGATCAAACCTGATGATGATAAACCGTACTCTGACTCCAGGTCAGTCAGTGTCTCTTTGAGCTGGTGGCTGTTAAGCCTTCTGGTTTTGACATTGTAGGTGGAAAGGACAGTTGTCATTACATTGTTGAGCTTCAGGGAATGTACACACTGACTCTTGATGTGCGATATTGGCATACATTTATATCACTTGAATGATGACTGACACAACTCAATTCTTTTTTTTACTGAGGCAGTTAATCCCTTTTGCGAGCCAACCATGGCTGGCGCTCGGTCTCAGGCATCCTTTCTACCCCCATCCCTCTGGGGAGGGAATAATCCCTGTAGCTCGTAGGTGAATTACTGGCACGTGCAATATAATCTATTGTTACCCCCTTCCTTGGGAATCCCCTTTTTTCTTATTTTATTATTGCATCTATGCACTTTTATGTTATTTACTGTATATATACTTAGTAGCAATTATTCACCTCCTTTTTGTGGGTTTGTCTCACAATTCCAATATTGATTGACCAAATGAACCGTAACAAGTTTTTAAAATGGAGTTCAAAGCGATCATATGTATGGCTGATGGTGCAACATAGGGAGGATGAGGGATACAGAGGTAGATTTGGGTGTGTGGAAAAAGGATACAGAGGCAGGGTTTAGGGATTTAGCAAAAAAAATGTGAGGAAATGGTCACAGGGTGTACCAGGTTATTTTAGTATAATATCAGTGCTGATCTAATTTTACATCTATTTATTGTTATTACTTATCTAAAGCCCGCTTTTCCAATAAAAGTACAAAAATAAATGAGTGATATTTTCCTGGTGACCCTTGAACTGTTTACCTCTGTTACAGTGAAGGTGAAACCCTCCTCCCTGCTGTGTGAAACGTGTGTTAACAGCACGACAGAGAATGTTTTTATCTATTTTATCTGTTTTTTCACATAATTATGTTCTCTCTCTTAAACAAGGCAGCAGTGAAGGGAGAGGGATGAGGAGGCAAGCACAGAGGTCTTTCCTTCACTTATCTGTATAGTTTTCACAGGTTTGTGAGTGTAACACACATTTGCTCAAGTATGAATACATTCAGAACCTGTTTCCACAATTGAGTATCCTTTAGCCTTTTTTTTTAAATTACTGAAATTGTCTTTTGGACAAAAAAACATAAGAAAGTGGTTTACCAACAAGAGAAGCTCACTCAGCAGGTGCAGCCACACCACAAGAATCAGCTACCGCTAACTGTTTGAAGATTCCACTAATGAAACAGGAACTAATGCTGACATTAATGTTCTATCTCTGCTCCATTTCCTCTCCCCTCTGCTCCACCCATAGACTGTAAAAAAGGACAAACTATTCCACAAACTCATTGGTTTGTGGAATACCATTTTGAAGCCTCAAGTTAGCCATTATGGCTGTCACCATCTTGGCTCTCTGGAGTCAAAAGTGATCTAATTTGAACAAGAGGATGGAGCTGGAGACGACGTGCATCGCTGTGCCTCTACCCTGATTGGATCTGACTGAGAACTAGAGGACATGCCATGGTAGCGATTTGTCAATCATTAAGTAGCCAAAGCCTAAAGCATCCCCTGCTTTATTGTCTATATCACTCTTAATGGGACCATAATTTACAAAATGAACATGATGCTGTTTCGAAGAAGATTTGAAACTAGTGATTTAGAGCATAAACTCATTAGAATTCTGTTTGCTCAGGTAATAAATCGAGTGAGAAGTAGAGTCATTCTCTCATAAGCTTACACACAATCAGACTTATTTTTGCAACCCTTCACCCCTGCTGGCCATTAGAAAGCATGCAGGTTTATACTTCTTCTGCATGGCTTCACTTTTCAGATGCAGGAGCTCAGTCCACTTAATATACTCTTTTTCCACTTCGAAAAATGTGTTCACTGAGCGCTGAAGATGCATGTCACACACCCGGAAAGCTCACTTCATTCAAGCTGTTTTTGTGAAGGACATGACCAAGACAGAGTGGAGAGATGAGGGGGATTCCATTCATCTGGGAAATGCTGGCTGCAGCTTTATTAGGCCCAGCCTGAGCCACCGAAGTGTAAGAGTGTACTAGCAGCTGTAACATTTTGAATTGTCTTCCAGATTTTAGGCAGTTAAAAATGTAAACGCTGCTGTAGTCTTGCTTGTTTGATGTGTAGTGCTGTCTGTGGTGCTGATGCAACTCTCATAATGTTGCTGTTTTTAACTACCTTAGGCCTGGGACTGTTTTTGTATGAATTGTTCATGTAATCGTGCTGGGAGATTACATGACTGAAGCATACTTTGCTGTTCTTATAAATAATGTGCTTCATGATAGATCTCAATTCAGATCCACAGAACTGAAGTGTCATTAGAATATACAGTGAATAAGAAAACCATTTCATGATAACCTTTTAACTTATAAACTTACATAGTATTGAACTATTCCACCGGTAATCACCCCTGTGCTTCACTGGCTGCATATTGTTCACACTGTCCAGCACTTTGGCAACATGTTTAAACTGTAACAACATTGAAAACGTCCTGAAAATGCAATGCTGGCGAGAATGACATGATCTTCTCAAAAAGATAAATATTTTCATCCTAAGAATTATTATCCTTATGCTACTGTTCCATTTTTATGGCTTATTCATTGATTTTTCATAGTAATGTCTACTTTTGCTTTGTGCTCTGTAAATACCACCTTCAAAGGTCACTCCACTTTAATGACATACACATCCTGGCCCTTCCAAAAGGGTGGTTGACCTTGTCCCTTTGCAGTTTACATCGATCCTTTAGACGTCTGTGTGTGTGTGTGTGTGTGTGTACATGTACACAACAAACCTGAGTCACATAGGACTGTACAGTATTTACCAACACAATACTATATTGTTGTTTTCATTCAGGTTTGCTGCATGCACAAGCAAAATGTGTTGTAATGGACTATTTATTGTATGCCTTAAGGCAACAAGAGGTCTGAGGATTAAAAGTCTCACTTCAGCCTTGTCATAAGTTTTTGTAATGGGAATAGATGAGTAGCCCCAGGTTATTTGTTTGCTTGCTATGTGTGTGCGCACCAGCAGCTCCTTCACTGCAAAAGAAATAAGACCAAATAATGTGCGCTGGTGGTTTTGTCTGTCACACTAACACACACTCATTTCCACACTCTGTAGTAATTCATCTGTTTCTGTCTTCCTCCTCAGTTGTAGAAAGAAGTTAACCTTTTCTTTGTTGGCATACACCACATCTTGCTTTTCACACACATGATTAACCATTGAGCATGAGTTAGGTATTACTCAGTCTGACATGAATGTCAAGTGTGCATGTACACACACACACACACACACACACACACACACACACACACACACACACACACACACACACACACACACACACACACACAACTTATTCCCTCTACATCTACAGTACTGTGCGTACATTTGGACGTACAAACATCTTCATCTTTGCTGCTGTGATTCAACGACTCACTGGAGATGATTAAGGTCATGGAGATAATTAAGGTTTCATCTAATCTTACCTGATCTAATCTAACATAATTTAACATGACATAATATAATCCCACACACACAGCAGAGCAGTGACATAGACCTGGTATTAGAAACTGGATTTAGATAGGACATTAGTAGATCTCAGCACAGATGTGTAAACACCCCACAGTACAGTATGTGGTTTGGAAACTTTTCCCATATGGAGAGGTCAGACTCTAATCTCTTTTTGGGACATATTTATTCTGGTGTTTGTTCCAATCCTGGCAGAATCTTAATGTAGCTAAGATTGCAACAAGCAACAGGTACTAGGATCATGTTGTCCAGTTAAGATTAGGTCATGGGAAAAGACGAATTACCGCAAGTAATCATGGAAGGAATAAAAGGAATGCTAAAGACTGCAAGTTCATCTAATTTCTAGAATTATGATATCGGCTACAAGCAAACACTGTATCCAGGCAAGAAGCCTTCATATAAATAACTTTATATTGTAGCAAGAGGAGTGTCTCATCCAGTACTCCCTCCTGTAATTTGGCCCTGATTAAAAGGCCATCTGGAGGGGTGAGTGTTGTCACTGAGAAACGTGACTAATATCTTATCACCCACGTCCCACTGCAATACTAATCTTGTCAAAATGAGCAGGTGTTTTACATCAAAGACAAAACAAATATTTGCTGTTAGAGCACCGATGAGGGTGTGGCCAAACATGTGTCAGACTCTACAAAGCTGAATGGCTGCAGGCGTCTGTGGTTCAGTGTTTATTTGCCTTTTACTAAAAGCTCTGTAACCTGTCCAGACACTACCAGACGCATTTATCTTCTGTGCTGCAGTTGCAATGGTAGTCTGATGATCCATCTACCTTTTGGTTTCAACATTAATAATACCGCATTTACTGCATTTACATGCATACTGTTATCTTTGTGATTGAATATACCGCTGAGGTGTTTGGCTACATCCCATGCTACATCCTGCCTTGGGGAACCCTGAATATAATTGGTGGGTATTTATATTCCTGAAGACTGCGCTCTTGTCTTTAACTTAAATATAAGAGATAGGAAGGTTGAATGATCCCAAATTAAAGACAGAACATTAGTAACATCGAAGAGAAAATCATGAAAGAACATAAAATGAAAGGCTTGCTGATAAAGGCAGCAGATAAAAGGATTATACCAAAAGCTAAAGGTAACCACCGCAGTGTCATGAGCTGAGTGGTAATGCGATCCTTGGTAAAGCATTAAGCGACTTGTAAATGAATCGCCATTGAGCATCATTTTGAGCTAAACACTGTATAACCTTTGCATCGTTCCCAAGATAAAAAACTTTTTTTTTTGTGACCTTGTTAAACTGAGAGATTAAACTGATCTGATCTGAATCTGTTTAGACAGACAAGCAAACACAGACTCCAGCTTTGTCTTTCTACTTTCAAACTCATATCTTGTCTACCTGTCACGATGTGTTCAGATGCAGCATTGTCCTGGTGGCTCCAAAACTTGTTGCAATAATCCAGTAAGAAATGATTACCATAATCCTGTTCAGGGAAAATGACTGAGCAGGTAACTTGTTGTTCCATATAAACTGCTCCCTGTGAGGCTTAAGCATCAGCAGATATTTTTAAATTTATTTTTAGGATACTTTTAAATGAAACTGTGTTATACAAGTAGCAAACTCTTAACACAGTTTTGGGGTTGTGTGCATAATGTTCAGTGTGATGGTGAGTATGAAGTTAGGATGTAGCAGTGCAGTATGTGCACTGCTCAAGCCATATGTCAGTGAATAAATGCTACAAATCCTCAAGACCCACAGTACAGTCCTGTGGTAAACATCTCACAATACCACAATTTAGTAGAATAAAAATACCAGAGCAAAATATCACATTAAAAAGTACCATAGGATTCTACTGTAACACAGACCTTGGGCTCTATTTTCAGCTCTGCCACCGGCGCGGCGCAAAGTCAGGTCCGCTGCGCTGATGGGGCGTGGCGGCGCAGACTTTGGTATTTTCGTGCACTGCGCCGCTGGCGCATCTCCTCCTCCTTCTCATTTCAGTCCCACCCAGCGGCACAAATCGGAAAGAGGGAGGGGAGAAGGCGTGGAGTGGGTTTGACACAGCTGAGTCAAATCTTCACCAATCACACCAGCTCCTCGTCTCACCTTTAAATACGCCGCTGGCGAGGCGCATGGCAAGTTTCGAGGATGACTGAGCCCGCACAGGAAAGTGTCCGACGCCCAAACTTCTCCCAGGAGAAGACTGACGTCACTCATGTCTCATGACATCCGTTTGTATTACTTTGCGCACCTGTTTGTATAGATTTGTTTATTTTTTCTCAGTAAATATATATTGTTTTATATTCTGTTCTATATTTTGTGGTATATTTTGTTTTTATATTTGCTTTTTATATATATAGTTCTCTCTCTTTTCTTTCTTTTCTAATTTTATTCTAATTCTATTCTTGTAAGGAGCGCTGCAACAAAAACAATTGCCCCTCGGAGATAAATAAAGGATTTCTGATTCTGATTCTGATGTCTAAGTATGAGGTCCTTAGATGGTAAATCCTCGGCCTCCTCCTCATCCTCCTCAAAGCAATGATGTACTCCATCTTTGTAGATAACATTAAGCATTACGATGATTACATTTGTATTTGGAATGAAATGACGTGGGTAATAGCGGACAACGATCATCACTTTTGCTTTTTCCATGTGTCTATCTCTCTCTGTCTCTTGAGTGCTCTGAGATAGATGCAGTATATATGCTCTGTAGGATGCCACGGCTGTTTCTGGTTGGCACAGCGACATTAATTGATTAGTTCGCATCCCTGTGTCACCTGTGTACATTCGGTCAGGTTGAGTGACCATTACGCGTGCCGAACGCGCTTGCAATGTGGTCAAATGAGATACGGATCAAAATATATAAATTTAGGTCTGACTGTATGTGCTGACTCAGATAGTTGCATTGAATCGTGGCTGTTGCTAATTATTGATCGCAGTGAAATGCCAGACACTGTGGAAACCTGACTGTGAGGTATTGGTGACGTGAGTGCACGACTCCGCTAGTTTACGAAAATCCACTTGCCCAGCGGTGCGCCGCTGGCGCACAGAGTTGACCAGGTCCGGTGAGCTTTCAGCGCACTTTTATGCCGCCGGTGCAGACCGAAATGGACGAAAATCCAAATGCGCGGGCTCATTATACCGACACCTCCCCCTACTGCGCCGCAATGCCCATCCTGGCGCACCTCTGTACGCCTCGGTTTACCAAAATACCAAGTGCATCGTGCGCCTGCCTGTGCTGCACGAAAATACCACTGCGCTAGGTGCGCACCCTGCGCCGCGCCGGCGGCGGAGTCGATAATAGAGCCCACAGAGACAATTGTCATGATTGCGATTAAGCATTGTCATGATGAGAATGTTAGCATGTTGACATTAGCATTTAGCTCCAAGCACTGTTGCACCTCAGTACAGCCTCACTGAGCTGCTACCATGGCAGCACAGGCCCCTTCACTGGAGCAGTTTAACGGTTTGATGATTCTCACATGCAGTACACTGCGTATTTAAAGAAAGATTAATAAAATCTTGCATATTATAGACAGAAAAATACAAGATTGAACACTGCACTCATGAGGAAATTCTTGCTGACATATTTAGATCTTTAAAAGAATAACCACTGAGGTAGTAAAGGATAAAATCAAGTGCAATTAGAGAGCAAATATTAGTCCTAAAGATGAAACTCCTGTACATAAAGTCCCCTTAAGCATGCAAAATCACTGGATAGATGTAAAAGTACAGACATTTAGCAATACTTAAATAGTAATGATACAAAAAGTAGGCAAACAATACAAAAAAGGAGAGTAACCGAGTAAACATTTACTTTGTGCCTGTTAATAGGTGACATAGCTTCCTTGTTCAAATCAGCAGTAATTAAACACTGATAATGGAGCTCGACTTTATCTTGTGATTGACTGAAGTGATCCTGTCTCTCAGGCTGTGATATAGTGTAACAGTGTCTGCCCAGTCAATGAGATGAGAGGAAATGAGGCGCAACATTTCTTTCAAAAACCTGCCTCAGATGTGAATTGCTGTAATTTTCAAGGTTGATTCAAGAAGGTTAAAATGTTTAATGAGAGGGAAAGTTTATCAAGACTATCTTGTCAGCCAGTGTGAACCATGACCAAATCTGTCTCACTTACTTAGTGTTTCAGGATTTAACAGCATTGGCATACTGTACAGAAGGTGGCAGAAAAAGTCAAATCTCTGCTGAGTCCATTTTTGTGTCAATGGGCTGTGTGCATAGAACAATATATGAGTTGTACAATATGTAAACTAAAACATTTGGAAATAACATTAAAGGGTCAGTTCACCAAATTAAAAAATAACTGATATTTTGTCCCATTTATCTCTTGTGGTATCTTGTCATCTTGAACCCAGATTTTCTTATGTCCACCCCAATGCAACAGATGTGAAGGGAATATCATTTGTGAAGCTCAAAGTATTGAGAAATGACATTTAAAAATGCAATCACAACATCTCTCAGAAGCAAAGTCCCTCTGGATACCCCGCAGATCTGGCTGTGCAAAAATTTCATTGGATCTACTTTTTACTGAAGAAATAGTCCCTGTGAAAACTGCTGACATGGTGACAGGTGACACACGAGCCTACATACAATAGAAATGGCTAGAAAAAACATTTACTTTTTGCTTGTGAATGGTGGTTGTAGTATATTTAAATGCTGAATGACACGTTTTCCATTGACTGATTTTCTGACTGAATGTGTACTGTACAAATCATTATGCATTAAGATCTTTGTTTACATCATCAACATATGCAGTTTGCTTCTTATATTTTTCAATTGCAGAAAAATCTTCATCTGTTAGGTCCAGTTGGCGGCAATTTTGAGTAAGATAACTTGTAACTTATGTACAATCATTCAGTCGTTGCTCTGTTTGTCTTAATGACAGATGCTGGCACAGACAGCTCCTTGCTGTCAGTGGAGAGGACCATCACAGAGAAAGCACGAGCAAAAACATTTCCACCCTGTGGTATAGTTCTAGTTATATGGCTGTTTGTCACTGAGGCTGAGGGCTGCAGCGATTATTTGTTATGTGTGACTTTTCCTTCACCTTTCTGCTGTTACAATGCAGGCTGGCAGGTATGAAAACACTTTGATCTGACCACCATAGTAAAACTGAATACCATGTACAAAAATGTGATTTCAAGGTGGCTTTTATCTGATTAGAAACGATCAAGTTCTGCTTTTTTCCGCCATCACATGAGAAAAATGTCTGGAAATAGAAAATCAGCATCTTCCTATGTGTTTTGGACTTTAACAAAAAGCTCACTGTACTGACGTCACACATAGACAAGCCCCATTGGTAGGGATATGAGTTTTAATTTCACTGTTGCTCGGTTGTAATTTAATGTCAGAATCAGAATTGGAATCAGAATTCCTTTATTGATCCCCGAGGGGAAATTGTTTTTGTTGCAGGTGCTCCTTACAAGAATAGAATTAGAATAAAGAATAATAAGAATAATTAGAATAATGTGTTTTGTTTTGTCAACAGTGAACTGCAGTATAAATATGTGTGATCTAACAGTGAGTGAAAAAGTCCATGGGCCATTCAGAGGGAGGAGTTATACAGATGGCCGCAGGCAGGAATGATTTCCTGTGGCGTTCAGTCGGGCATTTGGTGGGATGAGTCTCTCACTGAAAGTAGTCTTGTGCCTGACCAGCACATCATGAAGTGGGTGCGAGTCCTTCAATGACTTTTACTCATCTGGCTTCTTCAAAAATAGAATGAAAGAAAGCATCCACACACTCAAATCCACACACAATCTGTGCAAAAATCTTTTTAATTAGAGAGCTCCCTGTCACAGACCTTCTTCAAGGCATGGACAAGTTGCCCTTCTGGGTCCTAACAGCTGTGTGAAAGGCATAAAGAGACTGTGAAGCTACACATTGTAAAAATAAAAGTGTGGAGGATAAAAGTAATGTTTGTTAGTTTATTCATGTGCTGTGTGTTGGAACTGAACTGCCTTGTTACTATATGTTTTGGTGCTGAACTTTTTTTTGTGTTGTACTTTTCTGTGACAGTGTTTATGATATGCTTCTGTAAATGAAGATGCACAAACCAGAGCCGAGGCAAAGACATTAAATCCACATGTGCGATTAACAGGGCAATTAAAATGGATTGGTAAAAGTCAATTAATATGTTAGATACAAATCAGTCAAGTTACAGTCAGGTCGAATCAAAAGCAAGGCTAAAAAGATGTGTTTTCAGAGATGATTTTAAAGACGAACAGCTTTGTCTGTCTAAAAGCCTTCAGTTAGATGACCCCCGGAGCCGCGAGGTCACATTATGCTTTACTGTGTAATGGCAATTTTATGCATAGGTGGCCAAGGTTAGAAGGCCAGCACAGCTGAAATGTAGAGAGAACATTTGCTGTTGATCAATAGTGTAGTGTGACTATCAACTTTAAAATTAGTCACTGAGAGGGAGAAGGCAGGGATCTGTCTGACACGCTGAGTCAAAAAAAACATGAAGCCATTGCTGCTGTTTAAGGGTGTTTATTGACCCTTTCAGTGAAATCACACTTTCGACCTTACGTGGTATGCTGATGTAATTGCACTATTGGACTCTAGATGTAAAACAGCCTTGCGGTCAACAGAAATATAGGCACCATGCCTCACCCTCACTCTGTAGCAAACAATACTGATCCCCAGGTAGGTGCAGGTGATATTAATCAAACAATCATTTTGCCCCAGTGACACTCACACCCAGCCACACCTCCACATAGACACACCCACACACAGTGACGAGGCGAGAACATACATCCCTGCTCCTACAAATAGTTTTGTTGCTTGCTCCACGTCATCATTCATGCCAGTGTGTGTTTGCCCTAAAGGCTAGAGCCTGATTGATTTCATCATTATGTGGTCAATACTGATATCTGTGAGTAAGTTTATTCTAGCAAGGATCCCTCCAATTCTGCTCTCACCAAAAATGTGTACAACATAGAAATGTTTAACAACAGTGTTGGATTTTCCCATCTTTTATTGAAAGGAGTGGAGGTGATATTATTAACATTGTGACTCATTGAAAGTAATATGAATTCCTCTTTTGGATCCCTGCCTTAAGGAAACTTATTTCTAATGAAGGCTGAAGTCTCCTTCCTTGAAACCTGATGCACCTGCTACTCACAGAGCCTTTGTTCATTCTGTAATCTCTCAGTCACTTCAAAATCACTAAAATACATCATGGCCTTTCCTTTGAGAGCATAGCACAGGGGAATGCTCAGAAAAGTGTTTAAATGCTTTTCAGGTCTCAATCTTTGAGGTTGTCTTGCTCGGGGGCCTCTCTATTTTAAATTCAATCTTCTATTCTTGTGGGGAAGAGAGATGGCAGTGAGAGAGTGAAAGAGAAGGGAGGCGAGATAAAGCCAGAAGGAGGTGGTGTTACCTGCTACTGTATGTGCTGCACCAAGCTGATTCTGAACTGTGATGGGAGACGACGGCTTTCTGAAGCAGTAAAAGTCCCCATGAATCACACAGCGCTCACCCCTTTCTCTTTCTCTGTACATCTTACTCTCACTCTTTATCTTCCTCTTTCTCCCTGTGGGACTCGGCCTGCCTGCGTGACTCTCTCTCTTTGTCTGCTCTTGTTTCTCCACTGTCACATGTACCTGTCTCAGAGCACTATCAGGGACATGAGGTGTGCCGGAGAGGAATGAAGTGCATTTGTCACTGTTTTCGCATTTATCCGCTCTTCCTGCCACATGCTGTTTTATCTCTCCCTGAGTCTCTGCTTTGCGGTCTGGTCCTGCCTCACTGCTGGGTCTCATTGCTGCAGTTGAAGTGTTGTAGAACAAACAAGCACTTCATCAGATCACAATAATAAGGACATTTCACTGTTCAGAGGGCAGCACATTACTATCTCTGTTCAGAAGCAAATAAAGATTATATGCTATTTGCTTGTGTGACAGATGGTGAAAGTTTTACTCTGTATATTCCCCTCCTCTTGCACCTAAGCACCAAAGCATGAATTATGTAGACACAAATTTAAATGGCCATGGAAGCTGCACACCCAGCAGACACTTTCAGGCCAAGTGAGGGGGCACACAGTGCATTCCTAGTAGCGTCACATCTTTGTGAGCAGATTTCAGCAGATAACATCAGAATGACGAGTGTAAGCTTAGCCTGTGTTTCTGTGCTCACTTGCAAAGAGGAAAAACAGATCTAAAATAGAAGCTCCTGAAGCAAGCAGCGAACAGTGCTGATAATCAGAGCTGACATGCTACTTCGTGTGTGCAGGGGCAATGGGAAAGCCGCACTTCAGGGTCCTGTTGTGTGGCTGTGTGTGTGTGTGTGTGTACATGTGTACGTTTGTCTGTGTATGACTGTTGGAAGGCAAAGGAAAGCCTCGTCGTGGGGAGAGAGAGTGGGGACAAGGATGTTGATTGATGTGAGGAGATGTGCTCGGTGAGCAGAAATAGGCTCTGACAATCTCAAATTCAACCCTTAGATCTCCACAGTGTTTGACCCTCGACAGTGTGGTCTTGGCTCTCTAATAAAATGCATTTTGACCTACACTTGTATTAGCTGAATGGTTAACTGGCATGCATCTATTGTTTATTTGGCCTTTTCAAACCAGGACACACAGAAAACAACATATCTCAGGGCAAGCTGAATGAGCCTTCTACAGCTTTCAAAATATTTATTATTTATTTTTTTACATGAATCCTTTTCTCTGAGTCAGACAGGGAAAGTAGCGCCCTGGAATAGCCATTATGGCTCACTGCATAGAGATCTACATGCCGGCTGACCTGACCACCATTCACATTCATTCATATGCACCTGTTTGTGTGAGGCTGACTTTCGTGATTGTGAGTCATTTCACTTTAATGGCTGACTTTAATGGCTGTATTTATTCAACAGGGAGCGCACAGGAGAGGGGCTAAACCTAATGTAAGGAGACAGGCAAAAAATGGAGGCAGCAACAGAAAGGCAACCAGGCTGTCATGAAAGAAAACGCACTGAGGAAACTGACGGTGTTATTGCACTTACTGCTCTCCACAGCCAACTGAGAGGCAAAACTTTTCTTTGCTAAGAGCGGAACAGAAAATATAGATGTGTCCACAGATAACAGTGATCCTACCTGTGTTTATATAACAAATTAATTTGTGACTCTTATCATCATTGTTGCCATGGAGACTGTTTCATCACCCTGAAATCAGCTGGAAGAAAAGACAGAGGCCAAGCAATTAGAAAGCTTCATATGGTAAGAAAAGCAACTACAACATGTGAATAGGAGAGGAGAGCATCTCGTATTTAACATGTTCAGTCTATCAAGAGTCTATCAAGTGGTGGGATAAATGTATATGTAGACAAATGTTTATTTTTAGTGTGCATATTGTGTGTGTTTGTGTGAGTGTGTGTGAGTGGGAATATACACTTCCTTTATTACTTTGCAGATTGGCGATCCCTGTGTGGAGTCTTTGTTTTGATTTAATTAAAATGCTTTTAGAGCATTTCTTCAAGCTAATTATGGATATTCCTTTGGGCCTGTTGATGTGTCAGAGGATCAGGCGATTCTTCACTGTCTCCACTCTCGACTCATTTTGCATCACAGCGAGTTTTAATTCTCCAGAGCCTGGCCGTACAAACTTGATTGGTCACGGTAATGGCTTGATGGATAAATTCAGAATCCGCGTGTTGCTACTTTCATGATGGTCAGTCGCAGGTGACATTGAATCCCTGTGATCGTCTTGTTGCTCTTAGCCATCTGTGTTGAGGTGGGGAAGAGTCTGCACACATAATCCAACGGTTGCTTGTCATCCTCTTTAGTCACATATTCCACAAAAGAACAGGCAATGTTTCTTTCCCACTCTGTCTACTGAAAGTATCTGTGACTCCTCAGCCAAATGCTTGAGTGGACTGTAGGCTGCAGTATCTGGTCCAGAATGAGTCATCACAGGGGTCATGATTTAGGACTCTCTTGAGTCAGGGCTTGCGATCATAGGCTTTGGGTTAGGTTGCTCATCTAGTGGCTGATGGGGACCGCGATGATCAATCCTTTGTGAGTGTATTGATCAGCTGAGACTGAGTTATGTTCTCTTCCCAGTCTCATCCACTCCCTGTCTTCCACTCCCTTAGGACTGAACTGATGGGAAGTCTACTCTACTTTGTCCAGCTATTGATAGAGCCCTTTACTTGAGACAGTTGTCTCTGTCTGTGTGTAAGTCAACCGTTTCTGTCTACCTACGTGTCTGCCTGTGTCCCTGTCTGTATCTGTCTGTCTCCTCAGGCAACCAAGGGATAGGATGACATACAGGACTTTGCAGAGTTGCATCTGGCAATAGTAATAAAGACACTGACACCTGAACTATAATTTCATTTTAGATTTGCATAATTTGCAGAAGGAAAACAGAAACTTGTCAATAAATAAAATGTCTTTTTATGTATATTGTCTTTTTATATGGCTGCATGTTCCTTTTATGTCCTATGTAAAGCAATTTAAATTGCCTTATCGTTCAAAATACAAATAAACTTGCCTTGCACTTATAAATTTGCTGCATGGGATATCATCAATACAAACAAAGCTCAGAGTTATATGATCTCACAGCTTGTAAACATAATCCCAATTTGAAACCCAATTAACAAAATACCACTCCAAAATTTCCATTTGCACTGAAAAACTCAAGTAACGACAGGCAGGTAACAGCAACAAGTTTGACTTTATTTTACTCATAATTATATGGTTTATATTGGTGGTTGATTAGATTGTTATATTTCCAGCCTGTATGACCAGTTCCTTGCACTGATAGACAATTCAAATAATATTGCTGCTTCCCCAGATCTCAGGATGAAGATATCAAATCATGTTAGTGAATAAACTGTTATCTTTATTATTATGAATGATAACAAGCATAAAACAAACAAAAGGCAATCATTCCTACAGCATAAATGGGCAAAGTGTGATATACTGCAGATTTTTGTTTTCAAAAACACATTTAATTTACTTTGGAATCACCACTAAAGAATACGTGACCTCTGAGGTTTATGACACAATCTTTGGAGTCAACATAGTCCAAGCTTCCGAAAAAAGCTTTTAAAATACTGTTTATTGTCCATTAGCTGTTGCCTATGCAACCATTGGTATTAAAGGATACATAAAAATAGGGATTCCCACAGGAGCTACAACACTACATTACAGATATCAATATTACGAGATGAATATTAACAGGTACAAAATGCTATTTGAAGGTGATCTGTTGTTCTTGACAGGGAGTAAAGCCGGATAAGTAAGATTGATTTAAACATTAAACGGCCATATATCAGGTACAACAGTTTTGTTGTGTTGGTAGGATTGCCTTTATTTTTAGCTCTAATTAGCTAATGTTAGTGTTATACGTAGGTACCATTAGGGGAAAGGAATTACAAATCAGAATCCTCTGCAGTTCTTATGGTGGACAACAGCTAATTCATGAACAGGGATTTAACAGTAGTTACAATATATATAAAGGAGCTTTGCTCTGAATATACATGTTCTATATATGTCATCTTTGACTTTATGCTTGCTTAAGTGAATGGAATAACTTTTGTACTATTATGTTCACTTAAACATGGATTATTTGATGCATGCAAATTGTTTGATGTAACACTCAATAAGACTCCTAAAACTGAATTGGACTGAGCCGTTCAATAGGTATAATTTATTGACTTTTCCTATTGACCCTGCTTTGTTATCATTAATTATTCTTGATGGATGGATTTCCATTATGTCAAATCCTGTCTTCTTTGAATATTCACATTAGCATCTCCAAGATTAACATCTGCACTGTGTATTCATGGGCGGAGGAAGAAAAAAAACACATAGCCTGTCTACATAATGCATGCATAATACAATCCACTGAGTGTTTTTTAAGATGGAAGAATAAGGTGTTGCGAAAGGTGTGACACAGGATATATTGTTTTCCCTCACAACATCATCATCTGTACTCGCTTGTATTTGTTGGTGTGGGGCTGAGTGCTCTCTCTGTGAGATGAAGGGGATATTTGTATGTGTGAGAGGCAGAGAGTTAGAGAAGGAGACAGTCGAGCACCATTGCTGTATATAACAGGGTATACTGTTAGGATCTGGGTGATAAATACCTCCTTCATTTTATTACATTGGAGCCGAGCCCTGGAACCTGCATGTGTACAGTGGAGGCGCAGACTGATACGTCTTTGATGCTCTGCAACTAGGCAAACTTCCTCTCAGTGATGGGAATATTAATTATGTCCTTCATTCACTTTTAGTGTGACGTTTCTCCAGCTCACCACTTCTGAGGTGTACTTGATGTTGTCAAGACAGACAGGTTTCTTTCATCTGTAATGCTGTTGTTCTTCCTCTGCAGACATCATCTCACACTCAAGGGGAAAATCACCTCCACAACAGAATTTATATGACTTCTATGATTTTGCACATATCAGCAATATAGAAGTTAGTCTATTTTTGGTTAAAGGGCCCTGGGAGAAGAAAGGGAATGATGTCATTTACTTTTGATCTGACAAACTCTTTAGCCAACCAAACTTGATAAGGAGAGAAAGATTTTCATTGCAGGTTATCTGCATGATTACCAAGGTAAACACTGAGTTGGCTAAAGGCTAATTCTAACTCATAGCTAGATTATTCCAAGTGACAGCATGTACTTCCCTGAGTAACATTATTGTTTTATTAATTAGCATTAGTGTGTGACAGCACTGTTGTGAAGGCACAGCTGTCAATTTTGCTGTAGTACAAGACTGTCACCCTCTCATGAACATGAGTTTTTAATATAAACTGCTCAGCTCCTTCAAACAGTCAGCAAACCATTAAAAATGCATGTAATGGTCTTGGCAAATAATTACTTTATGACATTTAATGGTAAAAAATTATATCCATACACTTAAAGTGATGCTCAAGCCAAAATCTATCTTTCTGGTATCAAATAATCACTCCAGAGGCTTGACATGTGGCTGTAAAAGTGCTTAGCAGCTACTTAAAGCAGTCAAGACCTGAAATGTAAACAGCTAAACTCATTTTTCCTCACTTTTATAAACGTGTTATCAGTGAAATCCATTGAAGGCATCATGAATTCAACTTGATCAGTCAGTGTTCTCCATGACGGATGAAAACAGCCACCTGCCAAGTCTGCAAAGGGTGATCTCATTCTAAAATGACTAAAATGAATGATTTTTTAGTGGAGCATCACACCAAGCTCCTGGCTCCTAAATATATATCAGAGCTGCAACAGTTATTTGATTGATAAAAAAGTTGATTGAAACAAAATGAATCAGAAACTATTTTGATATTCGATTGATTACCTAAGTTGTTTTTCAAGCACAAATGCTAAAATTCTGTTCTAACTTCTCAAATGTGATGATTTTTTTTTTTTCTTTCAGACTTTTACTGGGACAAAACAGACATATTGATGACATCTCATTTTCTGCTATTCTATGGCCTTTCAAATGATTAATTGATTTATCTGGAAAATAATAAAAAGTTTAGATTTGACTTTTACATTTGTTTCATGGTTGATAAATTTGTTACCTAATTCCTTTTAGGTCTAGGACTGTGATCATGCATTTTATGGTGTGTGAGAAGAAAGATGAGCCAATATTTATAACAAAAGCTAAAAAAAAAAATCACAAGGCAGCCAACCAGGCTGTCGGGATGGCCTCTCAGTGGGGTCCCACAGAGACCTGACGCTCTGAGGCATGACCAGGTGTCACTGTGCTGGGAGGCAGTCTACACACTGCGCCGAATATTAACAAGCCTGACCACACACATACAGTGACACACATGCCACACACACACACACACACACACACCAGCGTTATTGCACATATTCATATTCTCAAAACACACTCACGGTTGTCAAGCATGCTTACACACATAACACAAAAGTAATGTGGAAACAAAGACTGCATTCATATCTGTGTGTGTGTGTGTGTGTGTGTGTGTGTGTGTGTGTGTGTGTGTGTGTGTGTGTGTGTGTCTAAGAACACTTCATACACATTTGCTACAGTGTCACTCTTGATACCATATGCCATAAACGCTCATCCATTTGAATGCGCATACACACATACACACACACGTGGAAAAGTCAAGGATTACGACAGAAATCCCCCTGCTCCCCTCCCCCCAACCACATGATGATAACGTTGTCAGAGGAAGAGGTTTTTCTCAGCTCTCGTTTCTGCCTGTGACTGATGGAGGAGTGAATGAGATGAACACTTCTGGCAGGAAGCTCCTCCAACACATTTACCCACATAAATACAAATAGCAAGGGCGTACAAGTAGATACATTTATATACATGTGAAAATAAACGTGGACATGATGTCACAAAGAGACGCACCTGTAGAATATATAAGTATACCCCCACAACACTCACTCACACACACACACACACACACACACACACACACACACACACACACACACACACACACACACACACACACACACACACACACACACACAGTGTATATATTTCTGTTTTTACGTGTGACCAGAATATCTGTATTTTATGTGAGCGGTATATTCTTGTTATGTCTTCCACTATTTTCATCATGGAGAAGCTGCATGACTTCATTAGAGCTAGAGGCAGCTCACCACAGATTACAGTAAAGCCTGTGTGTTGGTGTGTGCATGTAAGCCTTCGAGCATGCACATGGGCACGTGGTAGGCTACAGTAGGCTGTCCTGCTTGCTGTATGTGTGTGTTACATGTGCTTCTAGATGTCAGAGTAAATCCCCAGTTTGTAGGTTGGAATTACTCAACATCTCCCATTTGTAGAGGGATAGTGGGTTTAATGTCCCTGGATTATTTCTTCTTTAGATCCTTGAGTGAGTGTTCTATATGTAGATGGTGGTGTGCTGCACACGTAGCGCACCGTGTTCTTTGTTAGGTAATTGTATTGATTACCATGCACCAGCAAATGTGTCCTATTTTAGAAGCGTTTCTCGTTTTGTTTGTAGTCTGTAGCTGGGAAGAAGATAGAAAACACACTTTTAGATTGAGTAGGTGTTGGTCCCAATGAAATATCTCAATTGCTTGTCCAAACAAATTGATATTTCAGGTATGCTGTGCACACTGATTTTAAATATAAATCCACCAAGTAATATATTTGTACACAGTTAACAGTATGGGTGACAGCTTGTAAAGCTCACACTAATCACATCCTGAGGACATAGATTAAAAGGGTATTACATATATGTATATTACAAAGTGTGCAAACTCGCAAAAGTGATTAGAAAAAGAAAGTTTTAAAATTGATGTTCCAGTTTCTCGTATGGGTCAAGCGCTAAGAGTGTTGGTTCCTACACTTTCCATAATGGATAATGTTTTCTTTTGTTGAACTTATCCTAGCTGGTAAATCAGAATCAGCACTACTTAATTTAAACTCCACATGCACAAATATTAAATATGTGGTGGTTTCAGAAATATTCTGTCACAGTCCTGCATAGCACTTACCTGTGCTGCAGCTCTTCAGCCACGCCCCATACCTGTCTATCTGCACACCTAGCCTATTAAGTTCATCTGGAGGGTATTTAAGCCACGCTGTCATTCTTTCCTGTTGCCAGATTGTCTTTGCGCCATGCCAGACTCTCCAGCGTTCTTCTCCAGTTTGATCCCCGGTATCCGACCTCACCTGTTCCTGACTACTCCTTCTGTCCTAGCCCTGTGTCTGCGGGTGTGCAGATCTTACCACCTCGGTTGTTACAAAGAACACATTCCTCCTCCGAGAGTGATTTTGACCTCACCGAAATCTGTCAGTGATTTCCGCGTTCGATCTGCTCTCCTAACTAACTAACTACTAACTCCTTCTGAGCTGGCTCTCTGCTCAGTATGGCACATTGTTGCTCTGGTTGTCCATTGTCCTGTCTGAACCCTCCCTCCCGAGACTGCAGAAGCCCTGGCCGGCTGATCCGGGTGTTGTTGGTGGAAATGAGTGATGAGGGTTTGATCCAGGATGTGTCGAGCGGGAACCCACGACCTCTCCTTTTCAATTCAATTCAATTCAATATTCCTTTATTCGTCCCTCGAGGGGAAATTCCGAATTTCACAGCAGCATCAATAACAGAATAGAATATTAAAAGACAAAGTGCATGCAGTTAACACAAAGTATATACAAAAGGGTGTACCGGGAATAGTATTTACAAACCTAAAATATTGCACAGTTTACAGAAAAAAATATTGCACAGATTACAGGCTTTTGTGTACTGAAATATTGCACAGATTATTGCCCAGGTTATTGCACAGATTGTTTTCCAAAAAATTTGTTCAGTTCAGTTATTGCACAGAATGTTATGCAGATTATTGTACCTCCTACTTGGAGCAGTTTCTATTGCAGTTTCTGACGGCTGCAGGAAGGAAAGACCTGCGATACTGCTCCTTCACACACTTTGGATGTAACATCCTGTCACTGATGGAGCTCCTCAGTGCAGTGAGTGTGTGTTGGAGGGGGTGGGAGTCATTGTCTGTCATGGAGGACAGCTTGGCTGTCATCCTCCTTTCCCCCACCTCCTCCACCTGTTCCAGAGGGCATCCCAGGACAGAGCTGGCCTTTCTGATGAGTTTGTCCAGCCTCTTCCTGTCAGCTGCTGTGATGCTGCTCCCCCGGCAGACTACACCATAGAACAAGGCAGAGGCCACAACAGAGTCATAGAAGGTCTTCAGGAGTGCCCCCCGCACCCCAAAAGACCTCAGCCTCCTGAGCAGATAGAGTCTGCTCTGTCCTTTTTTATAAAGTGCAGTGGTGTTATGAGTCCAGTCCAGTTTGTTGTTCAGATGAACACCCAGGTACTTATAAGATGTCACCATCTCAATGTCCCTTCCCTGGATGTTCACTGGTGATGGGGGAGAGTGCGGGCAGCGGCGGTGGAAGTCCACAACCAACTCCTTGGTTTTATCCGCACTGATCAGCAGGTGGTTCTGCTGACACCAGTCCACAAAATCCTGAATAAGTCCTCTGTATGACCTATCGTCCCCATCTGTGATGAGGCCGACAATGGCAGAGTCATCAGAGAACTTCTGCAGGTGGCAGGTGGGTGACAGGTGGGAAAAGTCCGCTGTATAAAGGGTGAAGAGGAACGGTGCCAGCACCGTTCCCTGGGGGCCCCCCACACTGCAGAGGACAGTCCCTTACACACAGTCCCGTGTCCTCACATACTGAGGGCGGTTGGAGAGGTAATCCACTATCCAGCATGTGAGGTGTTGGTCTACTCCTGAAAGCTCCAGCTTGTTCCTCAGGATGGCTGGCCTGATGGTGTTGAAAGCACTGCTGAGGTCCAGGAAAAGGACCCGAACAGAGCTCCCCGGCAGCTCCAGGTGAGACAGGGCTCGATGGAGGAGGAAGATGAGGGCATCGTCCACTCCGATGCCAGGCTGGTACGCGAACTGCAGCGGGTCCATGGACGAGCTCACCAGGGGGCGCAGGTGGGCAAGGACCAGCCGCTCCAAGGCCTTCATGAGTTGTGATGTTAGTGCCACCGGTCTGTAGCAGCTAGGGTCCTTAGGATGTGGGGTCTTTGGCACAGGTACCACGCAGGACGTCTTCCAGAGTCGCGGCACCCTTCCCAGCCTCAGACTCAGGTTGAACAAATGTCCAATGATCCCACTCAGCTGATCAGAGCAGGATCTGAGGAGTCTGGGACTGAGGCCATCTGGTCCTGCAGCCTTTCTGGTCTTTAACTTCCTCAGCTGATTTCTCACCTGGAGAGGTGTGAGAGACAAGTTGGAGCAGGGGGGCTGAGTGTCTTGTGAAGTGGCTGGGGGGCTGGGAGGAACAGTGGGGGGTGGCGTTGGAGGTGGTGAGCTGAATACTGCGGGGGGGGGGGGGGGGGTACTTGGGCAGAGTGCTGGCAGAACAAAGGAGGGCTGCTGCAGGGCTGGTACAGCTGGGGAAGGGGCAGATGCTTCCTCAAACCTGCAGAAGTAGGTGTTCAGCTCATCTGCCCACTTTGAATCCCCGGCTGCCTGAGAGTTTGGCTTCTGGTCTCCAGACTCCTCTGGTGTTGTTCTTCTGCAGCTGTTCCTCCATTCTCCTCCTGTATTTGTCCTTCCCCTCCCTGATTTTCCTTCTGAGCTCCCTCTGAACAGTTTTCAGCTCCTCTTTGCTTCCTGACTTGAAGGCCCTCTTCTTGTCCTTTAGAAGAGCCTTAATGTCAGGATTAATCCAGGGTTTGTTGTTGGAGTGACACTGTACAGTCCTGCTGGGTACAGTGTTCTCCACACAAAAGTTTATGTAGTCCGTGATGCTGTCTGTCAAACTGTCGATGTCCTCCTCATGAGAGTCGCTGAATATATCCTACATGGTTGTCTCGAAGCAGTCCTTCAGAGCCTCTTCAGCCTCGTCAGACCACCTCTTCACTGTGCGGGACACAGCTGGTTGCCTGTTGACAAGGGGCTTGTAGCCAGGCAAAAGATGAACCAGGTTGTGATCAGCTCTTCCCAGAGGAGGGAGGGGTGATGATCCGTATGCCTCCTTGGTGTTGGCATAGAATAAGTCCAGTGTTTTATTGTCTCTGGTGGCACATGTGACATACTGGATGAATTTGGGCAGAGTGGAGGACAGAGAGGCATGATTAAAATCCCCAGAGATCAGTAAGAGGGCCTGTGGTTTCTGGGTCTGCAGCCTGCTGATCACGGTGTTGATGACGTCACAGGCTGCGTCGGCGTTAACAAAGGGGGGAATATACACAGCCACCACTATGGCGTGTGAGAACTCCCGTGGCAGATAATATGGCCTCAGACTAACAGCCAACAGTTCAATGTCCGGGCAGCAGTGCTGCTCTTTGATAGTGATGTGCCTGGAGTTACACCATCTATCGTTCACAAACACTGCCAGCCCTCCTCCTTTCCTCTTACCGCTCTTCTCTGTCCGGTCTGCCCGAACGAGTGAAAATCCATCCAGCGCCACCGTCGCATCCGTGTGCTGCATTCCCAGCCAAGTCTCCGTGAAAAGTAGCAAACTGCACCGCCGGTAGTCCTGCTCATGTCGCGTCAGCGCTGCCAGCTCGTCCATCTTGTTGGAGAGAGATCTTACGTTCCCCATGATGACGGACGGGAGAGTCTAGCGAGCTGCTGTAAAGGCCTGCCGCTCGTACGGCGCCGGAAGTTGTGTCCTCCCAATCAACTAGGTACTGTAGACCCCGACCCCGACGTCGTGAGCGAAGTAAGTGGTGAACAGAGTAGGCAGGACCGCCATCGATGCACTGAGACGGTGGAGTTGGTGGCTCAGCGGGCATGAGTTGACTCTCCTTTACTGGCTTGACTCGGGACACATGGAAAGTATGATGAACTCTCATTGAGCGGGGAAGACTCAGCCTTACCGCTGTGGGGCTGATGATCCTCTGGATGGGGAAAGGTCCAATAAACCTGGGTGCCAACTTTCTGGACTCCATTTTTAGTGGAACGTCCCTGGTGATAACCAAACCTTCTGGCCATCGTGGTATTCTGGAGCCCTACACCAATGACGGTTGGCGGTGGAATGGCGGGCAGCGGCTGGACCGGAGCCGGAGGTGCAGGCTGAGAAGTATTTACGGTCATCTATCGTACCTGAGCCACTAACGCCGTTAGCGCTTGTTCTTGGGCTGCCATGGCCTGCGTAAGCGACACAACGGTTGCCATCGCGGACTCATGCTGCTTGAGAGTCTCCTCGATCTGCTCGAAGCAGTCGGCAGGAGAAGTCGAGCGCACTGGATCCATAAGTTCAATATATGGCGAAGAGTGAGTGTGAGGGAGCCACTTAAGTATGGCACAGGTGGAGATTGGTCTCAGGTGTGCGCAGGCTGAACAGGTGTGCAGATGAGAGAGAGAGGAGGGCAGCAGAAAAGGAGCTGGCTGATGTGACATTACTTTTATATATGATGTTTTGGGTTAGTGTCACTGCTGCATTAATGTGTATGTTGCATTTTACTGCTGTAAAACTTTCATCTACAGCAATGCATCGTACTCTATAAGATCATCATGTGTTCATAGAGTCTGTCTCAACCCGTAAAAAAACTACAAATTAATCCTTCAGTTTATCACAAACATTCAAAATCAACAAATGTGAAGATACATTGTTTTCACTGGAAACAAAGGACATGAAAACTATAATCTGAAAAATAATTAGTAACTAAAGCTGTCAGACAAGTATAATGGAGTAGAAATATATTAAGTAGAAGTATAAAGATACACAACATGGAAATGCTCATGTACAAGTATATGGAATTTAT
This sequence comes from Chaetodon trifascialis, assembly GCF_039877785.1. Taxonomy (NCBI): domain Eukaryota; kingdom Metazoa; phylum Chordata; class Actinopteri; order Chaetodontiformes; family Chaetodontidae; genus Chaetodon; species Chaetodon trifascialis. Next base: position 21,740,095 of record NC_092056.1, read on the forward strand.
ACTTAAGTACAGTACTTGAGTAAATGTACATTCCACCACCGCCTGTGTGTCAGAGAGTCCACTTTTCATTCTCTTTTGGTCTCCACCAGCCGCTGAGAAAATGATTTGGCTATGGAGCTGCTAAATGCTCTGTTATGTTCAACAGCTAGTAGCTACTGTAACTGTGTCTGTCTGCTGTTTGATGCTAAGCAGGAGGTGTTCACTGACATGAGAGTGAACCAGAGCAGCAAAGGTGTGGGCCTCACAACAGCTAAACAAGAGCTGAAACTTACTGTAAAGCTGAGGGGAGCTGCAGATTCACGTGGTAATTCTCTGTAGACTCATCACTATGAATGAGTCCTTTAACACTGTCACATTGTTTTCACATGTGATACATCCATCCATTTTCTATGCTGCTTATCCCTTTCGGGGTCGCGGGAGGCTGGAGCCTATCTCAGCTGTCGACGGGTGGGAGGCAGGGTACACCCTGGACCGGTCGCCAGCCGATCGCAGGGCAACATATATACACAAACAACCGTTCACACTCACACTCACACCCAGGGGCAATTTAGAGTCACCAATTAACCTAATGAGCATGTTTTTGGTCTGTGGGAGGAAGCCGGAGTACCCGGAGAGAACCCACGCATGCACGGGAAGAACATGCAAACTTCACACAGAAAGGCCCGACGCGGGGATCAAACCGGCGATCTTCTTGTTGTGCATGCGCACTACCTGCTGTGCCACCATGCCGCCCCCAAAAACCATCAAACAAACAAAATTATTTGTGTAAGCACGGCAGTTTTGTAAGGCGGTGACAATGAGTTCAAATGAAATATCAATACACTCCAATAATTACCTGGTGGATCTTCTCTCCAAGGTTTTTCGAGACAGAAAGGCCCGACCTGGGAATCGAACTGGCAACCTTCTTGCTGTGAGGCACGCGCACTACCTGCTGCACCACCATGCAGCCCACATGTGATACATATTTACTATAAACATATAGTTTACAGCCATTGTAAGTAACAATCTGCAATATGACAAAGATCCCTCCAGAGCCACACAAGACAACTAATAAACAGCTCTGGATGAGTAAAATAGGCAGTTTCTCTTTAGAGAAATAAAAATCGTAATATAAACCGCTATGTTTAGATCTGCAGACTTTATCTACGCTGGAAAATGATGTGAACAGCACAGCAGATTTAGCTCTTTTGGTATACTGTCTTTATGTACATAATAACCAAAATCCATCTTTCAAACATGAAAGCAGAACTTCGATGTAATTGTGGAATTACACAGAATTACAAGCCCACATCTGCTTTGCCATGTCAGATATAATCATTTCACTCAAAATCAGCCTTTAGCATTGGATGCTGAGATGAGTTGTAATTTGATAACTGAGATGTGCAGGTACACATGTTGAAGGTTTTTCCTTTCCACATTTCGGGTTAGGGAGATGTGCAGAGGTGAAAGGCAACATGATAAACATCTGACAAATTAAAACATGTCAGCCGAGATCAAAATAATTTGAAGGATGCTATAATCAAATGAATTTCCTCTCTTTTCCAGTTGTACATAATTTTTACAGTTAATATCAAAGTGGGAGGAAAGTGTCTGCTATCAAGATGGATGTTCAGAGCTCCAGGTATGATTGCAAGATTTATGTGGATGCGACAGGACAGATGTAAAATGCGCAAACAAACAAAACATTGTCTCTTTCCTTTCCCCAATACAACCTATCACACGGTCCCGTCACCTGTAAGCCTTGTCTCTTTCATAGTATTCCAAGTCCTGCAAGCTATAGATTTAAACCAAAGTAATGATTTCTGACAATGCCACTTGTTTCAGGCTTTAGGAGAATCCTCACTTTTGAATGAACCTAAAGCTGTAAATCCTTCACACAGTAGACAACCTCTGTGAGTCTCTTGGTGATTGAGAAGGCAGATTGATAGCCTGTGTATCTCTGTTTTGAGGTATTACTGATACTTAAGAAGGAATAGTCATTTCCTCTTCACATTGATTTAGTGATGCAGATGATATGTGCATGCGTGTGCGTGTGTGTGTGTATATATTTATGTTTCATCTAAGTGTGACTATCAGAATGCTGTGCTTCCTCCTGTGTAGCCTACAACAAATGCTTCCTTCTTGAAGTGCATTGTACATTTATTTAGATTAATGTCAGATTCTGATTTAACCCTTTTTAAGTACTCTCACTTTCTGGACTAATAGATGAGAATCCCAACAATCAGCAGGATTCACAAATTGCCATTCGGTTTAAAATTGGGTCAGTTGCGATGTCATAGCTTGCACAAATTCCCAAACATCCTATAGGATGTAATGAAGGTATACCTTCATTTCTGTCACAGAGGTCGTCATGAGTGTTTTTTTTCAAGTTTGCAGTTAACTGGAATTTAACATCAGAAAAATCAGTAATGACATGAATGCAGCACTGGAGGTCTTGAACAGTCGACAGCTGTACTGTAAGCTCTCTGGTGGATACAGCGCTGCATTGAACATTAAATGACATGTTGGATGAGAATGAGTTTTAAGTGACTTCTGAATTTAGTTGTAGAGGAGTGTGCTGGCCTGCTTAGGGTTAGGTAAAGCTCTAAGGTCGAGAATAACCAGGCGTGGAAGCAGCAGAGGGGGAGCTTTGACAATAACAGCTCTATCAATAGAATTCCCCCCAAAGTCATGCTGAAAGTCAGATACTGGGCCAGGGGTCAAGCATTGATTTCCAGGCCAACACAACACTTGGCTGGCCCACAGGGGGAAGATGAACGTCAATATCGGTGTTTTGTGTCTTTTTAAATAAATCAGTCAGCTATATCTACCACAGCACTTTTTTCTAATAGGGTTTAAGAGTACCTGTGGTTTCAAAGTCACATCTCACAGACGTAAAATGTTCATTGTGCATATGAAGCTGATTATCATTTGACAAAAGGCTGACGTTCAGCAAAGGTCTGATGCCGGTTTGCTGAATTGGCACAGAATATGTAACCCTAACCCTGACCTTGACATAAACAGTGGAATGAAGTTTCAGTGGTTAGCTGCGATGCTGTAAGGTCACCCTGGTTGACCAGAAGTACAGTCCAGGCTGGTATTTCTATGAAGAGCTTGTTTGCTTCTCTATCTGATCATTTAACAAAGTAACCCAGACAGTTTTTACAGGACTACAAAAAGACAGCACATATTGAACTTAAAGTAATGATTGGCAATGATTAGTTATGGTCAGATAATCATGAGATAATGAGGAGCTACTAATTAACTAGTCAGCATAATGTATCACTTTACATGGGGTGGACATTAAGAGTAACTAATGATTAAATAATTAGTAATGAATGAGTTGTTACTATTTTACATGAAGAAAGTGGTAATTAGCTGTGGCTAACCATTACCTAATGATTCACTAATATAGCATCTCTCAGTCAGTGATGTTCATGGCTCCCGGGCCACCGGATGCTCAGACTTTCCCTCCTCCTCACCTCACCTGTCTGTCCCAGCCATTTACACATCTGTTCGCACTTCCTTCATCTTCTCTGCTTCTCTGCAGTTCCCTGCTCACCTCCTACATCTCATTTCCACATCAGCCCTGCAGATACTTTGCCGACACATTCCCACTCATACTCTGTCAGCTGCTATGTTTGTTTTATTACTTTGTGCGTTTGTGTTCGCACTTTCCTTCATGTTAACCTGGACCTGGAGCTACCACCTGACTGTCAATCTGCTTGCCTGTTACGCGTTTACCCATAGCTGCCTGCAAGCTCTTTTCATTGTTAAACCACTGATATCATGTCTCTGTCTCGACTGTCTGTATTTGGTCCTTTCCCTGTTGTTCTCCTGCATCCAGGACATATGGAATCTTAAGTTCAGAGTTATTCAGCAACAATTAATTGATGGCTAACTAATGATCAGATTGTTCTTGATTCATTCTTCATTCCTTAGTGACTTCTGACATTTTTGTGTACCATATTGTAAGTTGTTTGAACCATTATTCAATCTGGAAGAAGTTTTAAATTTTATCTGTAGAGATTTATTAAAATTTAAAATTCACAGTTTGTTGGACAAAACAATGGAAACTCAAACTTAAACAACACCTCACGGTCAAGAATGAACTATCCTCAAATAATGGGTCTGACCCACAGCATGTCCATTGGTAAACCCAGCTATTGTTCTTCACACATGCAGAATGGAGACAATTCGCAAGCTCAGCTGAATGGATAGTTATGACCAAAGTGTCATGATTAAATACCATTAATAAATAAATAATTAAAATAAAACTGAAATTGTGGAGAAATGATCGTAATTACAAAAGCAATAAACAGTGCTATAAATACAGTATGTCTGATTACAGCATTAATTAGAAATAGAACAATATTCCCTCAGGGAAGTGTGATTTATCACTGCCATGTGTTTGATTAGCGCCAATGTCACCAATGATCTCTGGCTTTGTATCAGTGACACCTGTTAATATATTAGTGCAGGCTGGTGTCGTGATGTGTGTATGTCTGTGCCCTGCAAATTATGCCTGTTCATTACTATTCACATGCTTGCTGTCCCTACATTGTGACACTGTGGTTCCCAGACGCGTGTGTGTGTATGTTAGTGTGTGGGTGTGTGTTCGTGTGATTGCACTGGAGCTCATGTCTCTGGCCTCCACCCCGGGTGATGCTGTCGAGGATAGGATGTCACAAGACATTAAATCACTTCTAATCTCCTTAAATCTCCTTCCATCCAGTTGAGGAGGAGTAGGCGGCAATAATGAAGAAAGAAAATGCCACCTCTAACCAGGAACACGCCTGAGGCACGGTGATGTCTCACGATGGAGAGTTGACCCCAAAAGAGTCAGCTTTGCACCTCCCACACACTTACAGTAATTCAGAACTTACTTGTGTTGTCAGCTGTGAGTTGCATCACATTCAGATCTTTCACAGTCAAAGTGCAGTAAATTGAAAATCTGGGAGTGATCTGGTTTAGAGTACTTGGTTTTCAGCACTCGTTGTCAAAGCAGGCAAGTGTGAAGAATGTTAACTCAGCATTAGGTGTGTTAGCAAAATAATCGCTCTGGTCAGTTTGAGCCTACAAGCTCAGACAAGCGTACTGACTGCAGCCTGCCCACGACACATTAATGTAGACCCAAACTAAAGGAGCAGCTGGTGAACAAACATCTAGCAAGTGAGAGAGTAGTAACTTTGTGGGATTATTACTGGTGGCCTGGCAGCAGTTTCAGAACACAACTCCCTGTAAAATGAAACATTTTGCATGGATTAAACAAATAAGTGTCAGTTAGAGACCTTTACAGGTGCTGGTAGGTTTATTACCTTTGGATAGAGCCACGTTAGCTGTTTCCCCTGTTTCCAGGCCTTATGCCAAGCTAAGATAAGCTATCCAGGTGCTGGTTGTAGCTTTCTGGTGCACATAATCTCTGTTTCAGCCTGGCAAGAAACTCTCTCAACTCCTAATTAAAATGATGCATTTAGCACTTCAAAGGCTAGAATAGCTCAGAGATTGGCACGTATGTCAGCCTACACACCTGTGACTCCACAACAGCCTGACGGATCACATGCATCGACATGTTGTTGAAGTTACAGTCCTGATGTTTGTGAGTTGATTCCATTTCAGTTCTAATACTTTTCTGCTACTTTTGCTCATGCAACCAGTCTGTCTCTGCAAACAGTGTGCATGCATCAGATGCAATGTGTACTGTGTTATTTAACAGGGCGGGAAAACATTGGTTCTGTCCCACAACTGAATTGATGAACAAATGACGATGAGAGTGTTTTGGACAGTTTAGGAGATAATAATAATAATTACTCCTGAGAGTTTCCACTTCCAAGAATGATTATGACAGACAATCAATATTTGTTTTAATGTAATCTTGTAACATTTATGAGACAATATCATCATCTGTATTCCTGCTTACCTGTTACACCTTTAAACCAATGCCACATTTTCCATGGCTTTGTGAGGGTGATGAAGTTATGGCATGGCTCCCCAGGTTGGTAAATAACATGCACACATTTGATTTAAGTAAATTTGTGGGAGTGATCTCTTTCAATAATCTCCCTTTCTTCAGATTTGTGCATGCGTACACAAATCTCTAAATGTGCACAAAATTGTATATGTACACGTGTGTGTAAGAATCTGAAGATATGTACTTAAGAACAGTGTAAATGGGCTTTTATTAAAAAAGTGTACTTCTTTTGTTTAATTTATCAGGAAAAACACATTTCTGTAGTTCCACCTCAGGTTGTGTAACCTCTAGATAGATAGATAGATAGATAGATAGATAGATAGATAGATAGATAGATAGATAGATAGATAGATAGATAGATAGATAGATAGATAGATAGATAGATGTTTGCCACACCCCTTCCATGCTGCCACGAGGGAATGACAAAAAAAAAAAAAAAAAATGAGGACATGGTTCAATGCAGTCGCAAATGTCACTGTACTGTCACTACTGTAACTGGTCTGAGAACAAGCAGAAACAGGCATATCTACGTTTTTCCACCTGAAGCAGGACTGCCAACACCATAGCATTGCTGGGGCTGATCCCACCTGACAGTGGACGATAGGCTGGGTACACCCTGGACAGGTTGCATGTCAGTCACATGACTAACCTACAGAGACGCACACAAACATTCACGCTATAGGCAGTTTAGACTTGCCAATCAACCCCCACCTGTGGGAAACCTATGCTGGGGCATGGAGAACATGCAAACAAACCCAGAACCTTCTTGTTGTAAGGTGACATGCTCAGCTCTCAAAATTCACTGTAACCTGAAGAAGTGGAATAGTTTTGGTTAGCTATGCATTTCTAACACAAGTTAATGTTACTGAAAAGTTGTCACAAAGTCCACTAAAATAATAATAATACAAAAATATCAATTAAGCAGATGCCTGTACGGTACTTTTTGGCTTAAATTCAGCCTTAAATTCTTGCTCAGCTGGTCCATATTTGATGGCTGCACAAGGGATTTGGGAGCTATGGAGCTCTGAGCTATTGGTAGCATGCAAAGTGAATTTTAGGACAGAGAAAAACATGGCAGAAATCATCACAAATCAACACAGACACGCAGTAATAATCACATGTGTTGTTACTCTTCTGACAGGAGTTAATCATGAAAATGATTGCAAGGTTGCTGGGATGACAAACATTAGGAATATCAAAGGATGATAATAAGTGAATAATTGAAAGATACTGAAGGCGTGGTATCACTTTGTTTATGTAAATGATATCATGGGTTCCCTAAACGCAGACGTGGAGACAAATCTTTTAAATTGGAACCAATAAATAGCTGTCGCTGCTGCTCGTGACAATGACATTGTGACAGTGATGATAGCAGTGATGGCAGCCTTGATGATGACTTGCCATAATCTGCTCAGAGCCCATTTTTGAGCTGATCCACACTGATTGGACATCCAGCCTGACCTCATCTAACCCCTTAACAGGAAATGGATTTTCCATAATGAAATTCCACTGAACTAAACCTCGGCAATGAGACTCATTGACAGGCGTGCCTGAGTGCTCTCACAGGGAGCCTCAGCACCGCCATTCTGATCCATCCAGTCACGCTTTGGAAACTATTTCTATGGAGATTCTTCAGCTGTCTTACTGTTTCCTTGGAAACAGCATTACCTGGCAGCACTGTCAGGACCGGTTGCCGCTGATGTTCATGAACTGACTCCCTAACGCATGAGAAGTCTCCAGAAACACGACCCCTTCACTATTGGCTTGGTCGAAAATGTAACGGTTGGAGAAGTTTAAAGAAGATCTCTATCAATGTTTTATTCCTCAGTGCCACCAAGTGGAAAAGGATCCTCATCATAAAGTCACCTAAAACTGTTTTGACCTGCTGTGTTTTATGAGAATTTGTTAAAGCCTATGTGCCTTATTTGATGAGCATCAGAGTACCACATCATTGAAAAACAGACTTGTAATGAGCCTTGCCACCAGTTTTTGTCCATAATCAATTTGTCTTCCAACTGCAGGTTTCTCTGTAGATTTGCATTCACTCTTTCCTGGAAGCATATTGTGAGCTGCTTGCCACACTCTGTTTACTGTAAACAGAATTATCATTAAATGAAAGAGAAAATGTGGAGAAGGAGGAAGGCAAATGCTCATATGTGATATGACAATGAGCCCTTGTTTAATACTGACTTCCAAAACCATAACAAATGGCAATTACAGAAATGATTAATGTGAGTATTTCCTGCTCATCACTGTGGTTGGGGTTACTTCCTGCTTTTGTTCCTGACATAAAACAGTCATACTGTAATTGACATGACCACAAGAGGTCCTTAGATGTTTATCCGTCAGATAAACACAAACATAATGTGGGTTACAGAGGCATTTGAACAAATGACAGAAGCTCAAACACACAGAGCAGAGTACAGTGTGAGACAGATAATCCTATTCAAATGAACAACAGATGTTACAATATTCCTTCCTGTGATCAGCTGGATCTCGTCTTGTGAAGTCCTGCTTTCTTTCATCTCTAGCCACACATCTACATTCCACTTTCTGGAGCAGCTCACTTTCAAGCACCAATGATAATGGGCCTCTTTGATAGAGATTTATGGCGATTTCCTTGCAAAAAGGGAAACGCGTTGTGCAAAGGTGTCATTGCCTATTCCTGTGTGAGTAATGTGTATAGATGTGACTTTATTTCACATCAGTTGATCAAACAGCAGCCCAGCGGCTGCAGAAGTGGTAATATTTGCTTATCACAGCATCCTGCCAATCATTCAGAGGCTGTTAGTGAGCTGGAGATGCAAGGCTTATCTAACCTCCAGGAGACAGACAGCAGCCTGAGCCGAGGCCAGCTGCTGCAAAACTGTCAAGCTGGTAAAAGGTTTGCACCAAATTAATTTTCACCATTCTACCTCACTCTTACCTCTCTACTCCTTTTCCAATTCCCTTTTATGGCTGCAGAGCTGTCAGAGTGTGACGGTGTTGCAGATATCTCTCTTTCACACATGTTTTGCCATTAATGCAGAAATAGGAAGGAAGAAGGGTTTAATCCTTCGTTACGTCTTCAAACTAGTTTCTCAATGCGTGCCTCAACCTCTTCACACCCCCTTCTCTCTCCTTTTGTATTCCCAGTCTATCAAACAGTATCAGATCGTGGATAAGAGACCGAGGTGTTGTTAGTGTTGCTGCGCCATTCACTCAGCAGACTCAAGATATTTACTGCTGCTCAGGTGGGATTTCACAATTTGATGAAATGTCAGACACACAAGCAGATGCTTTTCATTTGTATTCAACACATGACAAAGGCTGGGAACCATTCACGGTGATGAAAATGCAGGCATCCATTATCAGTGTGGATCCAAGGTATGTGAACATTGCAACCACTTCAGAGAGAAAAAAAAAAAAAACTTTGTGGAACGGAAAATGTGCTTCATATTTTTGGCAAGTTCTCTGTCAGCTTAACACAAAAGCAGTCTTAGTCATTTTAACAGAGCTGAGCTTGATGGCTGAATGTACAGCATTCATCGGACGTTCTCCAGTGGCTTTTCATGCTTCAAAACATCTTCAGTCATGATATTCAATCAACTAGTCTTCAATCAACTACTAAAGCTGCACAAATCAGTGTTCTTATATTGATAATGCATCTACTGAAATGAGTGTGTGTGATGTAAGGGGGCACTCATAATAAGAAAGCCACAGGAAATTACCTATGGAGTGTTTCAGCCTATTCTGAATCGTTCTTTTGCTTTTCTGGCCTACTTTGCTTTTATTAATGTTCCAGACACAGCAGGCAGCAGTTTTCAGTGAGAGCTCTGATAAATTGACTGTATGCTACATGCCTAACACGAAACAGCAACGTGGGTGACTACCTTCGTCAGGAGGTCAGAAATACAACTCCAAATGAATGCTAATGCTTCTCTGTGTGTCTGCTGGATGTAAATTGGCGATTGTTTGCTGACGCTTTCACTACAACTTTTTGAGGTGAAAACACAGTAAATGATTTTGTCTTTTCAGCGTATTTCAGGAGGCCCAAGTGGTCTGGAAAAAACAATCTGAGCTGCTTTAATCTGAGAGAAAGACTGTGGTCTTTAAGGTTAGGAAAATATTGATGTCTTGGTTAAAACAAACCAATACTGAAGAAACCCAGAAACCCACCCCAACCTTCATCCTAACATGTTTTGTGACAGAATACCAACGACATTCTACCTCTACAGCAATCACAACTGTAAGAGGTCACTTGTCAGGAAAGTGTCAACAGAGGGTGTTTCAAGTGTTTGAACAAATGACAGATGCTGTCATTTCTGTGGTTAGGAGAGTCTCGATCCAATGGGCTCATCCTTTTCAGAAACCGGCTGCTCCCTGTGGTCCTGCACCATGCCAGACTTCTCTTTCAACTCTGTAAGCTGAGCCACAACATTTGAAACCTTCCCATGTTGATTTGTGTTGATATGTTATTGTTCTGTCCAGCACATTGATTCGCTGCATGTAATGAACACTCATACCTCTAGAGGCTGCTAGCAGGGCTTGCAGGGCTTTTTGTTATTTCTCCTCAGTGTATATAGCATCACGAGCTGAAACCATATCCGTGCCTTCCTCCTGTGGAAATGGTATACTAGTGGTATGGTGGGGGAGGGTGCAGAAAGTGCAGAGGCAACAGGAAACCAGAGCAATGATCTTCAAACCATTAATTCGTCTTTTCCGATTGGAATATCCTTCCTGAAACAGAGAAGCACTATGCTTGGCCATCAGGGATTTGGAAGAATGGTTTAAGAGGATGTAGAGGGATGCGCTGGACGAATGGGAGTTGGGGAAGAAGAGTGACGGAAGAGAAAAGTTCATTTCCCAGGAAGCCAGGGGGAGAGACTATCAGGCTCTGAGGAATGTGCTCTTAGAGAAATATTATCTCCTTTATGTTGTTATCGTCTGTAAACAACGCTTATCCAAGCCCCCCCCCCCATATACATCTAGAAAACAGGGATCAGTTTTTGCATTTTTATGAGCTGCATGATAAAGCATGGCGAATCCATTTAATATAACTCTCTTTTCTCTGTCCCATGTCTGTCCCTTGTTTTGTTCCCTATGTGTTCCTGCTGTTAGTGTGACTGTGTGTGTGTGTGTGTGTGTGTGTGTGTGTGTGTGTGTGTGTGTGTGTGTGTGTATGAGGCATCACGAGAATGTTGATGCCATGGAGTTGGGGAAACAAGATGTGGGCGCGTGTCAGCCCGGATTACACCAAACCGTTCTCTCCACTCTGGCACCCACACAGCACATACTTCTGACGTAATGTAAATAGTCATACTGCCTAAGGATGAAGACTATAGTCATCTTCATCATTATCATCATTTTTATGATCATAATCCTCCCACCTCAATGCTGTGGCCCCTTTAGGCCTGCTCAGCAGAGTGTAATAACTCTCGACAGGAAAAAAAAGGTTTTATTCACTGGAAAGAGAGCCACAGAAATTTAATATCACATTTACGTGATATTAGATTTTTGTGCACTGTGTCCTTGGCAAGCGTTCCATGTCTCATGTGAAACTACAAATATACAGTACACAATGCAATAATGCCCAAACTGTCAATTTCATTGCAACTTTAATTTGAAATTTATGACATACATATCAAAGAAAGCACGAAAACAAGTAAAACAGCAACCTATGATTACTTGAGCAACAGAAAAGGGTATATTACATTCTGGGTAAAAGTTCACATTGTACCGTAATACAAATGAAATGTATGATGCTATGAGGAAGAATTCTCATCATGTCATAATGAATTCTCATAATCAGAGTAGCAATTCCATGTTTCTTAAATAATCCATGACACATGCACTTTGCTGCTCTAAATCCCTGGTGGATTCTTCATTCATCTATTATCATATGTCAAATGTATATGCATATCTGACAAAATTGCACTTTTGCATGTTCATTTTCTTCCTATAAAGTAATGTTTTTTCATGCATTTTGCACTCATGGGGCATATATAAAATTAAATTCAAATTAAAAAGCCTGCAGGTCTACCAAATAGCACTATCAGCAACAACATGGGCCAATGGGGCGTTGGTTATCAACAACATTCCCGACATCACTGGAAGCTCTTTTTTTTTTTTTTTTTGCTGATATACAGTACATATCGCTTGACACTGGGGATTAGAGCATATCCTGGCAAGCTACCCTGTTTTCACCTTCCTGCACCTCCTTTAAGTGGGGGGGTGAGGGAGGAGGTGAATGGCGCTCAACATCAGAGTAACAGCTCAGACATTAGTAACATTAGTATGTCTGAATGTGTCTCTTCTGGCCAAACATCCTGTTTCATGTGGGAACATCCAACCACAGCAGGCAAATTATGATCTGAAAAGCCTTTCATGAGATGAATTGTGTTACTTTGCATGTAAGTTAGCAGTTTGGCACATCATGACATGCATATAAACACGCACACACGCACGTGCGCACACACACACACTGCATATGTAAGTGCATACATGAAGGTGTGCACACATAAAATACACATTTGCATGGAATTGGATGCCATTGGTGAAAGGTGATAATAGATTTTAGATTGAACAGCACACAGAGAGAAAACTGAATTGTTAACGGCGGCAGCAGTGGCATTTGCCGTTTATTGCTGTGCAGGGTTTAAGCAAATGTGAGAAAAATGCATTAGTATTGACTGCCCTTCCAAGGAGTCCAAGCCAATTTAAATACAGTGGTCTTTGTTTAATTCCAGTCTGTCCCTTTCAGCAGTACGTGCTATTTACTGTGACCTCTAATGTGATGTGTAAGTGATGTCATCAGCCAGAGAGCCACTGGTGGGAGGGTACTCCTCTGGGACAGCCCTTTCTCATCATCTGCAGTCACAGAGGAACTAGGAATGTCCTCTCCCTGGGCCCTGGTCACCCACCTTCTTTTGCATTTGCAGAACTCTCCAAGCCCATCAGCAATGTAGCATCTGTGTGTGTAAATGTGTGTGTGTGTGTGTGTGTGTGTGTGTGTGTCTCTCTCTCTCTCTTTCTCGCTCTCTCTCACACATACACACACACACACACACACACACACACACATCGCTACGCAAACATTGTTATGTAAACCCACCACGTGAATATCTTTGTTATCTAGTCACATAAACATCCACTTGCTGCATGCTTACCCTCACAAACACACACACTTTGATGAACCCATGCATATCTGTGCCTGCGTATGCCCCCCGCTCACCACACACACACACACACACACACACACACACACACACACACACACACACACACACACACACACACACACACAATCTTCCACTCATATCTGATCCACATTGACAAATTGTGTGCTTCAGCGACAGCTTTTGTGCTTAGAAACAAAGCAAACCCCTTGCTGTCACCAACATAAACAAACAACATACTCAGTGTGATTTGCTCAGAGTTCAACAGAAGGCAAATTGCTGTATTTGCACAAAAAAAAAAAAGTGACGGTAGAAAGGTTCTTGAATTTTATCATTGGAGCTAAAAAAAAAAAAGCAAAATGTGTTCGGGCAGTTGTGGCTTCATAGCTTGTGATTTTCAGTCTGCAGATATTGTGCGATATATGACCTCAGTGGAGGACTGCGGCTCATTCATGCAGTCTGTCATTTCTCCGATGACATCTCACTGCACTCTCACCCAGAGGGGACAAATGCAATAAACAACCTAATGTATTGTATTGTGCATTTACCAAGGCTTCAACAAGTCTGCAGTGGAGGATACTCCTCGGTTTATTTTACTTTCATGAGTGAATTCGTGTAGTTGTGAGTAACCAAGCATGCCAGAAGTTCAAAGCAGTGTGGAGTTGTTGTGACAAGGAGAATAATTGCGTCATGACTAGCATGACGTGCCATTCAGTCAAGGAATAAGTGTATTAAAATTCACAAGGTTCAGTGGTCAGTGCTGGTCTCACAGACAAGGTGCTCATTGATGCTGAAGAAGCATCAACAAACATGACAGTCAGTGGATGAAGCTGAGGCGCTGAGCTCGAGTGCTGTGTTGTTTATCACTACAGGAAGTGCCACCGAGGACGACTCTGAATGAATGGTTTGAATTCTTGGATCGTCTAGTAAAGGTCCAAAAGTAACACTGTCTGCGCCTCATAACAACCAAATCATCCTCATTGAAAATAAAGCATACTCAGCTTTAACTTGGTACAGGTAGTGTTTTCCAATGTGTCACTGTTTCATTTTAAAACAACGTAATTAAAAGTCATCTATGACTTCAGCTCTATACCAAGATATTGTCCAAAGCTTCTTCTTGTAGCACAATTGTATCAAGTTGCCACTGTTTTATGTTGATCATCTCGATCATCTTGTCAGCACAACTATCTCAGCTGCCTGCTTTCTCAACAATTCTCTTTGATTTCCAGAAATAATCATTTGTGGAATACGATGCCTGATATGTGAAAAACGCATATGCTCTGCTGTTCATCAATGTGCCTCATTCTTTTTTAATTTTTGTGTTACGACTTTTGTGTTAATTTTATGTGTTACGACTTCAAACCACTGACAAGAATTACATTGTCTGATTTTCTGTGACAAGTAGTGTGAGGGTTTATAATTTGAAATTTGTGTTAAATTACAGTAACTCACATTTTTGGGGTCCTTGTCATTACATGGAAGGTTGATATCTTCCATCTCTCTGTGGTCACACTGATCCAGGATGAGCTAGCCTAATGCAGGGCCTGTCGTGCCTGCATGAATGTATTTTCAATTGCGGGGGCTGATGCATGCATGACTTGGCTGCTCAAGCATGTATTAATGTTTAGAATAAACAACTGACAGATGTAATACATTTTCTATAGTTAGTATCTGAAACCTTCACGCACAATAAACAACACAATTCTTGTGATTCAACATGAAGTGTCATGTTTCAGATACTGTATGTCATCAGAATGAGCATCTGCCAGCTCGGTTTTTATCACCTGATCTCCACCAAGTCCATAGTGGGTTAGTTGCTGCTCTGTGTGCACAACAGGATGGACAGAATAAAAACACACTGGATTTACAGACAGTAAGCCTCCATGCAACTTAAAAAACAGTGCAGATCCTAAATATGTGTTCCTGTGGATGTACAGAAAACATGCCAGTTGTGTGAAGCAGCTCATTTTAGCTGGAAGGATGGCATGCAGCAGCGTGGTGAGCAGTTCCCCTCAACCAAGGAGAAATTAATAATTTATTACATACAAGTAACTTGCCCAACACTTCACATTGTCAGGGACATGCCCTGAATAACAGCTTCTACTCATATAAAACCACCCACACTCATTTTTATACTGGTCTCGTAGTTACCCAGAGCATTCTTTAAACAAACAAACGAACAAACAAAAAATAAGTGTTCTACTGGTCCTTCCAGTCCATTCTCCACTTCATTATCTCTGTTTCTGGCCAAAGAGTCTTTTCAATAAATGCAACATAAACGATCTTCTGCCTTTTAATTGGGTTATGCAAAATATGTTCTCTGTACAGTAGGAAACTTAAAAATATTGATTACCATTATTAAATTCAAAAATGTTAAAATATGACCAGTCATGGTCTAACTGGTCCAGTCAGCCACATTTGTCTCCATATAGAAGAACGCATGATTTTAAAATAAATCCATTCGCCAGTGAGCTACTTAGTTTCTGTCCTTTTAAAAGCCTCAATTGAAATGTTTGGGTTTAACTGGGAATCAAGGACCTTCTTCCCACTTTTTCAGTGAACTCAAACGCAGCAGTGAAAATGTAGATGGGCCCTCTTAGCCGCATCATGTCATTCCTCCCTGACTGTCATGAAGCATCATCATTTCTCTTCCCAACTCCCCTGTTATGTCAGGAAAGAAAGACAGCTTACGCTCTTGAGCTCTCACTCAACACCGTTCTTATCTGGGTCCTTTTATTGTATTATTCATCGTATTTCTATTGCTGCAGATGACATCATCTTGCAGCGTCTCTCAAAAAATGTCAATTGCAACTCCACTAAGTGGCTGTTTGTATCAAATTGCAAGCCATCTGTGGTCATGTGCTTAAGGTTGTTCTTTTTATATTACAGGTTTTCACATAACTTTGCTTATTGAGTATGAATAAGTAAGACTGTGGGAACTTTCAACCTCCTTAAATGTCTGAAGGAGTTTGTCCAATAACTAAATTCTTGCATATTAGCGGCCACAGCTCTTGCATGGACACTAACTTCAGTCTTTGGCATTTATTTATTCAGTATTCCCATATATGTTATGCTAATTTAGGAGCCAAACGCAGGACTTGGATAAGAGGCTTCCACCATTTCAATGGCAGTTTTATTTAAAAGTTGGTGAGATGGGGTTTGGAGAGCAGAACCAGATTAGATGACCAGCAGAGGTAAAGCAGAGCAGGCACAGGGCTGAGCTGCCAAATGGGTAGCAGATTGGCAAGACACGAAGTGATGCAGGCAGACAGAGATCACTGAAGAAAATGAGAACCTGAGGCTCAAGGAAACACAGAGTAAATTACGGTTCTGGCAAACAGACAACAATAATGACTTGGAGCTTAAGCTTGGCCTTAGCATTAGTATCATGTTGGCAAACATACAGCTGAACAATCTGGAGAGTATCCTGAGCACCAGGGCTGATATACTGCACGAGTGATGAGTTGATGAGTTGCAGGTGAGTGGCTTGGAGCAGGAGTGTAGGCTAAAAAGTAATAACCCGGGAGCAGAGGAGCGCCACACCCACAACACAGGCAGACACACATGCACTGCATTCAAAACTGCCTACTATACTAGCAGTATGTCCTGATTTGATTTTGCAAACAAAAGCAAAATCTGCAGTAAGCCAGAAATGATGTCAAGGAGAAACAAACAGGGGAGCAAAGGAGACACAGGGTGTATTCAGGATGCCTACTATACACCAACGAATGCAGCTGGTAATTGTATGCAGTAAGAAACTCTTAAATTAATTTATTTCGCAGTCTGCTCAGTCAGGCTCAGCTGGTTTCTGGTTTTGGAAGCAGAAATAAACAATAACACAGCTAATAGCAAACCGCCACTTCTGTGTAGCATCCCCCTATGCACTAAAAACAGAAATTTTGAATGTGGATTTACATGATCTTCCGATGATAACCATTTACTTGAGAGATGGGTAAGGCCTGTCTGACGACTGGAAGGAATCAGATCCAGCTGTGTTTTGTCTAGGGATGGGAATTGATAAGAATTTAACCATTATCAATTTTGCTTATCGATCCGATTCCTTATCAATTCTCTTATCGATTCTCATTGGGTGAGGAAATAAAAGAGTACAAATGGGTTTGTTTGCGTTAATTGTCTTTTATATTTTCATCTCTGCGCAGAAAATATAACATATACAGTATGGACAAATGATGTGTGACATAACCTCAGAACAAATCTAAAAAGTAGGTGAGCTACTTCTCAGAGTAGGATTGAATGAAGCAGAACTACACTGGTTAAAATAACAACATGCAACTCTGACAGAACTCAAACTTCTGATTTTCATTTGAACAGATATGCCAGATAAAATGCACCTACCAAAATTCAGGGGCATCTACAGTGGCAAGAGTGCAAACCTTTCACCACAAATCTAGTGACTGCTCTGTGACATTCCTTTATCCTCGTCTCGGTCATTTTACTCTTCCCTGCCTCAGTGAAAGGAGTGGATAGAGGTGCGCGAGACCTGCCGGTGCCAGCTGCAGCCCCTGAGCCAGCCTGACTCTGGCAGTCATCGTCATCTAAATTTGATGGAAGGACATGGAGTGAGCCCTGCAATCGGCTGGCGACCGGTTCAGGGTGTACCCCGCCTCTCGCCCATTGTAACTGGGATAGGCTCCAGCCCCCCGCAACCCCGAAAGGGATAGGCGGTATAGATAATGGATGGATGGATGGACATGGAGTGAAATGGCGCTAACCGTAACACAACAGACACGGCTTGTAAGAGTTCAACATTACCTTCGGCACTAATAACAGATGACGCCCTGGTGTTTGCTCTGCCGCTAGATTTTCAAGCGTCGCTAAGTAGCGTATCAAACACGTGACATTCCTGCAAATGAATTGCATGCTGTGTGGACAAATGTTTTAGCATGTTGGAAGTATCAGAATCAGAATGCCTTTATTAGTCCCCTGGAGGGGAAACTGCATTTCAGTTACATCCCGTGCAAAAAACATAAAAAGACAGTGACACATAACAGGGGGAGGACAGGAGCGGGAGAACTGTGGGTCGCACAAATCTCTCACGAGCAGTGCACCGTTTACTTGAGATGAGAAAAAAGGAGAACAAGAGGGAGGAAGAGGGAAAAAAGCAACTCCCCAGCTAGGCTCCTGTGGGGGGGGGGGACTTTTAATGTGAAATATAGCCATACCTGCCATACCTCGACGCCATACCGGCTACGTTCTAAACCAAAACAATGCAACGTGCGTGATGTTACCGCGCATGTGCAAGACAGGCGGAATCGTTAAGCAGAATTGTTAACCAGGCAGGCAAACGATTCCAAGGAATTGAGCTACTGGGAGCCAGTTCTCAAAAAGAACCGGTTCTCGATTCCCATCCCTAGTTTTGTAACATTACTTCACAGTAACTGTCAGGTGGTCCTCTCAGTGTGTCTGCTGCTTTGGAAGCATGCTGTCATCCTCGTTATCTTTGCTTCAGTCAAACTGGGCGCCTTTTCAGAAAACTTGTTGACCGATGGTGTTTTTGTTCCTGTTAATGCCCAAGCTGGTTTGGTCTCATTGAGAACTTTTCTCTCTTAGCTACATAATTTCAATGAAGTACAAAAAAAAGTGACATAATGAGAGAATAACAGTGGTCTGAAAATTTTTCTGCAGTTGGCTGCAGAGGTCTTTGTGACTGTGAGGTCTGTGAGTGGGACACATATGGGGCATCCCAGCTCCGAAAACATTGGAGCCCTTTTTCGTTTCGTCATCACTGTCAAAATCTACATGGTTGATTTCTTGCCTCAAAAAATCTCAGAAATTAATTTATTGATGAAATAGAAACGTGAAGTGTGAAATGCTTCCGGTTGTTTGCCCACCTAGCTGTTGCAGATTTTGCTGTTGTTTACATACTGAATATTACTTTTTGGCCAAATCAGGACTTGGTGTTGATAGAGAAACACAATGAATGAAGGCCCTCACAGGAGAAATCAGCATTTAATGCACACAAACTGATGAAGAGCAGGTTCTTTTATAGTTGAGTGTCTCGGGTTCAGCTGGAGCTTGGCACTCAGAGCTGCGGGAGGCTTGTTGACATTACTTACTTTGAATACTGATTCTGTTCATCAAGACAGGTCAGAGTCTCTTTGACCCAGTCAGTCTCCCTCCTCTCTTAAAATCCACTACAGGCCTGTCTGCTCTAACTGAGAATAAATAAGCTTTCTGCAGGTGATTGTTGTGCTTATGCATATGCCTGTAGGTGTTTTCATCAGATTGAAGAGATTATTTGCAAATCGAGAGCTTACTCAGGTTGAGTAAGCTCACAAGAAGTGAGTAAGACACAAGAGGGTTAAGAGTGTTTTGATGGTATTGAAATACGAGTCGTGTACCACCTGAAACCAACAATTGAATAAACTGGATGGAGTAATCTGCATAAATCCTCAATTTTTCTTTAAGACAACATGGTATTTCAGCCTCTGTGGGCTCAAGGAGCTGTAACCTTGAATAAACTCAACATTAGCACAGCAGAAGCAGTATGCAAAAAGTGATACAATACAATAAAATGGCACAACCACTCTATTTAACTAATATTGTTTTCCATAATATATATGCTTTTGCACCATATTTTTATGCCAATGAGGCATTGGTTTGGTATAATTTCATGTTCATCCAGCAAAACCAAACCAACATCTGATTGGTCTGTCTGTGGTCGTGTTGCACACGAACTCTGGAGAAAAAAACAAAACAAAACAAAAAAACAGTATGAAGTGCAGTGAGATTTCTGTATAAAGAGATCATGTTTCTGAATGTCACTGACATGCATGATTCCCCTCATGTCAGGCCAATTAAAATGAATAGATGAAGAGAGACCTTCAGCTAAAACAGCTTGCAGGAAAAATCAATCAAAATATAAGTAACAGACAGTTTTGGCTGGAATATCTATTTATGGTGCCAGTTAATATACTGTAGCTGGAGGGGCATTCTTCCCCTGGACTTTATGACAGCTGAGATTAGTCGTGCAGGACCTAACTGCACTTGAACTGTGGGTAATAAACTGACTAAGCACAAGTACCTCATACATCTGCAGTTCAAGAAACCTGAAGTATCTTTGTAATGCAAGGAGAGAGAGGAAACTTCATCCAAAAAATGCCGACCAAAATGGTCCAAAAATGCAATTGGGATTCATGCAAGCAATATCTGATCACCAGGTCAGCCTCTGGAATTGACGAGGGCAAATTTGGCATGACTGCTGGGTCATTGTGGAGGATTTGCAGTTCACAGTGAGCAAATACATGCATAAATTAATGTCCAGATGTGACCCAGCTCTGATCAAGTCAAAAAAATTCACCTGAATTAGTCACTGACATATATGTATAGAGGATTTTAATAAACCTAAGGAGCTGGTGGTAGAGATGAAAATGACGATGTCATTGATTGTTGAAGGATTTCAGTTAAATACCTGAAGATATCAAGGACCTGGGCATTAAGGGCTTGGATTGATTGATTGTTGAAGGTCACTGTACTGGCCACAGTGCACATGTGCTCATCATATTCACTGATCCTATTAAGCGTATTAGGAAATGTTCAGAAAACATTTGTCAGCTGAATCTGTTTGTTGGGTTGTTCCACTGTGATGGATTTAATCCGAGTTCAATATGGATTTTTGAGGGGAAATGAGAGCATATACAACTTAGAATCAATGGGGCCCATTGTGATGATTGAGTAAAGCTGGTAAACTCCTTTTTCTAAATTGCTAAAGCAGTGTGCGTTGTGTGGTGCAATCCATTGATCAGACATCCTGGGACGTGTTGGCTTTATTGTTGCAGTGGTCAAGTGGTGTTTATTTCAGAAGGGGGTCTGTGGCTATTTTTTTGTACAGTTCAAGTGTACTAGCTACCTGACAACAAGTTGACCATCAAGATTTCGCAGAACAAACTTATAAAAGTGACACAAGTAACTTGTTACCACCCATACGATAGTTACGTATGTATCTGTTGGTAGTTTGTTTCGAAGTTATTTGTTTGGAAAATTGCAGTGGAAATTCATTTCTGTTCAGATAATTATTACAAATTTCTTTGGCTGAAAACAAATCTAGTTGTGGCCTCATGCATCACGGATTTTAATCAAAAAGCAAAGAAGTTTTCAAATGATTCATCATAATTTAGAGAGTTCCCTTTCGCTTTACTCCTCCATAAAATCTCTAACAGGAATTGGCTCAGACTGAGAGACTCAGTGGGCACCTTTATTGTGATCTTCCAACCTCAGCAGCATACAGCGTTCTATTTTGTGCTTTCTATTTCTGCAACAATACACAAGAGCTTTAAGACAAGTCTTACAATTAGTATATATTAACAAGGGGAGGTTAGAAGTTCAATGAGCAAGCTAATTGCTTTTTGCTCTTATGAGGAATTCCTCAGATCTCTTGTATGCTCTCCAGCAAAAGCTGCTCAATGGCAGAATAACAATAACAGAACACATTCTGACTTGTTAGAACGAGTCACCTTTGGCTGTTGGATTCAGCTGGAAAGGTGAAGGAAGCTCTTGGTGGGTTTAATGTTGGTATAATCAGAAATGTATACAAAGAATCGGAAGAAGAATCTAAAGAATAAGAATGTTTTTCTTTAGAGGTATTTTTCACTTGTAATGACATTGATAATAATCAAAAATAATCTTATAATAGTGATGAAGAATCAGCAGAGCAGTGTCCCTGGAGCTGGGAGTCATGATTTCTTACTTTCAAACCAACAGCCACCTTGAAATCCTGGTCATCTGTGATTCTCCAACAGGCGTTTTTAGAGCTAGAAAACTGGCTGTGAAAATGTGTATGTGAGTGTGTGTGTATGTGCGTGTGTGTGCGCGCGCGTGTGTGTGTGTGTGTGTGTGTGTGTGTGTGTGTGTGTGTGTGTGTATGTGAGTGTGTGTGTGAATGTGTGTGTTTATGAAGCCTATGGATGAAGTCCAGAGAAAGGCCATCTGTTATGATCTCACCTCGCCTCTTCTCCCTTTCCAAACCCCTATTGTTAACCCACCCACGACCTACTCCATCTCTCAGTATCCTCCTTAACTACTGCCTGCCTGTAAAAACAAATGGAGCTTTACCCATACGCACACACAAACACACACACACACGTATGTGTAAAACTAATGCAAAGACAACTAGGTTTGCTGTTGTAGTTCTGATGGTGTTTTTGCCAGTTAAAGCTTTCATCACTTCTATAACTGCTCCCCTGATCTCATATTCACGACTAAAACAACAAATCCATTTGCCTTTCCCTTATGCGCTATAAAAACAGTTCATTTTACTCAAAAAAGGAGCAACATTTTCCTGTCACAGTACTTTTCCACTCTCAGTCTCCTTGCCAGCCACGCCCACCTGCCCACTCACCTGATTCTCACCTGTTTCTCATTACCAGTCAGCCCAGCACTTATGCTGCTCTCCCACACTCACTCATTGCCGGATTGTTCTTTGTATCCATGCAAGACTCTCCAGCATTCACGATTGGACTGAACTCTTCTTACCGAACTTGTCTTTTACTACGTCTAATGTCCTGTTCCCTGGTAAATACCTAAGCCTTCCGTCTCTGACCATGAGTTTTGCCCTGCACTTCCTGTATCTTTGTTTGGCCGTGATTGTTCGGTGTTTGCTTCACCAAACATTTCAACATTACATTACTCATCTACTAATTGAGTGCTTTGCAGCCTCAAATACACTGAGAAACTTTACATCCATGCTACACTTTGAACTCGTTGCTGCTTATCTGTCATTGCCGATGCTGAGATCCAAGTCACTATGAGCAATACCTGTGTACTGAAGATATTGCATTTGGGTCCTAAACACACCCATTACATTTTCAGCCGTTTCACACGAGTGAAATTCTTTTGCAGGTATTTTGAGTTGGGAAAACTCAGTAAAACTGAGTACAGCCTACATCATTAAAAAGCCTTGAAAACGTCAACCAACTTTTGTCATTATATGGCTTACATACAGACTTGGTTTGACTAAATACATCTGTTTGAATTAGCTATGTACTAACTCCAGATTGTTTGAGTATAAGCATCGCCCCACCGCTGTGCAGTCATGACGATTGTCTTTATCACCACTCTACAGTACACTGTACGGTTGCCTCTCTCAGGTCCTCATGTACCAGCATGTAACACCAACAGGACCTGAGCTCTGCTTGCAGAAACACACTTGTAAATCTTGAAATGCTGCGTACTGTTTCCCTTGGAGACAGTTTGGGGCTCATGCATCATCAGGTTTAACGTTAACAGTGAAAAGCTGTGAGGACTCTTTTTCCACTCTGAGAAATGTGTTCACTGAGCACTGAAGAAGCATGTCACACCCCAGGAAAACTCTTGTGCTTTGGTGAAGGACCTGATCAAGAAATGCAATGTTACGGTTGAGACAAAGGAAGGCCAAGACCCAGTTGCAGAGATGATGAAAACCAGAGTTTACTGACAAAAGTGCA
The DNA here is from genome assembly GCF_039877785.1 of Chaetodon trifascialis. Classification (NCBI taxonomy): domain Eukaryota; kingdom Metazoa; phylum Chordata; class Actinopteri; order Chaetodontiformes; family Chaetodontidae; genus Chaetodon; species Chaetodon trifascialis. The sequence goes on from NC_092056.1 coordinate 21,763,644, forward strand.
AATAAATTCACCTTTGGCAGAAAGTAACAAAGTAAAGAGAACTCGAAATTTACCATATACTGGGAAGGGCAATCTACAAACTGCAGCAAAAGGTGACTATGAAAAACTCACAGTGAAGCATATACAACAGATCTGGAGAACACAGGAGGCAGGAGGAACGAGACGAGAGACGAGCGATCACTTCGTCATGAGCTGCGTGCGGCATGGAAACAAGAGAATCACTCCCTGAGTAGATCGGCCCGCCTCTCTCCCGCTCCAACCTGCTGTGTGGAGTGAGAGAGAGAGTGGAGGAGAAGACGCAGTATCAGAAGAGGAAAAAAATAAATACTCGAGACCACAGCCATAACATGCAAGGCAGAATGCAAAGACAGTTTACTGTAGAGGTTTTGGTAGGAAACAACTATTACAACTATAAGTTGTAGCATTTGTGTGAAGAGGTTTTTTTAGTTATCTTCTAGCTGTTCACTGTTAGCACAGTCTACAATTTATAGGCCATGGATGCCATAGCAATAATCAAATTGAATCAAATTATACTATCATCAAAACTGTAACTAATCAAATCTTTCCAGAACATATTCTGTATATACAGTATTTGGCTGGCAATATGCAATCAATGCAACTATTTACAATTCAACATTTGGAAAGTACAACATAACACAACTCACCATTTAATAACGTTACTTTGACGACTGAATCGTCAAAGTAATTCCCTCAATGAAATGATGGAGTTGCAGTTGCTAGCCGTGTTGATCTTGCAGTCTCCTGAGTTCTGACACGTGCACACGCTGTGGGCGGGGCTTCTGTTTGGAAAGTGATATTCGGACTGCTGAATGTCACAGCAATATGGCTGCTGATTGGACAATAATATTACTTAGACTGGCAAAATAAACTTTTTTCTATCTATTTTTTTTGTGTGGCTTAAGGAGGGCAGTGCACTATGGGCCAGCCACCCCTGCTGAGCTGCATGCTGTTGTTGTCTTGCTTGTTTGATGTATGTCTGCTGACTTAACAATATTATACAGTAAATAAGCATATCATTTCATGGTTGCCATTTAACATATAAATCTACATAATATTGAACTATTCAAAATGAATCTGAAAAATAAATAAATAAATAAATAAATAAATAAATAAATGAATAAAATTGATTGTCAGGAATCGGCCATAAAAATCAAAAGGCCCGGCCAGTTATTTAACTCTGGTGCCATGACTGCGCTGTGTAGATGAGGAAGAGGCTCTCAGAGTGAGCCCAGATGCCCTGTGGAGGCCCCACTCACACTGCCCTGTAGGCTTGTGTGATAGTATCACACAGCCAGTGAGACAGATGCTGTTTTGACAGTGCCACGTCTTGTGTGACCTCTGTAATGAACGAACAGCTGCTTTGTCTTCCCGATATTTCTGTGCGTAAAACATGCTGAGACAAAGCGCACACTGGGCAGAGCCAGTGAGACTTTTCTTCTGCCTTGTTTCTGTGAGGCAGGGGGAAGAACCCCTCAAGGGGAAACATGTCTGGACTGAAAGGTTCCTCTCTTATGCCGGGATCAGACTACACACATCTAGTCTGATTTTGAGACGATTTTATTGTGGCCGATGAAATACAAGTGTCATGGGCAATTGTGAATCAGTCGGGCATCTATACCTGTATAGTTTGACATGCTAAATGACTTGTGCAGCATTTGTGACACCCCACGACACCCTAATGAGAAGTCTAGCATGTCAGAACTTTTTGTCTTGACGCTCTTGTCGTTCATACTGTCCTCTCTGTATGACCCAGGAGCGCATCCACAGCAGTTTTTTCTCTTTCTTCTTTGACCACCAGCAGCACACACAACGCTTCGGTTGCCATGACTGACAGTTGCTTCTCTCACCTCCCAGATGACATCTGAACTCACGCATGATCGTGAAATAAGACGTGATAGGTTGGGGTCATAGGTGAAGTCTTGCCAGTCATCCGACCAAGACACGGCAAGAGGTCAGGGCACTGTGAGCGTTAGATCTGACATGGTGACCATCCTCAAAGACAAAAATACAGTGTTGCCTGATCCTAGCATTAGCCAATGGATAATATCTTACAATAATAATTAGCATAATGGATTTCATTTACGTAGTGCTTTGTCATGTTACTCAATAAAGGGAACTTGCTTTAACCACCACTAAGATGAAGCTCCCACACTGGTGATACAAGGCAGAGATTTGTGCGTCACAATGCTTACCACACATCAGCTGTGAGGGAGAGAGAGAGAGAGTGTGTGTGCAGCACTAGGGATGAATTCCACTGTGGTGCTGGAGAGCTGGAGAGTCCACAACAGGTGTCTGTTGTCTGACTCCCTTTGAATAGCACTTCTCTATCTGTGGCCTTCATGGCAGGACGAGATGGCTGCAGCATGTCATATGTGGAGCCAACTGTCTTTCCAAGCGTTCCCTTTCAGTGAACAGGCTCACAGCTGTTGGCCTATCACTGAGAGGCTGAGGATTGTGCTGTCCAGCTGTGACAGTGCATCTCCATGCTGTGGGTGCTGCTGCGGTTTTGCTGCCATTAGCTGCAACATGGTCGGGAACCAAGATTTGGTCTGGCACCACCAAAATGACCCATAGATTCACCTCCTGTATGTGCACTAAGAGGCAAGGAATCAGGGGAACTGGAGGAAACAGGTAAAGGAGAGATCTGCTTTTTTTATTTTGAGAGTCTGTTTATATCTGACAGGACAGATAGCAGGTCACATGGACCTTACGGTTGTGCTGCAGCTGTATGCTGGGAGGTGACAGACGGAATATCGTTGGATGACACCTCCACGTCACAGGAGGGAGTAGATGCCCCTGAGGTCTCTGATGATGTTCCCCCAGCAGCAGCCTTCAGACTCCAGTAGACCCAACACTGCAACTTGTTGGTTGGGTTCAGGAACAAGTGTTCTTTCCACAGCTCAACAATATCTCCAGTCCAGGTCAACAGTTCTCCTCCCCCATTGAACACAGCCAGAGCCAAGCCCTGGGTTGCTGCCACAGCAGGCATTGATGACCTTCTGACCACAGCACCTACCAGCTACAGTGAAGGCTTTTAACATAGCCCACTTGGATTCCATGCTCCCAGCCTCCCCTGGGATGCGCAAGAAATTTTTGTTGAGTTGAGTTGATGACCTCACGGACAGGAGCCTCTCGGTGTGTTCTTCTTACATGTAAAAATGTGACTGACTGTCAAAACTTAGGTACCCCACTGATGCTGTTGAGTTGAATCCTCCCCCCAGTCCCCACTGCACCTGCCCAATAACTATCTAATTCACTGTGCCTATAATTACAGGCTCCAGTAAAAACCACTGGCCAGGAATTGTTCTGTAAATAACCACAGAAAGTGCTGTGTTGTCACAGCAAAGTCAGTAAAGAGATTAATAACACAAGTACATACTGCAGAACTGCATGATAATTGCTCTCAGGGGGAATTACACAACGTGTGTGTGTGTGTGTGTGTGTGTGTGTGTGTGTGTGTGTGTGTGTGTGTGTGTGTGTGTGTGTGTGTGGGTGTTGGTGTGTTAGAGAAAGAGAGAAACATGGGAAAGACAGGCTATGAATACAATGAGGGCAGCTGCAAGTAAATCAAAGCACAGCCACATTTATCACTGAGGCTGAAATGTAATTAGCCTGTTGTAGTGAGGGCAGGCATATTCTCCACTGACAGACATATGCACAGACAGTTACAGCTTCATTCTAGCCAGGTTCCATCCAGGAGCATATACTTTTAAGCAACACATCCTTCATCTACAGTAATCTCGGTGTACTTGTACATGTTTTGTTTCTGAAGTACAGTACAGTATGTGGCTTTCGTGCACATATTCGAGCAGCCCCTCTGCTGCTGCTGTTGTATTTCTGGAAACTCTTCCAGCGGTAACAAACTTTCGAGAAATAGGTGTGACCTTTTAATACTGAATGGATGTCTCAGCTTTAAAACTAGCATGCAGTGCATTCATTTCAGCTTTGTGAATCAACCATTCCTTAGTGCCAATTAAACTCTTCATTTTTTAACCGAATACCTGGCAAGTTCATGTCAATCCCATCAGCCTCCCATATATTTTCTATTCAGTGCTAATTAGTAAATGTTAACGTTTTAACATTGCAAACAGCCATTAGAATGGCTGTTGACTTTTATTCTTGTTAATTTACGCCTGGTTGGTGTTTACAGGGAAAGTGTGAGGAGCAGATTGCTGTAATAAGTCAAGACTCAAAAATAGATACACCATCAAATTTCAGTGTTTTTACATTTTAGCTGTCAAAACAGTTAGCGGGAATGGCCCTGACTTTCAGAAAGGTGTTAGTAGAGGTGTGTGTGTGAAGGAATTGTACACTTAGCACAATCCTAAATATACAGACAAGAAAACTGGGTGTTTTTCTGTTTTTCTATTGACTGGCCAAGGCATTCACCTGGCATCATTCCAACTAAGCTTGTGTTTCACCTGCTGAAGACTGAAGGCAAGCACTCCATAATGTTTGCAATGCAGGCCAGTCAGATCATCACCATAGGCTTTGTAGTCATTGAAAAGCTTTGTAATCCTAAAACTAAAAAGTTGTGGACTGTGCATAAAACACAATTCCCCTCACCCTCAAATTAAAGTTGAGAGTCAGCACTTTAACCTCAAAGTCGTTTCATTTCCGAATCCTTTATTCTGGAGTAGCGAGCCAAAACAATGAAAAATGTCTTACTGTCCTGTCTTGTCCTGGCTGCAGTCTACACTGTAAATAAGCTCAGAAGCAGAAACATTATTCTTAAGTATATTATGTATGACTCCAACTTAGAAGTATCTTCACACATATAACCCTTAAGTTTGTCTATCCACCCATGCCAACTATATTTTCAGGACTTTCACAACTGTGTGACTGGAAAAGGAATTGCTTTATGTGTCTCAAGGCTAGAACAAACCTGACTGACACTAAAACTACATGCACACTAATATGCTTTAAATTGCATAACGTTTACAAAGTTTAAGTTTAGCGTCCACACTACTCCAGCATTCTAAAATCCGAACCTTTCAGCTAAACTCAGTATGAATTATCAAATCTAAAATGACTGTTGCTGTAGTATTTGTACAAGGTATATGTTGACTATATCATAAACACACGTCTCTTTTTCTTTCCCACTCTGTCCATCATCCCCTCAATTGCTCATGTGCAGGGTTCTTTGAGGGACTACCATTCACAGCAGCAATACTGACTGATGCCACATCAGGCAAAGACAGGCACTAAGGGAGCCCTAGCACATTTTGTGGCGCTTTTATCTCCCAGAATGCTTTATGCTGTTGTTATCTGGTGCCTGCAGCCTGCTGCGGGACTAAACAGTAAACAGGAAGTGCTGCGCTAACACAGCCATGCCGTTAATGCTGTATTGTAGAGAGCCTGTGCAGTGCTCAGAGCTAATTTTAATAATAATCAGCTATGCTCTCTCTCAGTGGTGAAGCATCAGGCATCCACACCTGAGCGACTGTGTGAGGGAGAAAAGAAAAGAGAAAATAAGAGAGAGGTGCAGCATTGCTGTGTGAAAACTGGAATGTGATTATTTGGCTTTCGGTTGCCTGATTGGTTTGATGGTGTTTCTCAACCTTGTGTTTGCATGAGTGTGGGTTACAGTTATTCATGGTTTCTTTGTTGGTATATCTATGGTAATATTGTGTGTGTGTGTGTGTGTGTGTGTGTGTGTGTGTGTGTGTGTGTGTGTGTGTGTGTGTTATAGTGACTCAGCTACAAGTAAAAAAATCAGATGAGCTGAGGACAGGAAATCAACAGGTTGTCACCTCTGGGCTACTGACTGTCAGACTCTGAGTGTGTGTGTGTGTGTGTGTGTGTGTGTGTGTGTGTGTGTGTGTGTGTGTGTGTGTATGTGTGTGTGTGTGTGTGTGTGTGTGTGGCAGAGAGGGGGGTAAAGAGAGGGAGAGACGGGCAGCTCCTAGCTGTGGGTTAGGTTGAATCATTCAGCGGCATCATTACCCAGAGGTGACGCTGGCTCACCCTTGGTAGTCACAAGTTGTCAAATTTTACATTCTTGTTTTAAGCCAAAGGGCCAGTTCTCAAATTGTTTCTCAGGTCCTCATTTGTTCACATCAGGCCAAATCAAGTCACACACTGAACCTTGCCATCAAGTTAAATTTAATTGATTTTGTGTTTGTTGATGGTGAGCATATACCCAACAGCAGGTAGTCATCAGGTTTACTGGACTGGTCAGTGCTATAGTTAAAGTGCCCAAAACCCAGAACATTTCAGTCTATGTGTTTTTGTTTGGGTTGTATATTGAAGGAATTTTTAAACATGTTAGAAACATGTGTATCGACTTTCTCCATGAGAGTTAAATAACAAGATCAGACACCTTTGCATGCGTTCATTCAAATATTAAGCATCTAAAACTCACTAATTAACACATTATATCTTGAACCTCTTGCTTTCTAGCTGCGACATGACAAAGTTTGTCACCCAGTCGCCATGTTGAAAACAGATGAGCCAGAACCAAACACCACCCAACTCACAACATGTGATTCAACATGTCGCCTATTTTTTTGCAACACTGTTGCCTCACAGCTAGAAGGTCCTGGTTCGATTCCCACTGTGGGTGCTGGGGGCTCCTCCACCATGCCTTCAGTGCCTGCTGCTTGATTAAAGTGGCCTTTCTGTGCGGAGTTTGCATGTTCTCCCCTTGTTCACCTGGGGCATCCTCCATAATCCTCCATCGTCCATAAAAATATAATGGTAATGAAAAAGAACTGGGTCCCTGGGCGCTGCAGTCGGTTGGCAGCCCACCGCTCCTGGTCTGCCACGGAGGAAGGACTTTCCAGGTTGGACAAATGCAGAGAAATAATTTCACTAAGCACGGCGGGTGTGCAGTCTCCCTCCTGTAGCATGTGTGCTGTGATTAATAAAGCAAATCTTAAATCTTAAATTCTGCTCTCAGCAAAAATAGACAGTGAAAATGATCTATTGATTGTCATAATGACATCAGACCAGCAACATTACACTTTCAATATGTCTGTGTCCATACGGCTATACTGTATGTCACAGACATGAAAATACCACCACACTTCAAATTAAAACTAACCTAAATGTTCATGAAATTTAAAATCCAGTGAAATGAAACATTCTAACATTGATGGCCATTATCAATGGCAAACTCAGTAGCAGCACCACAGCAGCAATGCAGTCTGTGTGGACATCACACGGATGTGCAAGCATTAATCTGTGCAAAAACACAAGCGTAAAAATTTTGCTGTGGCATTATGGAAATACGTGCTGGACTATTTCCTGGCCAGGAGCAGTGACATAGAGATGACAAGATGCCACGACGTTCATGCTTAAGTCGTGACATTTGTGACTAGAGCATTAATCACATAGGATGACACAGAAATTCTGCTGCCAAGAAGCCAGGACAGCAGAGCCTTTAGTTCTTCACCACTTACCAACATGATATTATGTCTTAAATACATGTAACTTTTGAAAAGATGACATCAGATTTGAATGGTGAAAATATTGTTGACAGGAAACTGCTCAACACTCAAAACATCGTTTTTTTTTTTTTTGAATAAGCCTACAGTTGTGCTGATATCACTTCAGAAGTTAGAGTGGCTTATTCATATGTCTCTGGAGGTGATAGGCGTCAAACAACACGTCAACCTGCTTGCCTGTTATAACAATCACAAAAACAATGGTGAAGCCACATAGATTTACCATCATTCATTTATCATTGTTCATTACAGTCTGACAAATCACCTCCAACTCCAAACTGATGGCTAATCACAGTTTGATACGGTGTAAACAGCAGCAGTAATTGAGACAATTTTGCTTTTTGGCAGCACGAGCAGCAAGAATAATCATTGTGATCCCAGCTGTGAAATATTCCACTCAAAACAGCCAGCCAGAGGTTTCAGGGGAGCAGGGCAGTTTGGTTGTCTGGGGTACAACATGCTGTGGTCCAAAGATAAGCTCTTGGCCCATTAAGGTTTTAAGTGTTGAGCCTCGCTCACTCTCTCAACACATCCCAGTCCACCTGCTGCAGTCAACAGCAAAGATGATAATTAGCTTAGTGAAGCAGCTCAGAAGTACTGCACTGTATTTGAGTAGAGACAAACTGCATCTGAATTCTGTCGGTATACTCAGAATTCAAATGTCATACTACAGATTCCCTATACTTTCAGCATTATCAAATGGCAGCCTCAATTGTTAATTCCATAAGTAGTAAAGTAGCTTCAAAATGGACACAGTTGAGTGCCCCCCAAAATAATATCATGTCGATTTTACTTCCCTCTTTCTACAATCTTACATTTCCTGCAGTTGTCCACTGTATATTGTCGTATTAAATATAATACACTGTATTTTCGTCTAATGATACATGCATGTTAGAACTAGATTTTCTGTGAATGCAAACTGCTTAACACATTAACACCAGCCCTGTAGTGATAATTACAAGATATCTATAGGTATGTGGGGTAATTTTTTGCAGGATTCTTTATTATCCCCCTCATATTAAAGTGCAATTAAGCAGTGAAATTATACCAGCACATCCTCCTGTGGCACTATGTTAATCAGCCATACTTATACAAAGTGAAAGATGTCTGCTTTAGTATACGTGGTTACATTTAAATTAATAAATGCTAATTTTTTTGAATGTGAGCATTTTGTACAACGCATAAAGAACTATTTCAAGCTCCCCTCAGGTATGCTGAGGGCAGCAGAAAAGTTAAACAAGTGGGTGAGCAGGACTAAATAAGCACCATAGTGACTGCTTTAGTGAAAATGTCATTTGTAAAAAATGTAATTATTCATACATAGAGAAATAATTTATGCCAGAGCAGATGTTAAAAACGGTTAAGAGGATGCGTTAAACGATAGCTAAAGAGCTAAAAGATGACATTTTCAACAGTCAGTCTTGAAGAATAAAACCCAGATTTAAAATAATAACCACAATTATTCTTCGATCAAATCTCTATCTCAACAAGCCTGTTTCCAATTAGACCAAAGATAGATTTCTATTAGAATCATTATCATGACAGATTATAGTCCATTCTATCAGTGATACTAAATGGGCAGCAATGTTTGTGTGCTTGGTGTATTGTATTTTTTTCAATTTCATATATTGTATGAATGACTCCTAAAAAGAAATTCCCTCGAACTGCGTATGCTGGTCGCTGTTGTGTGCAAAAGGTGTCTGCACAGAGGAGGGTTTTTTTTATCTGCAATGCAGCAGCTGGGTGAATTGAGGGGAGGACTCTGACTCTGCCAGGGACTTAAACACCCTCTGATTGATCCATTGCATCTCTTGACATCTTGCAAACCCAAAGATCACTCTCTCTTTCTCTCAAACTGTGGGCTGAAATCTAAACAAGATGATGCTGTTTTATGATCCTGCACGACAAAGAAAGAATAAACACGGGAATGCAAGAAAGCCATATGTTTCACAAACTGAAAAATCCTTGACCTTGATATTCTAACACTCACTAGTATTAAAGACCCTATCAATGATTTCACAGCAGTGTCATTTGCTCTGTGCATTTACTGACTGAGATTGAATTGTTTAGACTTTAACTTTTCAGTGAGCTTTGAGGACTGATGGTATATGTGTTTAACTATGTTTTGTCATGGTCAACATTCTCTTCCACACGATAAGTCTGGACAATGGATGTGAACAAATGCTAAGATGTGTAAAACAAACAAACAAACAAACAAACAAACAAACAAACAAACAAACAAACACATGTGTCAACATATATTAAATGGATTTCAATGACATTTGGTACAAACATTCATGTCCCCCTCAAGATGAATTGTCATAATGCTGGTGATGCCTTCACTGTTCATCTAGCACCATCATTAGATTAAAATTACAATATGTCCAATACCAAATTCCTGCAAGCTAGAGGCCTTCCCATCAGCCTCAGCTGTGCTTTCTGTTTAGTGCTTATTCGCAAATTTTAGCAGACATGCTGAAGTTAGCTGGTGAACATGGAAAACAGTAAACCTGCTGAACGTCAACATGTAAGCACTGTTGCTGTGAGCATTCAGACATAAGAATTTAGTCCAAATGACAGCAGAAGTACAGCCTCACAGAGTTGCTAGCATGGTTGTAGACTCTCACTCCTGTTTCTTGGCTGAAAAACTGGAACAAACTGGGGAACGCTGATGGCCACCATAAACAAAAATTTTCCTCAATACGAAGTAACTGGACCTCTGGAAATACATTTCTTGAGTTGCCTCAGGTGTGAATTTCCTTGAGCACAACTTTCAGACTTCATCATCTCTGGATGGGTGACATGGATTGGTGCAAAAAAATATTCCATCACCATCATTACTCTGCCTCATCTTTTCATTTCACAACAAAATTTCTTTGGTATTCTTTAGACACCCGTAACAATATTAAAATCTCTCTGGTTCACCAGGTTCTAATATGATGAAAATGTTAATCCGCTGCTATGCTGAAGGCAGCGTGAATTGGTGCCAGCTGTGTGTCGACAGCTGTGTGATCTAAATCCACCCCTTTAGTGTGCTCTGTCTCTTCTTAACATAAATAAAAAGATATTTTCCTTCAAGCTGATGATCATGTGGTAGATTTAATGCTACATCAGCCCAGGGCTATCTCTTTATGCTTCAATAGAAGGATTTTAACCACGAAAGGGCTATATAAAGGCCATCTGCCTGTCTCATTAGTGCCAACTTCTCTGTGTTTCTGCCTCCAGAGGATAAAGGTCTGTCATTGGAGATGGTTGTATGATATTTTTGATTCTTCCGGGTTAAGACGTTTCTTAGCCCGACAAATCTTGTGTCTGCAAAGTTCACAGGTGCTCAGGAGCTCAGCATTTTGTGTCACCTCTACAGGTCAGAAAACAAAACTAACGCACAAAGAAACACACACCAAAGCGCATATACTTGTATTGACAAGGCTAGCCAGAGGCATGGTTCTCTGCCTCTGTGTTTTATGTAGAGCAATGAGAGGTTTATGGGGCAGCTGTGGCTCAGGAAGTACAGCGGTCGTCCACTTACCAGAAGCTTGGTAGTTCAATCCCTGACCTCAGCAAGACACTGAACCCCAAATTGTCACTGATGCTGTGTTAACCACCATAGTACAAATGTGTGTGTGAATGGGTGAATGCAGACTTGCACCGTAAAGTCTCTCTGAGGTTTAAGAGAACCTGTCCCAAGGATGATGATGAGTTATGATTACAAATCCGACACCATATTTAGGTTGTAGCCTTGATCTTGAAACATCAAACAGCTCTGAGATTTTTCCATGTAATGCATTGTAAATATATCTTTTTAAATCCAATGAAGAGAAACATTAAAATGTGTAAACTATGTCTTGTTTTTGTCAAAACCCTTGCTATAAAGTTCATGACTGTTAGGACCTCAGCTCATGACAAGTTAATTGAGTGTATGGGCGTGATCTCTGTTTTGTCGGAGTTAAGCAGAGCATTTTGAGGAATTCTTTCTTTCATTGCACTAAGGCAATTTTGAAATGTCGAGCTTCATTGACTCATTATGGTTTCATAAGAAATATAGAATAAGGGTCTATCATCACCCTAACAATACTAAGAAAATTAAAATCACAGGCAGCAAATACACAGAACTAAAATTAACAAGAATTGATCCCTGAGCCACACCACTAAAGGAACAACTGGAATCACAATCATTGCAATCTCTATAAAAGTAAAAGTTGCACAAAACAGACAACCAGGGTCAGGTGTCAGTCATCTGCAAAATCGGTTGTGATTGGCTTGATCTAGATTCATTTGGGGGATCATGAAGGGTCATTTGAAACCCAAGGTTCCACTAACTGGATGCAGATAGTGGCTGCCTTTACATGTTTCCAGAGGTTGAAACAAGAAAAACAAAGACAAGCAGAAGATGAGCATATTGCCTACTAATTTGAAAGAAGAAAGCATCTTTTATGGATTATTTTCATGTTTTTGACCAAATATTTTTATTGCAGTGGATTGTCTTGACCTTTGTCAATGTTGCCAGACTGTCTCTGAGTTACTGAGCTGTGGATCACTGAGAGACATTTTCTGTGAGTTGCCTCAATGCTGCATCAATTTTGAAAAAGGTTGTTTGTCTGCTATTGGCACTTATTGTGCCTCCTGTCGTGATTGTATCTTGAGATGGTTTGCATCAGTCGAAAATATGAAAGCAGGTGCAGAGAAGGTGATCAGCTGCAATCTCCCATCTCTCCAGGACCTGTACGCCTCCAGGACCCTGAGGTGTGCAGGAAAGATTGTGGCTGATCCCTCCCACCCCGGACATAAACTCTTTGAGACACTCCCCTCTGGCAGGAGGCTGCGGTCCATCAGGACCAAAACCTCACACCACAAGAACAGTTTTTTTCCCGTCTGCTGTCAGCCTTATTAACAAGGCCCGGAACCCCCCCCGACACTCTTAACTTTTACTTACTGTTATATATTTTACTTTTTTAATAGCTTCTTTTTAATAGATGTGTCATACACCAACCTCACCAAAGCAAATTCCTTGTATGTGTAAAACCGTACTTGGCAATAAAGCTTTTCTGATTTCTGATTTCAGTAGCATTTGTGTCAATAGCTTGGAAGAACAATGAACATCAGTGAAATTTCCTGGGGCCTGTGGGCAGACGTTGGAACAGATAAACTAGGCAGCGTAAACCTCACCACGATACAAACTGAATCTGAATGAATTTCATGAGTGTTATTAGATCTCACACAAGCTACTTACACGACATTTCGAGAAGCACTAACATTAGTGAATCTCTGTTTGAGTTTATAAATGGAGGTGCAGGTGTGTGAAGGAGTCTGTTAGCTAGCTAGCTAGCATGAATGGAGATTAAACATAAATATTAGTGCTGTCAATTGATTAAAGTATTTAATCGCGATTAATCTCATGAATGTTATATATGAACATAACAGCATCCATATGCCTCTGTCAAAAGCCATCCATTGTCACCTGGTTTTGACAACGAAGCAGCGGAGAATTCGCTTTCGTCGTGTGTTTGGCCATCAAGTGGTATTTCAGACTGGACGAGCTACAGTGATAACTCAGTTCACACTGACAATACACACAAATAACTTTGGTCTTGTCAGTCGACCCATCTGGCAACTTTTTGAAACTTAACTTTCCATTCAGAATCTTGTCCACATCCATTTCGGTGTTTTATGCTTGACATTCACACAAACCGGTAGCCTACACTTTTACAGCCAGCGAGCAGGCAAGACCAAACACGTACGTGGGGCATGCCTATTGGTTTGTTTCCGGTTTACAACTGGGTAGTTCACAAAGAGCATTAATCTCGCAATGAAAAAAATGACATCATTAAAATTGATTTGCATTAACGCTTTAATAACGCAATATTTTTGACAGCACTAATAAATATACATGTTGACTGATTTTGGTTACATTATCTTACCCACAGGTGTTTCCGTGGGTTTGACGTTGGGTATTTTAATGCTGACAGCATTGTCAATGCTGGTAAACAAGCTTTACACTGTTCAGTAATGTTAGAGCCGTTTCTGATTTCATGGGAAAATATTGTTGAATATCCTGCACTGAAAAGCATCCTTGGCTGGAGAAGACATGACTACCCAACTAGCTGTGGCGGGCTGGTCATAGGCAGGGTAGACTCAGGCTGCCCTGACTAGTGCACATTGATATGATTGGCAGATGAGAAGCCATGCAAATTCAAGCCAGAGAACTAGTCAAAAACAACAGTCAAAATTTTAGTGCATACTGCCCAATGAATGGAGCCTGTTAAGCCATTGAGACAACTCCTTGTCAGTCATCCTACCCTTGATGGTGTTGCACTTAAATTTGTCTGGAGATATTCCAAAAGAAGACTTTCCTTTTCAGCGAAAAGATGCAAAGCAACAGAATGAATGTCATATTCTGCATATAAATTCTTTACTGAAAACAATGTATTGGGATGTAACCCCATTGCAATCATCAACATTTTGTTTGGAACTGTAATTTATTTTTTTTTTTTTCTCAGTGACAATAATGGATTACAATTACATTTGTTTTGTAATTTTTAATTAGAGAACGGTGTTACATGTAACTAGTTAATCCCCAACATTAAATTCAGGTAATATTTTCTCTTGGATTTTCGGATAGAAATAAGAACAGAGATAGATCAATGGTCCTGAGGGAGTGAGAAATTAGCTCAAAATAGTTAGGGAAAGAGCCACTCACTTAGGGCTCTATTTTCGACTCAGCCACCGGTGCAGTCGCGGCGCAAAGTCAGGTCCGCTGCGCCGATGGGGCGTGGCGGCGCAGACTTTGGTATTTTCATGAGCTGCGCTGCCGGCGCATCTCCTCCTCCTTCTCATTTCAGTCCCACCCAGCAGAACTCGGAAAGAGGGAGGGGACAAGGCGTGGAGTGGGTTTGGCACAGCCAAGTCAAATCTTCACCAATCACAGCTCCTTGCCTCACCTTTAAGAACGTCGCTGGCGAGGCGCATGGCAAGTCTCACTCATCACTCATCATCATCACTCATCACTCATCACTCATGTCTCCTGACATCCCTTTGTATTACTTTTCACAACCGTTTGTATATACTGTTTAATTTTTCTCAGTATATATATATTTATATATTGTTTTATATTGTGTTCTATATTTTGTGGTGTATTTTGTTTATATATTTATATTTTCAGTATAAATATTTTGTTTTTATATTTGCTTTTTATATATATAGTTCTCTTTCTTTTCTTTCTTCTCTAATTTTATTTTAATTCTATTCTTGTAAGGAGCACTGCAACAAAAACAATTTCCCCTCGGAGATAAATAAAGAATTTCTGATTCTGATTCTGATGTCTAAGTATGAGGTCCTTAGATGGTAAATCCTCGGCCTCCTCTTCATCCTCCTCAAAGCAATGATGTACTCCATCGTTACAGATAACGTTAAGCATTACAATGATAACATTTGTATTTGGAATGAAATGACGTGGGTAATAGCGGACAACATCATCACTTACGTTTTTCCATGTGTCTGTCTCTCTCTGTCTCTCGAGTGCTCTGAGATAGATGCAGTATATATGCTCTGTAGGATGCCACGGCTGTTTCTGTTGGCACAGCGACGTTAACCGATTAGTTCGCATCCCTGTTTCACCTGTGTACATTCAGTCAGGGTGAGCGACCATTACGCGTGCCGAACGCGCTTGCAATGTGGTCAAATGAGATACGGATCAAAATATATAAATTTAGGTCTGACTGTATGTGCTGACTCAGATACAGTAGTTGCATTGAATCGCGGCTGTTGCTAATAATTGATCGCAGTGAAATGCCAGACACTGTGGAAACCTGCCTGTGAGGTATTGGTGACGTGAGCGCACAACTCCGCCGGTTTACAAAAATCCACTTCCGCCGCCGGCGCGGCGCAGGCTGCGCCGCCGGGCAGTGGTATTTTCGAGCGGCGCAGGCAGGCGCACGGCGCATTTGGTATTTTGGTAGACCGAGGCGTACAGAGGTGCGCCAGGATGGGCGTTGCGGCGCAGTAGGGGGGAGGTGTCGGCATAATGAGCCGGCGCATTGGAATTTTCGACCATTTCGGTCTGCACCGGCGGCGTAAAAATGCGCTGAAAGCTCGCCACCTCAGACCTGGTCAACTCTGTGCGCCGGCGGCGCAAGTGGATTTTTGTAAACCGGCGGAGTCGTGCGCTCACGTCACCAAAACATCACAGGCAGGTTTCCACAGTGTCTGGCATTTCACTGCGATCAATAATTAGCAACAGCCGCGATTCAATGCAACTATCTGAGTCAGCACATACAGTCAGACCTAAATTTATATATTTTGATCCGTATCTCATTTGACCACATTGAAGGCGCGTTCGGCACGCGTAATGGTCACTCAACCTGACTGAATGTACACAGGTGAAACAGGGATGTCTGGTGATCTGTGACTCAAATTGTCTGGTGACAAATGTGTATGCCAGTTTCCCCGGGTCGACACATGACTCGTTCATCCTGGCGAATTCTAGCATCCCTACAGTCTTTCAGGGGGACACCTCTCTGGATGTGTGGCTGCTAGGTAAAAACGGCTATCCACTGAAAACGTGATGACGCCATATATCACACCATCAACAAGACGGCAGCGTGGTTTTAACGGTGTTTTCAGCAGTGCTCGGTCAGTCATCGAACGCACACTGCGATCAATAATTAGCAACAGCGACGATTCAATGTAACTGTCTGAGTCAGCACATACAAGCACGTTCGGCACGCGTAATGGTCGCTCACCCTGACTGAATGTACACAGGTGAAACAGGGATGCGAACTAATCGGTTAACGTCGCTGTGCCAACAGAAACAGCCGTGGCATCCTACAGAGCATATATACTGCATCTATCTCAGAGCACTCGAGAGACAGAGAGAGACAGACACATGGAAAAACGTAAGTGATGATGTTGTCCGCTATTACCCACGTCATTTCATTCCAAATACAAATGTTATCATTGTAATGCTTAACGTTATCTGTAACGATGGAGTACATCATTGCTTTGAGGAGGATGAAGAGGAGGCCGAGGATTTACCATCTAAGGACCTCATATTTAGACATCAGAATCAGAAATTCTTTATTTATCTCCGAGGGGAAATTTTTTTTGTTGCAGTGCTCCTTACAAGAATAGAATTAGAATAGAATAATAGAATAATAGAATTAGAAAAGAAAGAGAACTATATATAAAAAGCAAATATAAAAACAAAATATTTATATTGAAAATATAAATATATAAACAAAATACACCACAAAATATAGAACACAATATAAAACAATATATATATACTGAGAAAAATCAAACAGTATATACAAACGGTTGTGCAAAGTAATACAAAGGGATGTCAGGAGACATGAGTGACGTCAATCTCCTGGAAACTTGCCATGCGCCTCGCCAGCGGCGATCTTAAAGGTGAGGCGAGGAGCTACTGAGATTGGTGGAGATTTGACTCGGCTGTGCCAAACCCACTCCACGCCTTGTCCCCTCCCTCTTTCCGAGTTGCGCCGCTGGGTGGGACTGAAATGAGAAGGAGGAGGAGATGCGCCGGCGGCGCAGCTCACAAAAATACCAAAGTCTGCGCCGCCACGCCCCATCGGCGCAGCGGACCTGACTTTGCGCCGCGCCTGCGCCGCGCCGGTGGCGGAGTCGAAAATAGAGCCCTCGGTCTACCAAAATACCAAATGCGCCGTGAGCCTGCCTGCGCCGCTCGAAAATACCACTGTGCCGGCGGCGGAGTCGAAAATAGAGCCCTTACTGTCAATGACTCTTTTCAGGAGGGATACTGGTACATTGTCAATGGATTAGAAAATGGATTCGTATGTGAAATAATATCTAAAAGATAACTTAAATTAGCTCTGCACAACAGGAAAATCTGCATTTTCTAATTGTTACATACAAAATAGCAAAATTAGATTGAATGCCCATAAACTGAGTTGTTAAAGCCTGTATGGGAAAAGAACAAATAACAGATGAACCTCAAGTTTGTTTCTCTCATCAGCACTTGATCTGACTGAACTTGTGTTTCAAATTATGCCATGCTGTCTTGATTGACGACTGGAACAGCACATTGGAGTTTTTAGGCTGAAAAGCAATGCTCATTAAATCTGTTTACCAGGTCATCAGGGTGTACAGAGGTTGTTGTAGGTTACTGTTTAAAAATCACAATATTCTGTTGAAAAGTAGAGAATATACTCTCTATAATCTGTTGAGTCTACAATAAATAAGAAACATTAACAATCAGAGACAGTGGTGTCTTTAACAATGCATGTGTTTAATTTAAAATAAATACTAAACACTTTGAGTGATCATGGTCAGAGAGAGTAAACCAGACAAAGAAATGAATTATATTTGTTACACAAGCTTGGGCAGGCGAGAGCTGGAGAGAGGAAAGGAGAGGAGATGAGGGTGGGGGATGGAGGTGGAGAAGACCTCGGGAGTCTTGGCTATAGCTGTCCCTTGGCAGCTGAAGGCGCAAACAGGAGCAGGGATCTCTATTTCCAGGGAAGGCAGAAAGTGGGAGAGTGATATACACCAGAGAGAAAAGGATGGAAAATGAAATTGAAATAGAGAACTGGGAGAGGGGGAGAAGAGTGAACCCAACAGTGTAATATTGTTCATTGGCATTGTTCATTTTATTATTACTGTTCTTTTTATTTTATTTATTTATTTATTTTTTACAGGTATGGCGTTTTGTACTCATCGGCATTCTTTGTAGCAGACAACCGTTGATGGTAAATGTTACACAGCTGAAATACTCCATAATATTTTTCACACACAACTAGTTTGCTAATTCACCCAAGTCTTAGATCACATTAGATTTGAACTGAGCCAAATTAAATTCTAAAATAAATTAGCATTTGCTCTGCAACCTTTGGCTGAACACAAGTGTGTTGCTGTATTTGGAGGCGATCAGTTGGGTCAAATCGGCTCTGAAAAAGCTGTGGTTCCAGGTTGCAGTTGGTTCTATTGTCAGCAGGGGGCGATCAGCAGCCATACACAGCATCAGTATCTGCACCCCCACTTCTCAAACCCCCACCTGCACGCGCTTGCGCACACAACCACACACATCTTCACATCCATCGTCTCACCCATGTGTGTGTGTGAGAGAGAAATAGAGAGAGACAAAAAGAGAGAGAGAGAGAAATGTGATTTCGCTGGAAGGCCAGACAATTAGTGGCTGTTGGAGGAACGCATGACAAACATCTCAGCTGAGGGAGGAGAGTAAGACTGACAGAGGGAGGCAGACTCACGCACACGCTGAGAGATGGAGAGGGAGAGACATGGCTTTTATTTGAATGCTTAATCACCACCAAGGCTGGGGGGAGGTGGTGAAATGACGTGGACTATCATGTGACACTCTACCTGCAATGTTTTCATTTCGCTGTGTCCGTCTTCATTTGTCCCTGTCAACAAGAAGCTAAAGCCTCAGTTTGCGAAATGTCACACAAGGACAAATTAAAGCAATAGGCTAAAATTGCATCCCCTTCCTCGCCCTGCCATTTTGTCGCTAAGTTAAATGTATTTTATTCCAAATCACTGATCTGTTTTCTCAGGTGTGAAATTCAGCCACGTGCGTTTCCACGACTCGGATGGCGTTTTAATACACAACCTATCGATGACTAATCGGCAGCGGGAATGGGCAATCGTGTATGACGACGTTTCCAGTGAGAGACGTAATTACATGATGTGTGAGTGCACGCGGGGCTCTGCCTTGTGTGATGTGCAGATGGGAATGGTCTGTGGAGACAGGAGGTAAGCTCGAATGATCAAGTGTGTGTTTGAAAGTGCGCTCCTCGTGCCCCACAAGCATGCCCACAAACCCATGCACGCGCGCATAAAAGCAGTGACGCGCATGCACGACGCGGATGAGCCCTGACGAAAAATTAAAGCAATAGGCCTACCGACATGTCTTAACATTGTTCTTCAATGTGGACCTGCGGTGCTCAGGATTTATTGAGCTATTACATCACTTTTATGCTTCAATCGGAGTGTGTAGCCTAGTTTTTACACTTGTGGGATCATACAGTTATCTAGCAGTGGAATACACAAGCGTGCACAAGCGCGCGCGCGCGCGCACACACACACACACACACACACACACACACACACACACACACACACACACACACACACACACACACACACACACACAATTTCATCCCCGCTTCACCTTCCCTCCTTTTCTTCTCGCTTCCCTCTCTCACTCGAGCAAGCCTGCGTGTGTATGTGTGTGCGTGTCTGGGCTCAGTGCTTTCAGCCCGGCTCAGTGAGCGCACACACACATACACACACAGCGGAAGAGAGACAGGGTAAGTGAGTGAGTGAGTGAGTGAGTGAGTGAGAGAGAGAGTTTTGTACAGTGGAGGGATAGACATTCTCCAGCCGGGGAGCACAGCCTCAGTCTGGGCAGCCAGAGGAGAAACAGCGCTGTCTGCCTCCCCATCAGCGCCACCCGTCTGCACCCCGTTTTGGACTAGACGCCCTATGCTGTGACACTGTCTGCGAGGAGGGGTGTGTGTGTGTGTGTGTGTGTGTGTGTGTGTCAGTCGTGGAGCAAATAAAACCCAGCAGCTTGCGACATTAAAAGGCAGCATCTTCGATCCCCCATATCGCGAACAGGGGAGCACAGCAGAGGAGCGAGAGGGGGGCACAGAAGGTGGCATGGAGGAGAGGTGTGTGCGTGTGTGTGTGTGCTGCTGCGCGGGGGCAGGCCAGTGGGATGTGTCGTCTGACGGACGCGGAGAGATGCTGTGAGCTCTGGTATTAGCAGGCAGCTGCGCACCGAGCCATTCTCTCTCTCTCCCCTCCCTCCCCTCCCTAGCCGCTCTCCGCTCACCGTCCATTCGCTGGAACCGGGGAATCGACTCCACACGGCTCGCTGTGTTCACTACCGCTGGCGTCCTGCACGGGGATTTGACACAACCAGGTATGTGCAGCGGCGGAGCCCATTTGGGCGATGGATGCCTGGTTGCATGGCGGCAGGGGGAATCTTGACTGTTTGACTTCATCCTGTATCTTCTTGTTGCTTCCCTCCCCTCCCTATGTGGCCCTGTCAGTGGATTAATGAAACGATATTTGGGAATGATGCGGTTAGATGGCATCATCTGTCGATGCAGCCGGGGTGAAAAATAGAGAGAATGAGAGGTGTTAATGTCATTCAGTCGTTTTGTTTATTGTGAAATGCGCGTCCGATACAAACACTGTCGATTCCACAAATGTCCCATTACTCTCATTCACACCTTTCCTATGCTGTTATGCATAACGCTCAACATGAACGCATGTGAGCAATGCTGTTGTTTCACACTGAGCAAATGCGATGAGACTGGTTCTCGTTACGCCGGCCAAAGAAATGGTAATATTTTGATTTATGAGGCGAGACAATCTGTTGTGATGTTGGCTGGTTTCCTAGGGCTGCAGGCAGATATTTCACTGTTGGGAAATACACAGGTTAGGAGACGGGAGGTGGAATGTAGCTGAAGATGGGCGTGAGGGCAATATGATCTGAGGATGCACACACCCTCACATGCTCATCCCCCCCGCTGAAAGGCTCCGCTCGTCTCTCAGAGCAGCAAATGCATGCTTAAAAGCAATCATGCACGGAGGCATGCATGTCGCACATGTGTGTGCACGCACGGCTGCACACACAGCTGCACAGGCATACACACACCACCACATGTGCACTAATCCACACTGGGCCATAATCCATAATCATGTGTTTTAGAGACATGACGTAACACATGAGCGTCTCTCATCTATATGCATGCTTTTCCAGGTTTGCACAAAATACTCATCAGTCTCACCCACAATGACAAGAGAATGAACATCACAGCATGTAGTATAATTGCTTACCCCAAATAGGCATACTTGGGTTTTCATTAGGAGAAAAGAGCAGATTGTACTATTGTGAGAAATAGGTTAACATGCCTCCAACTGACACTCACTTTCATTAAAGGAGAGTGGCGGAGATTGTACGACTGTGAGAAATGGAGTGTTTTAGAGTGCTCTGCTAATCAGATGTATGGGGGATGGGGGGGTGGGGGGATTGGTCCCTGGGCATTAATGCAGGGCCTGAGGAGGCAGTGCCTCAGACCTCAGAGCACGGGGAGTGGGTGTGGCTGAGGTGCTACCCCCTTCTCTGGAGGTTTCTCCAGTCTGACTCACACATGGGAGGCACTGTGCCTCAGGACCAAAGGAATTCCCTGATTTTACTTCGGTCACAACTATTTGTCGGATGCTCTTAGCAAGTTGATTATGAGTTATTATACAGCATGCTAGACATGTAGCTGGTGAGTAAGTGCACACTACAACATTGGAGCAGTTAGTTCAGTGCCTTGCTCATATGCACATAGCCTCTGAATTGTTGAGGGTTGAACAAGCATTTTATGAGGATAAAAAAAAACACAGGCATCTTATATATTCATATGTGTTTCACAGATCTATGGAATGCATGCCGTGCTTAAACATGTCATGTTAATATCTTAAAATGCAATTACATTATGTACAGTATCAGGTCATATGATGTAATAACCTCAATTAATTGCTACTGGGACTGCACCTACCAGACAGGGGCAGAGGCTGAATGTGTATGAGCACATGCTACTAACATAAATGAATTGTTTATGAAAACAAATAGCTGTTCACTTATCTCTAATATTATGCTCTCAGTGAGCATGAGCAGCAGCAGAGATACTGTAGATGTAGATAACCAAACATGTAATCTCACTCTCACATGTGCTCTTTATTGGTGGCTCAGAATAAATGATACCATTTCATTTGTAGCCCATTTGCCGCTGAGTCTGCTCACAGAGCCACTTCCTTGCAGGTTCTGTGTTAAAATTGATAAAACTCACACAAATGGGATAAGGCAATCGAGTTATCTGTCATCCTTTTCTCCTAATTCTTGCATCATTACACTCTAATGGGACGATACAGGCGATACCTCATGGGTATTATCAAGTCATTTGCCTATCAACTGTAGCTCTGGAAGACGGTGAATGCTTCATTTGTCAAACCTTAACATGCAGATGTCAGGATGTTGGCTCTGAAAAGAGAAAGACCGCTCCCTAATTGGTAATCAACACTCATTAAACACAAGTACTCTTTTAGTGTGATTTGTCCAGACAGAGTGCAGCCACAGTGCAGCACAGGGCTTTATATAAGTGATGTTAAGTCAGTGGTACAGTAAACTGAGATGTTGCCTAGACCGGGAGTGGGGGGGTGGGATCACTTAAATCATCATAATTCATCAGAAATTATCATAATTATTCATTTATGTTGGAGAAATAAACCAATGATCCTAATGCTATTTTGCCAACCTTTATTTCACTAAAATTCAACTTGTATACTTCTATACTTCTTATTGGTTGCTTACCCCATCACTGCTAATGATTGATGTCCTGGGGTGTGGTCATGGACCATTTTCGGGTTCAGAAGCCGGGATGCCAGAAAGAGTTTGTAAGTGACTGGCTTCGGCTCTGTCAGCTGTGATTGAAGCTGAGTTTAGTGCACTGAGTACATTAGAACAATTTGATCACAAATCCATTAAGGTAATTAACCAGCAGTTATTGTTAGGTGTATTTTTTGTTTTATACGATTATGGTCCATAATGGTTGAGTCATTCAACAAGGTGCAGCTTACAAAAAACATTGTTTTTGTTAAACATGCTCTCTAAAATAGGCTATCAGTTTTATGTATTTAATAATATTGACTGAAAGGCTAGTTTGTGGAATATAATGCACAATTTCTGAACAGAAAACACGATCTGGACTTAAAAATACATGGATTATGAACTCTGTCTGTTGACACCTCACAGCTGTGTTATGCCTGCTATGAAGCTGCACAAATCTGATATTTACCTCAACTGGACAAAAGAAATAATTAAATTACTTTGGATTTGCAACTCCAAGAAGAAATGTAGGTAAAATAATTATTACAAACTGGACAAGGGAGCCATGTAAACCTTATGTTTCCAACCCTTGTTTAATATTCATAAAAAATGTGAATTATTTCTCCTGATCATATAACTTCACCAAGCCACACTCTGTATACTATATTTGTCTCGAAATTACGTTAATAATATTGCTTTTTTAAAATTCCCAACCAATTAAGTACCTGGAATTTGTAACCCATAATTTGGTTATAGTCAAGTATTGCTCTCAGCCATATCTGGTCAGCATTTAGCACTCTGCCTAACACTGACAGCCACAGAGGAAAATGTCTTCAGCTGTGCATAAGCAGGACATTTCTGCAACTTTTAGACTCAGCCTGTGCTCAGCCAGAGACAACGTCCCCTGCTATGCATGTATCACCTCCACGTCAGGAAAGAGCAACAAAAATTTGTTTGATCATACAGAAATAGCAGCCAAAGCTGAGGATGACAGAGCATTGCTGACCCAAGAGCAGAGCGAGAAGTGCTTCATCTCAGCCCTGACAAACAAACAATCGAGCCCTACCTCAGAGCCCTTTGCCTCGCAAAGGCCAAAGCAAGGCCTCACTCCATATAAGAAGAAAACAGCAGAGTTTGATACCAAAGATCTTAATCCATTATTTACTTTATTTGGCATCCACCATATTCCTTCAATTGTTTTGCACCCAATTGATTTAGTTTCTTTAATCTGCCCTTGATACCACCCAAATGTTGAACTCATTTATTATTTAATAAAATATTCCTTTCAATTTCACTTCATTTCATTTCATTTTAACTCCACTACATTCTACTCATAATTTATGTCTCATACTTATTTCATGTCCACATTCAATTTTGCTCATTATATTGTGTTATTCAAGTGTGCACATAACAGATATATTCATTTGTTATGTAGTCATTTTTAGTGTTTCCTTCTACACTCTACTGTACATGAAATCACTGACTTGGAAGAGAGCTCACTAATTTCAGATTGACGGAAAGACTTGTTTTCCAATTGTAATTAAATGGTGCCTGTCGTGATTGTATAATATATATTTTGTCTTAGTTTATCCTGCTGAAACTTTATAGTCACAACACTTTTCAATCAGCAAAGCTGTGTGCACCCACATAGGCGTTTTAATTACTCTGGCTGATTACTCAGATATGTGCTCAGGTTAAAGTTGGGCAGAGCTATGCTGGGAACAACATGATCTCAACAAAGTCTGCATATTTATAAGAATGATAACAGTTTAAGTTTTCCCACTACAACAGGTGCAACAAAACCAGCAAGAGAGTCAGGCAGATGTCAGTCAAGTGAAGTCTGTATGTGCCCACACAGTCCTGAGAAGAGGTCTGATGAGGCAACATAAGCGTGCAAACGCCTGTGTGGGTGTGCAGTGGCTTTAAATCTTCAACTGAATTGTGAATGTAACCCTTAATTCCTTAAGAAATTCTTTTTATTGCGATGCCATACCATACCATAGACAGAAACAGTCATATAACATAAAAACTTATCCTGGTGGAATAAGTGAATAAGTCATCACTCTCCCACCCTAACAACCACACACCCTTAAGCAAGGCACTTAACCCTTAGCTGCTCACTGATTAACATAAGTTGACTGTGGTTGTGCTGTGGCAACTCCTAGTTTTAGCATGCAGATAGGAGTTTGAAATTAATATGAGAGCTAAAACTGTCAGCGAAAGTGGTTGAGGCAATGTCAGAACATGTTTAAACAATATCTGATGTGATGTATTTATGGGAGGGACATTTTTGGGTCGTGACCCATCAGTTGCAAAAGGCTGCTCTTGGCTTAAAGCCATTCTACAAGAGAGCTGAGTCATGAATCTCCTCATACCATACTGTAGTCCCTCTTTACCTCACTGTGTTTTCATTCTATTTCTTTTTTTGCTGCTGCTTTTTTTTTCTTCTTCTTATTTTCATGACTCATCGACCTGTTATGGCATAGAATTCTCTAGGAATTTGAAATGTGCATCTGAAGGATAGTTCAGATTGAAGTACCCCATAACATTGGTATTATTGCCAAATACCTTTCAGTATTACACATAATAAGAAATGTTTTACCCACTCTGCCTGCATCAAACATTATCCTGGTAAGTTAACAAATAGCTTCTGGTTTCATCCTGTCATATGTGAATCTGGCACAAATTAATCTATCCTGGCAACATTAAGCTCTATTTGCTAATGCCTGGTCTTTCTTCAGAGCCCAGCAATAAAAAGTAACTGTGATGCTGTGTTTCACAGCTCATTTGAAGTGAGCATGTCTCTATGGTCATGAGACTGTAGACACATCAAGCTTTAAACCCCAGAACTAATGTGGAGCAGCTGTCAGATCCCCTGCACCACTAACATCCTTGTTTCGACTCAGTTGACCAGTTCTACTCTATAGAAAACATACACCTCTCAGAACCACTCCAAGCTGTTGAAGGTTTAATACTGTGCAGCATGACTCAAGAAGTCTCTGGCCTCTTTTGCACAAGCCTAAGATGGCCATTTTGTCAGCTTTTTGACTATACTGTCTGCTGCACATGTGCATCATGAAACCTGAATGGTTCAGGTGCTGAACCATTACAAATGAACTAATTGAGACAATAAATGTATTGCAACATAAGCCATTAAATTAATTTCAAATAGTGAAAACTGCTGCATAATCCTCATCATTATAATTAATTTATGGGAAATAACAAGCAGATATTGTTTTGTGTTTGAATCTGACTTATGAAAATTGATATGTCCAAATGCTGTCCAGGTTCTTTAGCTTCAGCATTTTTCATCAAGCTAGATATTTATTTATGAGCAACATACTGTTGCAGTATAAGAATGGTTTTGTTTGGTGCTCCCTGTGTTTCACAGACACTCTGACAAGAGTGTTGTAGTACTGAGGCAATTAGAATAATTGGCTACTACTGTAGAAGCTGGATACATCAATGCAGCCAGTGGGTCTATTGACCTTGACTGACACACACATAGGCTACATGAATGCACACACAGTCATATACACATGCAATTGATTAACCCTCCAACCCCCAACTCACACTCGCACACGAGCATAAACAGTATTCACACAATACTTTCATTCTGTCTTTGTCTTTCATTCTCTGTTTCCATCAGTTCCTTTGGAATACAATTTGTGCCATCTAAGTCGGATGGGTGACTGTGAGATTTGCTGTAAAGCTATGAACTTAAGTAAAATTTAAATAATGAAGTAGAAAAATTGTCCTCAGTTTAAATTGTCAAATTAACAGTCTGTGTCTGAATCATCAGTTTTGAGGTTATGCATGTTAAAGACATCTGTCCGCTGTCTTTGTAATTGCAGAGTAATAACTCTGTGTATTCTATCTGCTTGTGTTTAGCTGTGATCCCGGAATCTGCAACCAAATTGTAAATGTTCTTCTTTTTTGTCTTTCAGAGAGATGTTCTTTTTCTGGAGGAAGGACACTGGATTTAAAAGTATTAGTGAGCCTCTACGTGGACTGTGGTTTTAGTGATAGTGAGCTGGTGCCACTGTCAAGCACAGGCTGATTGTGCTTGGCTCACCACTGCTGTATTCTCAGCCAACTTCTTTCACTAGATGATAAAAAACAGTCCGCAGGATTGCCATCCATGGTTTCTGCCCTAATAAAGACTATATCATCTTACTTTAATAAGATTTGCAAAGGAATGTTTACAAAGAAATTGGCAAACCCAATAAAGAAGAAAGAGAGAAGCGAAAATAAAGAGCCGAAATTGACCACTGATTTGCAAGCACATAATCTAACTCTCTCTACCACACTGAAGACTACAGTTAAAAAGATTTCCAAATGCTCTTCGGCACGTAACATATCACTTGAAGACGACGACGGAAAGAACGACTGCTCATCCCTGTCACCCACTTTCAGTTATCGTGTAGCTATTGCAAATGGACTCCCGAAAAGCTCTCTTTTTTTGAATAATAATGAAAGTATCTTTCCCGAGGTTCTTTCAATTGATAGTAGTTACTCTGACTCCTTGAGTGATACGAAACCTGTCAGGAGACTGGATGAGCATAAATCCTTCACTATGCCAGTAAGACGAAACAGGAAGAGTCTCATCAGTTTGGCTCCTTCTGATGGCAGTTCTGAGGGTGAACGAGTGGAACGCTCCAGTCTACACACACTTAGGCTTGGTGCTCTGCGCAAGTTGAGAAAATGGAAAAAGAGTCAAGAATGTGTCTCCTCAGACTCCGAGGTGAGCAATTGGAGGAAAACCTTGGGCATTCGGAGCAAGTCCCTGGACCGTGCTGGACGGCAGCAAAAGAGCTCGACCCTGGAGCCTGGCTCCTCCTCCACAGGTTGCATCAGTCAGACCCAGGATGTCATGGAGATGATTTTTAAGGAGCTTCAGGGGATCAGCCAGATAGAGACAGAACTATCTGAGCTACGTGGCCATGTAAATGCCCTAAAAAGCTCCATTGATGAGATCTCTAGCAGTGTGGAAGTAGTTCAGAGTGAGATTGAGCAGCTTCGCTCAGGATTTGTCCAATCTAGAAGAGAAACACGTGATATTCATGACTACATAAAACAAATTAGCCACCAGGCCAATAATTCAACCTTACGTTTCCTCAATGTTCCTGAAGATAAATCAGAGAAAACAGAGAGTCTAATATATAAAATACTAAAAGACAAAATGGGCTTCATTGACGCCCATAAAACAATTAAAATTGAGCTTGCTCATAGGTTAGGGCAACAAAGAGAATGTTCTAATGCAAAACCCCGCCCTATTATTGTTATTTTTGTAACACCCCAAGATAGGGATGTAGTCTTGAAAAAATGCTATAAACTGAAAGGAACAGGCATTACAGTCTCTACTGATAGCTTAACTCACGATGGAAAGGAGAGAAAAGACAAAACAATGTCTTCCTCACAAACCTATGAAAGCATGGACATAAAGGTCTCAGGAAAGGATAAAGTAGTGGAGAGTGATGACTGGGATTCAATGGATAGTGATAAAGAATTAGATGAGTTAAGCAGAAATAAATATGCAATGGTAATTTCAAAACCTGCTCACAAGAGCAAATCAGAGAAGAGGCGATCCCATGACCATAGCCGGTCAGGAGAGGAAGCAGGCTACTCAGGCACAGTTCACTATGCTGATGACTCTTACTATGACCCAGACAAGCATGCAAAGGCTTACTACACTGATTTGACCCCTGGATGGCTTTCCCAGAGTGACTATTCCTCCCCTAAACTCAGCCGCTCTGAGTCTGACTGCTCAAAACTTTGCCAGTCATACTCAGAGGACTTTTCAGAGAGTCAGTACTTTACACGAGCTAATGGCTGCTCCCTGCTGTCCTCCTCAGATCAGGAACTGTGGCAGAGAAAACAAGAAGACATGGCCTCCTCGTGGTATGCTAGTCCCAGTCACCCACTTGGCCATGAGAATCAGACCTTTGAACCCAATGAAGTTGAGACCACAGAAACTATTGACAGTGGGGTGAGCAATGGACTTGTCTGCATGTCTGGGGACAGAAGCCACTACAGTGGCTCCCAGCTATCCCTGCAAGGTGACCTATCACCCTGGAAAGACTGGCATCATTTGGAGCAGGGTGCTGACTCTGGCTTGGAAGCCTCCATAGAGGTTAGCAGTCCCTTTGATCCATCAACAATCCCTGGTTTTCCAGAAAACATCACTAAATGTCAGGAGGTCGATTTACAGTTTGAAGGAGATGAGGAATTCATGATGCTTGACAGGGAATCTCCCCTACCACCTATAACTACCCACATTATTCCTCCCATCACAGAACGGGAGTCAATCACCAGGGCATCTGCCCGACAGTCTAAAGAAGGATGTAAAGTGACCACAAAAGAAAGCACGAAAGTTTTGTCTAAAGATACCCCAAAAGCAACTGCTAAAGTGACACATAAACAAACTAAACTGGCTCATAAGGAAGAAACCACCAAAATATTGTCAAAGGAAAGCCCAAAGGTATCTGCTAAGATTTCACCTAAAGTGACCTCTAAAGCAGCTCCTAAAGAATCACCTAAAGACATTCAGAAATCAGCAGCTAAAGAATCATCTCAAGTCCTCCCTAAAGACATTCCTAAGCTCACATCTAAAGATGTCACAAAGCCTGCCATTAAAGAAGTATCTAAAATGACATCAAAGTTAACTTCTAGTGATGCTACTAAAGTCACTCCAAAAGTGACCCCAAAAGATAGCCCAACAGTGACCCCAAAAGAAAGTCCAAAAGAGTCTCCAAAGGACAGCCCTAAAATAACCCCATTTGAGAGCCCTGTCTCAACCCCTAAAGAGTCCCCAAAAGAATTCCCTAAAGTCATTGCTAAAGAAGCCCCACAAGTTGCATCTAAAACAGGTCTCAAAATTGCTGCTAAAGAGGTTACCAAAGAGGCTGCAAAACTAGCCCCAAAAGAGGTTCCAAAAGAGATGCCTAAGGTAGCATCTAAAGAGGCTGGCAAAGTACCCACTAAAGAAGTTTCTAAGATTCCTCCAAAAGAAGCCCCGAAGGTAGCTCCTAAAGAGACTCCTAAGGTGCCCCCCCAAGAGGCCCCTAAAGGCGCTTCAACAGAAGCCCCTAAAGAAGCACCCAAAGTATCCTCTAAAGATGC
This sequence comes from Chaetodon trifascialis, assembly GCF_039877785.1. NCBI lineage: Eukaryota > Metazoa > Chordata > Actinopteri > Chaetodontiformes > Chaetodontidae > Chaetodon > Chaetodon trifascialis. The sequence goes on from NC_092056.1 coordinate 21,793,614, forward strand.
CCCTAAGGAACCCCCCAAAGCACTTCCTAAAGAAAAATTCCCGGAACTGGATGTCAATCACAGCTTTCACCAGACTCAGAACAAGTCATCAACTATGTACCGCAGTCAGAGTGAGATTCGAACAGAGAAGGTTGAGGAGGTTCCTAAGTCTTGGAGCAGTAGGCTTAGCATAGATCTCAGTGAGAAGTCCTTTGGTTTTGGCTTTGGGTCTACACTACAGAGGGCAAAGTCAGCTCTGGAGGTTGTTTGGAAGTCTGGCTCTCAGACTACCCCTGCTCCTCCTGAGGAGCCCGCCAACTCCTCTTCCTCATTTATGGGTCGTTTCCGCACCCTGTCCACCTCAACTGTAAATAACTCTAGCACTACAATAGACTCAGATGTCTGCACAGATCCTGTCTTCTACAAGGCAGAGGAAGAGAAAACAGGTGCAGAGGCAGAAGCTGGAGAACAATCAGTGGACAATGAGACCCACTATGTTGAAGTGATGGAGCAGGTACTGGCTAACTTGGAGAACATAACTAATGCTAATGAGACAGAGGACATAGATGAGCCTGCACAGGAAGCTGAGACATCTCAGGACTATGACGTGTCTGATGACATTGAGGCTACTCAAGACAATGATGACTCTCAGGATTTGGAGGCCTCTCAAGATTTTGAAGTCACAGAGGAATATGAGGCGAGTAAAGAGGCACAGGTTCTGGAATATGACTGCAGTTTGGATGAGCAGTATGATGAAGAGTACATTGAGGACTATGAAACGCAACTCACTGAGGACACTGCTGAATATGACGCAATGGTGGAGTATGTGGATGTAGAGGAACCAGATGAGGACAATGATGTGACAGAGGAGATGGAAGAGGGTGATGAGGAGTTAGAGGTGGTAGAGGAGATAATAGAGGAAGCCACTGAGGTGTCTGAAAAACTGGAGCCACAGCAGGAGGATGAAAATAAAAATGTTCCAGAGGAGAAGCCCACAGAGGCCCCACCCAAGAAACGTGTTCGACCCACATTCAAGGAGGCAGCATTGAGGGCCTATAGGAAACAGATGGCTGAACTGGAGCAGCAGATCCTGGCAGGGGGTATGACTCTCCATGTTGTTTGTCATAGTGTCACTTTGATTTTGTACAAGGCTTTACATTGACAATACCTTGCAGGTCACAACTTTGTTTCTCTATAACACATATAAACATACTTGTGAATACTGAAGGACTTCAAGATATGTCAGTATTTTTTGTAACAGTACATTAACTACAAATTGTGAATACTTGATTTGACTACTTGATTTTAAAAATCACCCAACAGCTCAGCTACAACTGTTTTGAAAAGCCTTGGTTTGGTTGATGTCTTAGTCCATTCAGATTTGCTTTCTGAGATTTTTCAGAGAGGATAAAAAAGGCACATATAGCCATCAAGGAAAGGGCAATGTGAATTTCTAATGTCAGGTGTTGTGCTGAGAAGACAGCAATCAACTCTAAAGTCTCAGATCGTAGTGGATCTTAGTGGCAGTCTGAATTCTGTCTGTTTTCTTTGGTGGAGAGAAGGCCAAGACTTGAAACTTGGTGGCTTAATATTATTGAATTGTGGGAATCTCACTTTGATATGCTGGAAGGATTTCTCTTTGAATTAAGTGCATAAGTAATAATATTAATTAATTAAGTAATTTATTTTCCTTTGAAAAACTGAAGAGGGGACTTTCTGTCAAGGTGGATGACAGTGTTACTGGTGGCACTGACTCTGTATTTGTATTCCAATGCTTCAGTACTAGATTCTCTTGCAGCAGGATGTGGCTCAAGGGATAAGACTGTCAATATGTCTTTTGGAGGGTTATCGTTTATCATTGAAGTTTGATAGACCTCAAAAGCTGCTCTAGGGCTTGCCTCCTAAACTGCCATCACGTCTTTTAATGGTCTGTTATTGGGGTATCACTGCAGTGGCACGGATAAAGACAGTTAAAGCAGGTGCGAACATGACGTCTGAACATATTGATTTACCACTGACGATGTTCAGTATGTCACTGATGTTTGCACTACAATGTTTTAAATCAGAGATTACTCATCTACATGTAGTGGAATATTATGCCAATACTCTGATTTGTATTTCTATATAATACTTCCAGCCTCATTGCAGTGGTTCAATCAAAATGCTGTTTAGCTGATGCGTTAAGGACACAATTTAAAATCATCATTGGTGTATAAATGGTTAAGATTAATTCACAGAAGGAGAAGTAGTCTTTCAACTGGAATGAAAAAAAAAACCAAGGGATTTTCCACTCTTACTTAAAATGAAAAAACTCTTGACCTACATGTTTTTGCTGTGGTGGCATGGTGAGATAGGTACTGTAGTTCAGGGAATACAGGCTGCACCTGAAGATTTGACAGATGTGCACTATGCAGACTAACATTTTCAGTGGCCATGTTCAAGTAACACCAGAGAATAAATTCATTCCTGTTATTTCCAGAAACTCTTAGATTAGGAGAGCTTCCTTCTCTCATATGGTTCTATGTGGCCATGCCTCTCAATCTTTAAGACCAAGAAACTGCAGCTCATATGAGGTATTAGTAGGCAAGATAGCTATGACAGAAAACTATAAATTATCATCAGAATTATTACCATAGACCTACATACAGTAAGATTCAGTTCGGTTAACTTTTATGTGTGTTGACACATCCGCATCAATACAGTGAGACTATAGCCAGAAGGAAAGCACCAGTAATTCCAATTTAAATTAAAGGACAATCAATAATAGATTTTTGAGACTAATTCCAATCTCGATATTTGAATTTAAGAATCTGATACAATTCATGGGCCTATGCGTGTTTATTTTAGTTTTTTTTTTAGTTTTTTTTTTACATGACACACAGCATAAATAAGCATGCCTATGAAAGAACTATGACCAATGCACACTCAGTGGGACATTTTACAGCTGAAAAACAAACTTGCCAGTGCTCTCTGGTGGATAATTTGTGTAATGTTGACGCCTCAGACATACTGTATCTTTGAAATTTCTGTACTGAATGCTGTTGGTATTTATCAACTATGATTGGCCATTTTGATTCTTATACATCGTATTTTCTGGTCGAAAAGGCGAGAAGAGTTAAGAGTCAGTCTGACTGTCTGAATCATTGACTGACTCACTCATTTCTCACTGTTGATTTGTGCATGTGCAAGGTTGCACTAGACTCCGGGCATATGACTCCAAATGAAAATATGTGACCAGTTGTCCTCACCATCCTGTGGCTTTTGGCTCTTTTCTTCATCTTTCTATAAATCAGCTAGTGGCCTTGTCAGTAGCATTCAAAAGTGTTTCTCTATTGCTGTTTCCTGGTTCTGTGAACAGTGAGGTCTCAGTCCAGGTGCTCTATTTTCATCCCCGATGCTGGCGGGGCACAGGGTGTGCACCCCGCGCAGTGATATTTTTCTGCAGCACAGGCGGGCGCGCAGCACACTTGGTATTTTGGTAAACCAAGGCGCACAGAGGTGCGCCAGGATGGGTGTTCTGGCGCAGTAGGGGGAGGTGTCGGCATAATCAGCCTGCAGATTTGGATTTTCGGTCCATTTCGGTCCAAAAATGCGCTGAAAACTCGCCACCCCAGAGCTGGTCAACTCTGCGCGCCAGTGGCGCACTGCTGGGCAAGTGGATTTTCGTAAACCGCCGGAGTCGTGCGCCCACGTCACCAATACATCACAGGAAGGTTTCCAGAGTGTCTGGCATTTCACTGCGATCAATAATTAGCAACAGCCATGATTCAATGCAACTATCTGAGTCAGCACATACAGTCAGACCTAAATTTAGATATTTTGAGTAGTATCTCATCTGACCACATCGCAAGCGAGTTCGGCACGTGTAATGGTCACTCAACCTGACCGAATGTACACAGGTGAAACAGGGATGTCTGGTGATCTGTGACTCAAATTGTCTGGTGACAAATGTGTATGCCAGTTTCCCCGGGTCGACACATGACTCGTTCATCCTGGCAAATTCTAGCATCCCTACAGTCTTTCAGGGGGACACCCCTCTGGATGGGTGGCTGCTAGGTGATAATGGCTATCTGCTGAAAACGTGGTTGATGACACCATATATCACACCGACAACAAGACGGCAGCGTGGTTTTAACGGTGTTTTCAGCAGTGCTCAGTCAGTCATTGAACGCACATTTTGGGTTCTCAAAATGCGTTTTAGATGTCTGGACCGGACAGGTGGTTCATTAACATACGGCCCTCAGAATGTCGGTGCATTCTTCGTGGCATGTTGCTTTTTACACAACATGGCTGTACGACGTGGATGTCACTATGAACTCACGGACACATTAAGGGACTTAAGACGGAGAGAGGCCGAACTGCATGTGCCGTGTCAACTGGGAGAGCAGCAGCATGCACGGGAGAGGAGGGAGTGCCTTGCTGCCCAGCTTTGTCATTAAGTGAGTATTTGCGAGTATTTGGGCGTCAGACAGTTTCTTGCGCGGGCTCAGTCATCCTCGAAACTTTCCATGCGCCTCGCCAGCGGCGTATTTAAAGGTGAGGCGAGGAGCTCGCGTGATTGGTGAAAATTGGACTCGGCTGTGTCAAACCCACTCCACACCTTCCCTCCTCCCTCCTTCCGAGTTGTGCTGCTGGGTGGGACTGAGATGAGAAGGGGGAGTAGTTGCACCGGCAGCACAGTGCACGAAAACACCAAAGTCTGCGCCACCATCCCCATTGGTGAAGCGGACTTGATTTTGCGCTGCCCTATCCTAATCCTTATCCTGATGATAAGAGGTCAGTGTAAATATTGGTACTAGCCAGTGTTGGGCATTTTTATGGATAATGTTTATGTAGTAACAACTCTTACAATCCTACAAGTAAAATGCAATATCACTAAAAAAGTTTGTACACTTCCAAGTATGAAATGATTGACATGCTGTTTCCATTGTCATCCAAAACACTCTCATACTCAAGCGTTTGTTTGACACATAAAGTGCTGCCAATGGTACCTGACATTAAAGACATCTGACAGTTTGCCCAATTTGAAGCAATCCTTGAATGTTACATTATCACAAGCTGCCTGACATTTAACACTTTTGCTATTGATAGAAACAGATCCAATATGTATTTAATCAGCTTTTGTGACATGGCATAAAATTCATTCTACTACTGAATGAGATGTAGCCATAGATGAAGCACAGACAGGCATACTCTGTAACAACCCCCCCTCCCCACCCCCCACCCATTAGCTTTATGCCTTCATCTCTAGTGTTATGTGCTCATCATGCTCGTGCTCTGAAGCGTGCTCGCTGGTCTGTGTTGGAGCTGTGAAGGGAGTCTCAGCAGCACTGCCACTCCTGCCAGGCCTGTCTTCAACTGGCTACAGCAGCGTCTGTATTCAGATGCTAATTCACACTCCCAAGGGCATTCTGTAACCAGGTCAGCCTTGCTTGGAATATTTATAGAGGTCTGCTGCTAGTGAAGTTTGCTGCTTGCTCCTGGGGGAGCAAAGGAGGTAGACCCTCTTTATGCTTAGTGCACCATTTCCTGAGAAAGTGTGGATATGAAAAATTCAGATGCGGGGAATGAAGCGTCTCTGTTGTTGTTTTAGTTGATATCATTTAATTCAAAGCACTGACTGATTCAATATCACTGTCTCAGCTGAGTGTTGTAAACAGGGAAAGCTTCTTCTCCACAGTTTACTCGTATAACTTGGAGGAACTATGGCTCTTATTTGAAATGCATTACCTCTGGCTTTCAGATTAGACGCTTAAAATACAGTACTCCCTCTGTAATTGCAGTGCTGCCAAATCATCCTCATTATTTCATGCTCGTCCTTTTCCCCCTAAACTTGAACTAGAATAATTTCATAATAACTTGGATTCAGGCAATAGTTTTGCCTTCATGTGTGCAATTCTTTTCTTTTTTTTCTTTCAAAAAACAAAACAAGCGTATTTCTGATTAGATAAGGGAAGATAACCCATTTTACCCCAATGCTCTACTCCTGGTTCATGCCCACAGGGATTCTATTTTTGAGCTAAAACTGAACTAAATTAACCCTCTGACACAAGCCTACCACAGCCTCAAATATTTAGTCATAGCTGGAAAAATAGGAGCTGAATAGTGTTACTATTGCTCATATACTGTGCTTAATGTGTCCTCTCCTGTAGTAGGGAGCAGTCTGATCTCGTAGTATTGTTTGAGTCATCAGAGGGACAAGCAGTGAACAAATTGCAGGCACAGGCACCCAGGACGCTCACATCTCACTCTGAGCTACCAAATTTCATTCCATCGAAGCCTTGAGGGCTACAACCTCTCACTACACACTTCTCCCTTGGGTCCTCCTGTTTTATCATAAATCTGTTATCCTATAAGTAATTTGTAAGATTATGAATGAAGCAGCTTTCAATTTGGCTAATATATGATAATGTGAAATGGGAAAAAAATCCTGGTTTTGCTCTCATGTATTAGTAGTACATATAAAGCTGTACAAAAGACGTACAAGCAATGAATACACAGCATTACATAGTTGTAAGATGACAGATAAATGTAAATGGTGCATGCTGTGAAATGTATTAGATAAGAAATAAATAAAAAATAAAATAAATAGACAAATAAGTACAGGCCAATGAATACATAAATATAATATAAATAGTTTCCAGTAGTTTAGGGGACTCACCAAACACCACATCACAGTAAGCAATATTTTAGTAGAAATACATTATTTAGCAGTCTTAACCAAATGTGTTCATGTTACATGACACCAAAAAAATATACTATAATACAAAAATAGAGATTAAAAAGTTTGAAAAGTTTGCCTCATGTAAATTTTTGTCACTGCTTTCCACAGAGTCTGGCTAATCTGGCATGTGCATTGGCAGTGTGATTAACCTACTAGTTTCAGTAAGGAGTGGTGTAAAGGCTTTTCAGTAGCATTTCAATTTCAGGATTTAACATGCTGGACTTGTTTGTGGACTTGTCACAAACAAGCAAAATTCTGCTTAGGGGCCCTCCTATTTGACCCATGAGCCATGTAAACCATTTGCCATTGCCACAGTCACACTTGACACCCCACTGCTCCCACTACAATCCTCCTCCTGTTAAAACCTGTTTGTTCCTTCTGTTGATCTGAGAATAAGTCGACCTATACAGAACAGAGTGAGGTATAAACAAACAATATTTATTGAATAGAATATTGTCTATAGAATCTAAAAATAAGCCATATTAACATAAACGACATAAAAAGAAATTATAAGATATAGAATTAATAAAAGCTTTGTCTCTGCTGCCTGGTAATTAGTCTAGCAATTCACTCTCATGCTGTTTTCTCCTTTTTCCTGAGCAGGAGGACAGTTCCACTTCATCCTTTTGATATGAGGGCAAGGCCCCTGCATAATCTGTGGGGCCCTATGCCACTTGCATAGTGTGTGTATAGTAGGACACGTGATTGGGCCAGCCTAGTTCCATAATAGAATGATGGATAAATGGAATTCCCCAATTAAAAATGTTATTAATGACACCATTGCTTTTACATAGTTTCTGGCGTGAAAAACATCTGTTGGTAGTAATTATATTCAGTAAGTGATATAATTCCTTAATTGATTACATTTTGAAGTAACCTGAAACTGCCCTCTGGTGGGATGCATGTACACCAGTCTGGAAGTACATTTTGTCCCGTTTAGGCAACCAAATCTGGTTAAGGTCAGGGAAAGACTGTCCCAGAACAGAGGTTCTCAAAGTTTTGAGAGTGTCAATTTAAGAAACAAGTATACGATTGAGGTCCGCAAAGGAAAAGTCATGAACTTGTTGCAAGATTTGTGTTTGGTCTCGTAATGCTGTTTAACATTAGATTTCTGGAGTGCCTGTTTGCAGATTAGGTAGATCATTTTATCTGTCCCCACAAGGTCTGATGAAGTAATAGCTGATCTGTTTTTCCTGACACCTCCTTTTCTCCTCAAAAATACAGCATTTTTTCAATGGTGGGTTTTCCATCTCACGTTCATATTAACTGCATTAACTGTCCACTGAGATCATGAACTGCCATTGATGACAGAATGCAATTCTTCATGAGGCACCACTAGTACCCATGCCACCAGTACCCAAGTAGTGTATTAAATGTTGGCTATTGAAAGTATTGTAATGGACCACAGATGATAGAATATAATGCATGCCTTTTGTTTTGGGGGGTGCACAAAATGTTTCTGAGGGATGCCAGTGGCCCGCGACCTAAACTTTGAGAGCCCTTGTCCTAAAATAAACCAGTGTTGACTGTTGGAAGCAGACACATACCCTGGTCTCTAGGTAGAAGTGGAAGTGTTGAATGGCACTGTTGCAGCACTACATGAAGGTCAAACTAATTCCTGTCTTGGCACTGAATGGAAATACGGACCATTTTAAGCTGTTTGAACGGATATCACACCCAGCCAGTGCAAAGCTGCTTTTTGCTGTTAATTTTTTGTACCTTTTACTACAAAATCCTGCCCTGCATTCTTGAGTAGAACACTTACAATTTGTTAGGTAATGCTAAGAAGGCTGGTCATAGATATCATAAAAGCTGAAGTTGCTGAATATTGATTCATGTATGTTGTTTGTGGTTTAGACTTTACCTCATTAATTCTTACCTGAACATGTCTTAATGTTAGTTGCTAGTTAGCTAATGGTGTAACATTATTGCTGGTGTGACTGGAATGGTTATGACTTGGCATACTGTGTTTAACTTCAGATTTTAAGTTAGTCATCACTGAACTTGCTTTTCTCCAGTCAGACTTGGAACTTGGCGTAAAGAGTTGACACCAGCAGACTTTTCTGCTCTGGTGAGCTTCAATCTATGTGTAGTGTGACTTGTATATTAAGAATGACAGGCAAAGTTGACATGGTCACACTTTGGTGCAGCAGTTGGCTTGTCGATGCAGCCTTTTTTTCAGTGTGTTCAGTTTAAGATCTACAGTCTATGCTCCATGCTGGGGTCTTGTGGGTACTGTGAGCCAACGAGCCAGACCACAACTGTACAAACTGGTGGTCGTGTCAGCCTCGACTTCGACTTTTCTTCAGCCATAGTCAGTTGTGACAGCTCCTGTTCCTCTTTATTATCTTGCTTATCTTTGTTTATCACAAGCTCCTTGGAAATAATCTTGTGTCCTCACGGTGCTGGACTGTGAGTATGACTGTGAACAAAAATCTGATAAAACAAGGGCCTTGTGAAAATCTTTCATGACTGATTTCTTGATTTTATAATGCTTTTTGTACTAATGTAGAGGTTTTTATTTTCATGCTGTTCGTGGACATTAGTGCATCTTTATGTATATGCATGCCTGAAAATCCACATTAGAACACACATTCCTTAGTGTCCTGGAGCAGCGGTCCTGGTTATACTATCAGCCATGTGCAGGCTTTTCTGCTCCAGTGAGCTCTGATCTATGTGTGGCGTGTGGCCATGTGTGTCAGCACCGAAACGCAAGATTTACTGTTATTGTTGATACTGCAATGCTTTGCCCACAGCTCACACACGCAGAGGTTTCCTACCAATCAATTACATTTTTGTTCCTCAGATTTAAGGCACCTGTGAAATGAGGTTTATATCAGCGGTCTATAGCCTATCTTAGTGGTCTGGCTTTATCTAGTGCAGCTGCAGACTTGCTGGTAGAGGAGATGACTCTATCGTGTATAGCCGTGCTGAAAGTAGCTTAGCTGATCGCTGTCTATGGTACCCACTTGCAGCTTAGCTCCTCTTTGAGTGTCGTGTCTCTGCGTGTGTGCAGCCTTTGCTGTCACCTCACCCATAGGCAATATGGTGTCACAGCAGTACCAAAAATATACCATTTATACAAAAATCATCCATTTCAAGAATTTATACAGTCTAATTGGTTTCATGTTGACTTGAAGCTTTTTCAATGTTTTTAAATTATCAGTGCCTCCGTGAGGACCATCATCATGAAAAGATATGCACTTGTGGTGAACACTAATGGTACTTGAAAGCACTCTGGGTAATAGCATTCACCAAATACTGTGTAATGTCTTCTCAATTGATATTTTAATGGTTATCAATTAATACTTTCAAGTTGTGATTTTTTAACTTGTTTCAACTTTCAAGTAAAGAGACAAAACAAAATGAAACAATAGTGGCAAAATTAAAGAAATAAGCTAATTTATCATTGCCTTATGCTGAATGAGTGACACAGTAACTGCATGTCAACAACAAACGGTGCGTCGTGTTGTTTTAATCAGAGCAGCAATTTGATCTTTCTCCAGTGAACAGCTGTTTTCTGTTTGTAGCACATTAGATCATGATTATGCTGCCATTTATCACCCATGGATCAATAGCACAGTAATTACACCTCTGCAGTGTTGCTTATTTAAAGGGCTTGCCCTCTTGCAGTTTGTCTCTAAAATGGGAATATGATACCAACTGCTTGTGCTTAGCTAATGTTCTATATATCCACAGCTGTGACCGTTAAATCACGTAATGTTATTGATCAAAGGCATTGTTGATTTGACAACCTTCAACCTGTGAACCTTGTACAACATACCGTAGCTTTTTCTGCTGGTTCTGCTTTATACAGTATTCCTTTGTTCATAGCCATTGCCTCTGAAGCACGTGTTGACTCGATTGTGTCATCGGGCAGTAATAGTAGATTAATGTCCTAAGTGTGTATTTTCCAGTGAGCTGCTCTGTCCTAATGCTCCCCCTCCTGTTATTTTCTCCTTTCAGACAGCAGTGCTTTGGACACACAGGTTTTAAGTCATTGTTTATCATCAAGCACGTGAATATGTGTGATTTCCTTGCATGTGCATGTGTTTGTGTATAACTCGGTAAATATGCGTTGTGTTTTGTGGTATGCAGTGTGATGGTGTGTGAGGTTTGTGTCTCTACCTGAGTGTATCTGTGAGTGTGTGTGTTTGTTTCCCTGTAGATGACCTGAAGGGATATCTGTAGAGAAAGAGAATGCAGCATGTACCTTTGGGCCATCTGACTGTCACTTTGTGCTGGTTGTCCTTTTATTCTTCTCTTTTCAGAAAATGATTTGTGTTTCAAACTGACCATTTTGGTCAGTGAGGAGGGAGGGTTACACAATAGGCAAATCTGGCCTGAAGCACCAAGAGCGGCAAAACTCTCAGTCTTGAGCCCACAAATTACATTGATGTGGAATAATTTGGTCTTTTGCCTGTGGTGCTTGCCTCCCTTCTCCCTGTGCTGTACTCCTCTCCATTTATCCGATCCTCAGGTGACCTCCAAATGTACTGTATTTTCCCAAGTACATTATGTTATACTGTATATTTCTTTTGTTTTCTTTTTGCTTCTGTTTGTATTTAGTTGTATTCACTGATTGTACCTCGTATTTTCTTGTTTTACATTGTGTGTTTCTTCTCTCTGCAGCCTCGGAGTCTTTTGGATCCCAAAGTGCTCGGCTTGCAGTCAGGAGGGTGAGTAGCGGCTCACTTCCTTATCTGATCAGTTCACAATTACACAAATCTGAGCTGCTGTGCTGTTTTGTACCTCCACGCTGAGGCACCTGCCGCAGAAATATTACAGACACGCTGGTTCTCTGGCATGCAGCCCCAATTAAAGTATCATGCTCCCAAGATGCTTATACAAATGAGTGATGCCTTCACATTTGTAAACATGTAAATGAATGTGTATGAAGTTACAATTAATGATGAAAGTCTACATGAAAGATAGATGAAGCCAACTGTTATATCATATGAGGTCGTGGGAAAATAGCTCATAATCACTTTTAGCCTCCATTACCCCACCATGAGTATGCAGCCATCTGCAGCATGCATTGTGCTAAAAGGCAGGGAGAGCCAGGGGCCCTAGGGTGAGGCAAGGGCCAGGGCAGCTCGTCACGTTGTGTATCTTTAGGGTCATACCACTGATGTCGCTGAGAGGGCTGACAGAAAAGCTTGAGGAGCTTTATCTGTGTGGAGGCATTGGAGCCTTGATGTCATGTTGAGGTCATTAGAGAGGCTTTGAGTGACAGTTGAGGTGATGCCACTGAGAGCCTCATGGGAAAGGAACAAGACTGGTGGGGAGGCATGCCGCGAGAGGGGCCGTGAAGTGTGCACAAGGGAGTTGGAGGATGGAGAGAGCAAGAGAACTGGAACTGAAGTACTGTAGAGACAGCTTAGAAAAACTGTTCATATTTGAGATGTGAGATAGCCTTCAGTATTCATAGTATGTAATATAAATCCAGCACTCGGTATGATGGGTATCAATAATAGGCATCACTGCAGCAATACTCTGCAAAAATGTAGAAAACATGGAAGAGAGGGAGTCAATGGGAACAGCAGAGGATCAGAGGGATTACATGGAGCTCCAGTGTAGGTGGTCGGCATCATGCGAAGTGAAGAGGAAGGGGTGAGACAGGTTAGGTACGAGGCATGATCCATGGTGTTTGCTGGCTGTGTAAATCAAGGCCCCCCTTTCACTGTAGTAATGTCTCCCACAGCATGGCATTATTATGATATTAATACACCTTAAATCTGTCTGCTTCTCCAGGGCTGGCAGTATTCTTTATGGTATTGACAGCATGCCAGATTTACGTCGCAAGAGGACAGTGCCTCTTGTCCGAGACCTGGTGAGTCATCTGCCGCAACAAGGTTATGTGTGATTTATGTGAAACGTATCTGCGTGACCCCACGTTATACCACAGTGGTGGAATCCTGCTCTGTGTGCGTATGGATCCAATAATAACTTTACAGGGAACCTGATAAAATGTGCTGTAGCTTTAGAGTGACAGCGTTTGTTTCTTATTATTGCACAATATCCCAGCACTAGCACAGGACTTATGCTCCTCACATACAATCTGTAGATTTGCTTAGGGATGGGAATTGATAAGATTTTACTGATACCAGCGACATTATCGATTCTGCTTCGGTCCAACTCTTCTCGATTCCCTTATTGATTCTTCATCAATTTCCTGTGCGAAAAAACTAAGCCTACACAGATTTTCAGCATCAACGCATCGTTTTTTTTTTTTATCTCAGAGCCTGAACGCACTGTACAAAAAGCCCCACTGTTTAACCGCTGCTAGCTGTAGCAACAGTCTGTCGCCATCTAAAATGGATGAAATGAGAGAATATTTGTACAGCATTTGTTTTCATTTAGGCTGTTTTAGACAAAGAGAAAAAATCTGCTAAGCCCGCCTGCATGGTGCTAATGTTTTTGTAACATGGGCTATTAACACTCAGTGAGGGACGAGCTGCTCGGTTGGGAAGCAGTGACACTATTAAATACATGGCATTCCTAGAATTGAAGCCCATGTTGTATAGAAAGATGTTTCAACGTATTACTTTTGTTTCCACCTTTACTTGAAATGGTCATTTTACAGACATTACAACTAACACTGTTGCCATCTTTCTTCATGAAATGAAGCCACATTTTGGACTCCTCGTGGTTGCGAGTTGCAGCAGTGTGGACACATGACTTTGAATGCATTGTTTTCAAGATGCAACTGTGAGAAAAATATGCTGGCATCGATAAAAGTAATTGATGGACATGCAATTTTGGTGTCTAGGACAGTTTGGAACCCCTCAACTAGAACCAGTTCTCGATTCCCATCCCTAGACTTGCAGTGAAATCAATCAATCTTGCATTCGAAATTTGCTTTAAAGAATCACATAAACATTCAGTGGGATAAAAACAAGCCAGCGAGGAGCTGATTGGTGATAAAAGCAACCACTTAAAACTCTGGCTGTTTAATATAGAGCGCTACCTATTGGGAATGTTAAAAGTAACCTTAGCCATAATTCTATGGCTTGATTAATTAGCCTAGAGAGGGTGTTTAAGACGTTGCATCAACAGTGATGCTCCCCCATTTGTTTTTATTGCAGCATAATGTGTCATAACATATCCCACAGAGAGGCCTGTTGCAGTGCAGTCCACTTTAGCACTGTGCCACATGGTTAGCCTCTGCGAAAGACAACAGCCTGTCGAGATGCAAATAGTATTCATGTTTGTTTATAACTGTTTGTCCATTATGTGCTTCACAGTGTGTGTCTGTCTTGTCTATGTTTGTCTGTCATCGTCATAGATTTTAGTCAAAAGGATGGAAAATAATATTAGAACTCTGAAACTAAGTTACATACAAACGACCTGTTTAATACTTCGACATTCTACTCTTTAAAGATTTAGAGTTTCTTGTGACATAATATGGTTATGTAGCTTGCTGTCATACACGTAGATGCTGATGAATGTTTATATCACAGTGAACAACATGAGTTGATGCTGTATTTGTCCATATCTCTCATGAAATTAATAACCAACAATGTCTTGGTAAGTATGGGTTGTTGTTTTTTATTTTTAATTTTCATTTTTTGGATTTTGCGTGTATATATTTGCCATTCCTACATAGACCCATAACAGCTATGGGTGATATTTTTCAGTGAGTTGTCAGATTTCAGCCTCGCCGATGCTTGGCCGTTTTACTTCCTTTTTTTTTTCATACGTTGCTCGGCAGGTGTCGAAAAATTGTTCATAACTTGAAATGTTGACAACTCAACCCAAAAATATATCCGAGAGACTTCATTGACTTCTGATTTAACTGTGTGAGGCTTTTAAATCATGTAAAAGTGACACTGAGCAAGCCTTTTACACTTGGGATGAAGTCAGTAGTCAGCAAACTAATTGGTCCCCTTTTCATGCCTCTCCTTTGTCAATGCCCCCCATTTGCTGTGTGATTGCTTCAGGGCAGCAACAGCGCTTGATTGGAACGGACAGCGGGGTTCCCCCATATTGTGGCGGGATGAAAAAAAACATAAACAAAGAAAAATGAAAGTGGAAAATCAATTCACAAAGCATTGAACGCTATACTGCAGCTGAATAGATAACATCTGGACGTGTAGGGTCATTTTGTATTGCCCGTAGCATCCTCAGCAGTGCTGGTGCATGTTGATAAACTTACATCAACACTCACAGTTCATGTAGAGGTCACGTTTCCCTCCTACATTCTCCATGGCTTCCATGGATCTTTACCATAGCTGGCTGCACAGACGAGAGGGTCGTGGTAAAGACTGATCCAATATTGTCAGCTGTCCATGTCTGCATTCCTCTGTTACGTAACTTCCTCCAGTATGGGATAAATGTGTATCAATCTCTGGTCACCCAAACTCAATGGATATCAATATAACAGCTAATTTTCATGTGTGTATATATGTGCGTCTGTGCGTGTGTGTTACCTGTTTGTATTTGTGAGAGTGCCTTATGTGGGCGTGTACTGTTTAATAACGTTCGAGTAAGTTTGTGAATGTCTGAGCAGATGCGTGTGTGTTCTTCAAGCGTGTGTGTGTGTGTGTGTGTGTGTGTGGGCGCGCAAGTACGGTGTTGTGCAGTACAGCTGGCTTCACCCATACGTGAGTGTGTGTGTCTTGTGTTTGTGTAAAACTAATGTGCAGAGCAGACAGCAGAAAATATGATCAAAGCTTCATCCAACAGAGAACTGAATATAAATGCCAAGCATGACTGCAGTTTAGTAACTTCCAATGCATGAGTGGATAAAGAATCATGCAACGGCTGTATAATCTCTCTTGATGAATAGTTGAAACTTTCTAGAGCTCTGTGCCCTAACCGGCAGTCCTGCATGGCAGTTGAGGCACCTGTGCGCTCAGTGTGGATAATAAATACATTTCCTCTGCTGTTTGTGCTTTCAGCATTCACCCTCCCACTCCTTGTCTAATTCAGTTACTTTATTTCTTTCACTCTCTATTTATGGCCTCCTGGAAATCACAGGCTTTGGTAAGCTTACTCTCTGTGTTTGTGCACAAGATAACAGCGACAGATAAGTGCTTTGTCTTTGGATGCATCCATTACCGAACCTTCAAAAGTCTTGTTTTCATTTTGATCTACTGATTTACTGTTCTTTAGCTAATTTCTCCATGCCAATGATATTATCAATGTGATTCATTTGTACTCTGGGCTATTCTGAAAATGGTTCAATTGGGTCAGTGGATTTATCCCTTTCCATCATCTTTCTTTTGCTCTTCCTCTCTCAGACCCTCACTGCTCGAAAGGCAGGCATCTCGTTCGCTCTGGTGAACCGCTCCACTCTGAATAACGAGGACCTGGTGAGTACTAACATGCCTGCAATGCCTGAGCTGAAAATCATTGTCTGTTTATTGTGGAGTCTTAGTGGGGTTCTGCAGGGACATGAGATGCTCGACCCGTGTTCTCGTTATTTTTTAGGGCAGTGTTTGAAGAACAGGGTGCTGACAGATTTTAATAGCTGCTCTGTTTGCTGCAGCCATTGTACTTCAAGGCCCGGGATCACGTTGCCAGGAACACAGGGTCCCAAAATGAAAATGAGATGGATTGCATCAGCTGTTGGTCCTTTAGATGTACATACAACATGCCATCATCTGTCTGTCTGCCTGCCCCCGTCTATAGTGCAGTTTATTAAAATAGACTCTGTGGCCACCTACTCACTCTTTCTGCTGTGCTCCTTCTGTCAGATCATTTGGCTGAGTTCAGAAATTAGAGATGGCCCCATCATTTCATTTAGACAATGCCCCACGATTAATAACAAACGCTGTGCATCAAGGAAGACAGAGCTGTAGAGAAAGGGCAGAATGGCTCAGTCGATGGTATGAGACACTTGTGTGTTGACCTCCAAAGCTCTCTCTGCATTAATTGATTGCAATTCTTCCCTCCCTGAGGGAAGACGGCGTTATAGGAGGCAAACAGCAGGGGAAAGCAGTTTCTCAGCAAGACAAACAAGCAGACACTGTCATATCTGCTGATGTGTAACAAGGGGCTGCTGAAGACTGCAAGACTGCTGGATTCATATGTGCTCTGCACATTATGCACAAATATTAATCTTTTCAAACGAGAGACGTGGCCCTCAATTTATGCACACTGATTTGTGTACACAACTGTACCACTTATCTATTCTACACACTTGACTTCCTCCTCATAGTCCACATGCACAGTTGCCCTCAAGTGACATGGTCTTGATTGCTTACTAATAGCCATGGGCTTGATTAAAGGAGCTTTAGGGATGAACAACTCATGTCCCAGATGAGGAAGAAATGACATGATAGATGTGTTAATTAGTGTACAAAGCGAACTGATTTCTGGGCAAATTTCGATATTGCACCACAGCAGAAAGTAAGGAGTTGAACTTAAGGAATAGGTGTCCAATACTCTGTTTCAGAGCAAACAAGGAAGGCTTTAATAATTGGTGGTTGAGGGCAGCAAAGCTGCAGATTGTGCGGTCTTGGTAAGTAGGACAAACAGATGTCAGAGTTTTATCTGCTGCATTAAGTCCAGGAGAGTGCTTTCCTGTGAGGACTGTGAGAGCACTCAGTAAACGACCATATGCTGGTTAAGAGTGGAGATCAGTTAGAGGAAGAGAGGGAGAAAGGAAGAGGAACGGGAGGTAAGGGTGAGAAAAGGGGGGAAGTGAGGAGAGAACGAGAGAAGATCAGAGCCAATAGTGACTTGCCATCATGACCCCATGGCCCTAATGTCACTGATCAGGCAGCCATGTTGAACAGTCCACCCTCAACTCCCTCGAGAGATCTTTGAATCTATTTCGAGTGCTTCCTTCTTCCATCCTCTCCTTGTCTCATTTTTGCCCCACCTCTTCCATTTTCTTTTCTTTTTCAACTTGATATATTTTAATTGGATTAAAATGCCTTACTCTGTCACTGCTGACGTATGGAAGTCTCTCTCTCTCGATGACATGCTCCTTCTGCGTCATGTTTCCCATGCATCTGCTTTTTAGAGCAGAAAGGAACATTATGCGTGGGCCAGCTAACGGCCCCTGTGTCTGCTCAATGTTCTGAGCCGCCTGTGATCCGAGTGCAAGAGCCTTTTAACAGTGACTGTCAACTTAAACTTACCTGCTCAGACAAAGACAGGGACAAAGGTAGAGGAGAGCCATGAACTGACATGGGTCAAGGAGTATCTGGAAATGAGATGTGATGCGTTGCTCTAAGTCAGTTCAGATATCATCAGGCACGTTGTTAGCAGCAAAATATCAACACCTTGCCAGGGTCATGTGGTTTGCAATTCCCTGTTAGGGTTAAGATGGTACAGTGGTTAAAGCAAAAGATGAAAGGCTGGACCAGGATGAGGAAGATGGTGGTGTCGGTGAAGTAGTTGACAAGGACAATAGGTGGTGAAATTGGAAAGGAGGGGTGAGAAGAGGAGGTGGAGGGAATAGATTCTTCTCTGTCATGTTGCTCTCGGACAGAGGCTCTGGCTGTCAATCAATTCTAGCAGTGTCTTGCACGAAGTCACCAGGGTTACCTCCCGGTGTAACACATGAGGCTTGCACATACAGCACTCTTCTCACATCTTCTTCACAGTTTGACATGTAGTGTCAGGACTGGGAGTGATGAGGCAGAGAGAGACAGAGAGGGAGGGAAATTTAAAAACGAAAAGTAAAATTCTGCAGTGGTCAGGGAAATGCTTAGACTAAACATGCTCAGAACCATTCAGAACATAAAGTTGGCTGGAAAAAAGAAGCCCAAAAAAGCCCAGTCAATTCACTGAGAAAAACAGAGACTTAGAGGTCTCTGAGATTTCCCACACTCAGAGAAATTTTGGCACACTCATCTCCTGCAGGCGGTGTCAGTATTAGATGGTTCAGTATTAAATTTGGTGAGGAGCGGGCTTGCGGGTGCGGTCTGGCTCGTGTGTAAGTTGTGGATAAATCTCAGACATCTGCTTCGTCTCATCGTTCTAAGATTAAAAGGGAAATCTCACTGTCAGCCTTCATTAAAGGTCCTCCAGGGTTCAGCAAGTCTCTGTGTTGCACCAGCGGAGTTTCACAATGTTAGACAGCCTTGTTGTCCTGTCATCTGGTGTCATTTAATCATCTGTGCGAAAGGATGTGCGGGTGTCTTTGTATGTGCGCTCGAGGGAGCAGTGCAGTAGCCTTCATGGTGAAGTGCAGAGCTACTGTTCAGGTGTTACAGTCAGCACACGGGAGGCTGGCAGCAGAGGCAGGCCTGCAGGAGAAGGGTGAGGCAGAGTGGAGTACAAGTACCACTTGAAGATTTATTTACTGTAACCACCATACATCTCCTTCTCTTTCTCTGTCACTTTGCTCTCTCGCTTGCTCTCTCTCTCTCAATCTGGATAATGCTCACTTTTAAAAACCTTATTTACAGCATTCATTGATCCTGCCTTCAAGAACTGGCAAGTCCTGGCCCGTTTTCCAGCCCTTGTGGATGGCAGGGCTGCTGCAGTAAAGCATTCAATTTGAAGAGGCTTCTGTTGCACAGCAATCAGTCCAGACAGACCTCTTGTAGACATAGTATTTTGTCTGGCGGAGCTTTAGTCAGTAAACCACTCAATGTGAACAAAGCATGTGGGCTAAGGATGCTGTTAATTTAAGCTTAATGAGATGTAAGGGTGATTTACTCTCATACAGCTGACCTCTCTATTGATGATAAGGTAACCAGAAAGGGAACAAAAACCCCTATAAGTTGTCTCTTGGACTGATGCAATCTGTTAGATCCCTTTCTTTAATAATAGAAGCTGAAGAGCGCTGCAGTCCTAATGAATGATAGCTGCAGTTTAGCCAACTTAAATAATTGCCGGCATAATTGTTATGCAGAAGTGTACACTAAATTTCATCCAACTCAGCCTGCAGATCAATGTGAATTAAGCCCACCAAGGCAATTTCTATTAAACTTTTAGACTTAAACTAAAACTTTACACTATGATATCGAGGTATTGTGGTCCAACAGCAGGTGCACAAGTGTTCCTCTTTTGTTAGTGCTGATCTCAAGACATAGTCAACATTTCTGAAAAGCAATTTAAACACAAGGTTGTTTTTATTGAGTTCTGAAGTTAAATTAAATCTTTTTTTCTCACTTGCAAGCTGTCATGAGAGTTTAGTTTTAGCCCTACGTCCTGTGTTTTCTCGCATCCCCGTTATCTTTGCCATCAGTGTCTTCATTCCTTATTTCTTACACTGTCTCGATGCCTTCTCTTTCTTTTCAGAAACTACATGTCTTCAAGAAGACTCTCCAGGCCTTGATCTACCCGATTTCATCCACAACACCCCATAACTTCGAGGTGTGGACAGCAACTGCACCCACCTACTGCCATGAGTGCGAGGGGCTGCTGTGGGGCATCGCCCGTCAGGGCATGCGCTGCTCAGAGTGTGGCGTTAAATGTCACGAGAAGTGCCAGGATCTTCTCAATGCAGACTGTTTACAAAGTAAGAAACGAGACTCATCCCACAATGCTTTGGTGTGCAGTTCACAAAGATTTTGAAATTCATAGACATGTGCACAAAAACATGCCTTTGTGAGTACAGTGCTGCATGCGTGTGTATGGTTTGTGGCTTAAACTGCATTGTATTGAAAATGCATTCAAAATACTCTGGATTCATTTTCATTTTATGCTTAACATTAATTTCAATTCTCTTATTGTCTCACAACAGACTTCTTTCTTGCAGTGCTGCCTAATAATCAAGCAGTTTATAATTTATTATTAAAGTTGGTTAAATCTAAAAGCACATTTTTTTTGTCTGGGTGTCTCTTAAGTGCGCACGATGCCAGTGTGGCATTTCATCTGTAACGATTTGGGTAGTTTGTTCTTCTCACACATTTCTATACATACCAAGACTATAGTATAAGTGCTACAGTACAAAATGCTGTTATGGGGATTTGTGTAATACATATTACATATCCATATCCATATTGTAGCACTACAGCTACAAGTGACATGGATCATTTACACTGCTCGCTCAGTCACTGGCATTCATCACAGCCTCCAATCAGCATTTTCAATCGGACACACCCCTGTTGTTACAATGTAGGAACAATGTGAGATGCAGGCTTCAGGGCAATCCTTACAGCAATCCCCACACTCTAAGTGGATTAGCTACACCCTGGCTGTTATGAAACTCAGTGTCTTCTAACAGTTCTATTCTAGCATAACAGTTTTATAGTTCAAACTGCGATTCATCTTTATCACATTTCAATCTGCACTCATGAACACACTGTATCTGATCACAGTGTCATTTATCTACAGAGCATTAACCCTCACATCTGGCCCTTTTGTCTTTTCGACACACACACAAGGAAACACACAGACACAAGCATTAACCCGTGAATTTGTCATTTCTAATCCTTCTCGCATGATCACACAGTCAGTCAGAGTGGGACAGATGAGTTGCTGGATGCTGTGACACAGTATTGTACAACTGTGATATTTAAGGCAAAAGAAAGTTGTCTAACCTGAATTATATAAAAAATAATATATACATGATTGATACCCTTGGACTGGGCGGGTCAGTTTTAATGTCAATTCCTGGATGTTAACTATGCAGACTCTTGCCTAAAATGTGCCTAAAACCTCCCTGAAACTCTTGGTTTGTTTCAGGGGCAGTGGAGAAGAGCTCCAAGCATGGGGCGGAGGACAAGACCCAGAACATCATCATGGCTATGAAGGAGCGCATGAAGATACGGGAGAAGAACCGTCCAGAAGTGTTTGAGGTGATCCAGGAGATGTTCCAAGTCTCCAAAGAAGACTTCAACAGCCACCTGAAGACAGCCAAGCAGTCTGTGCTGGAAGGGACCTCCAAGTGGTCTGCCAAAATCAACATCACAGGTCAGCCTTTTTCCTGAGAGTGAAATGTAATTTTTCAAAGTCTACACTAAAACATTAAGCACAAATCTTTCCAGCATAGAATGAATCGCTGTGTTTTATAAATCCTCATTTACCCATTAATCATTAATCAGTTGAATTCTTTTGTAACTCTCCTGATACCGCTGCAGGTGACCTTTGACCGTGACCTATAACCCTGTTCTCAGTCCTCCAGCACCAAATCAACAACACTGCCTTTACATGTCAAGCTCATCTCAAATAACAAACACAGTTATTCTAATTAGCACTCACTTATTATTAACTTCAGGATCTTGGTCATTAACCTCTGACACTGAACCATGTAATTAGAAATAGAAATAGAAATTGATCTCAGGAGAATCTATTTGTTGATAACGCTGTGAAGGTTGCATCACTGATTTGCAGACCATAATTGCTCATTTGTTGTGTTTTTTCTGCTCTGACTCGACTCATGTACGTTGGCAATGACACATTTATGATAATGCATGTATTGTTTTTATTAGAGCTCTGTGACATGTAGCTCTAATGAAAACGATAAACAAGTTCAGCAGTGGAAAAGCAGCTTGTAATCAGCTTGCAAAAATGCTTTCCAAATATTAAACGGTAGTGCAGTAAATCCAAAGCATGGAAGAGGCAGTAATAAAGAAGTAATGATGACTTTTCATTATTGTGGCATGATACTTACTGCAGATGCCAGAGATCTTCACGTCTTTTTTGAGCTCACTTCATGCGACTTTGTACGCCGTACTTTGGAAATGAATCCCCCACAGCTGCACATCAAGCTCTTCTAGAGATGCCAATCAAAACGTTGAACCTCGAAGTTCAGCTTGACAGCACGTTTACACGAAAAGGCATGAATTTATATGGATATTTTTTTCAGGGTTTTGAAGGGAAAATTAGGGGGACCAGTGTTCTTCCTCATTAAGGAAGAAGGGAGGAGTGTACAGTAACTGAATCCAATGTCCATATTTCCATCTAATCCTCTGCACTATATTTCACATGCTGTTTGATTACACAACCTCTGTTGTTTATCCCTGTTTCTGCAAACCCCGAACCTAAAAACATTGTGTTTGAGGATTACAATTAGTACAATTTGTACACATAGTACATACTGTCACTGGGTTTCATTTTATTCCTAATTAACTGTCAGAACGAAGGTCAGGAAGTTAGCTTTGTGACCTCTACCCCGGACTCCAATCCATCCCCGTGGTGACTGTGCCAGGCCCGGCTCATTTATTGCTCACCTTGCATTTCTCACAGTGCCAATACACCAGAGAGAAGTAGAAATAGAGAGTGAGGGAGACGGAGAGGATGGGGATAGCAAGGAAGAGGAGTGTAAGAGAGGAGAAATTTCCCAGGGACTTATCGAACATCTCATTTTAAAATGTCGTTATTGAGTTGTTATTTATTCACCATTTATTAGATAAACACTGACTGGCATCGACTCTGCAGCACTCTGGGAGCGACCGTGAGATATTCTGTGTCTGGTCAATGTGCTCACTGCAAGGTCTGGTACTGAATATAAACCTTGATCTGACATACTTTCATCAGCTAATTGGAAAAACTGCAAATCACCAATATACTAGGTATACTAGTTACCTTTACTTGTCTTAGAACAATTCTATTACTTTTTCTAAATGCTTGCTCAAACACTCCCTAGCAGAGGCCAATAAGTTGAACAGGAAAACATGTGCTCAAACTCCTCTGTTAAGTGTCCATTCTTCATTCCACAAGATAAATGAATCTGTTTATGCTTCTGGGTATGCTCTCTGCTACTGTACTTTTCTCTAATTAATAGAAATCTTTTCTCACCTTTTGTACTTATGAAAACTCTTGTTATAGTGTATTTGGGCCTCACAAATGGCAAAAGAAGCCAAGTGACACAACTACATATTAAATAATAAGTATATTTGGGAATTAAACAACTTAATAAGAGTCAACCCAATTCCAAGTTGGTGAAATACACACCAGGCCCAGCAAACCTCCCCATCTTTATCTTTGCTTGCTTTAAAAAGTGATAATTGTGGGGTTGATGCACTTGTTTGTACATACGAAATGTGACAGAACCTCTGCACATCAGGCCAGTTGGGCATTGATTGTTGGAGTGTCAATAGGAAAGTTATAAAAAAAGAAGTGTGGGATCAGGGGTTTTAGATGTTCAATGATCCGACAAGCACGTTGTTTGAAGCATGCACTCCTGGAGCAAGCAGGTCATGGCTCTTCAAACGTCTATATCCTGCCCACCTAGTCCTGTCAGCATTGAGCTGAGGGATATATATGTACCCTGAATTATTTAGACTGTCACTTATGCATATTTAATGCTCCAGTGTCCTTTTTCCCTTTTATGGCGCTGTGAAATACTATTGTCTCTCCTTCCCCACACCTCCTTCTCTGTGTGTGGAAGGCAGATTCTGAATCACGGATCTTGCTTTGAAGCCAAGTCTTAGCTCAGCATAGACAGTTGTAGCAGTGGGCAGACACACGGGGTGGGAACTACCTATAGCCTGGATGTAGGAATAGATAAATCATAAATAAATTCAACACTTCGCATACACACAAAAAGATCAGTCATAGCTGCTGTCAATGAACTGAGCTGTTACGTTGGCTCGGTTTTTGGCCAGTGCACAAAGTTGTTGTAGGCAGTGGAGGCAGTGACAAGGCCTTGATTCTTATGTTGAAACCATAGGCGTGGTAAGCCCTGAAATAAAACATAGAGATAGATTCACGACTGGGTTTACGATCTACTGTAAAATATTACCCACCAATACTTCCTATGACTTCCGAAATGATTGTAATACATTCAAGACATAAATCTTCCGTCTAGAAAATCGAACCTTAACAACCTCAAAATGATCAAATAAGTTGCTTATGGTACATACATGACTCTTCACTCTTCTCCAACCCTGTCTTGTCTCCAGTCATGAGTGCACAAGGCTTACAAGCCAAGGACAAAACTGGCTCCAGCGACCCCTACGTCACCGTCCAGGTGGGCAAGACCAAACGCAGGACGAAGACCATCTTCGGCAACCTCAACCCGGTCTGGGATGAGAAGTTCAACTTGTGAGTGCTCTCTAGTAATGACCTCTATCCAACCAGATAATCCCCACTAAGATTACCAATAATCTCATCTGTTCAAGGCAATCTTAAGGCATAACTACATTTTTTTTCTGGTACTGGTTCTTACACCAGCTGCACTGGAGAGATTTTGGAGATGCAGCTAAAAACGGCATTATGATGGCATCCATCAGTGTAGACAACACTGGTCTTAATTCTTTAAATCTTTCTTTCGTGCATTACTGCTGTAGTAATGCATGGCTTCACATTCGCAATGACCTCCCCATCGTGCTGACCAGACGTCTGTGTCTTTGTTTTTAGCACAGACTTATTCTCCTTGGTCTGTATAGATATGCAATAGCCACAGGATTATCACCACTCAATCTGCTGCTTACCTCTCTGCCTCTGCCTCGATTTTTTGTTATACTCTTAATTTTTTTCCTCCACACAGCTCTGAATAAAACTGTGCAATGCTGCAATGAATCAGCTGGTAGGTTATCCCACGAGTCTCATAGGAAGTAGAATGACGTAATGGATGATTGTAACCAAGTTTCTAGGAGACTCTTCTCAACATTTACTTAAAACATGTCGAAAATTGAAGCCTTTGAGAACCCTGCATGAGACTTGCTATGCTTTCCCAAAGAAATACTGCTATCTTTGTTTGGTGGAGTGCCATAACTCTGAAAATAACAACCAGGTTGAAGACAAAAATGTGATTTTCTCTTAAGAGCTGCAGAGCTCAAGCCAGACCTGAGTGAAAAATAGTATTTGCCAGTAGCTCTTAGTTGTTCTGCTCTACTTTCCTGAATCCAATCAAGTGTTAAGAGCAGGTAGCCTGTACTAAAATGACTTGCAAATACGCGTTACGCTGTCATATGTCTGGTATTTGGCCCTTCTGAAGCCGTCTGTAGAAACAAACAAATGTAATGTGGACATATAGTGTGATGAATGTGTGGCCCCAACTCACAGGACATCAACAAAGGCTTGGTGTTAGAAATGTAATTATTATTCTCATTTTTGGCTTTTTTTTCTCATTTTTATAACTGTAATCCACTGTCTGAAGATGGGGCACCGGGGAGCCGCTGTTAAAAGATCAGTGAGGGTTTGACATGTTTACTTAAACCAAAGCCAGAGCAGCTAATGGCAATATTTGGTAACAAGCAAGCGGTGAGTTTTCCAGCATGGTTCCTCTGGAGGTGGTAGCTTTAGGTCATATTCATGTAAGAAATTCTAAGATTTTTTTTTTTAAATGGTATTTTTTGAAGTATTGGTAGAATACTATTTTGCCTGGATGTCACTTTCCCTTCTGAAAATGTACTTCAACAGTTATTAATAATAGTTCTTACCACAACAGAAAAGTCTTCATCTCTCTCTCTCTCTCTCTCTCTCTCTCTCTCTCTCTCTCTCTCTCTCTCTCTATGTATATATATATATATGTATATATATATATATATATGTGTGTGTGTGTGTGTATGTGTGTGTGTGTGTGTGTGTGTGTGTGTGTGTGTGTGTGTGTGTGTGTGTGTGTGTGTGTGTGTGTGTGTGTTTGCATGTCCTATGCCGGTTAGAGACAAGGCTGCACACCTGTAATGAGACTCCAGTGGTGGCTGTAATAAAACTCTTCCCCATTACTACAGGGATGTAGATTAATAGAGCGATACATTACTGTGTGCTTGGCAGAGAGCAAAGTCCCAGAGTAGTGCAGCAGCAGCAGCAGCGGCAGCAGCAGCAGCCACCCGTGCCTCCCCCGGAAAGGGATTAGTTAAAAAAAAAAATACTGCAGATACTGTTTCTCTGGCTGTCGCACCCAAGATGTCATTAGAACAAAATGTAATCTGTCGGTTTTAATTCCAGAGCCGAACAGTCCGACCCCATCTGGAGCTAAGTGCTTTGGCCACCTCTGTTCTATTTAGCAGCGTCATTATTGTGAAACGTCTGTCAGCTGCA
This sequence comes from Chaetodon trifascialis, assembly GCF_039877785.1. Classification (NCBI taxonomy): domain Eukaryota; kingdom Metazoa; phylum Chordata; class Actinopteri; order Chaetodontiformes; family Chaetodontidae; genus Chaetodon; species Chaetodon trifascialis. Next base: position 21,820,156 of record NC_092056.1, read on the forward strand.
CTGATGCAAGGGGGACCAGAGAGATGGACATAAAGCTTTCACAAATAAATAATCCTCGCTATGAATGCTACACAGTCATTCTTGTGAAACATTCAGCTCTTCTGTGATGGTTTTAGTAGGCACTGCGAGAGAGAGAGAAATATACTTGGGATGCAGAGTAAAGGTCATCCAGTATCTTGGGGTAATTCTTCCTTCCAGGCAGAGAGCTCTCCTCCACAAACACATGCACACACTCATACACGTCCATGTGCGTACACAAACACACATTTTCTCATTTGAATCCAGGCAAGAATTGTTCTCCATTTTACTTAGAAAAGGGTCAGGAAGTGTGTGTGTGTGTTTCTGAATCTGTGTTTCTGCTTGAATCGCTCATTTAACTGTCATTCCGCTCGGCTGAATCCCCCAACCTGATGAGCTGTCACTCAATATGCTGTTGCTGTTGTTGTTCGTGTTGTTGTGATTGTTCTGACCTGGCATAATCATCTTCCACATTGCAGTGAATGTCACAACGCCACTGACCGCATCAAGGTGCGTGTGTGGGACGAGGACGACGACATCAAATCACGGGTGAAGCAGCATTTCAAACGTGAGTCAGATGATTTCCTGGGCCAGACCATCATCGAGGTTCGCACTCTCAGTGGAGAGATGGACGTTTGGTACAATCTAGGTATGTTAACCTCTTGATCTTAGTGTTCATATAAGAGATATTGAAAATCATGGTGGCAGTTATAAGTAAAATTCAGATATGATACCTGAGTTGTCATTTTTCCTTGTAACAAGTGTAGGTTAACCTCTCAAATGTTCAATCTGAAAGTTTGAAAGCAAGCAGCCCTCCAAAAGCTTTGTCTGTATAAAAACTGTCTTAGACTAACAAGGCTATTATTTGAATCCCTGTTTAAAAGATGAACACAAATCTGAGCAGGCTTTTGATGCAAACCATTGGTGCTTGAGAGTAGGGCCACAACTGACGATTATTTTCATTCGCAATTAATCTGCCGATTCTTTTCAATAAATGTTATCAAATATGAAAAAATGGCATTCACAGTTTGTCAGAGGCATTAGCAATGTCTTCAGTTTGTTTGTTTTGTGTGACAAAACAGAATATCGTCACAATAAAAATGTGAAAATCATTCATTGATTATCAAAATAGTTCGGTTTCGGTGTTGACTAATCAGTTAACACACCACTTGTTACAGCTGTACTTGGCAGTCGATTTTGGTATGAGGCGCACATCAGAGGCGGTACCAAAAAGGCATTGTGTTTTGATACCCAGCTCTGGTTGTCATTATTAGTATGATACACTTTACAAGGTTTACATGATATGAACATAACACATTTCCACTTCACAGTTAAAAGGGGTTATGAGATGAATGTATGGTCATATAAAATGTGGTCTAGGTGAGACCACCATTACCATCCACGTACCAAGAAGCCTCAGAGACGTGTGGTTCAGTTTGGGGGCTGATGCTGTTGATGTAGCGTTCACTCGTTTCTCTATCCTGCACAAGGTTGAATAGCAGCATAATGGGAGCTCCCACTTCAGCTGAAGTATTATGACTGGCGGGTGCTGTCTTTGTTTGCCTCTCTCACTAAAAGGAAGCAATTTGTGGTAATACTGACCCCTGTCCACTGTTGCTGCTTTGTGCCTTTTTAAATGTCCACAATGAATGTTTAAACAGGCCTCTGCTTCTGTGGGTGTCCACCCCTCCAGCTGCCCTCCTCTCCAAGCCTCTTCAGCTCCTCTTCAGTCTGAGCTTCTGCGTTTACAGCTCTAGTCTCTGTCGCTTTGTCATGCTGTTATTTTTCACTTGTCTGCCTCTTGACCAACTGACTGTAGAGGAGAATATCACTCATTTGACACAGTGGAGATGAGCTGCATATGAGAGAGCGGGGGGGGGGGGGGCATTTAAAGTCTGTAACAAAACCCCACTGGCCATCAGAGCCAGTGTGTGTGTCTGCATCTTTGTGTGTGTGTGTGTGTGTGTGGCTGTACTGTATGTGAGCATGCAGCACATAGTGCATGTGCATATACACGTTCTCCAAACCTACAGCCCAGCACAGCCAGTGATATTGTTAATGTGCTTTCTCATACATTAGCAGTGTATGGCTGTTGATACGATGTCATTCATGTTTTAGAGGATATGATGTCATGCCAGTAATGCTTCCTGTCATTAATGCCTTGTGTCTTAGTTGGTGTCATTAATGTCTTGTGTTTTTAATCCTTAAGTGTTTTATGTATTATTCTGTTATGGTGCAGTCAGGGACAGACTTCTACTGCAGTGGACATTAATGTTGTTTATTGAACTGTGCATTCTGCCTGGGGTCAATCTTTATGTGCTTTAGCTTTTCTCCTTTTCAGTGGAATGAAACTTTTGGGGTTATTTCAGAATTATTGTTTAGTTGGTCTTTCAGCTGGTTTTCCTCATGCATAGTATCTGCACTGTACCATTCTGGATAAAGAAAACAGAGGTGCTACCGTGTGTTTTTGAGTAGATAGAGGCTGCGACTTACTGTAACAATAGAGTTTCTTAAGGTTAGCCAACCCGTGCCTTCCTAAGATGTTTCTTCCAATTGGCTGTTACTTTTGCTTTAATTTCAAGTTATGACTAATGCAGCTTTGCTGTGTGTTATAGATAAAAGGACCGACAAGTCTGCGGTATCTGGTGCCATCAGACTCAAGATCAGTGTGGAGATGAAAGGGGAAGAGAACGTGGTTCCTCCTCACGGCCAGTACACCTGTTTACATGAGGTAATCATTAAAATTAGTTCTCAGCTCAACTCCAATCATCATCTTTGGGGAGCCAAGCAAGACAGCTACTAAAGAAAACATAATTTGTTGTGATTACACTGGAAAGCAAACTAACAGGATTGATCAACAATCAATCGTTACAGCATTACGGAAAAATAAGATGTTGTAAATGACTCCAGCTATGATAAAGATCTTCACTTGATGGCGAACAGTACATCGCACAAAGAAACGCCTCTTTTATTCCTTGTCGTGACACTGTGCTCCATCACCGTAACCTGCTCTGTCTTATCTCTGGTGCCACTCGCAGAACCTGTTCCACTACCTGACCGAGGTGAAGAGCAACGGGGTAGTGAAGATCCCGCAGGTGAAAGGGGACGAGGCGTGGAAGGTCTACTTTGACGACGTGTCTCAGGAAATAGTGGATGAGTTCGCCATGAGATACGGAGTGGAGTCCATCTATCAGGCTATGACGTTAGTACCACCCTGATCTATGGCCTTTTACCTAACCAATCTGTCATTGTCTCATCCAGCAGAGTGGAGGAGAGAAGGAGTTGAGAGAAGGAGAGTAGAAGGAGAAGTGGAGAGTAGTAAAGATGTCTCCTCAGCAGAATCAGAGCTTTGAGGGCAATCGAGCTCCTAAGTTTGACTGATTCATTGCTGGTCCCCTGGAAAAAACTCCCAATGTGCCTTGATCACATCGATCATGGACACACATAAACATCGTTTCCCTCTGTCTCTGTCTCTCTGATCCTCCATGATCATGTCCATGCATAAATGTCTCTCTCTCACACACACATGCAAAGACATACCACCTGAAACATTAAAATCATTCAATATTGATCAAGGTCATACAATACCGCACAGTGCTGATTTTAATCTTAACACCTAACAACCTTTCTGTGCTCTAACCTTACATGTATTTGTCCTCAGGTGCACTATAGTGGTAGCTTCTTTTTGCTTAAAACATCAGAGATTTAATGGCCAGACCTAACAGACCTGACCCTTCATTAAATATACAGCCTCCATATTTTTTAAAATCATGCAATATGTTCAAATCCAGTTCTGACTTATAATTCCCTGCCATGAAATCCTCCTGTTCTATTTCCACTAATCATTAACAGTCACAGAGGTTTTATTTAGACTCGGTTTAGGCTTGCCTTTTTTATTTTTGTGGGCTTCAAGACAAATCTTGTTTTAATTGGATTAATTTGAGTACATGGTAAAAATAAAATGCTGAAATGATAATTTGTGGGCAGCTAAACAGAGAATGAAGCAGTTTTTGGTATAAACCCTGCCCACTTCTGGTAGATTTCTGAATCCAGATATTTTGAAACAGATACATATAGTAGCTTTGCATTACACCTCTCATCTCATGTTCATTGTTTGCATATGACTTCTGTTGCATTTAAATAATTCAGCGAGTAATAATGAGCTACTGAGTAGCTGCAGCATCACCACACTGTGATTTCATTCTGAGCTGCTATTCCAAAATCTCAAATCACATCAGCAAACTGCACGTTTTAAGCTCTCCTTCCCGGGCAGAATACGCTTGTTGGGCTGTCCCAGTCGCTGACTCTGTAATTAGCTGCTGCCTTAGTAAATCAGACACTAATTACACCCAGATTGTGTTGGCAAATTGAATGAAAGGCGCAGCTCACATTTGTGCTTTCATGTCCATAAATCTGGCCACATGCGTCCCTGAGATGAAGCAACACTGAGGTGTTGTGTTGCTTTTATGGTCTGGATAATATTTGCTGCCCAATGTTACAAACGGAAGATATTCAAACTACAATGGATGTTTTGATGACCTTTAGCAGAGACCAGTGGTTCATTCAGCAGGTCTTTGGATGACTTATTAGTTTACCCGTTTTCTGATTTTAAGATTTTTTCCACCTGGCCCCAAACATGTTTGATCCCCCACTCCCAGCTACTCTCCCATTTTTATGATCCCAGTGATCACGACTAAACCTCATATACCCCACAGTAGCTCTTTAATTACTCTCTTTTTGGCCCTGTACCTGGGTTAGGGTTAGGGAAGTGCTACAGAGCATAGGTTTATTGATATATTTGATCATTTTGGTGCTACTGGTGTGGTGTTGTTGTTTCAGTGTGACATATGAGGAATTGCCGGGGTATTTTAGTTCAGACTTGAACCTTGTTTAAGTTTCTTATGTCAGCACTTGTTATGCTTCATCAGAAATTTATGAAAGGCCATTCCTTTCTGTTTTCTTCATCATAGAGCCTTGACTCCCAGTCACTCCCGACATGATAGCTTTATAAATCACAGCAGCTGCGAGGACTCACTCTCCCTCATGTGCCCCCCCAAAACAACCCCTGACATACCCCTCCCCTATGCTCGTTTTTCTTCATATCACTCTATCACCCCTCCCTACCTCCCACCCCCTTCTTCATCATCGTTTTCTCATTTCTCCCAGCTATCTGAGACTGTAAAATGATACGTGAGCATGCGTGCTGTGCGTCTCATACGCTGGTAAAAACCAATGCAGGGTAACACTAGGACAAGCATCGTCTTCCTCTTGAAAATTGGCTCAGGAGATCCAGCTCTAAAAGCACCATGGGAATTCAGCAGATGCCATCATCACTCTCTTTCCTCGCCCAACCCCAAGTGCTCCTGGATAATTTGGAGGCTGAAAGCAGAGTAATTAAATAGGCCTCCTGATGAGATCATGTTTGTGTTCCTATTTGTGAGTGTGTGCACGCCCATGTGTGTGTATGTGTGTGTGTATGTACATGTATTGCTCACGTTGTGGGGACTCACCCTCTTAATGCAAGTCCCTGCTGCATAAATTATTAAATTTTAGGTTGAAGTTTAAGGTTAAAGTAAGGATTATGGTTAGCAATTAGTGGTTATGGTAAATCTGCAAGAAATGAAGGTAAATCCATTGAATGTGTGAGTGTGTGTCTATGGGATGCCCTCAGGAGTAAATGTGTAATCATTACTCCTGCATTTTCTAGCACTTGGACTTTATGAAGCAATGAGTCACTGTGCAAGATGTTCTTAGTTTCTCTGCACTCCAAGCTCAACACGGTACTTAGGGTCACCTCCAGCTTGAGGAATATTTATGGAAAAACAAGTTGTTTACACAAATTTCCACTAATAGTAAATAATGTATTAAAGAAATACTTATTCATATTGTCCTAGCGCTAATTTATGTCTACGGTATCTGAACATCAGTGTGTGAAAAAAATAATATCAATGCGCTTCATTTTATCCTTTAAAGCAGCATTATGTGATTTGTAGGCTATTGTTAATTTGAGTTTTATTGATGCAAAAGTAGATGAAAAAAGCATGTTTTCTGTAAAAAGCCTCTAATGTATCCAGATGTTTGGTTGCTATGGGTTACGCCAGAGGCTGAGAAAGAAGCCGTTGCTTATATTATTGTCTGCTGCATTAAAGTAAACATACAAATTATGTTTAATTTGTAATATACTGCTTATATTATTGTCTGCTGCATTAAAGTAAACATACAAATTATCTCGTGGTATTCTATCAAGAATAACATGAATCTTTATGTGCTGTAAGAATGGGTATGGGGAACAGCCAGTCTCGATGTTCACAATAGGTACCAGTGAATTATAGTGCAGGAGGCATGCCACATGGCCTGGGAAGCAGCAGCATGATGTATTAAGATGAGCATATGCTCTTCACTCCGGCAGAGATCCCTGCTCAAACCAGGCCTCTCAGGCTCCAGCACTTAATTACTGCTGGGTAGCACTGTTGGAGATGTGTGTTTGTGTATGTAGGGAGAGACAGAAAGAGAGATCATCTCAAATCTGAACTGGCAATACACACGTCTCTCACTGTGTGCAGTTTAAAGATCAGTGAGTTAAAAAGGTGTGGGAGGCAGGAGCAAAGGAGACATGATTTGTTTAAACAGACAACATCAAGTTTGCAACAGTAAAAGGCCCCCGCTTCAGTCCCTCCCCTGGGAGAGATGACTTATGTGATTTTGCTCCCTGCATAGTATTGCGATCTCGATTGTTCTGGTTTGACATATATGGATTCACCTCAGTGGAAGACATTTCCGTTGGCAAATGTGCAGACCGTACTCGAGCTTGTCTCAGTGATATTCAGAGAATGAAACAAACAATTTAAAGTTACACTGTAACATTTACATTTCTCCCATCTGTTCCGCTGGGTGTGAATACATCTCAGCCCCCACATGACTGCTTGGTTTATGATCAAACTTTCTTGCTCCATCTATTGCCTTGCAGTCTTACACCTGTGCAGCTGTGGTTTATGACATCATTTACCATAGAAACTCATTGAAGACACTGTTTTACTACATGAACAGGACAATGAACTACTTATGCCCTAACTCTGCCTCCAGAAGTAATTGTTTGGAACATTTAAAATATGTTCTCTGTTCAGCGGGCAGACAGTGAAAAAAATAAAGACAGACTGTACTGCAGTGTGTCTGCCCATTTTTTCTTCTATGGTTACTGCAGTGCAAAGCAATGGATAGAAGCAGGGTATGAGGTGTTTTTCAAGCTATATAACAAGGACCTGTGTTTGTTTTTTGCTCTGTATAACTGCGTGGATTTTGAGGATTACTGACGAGCATGCCAATTACTTGATCACTCTCGCAGTCTCAAACTGTCTCAAACAGCTTTTCATGTGAAAAATGATCTCTATGTTGCCCAAAAAATGGCTACAGCTCCACCCCTGATGCTATGTTTGCTTTGTTTTTTCACCTCTCCAGGCACTTCTCTTGTCTGTCTGCCAAATACATGTGTCCCGGTGTGCCAGCAGTGATGAGCAACCTGCTCGCTAATATCAATGCCTACTTCGCCCACACCACCACCACCACCACAACTACTGCCTCCGCTTCTGACCGATTTGCTGCATCTAACTTTGGAGTAAGTGCACCTATTATTGTCTTGTTGTCTGTCATCCACAGACAAAATGGCAGTAATATATAGTAATTGAGTGCTAAATAAAAAATACGGGTTATCTATAGCCTCCAGTTAGACTTAAGTAACATCTTTTGCTGTCTTATAGTCTGATGTTGAACCCTTGACGTCACCACTGTTTGTCATCCGTTTAGAGTTATTTGTCTAAAGCAAGTTGTGCACTTGAAATCAACAAATCTCACAGATTGCCAGTGCTTTCTGATTGAACCTTTAATAAGCTAATGTTGTAAGGCCTCAAATAATATTTCCAGGCAGTAAGCCAAGTCTGGCAATAGAGCTAAACCACTAAATTTTGTTCCAGGAAGTAAAAATGAATCACTGCCGGCGTGGCAATGCTACCAACCACGCAGTGTTATAAATTTTTTGACACAATGCTTTGGGTGTGGTGACACTATGGACTGAATTATGGCATTCTTATCCTGACAGAGGGAGAAATTTGTCAAATTATTGGACCAGCTGCATAACTCACTGAGGATTGACCTCTCTAAATATCGGGTGAGTATGAACCATTTGCATGTGATGTGTTTGATAAAATCATATTCATATTTGTCTCTGACTTTTTGTCACTTCAAAGAATGTCATTCCACATTAGCATCATGTAGATAGACCATAGTTTCACTGGATACTGTGACTCTATTTAACACACTGCAGGGGCAATTCTCCTTTTATATGTAAATACAGGTTGCCATTTAGTATGCTCTGTTTGGTATTTACATCCTTTAAAACTGAATGTACTTTTGACTGAAGTGTTGCCATCTAAGCTACCTGCCACCTGGTTGATTTGATACAGGTTTTAAGGTTGACTCAACTCTATTTACAGTACACCGTGTGCTTACTATATCTGGCTTGGAGCAGCAATCAATTTATACTTTGATGTTGATTCCAAATGTGTGTCTGTTGCCCTCCAAATGAGGTTATTGACTAGATTCCCTTCTTTCTTTGATACAGTTGAGTGTATATTTTATTCCTGTTTACCTCAGTTGAGTCACACAGGATGCATGTTAGCTACAAACATATCAGGACTATGATAATGTCAATGTGGTTCTAGATATGATGGTGTCCAACCAAGAATGACATTTGATGTGAGCCACATTCATGTTCCCAAAGTAATAATAACATAAAATTGTGACTTGTGTGAACTGTGCTTTGGAGATTGTAGATAGATACATATAAAACCAGACATGTGGTACAAAAACAGAAATGACTGAATCAAGCTTCATTTAAAATGCAGTGAATGATAAATGACATTGAAGTGCTTTTGCAGTTTTCAGCAGACTGTAGCCAGCAGTGTAGCCAGGCATATAAATAAAGATAATCAGCCCGTGGTGTCAAGGGGTCCATCAGCATCTCAAGAAATAGTGATCCTTGAGGTCCAATAAATTAACCCTGTCATGAGGATCCAGCACTCTATTTGCCTTAGTGGTTCATGGATTTAGGGTATTGGACACCTTGTAAACATCTGTAAACTAGACTATGTACTCCCATGTTACTATATGTCTGGTGTAGCATTTACAGATTGATTGAATGTTACTGATCTAAAAACCAAAGAACTAGTTGTAACTGAACCCCAGAGTGTACACCACAATACATTAATAAGACTGCCATGTTTGCTTCCTGTTGTGCATGTTTCATTTGACTTAAGAGAAACGCTTTATATGTTGGTGGTTAAGCTGCAGCATAGGCTTCATCATTAACTGCTAGCTATTTAACCGTACACACTGCGGCAAAAAACCAAGGCGGTGCATAGAGGGGAGTGGAGAGAGGGAGCAACAGCTAAACTCTACAAGCTCCTGCTGCAATGAAGCAAGGTGGCCCATGGGAATGGCCAATATAATCATTAGGGTTATGTATCAATGGCCAGTACTAGATCAGTAGGACTAGTGCAGTGTTCCTGTAGCAGTTGGAGGTCCAGGGTCTGTCAGCGTCTGGGTCTTTTGATCTCTTTTTCCACATGATTACCTGCATGCCTTTTTTTAACCAGCCTCCGTAATCTGCAAGGAGAACACACACACATACAGTATATATATATATGTGTGTGTGTGTGTGTGTGTGTGTGTGTGTGTGTGTGTGTGTGTGTGTGTGTGTGTGAGAGAGAGAGAGAGAACAGGTGCAATAACGTTTCATCCCCCGCTGAGTTGATCACTCTTGTAGGTCTATTTGTTGTACGATACAGATTCATTCATTCATTCTTCACGGTCATTTGTTTGGCGATTGTCGCTGAATGATGAGCAGCAGGTAGCATCTGCTCTTAAGCTTCACTGTACTGCTGTATATAGAGCATTTTCTGGTTGACCTGTTACATCTATCCTGCATCTGTGTTTGAGGTGAGCTGCTGCCTGTCTCCATTTGACGCCTCAGTGATCTACATGTACATGTCTGCTGTTTAGCATGTCCTCCATGACGTGTTGTTTTGCACCTTGTCGTCAGCTCAGTGATAGATGTACTTTACCTGCTTATTTGTGTAGCATGCTCAAATACACTAATATAAAATACAACTAAAAAGCTATATTGAATAAAAAAAAGTTTCTGCATGCCATATCAAATTACTCCTGAGTGAAAAAAAATTAATTCAACCCCAAATAATTCCTAACCCAAAATTTATGACAAAATGTGACAATGAGACACGTGGTTTAGATTAAACAACCCCGCAAATAATAGGTAAAACAAGAAACTGCAGTCAGAAATTCATTCAATTCCCAGAGATGGGCCATTAAAGGCGCTGCTGTATTCTAACTGGCAGCCTGAAACCCTCACACACAGCACATCCAGAACAATCACAGGAGAGCTAAGCCTGTTAGACACCACATTCCACCACAAACACACACTCACTCATTTGCCTGACCTTGTACATACACATTTATGTCCATACACGTGCACTCACATGCGGGGACGTCATCCAAGCATGTGCAGAGCTGAGGACATGCACACAGGTACACACAAACCTACATTTCTCACACACACTCTCCCAAAGGTGCAGAACTTCACACTGCTGTTCTCACACTCAAGTATGCACCTGAGCATTCAAAAATACGCACGCGCGCGCACACACACGCACGCACACACACACACACACACACACACACACACACACACACACACACACACACACACACACACACACACACACACTTCTCCCCCAGCTGCTGGCAGGACACAGTGAACTGTAACTGAAAGATGACCCTCTTACCTTTAATGTGACACAAAAGGCAATGTGTCGTTGAGTGGGTGATTGCTTTAGCTCCCCTGTTCTTTGCCACGGCTCGCTGTGTGAAGCCACATGTGATTACAGAGACACACCCTGATAGCAGCAGATTCTGCTGTCTGCCTTCAAAGGGAAAAAAGAGAGGCTGAAGGAAGGACAGCAAGTAGATAGCGAGACAGAGAAGGAAAGAGAGATGACTTGGGGGAGACTGAGAATGAAGTTGCAAATAGCGAGGGAGGGATAAAGAGGATTTGAAAAAAGAGAGGTGGATGAAACAGGCAGAATGAGTCGGAGGAGATGAGATTTGGACGAAGAGGGAGAGTTGGAGGGAAAGAGAGGTGGATTTGGAAAGAGCGGAGAAACAGATGAAGGATGAAAGGAGCCATGGTGGGTGGTTGACAGAGAAGGAGAGAGAGGGTTAAGTGAAGGAGAGATGGCCTCTTTTATTTTCAGATGGCCTGGCTGTCTGGCGACGATGCGTTCACTGAGAGCAGTCACAGACTATCACATTGGCTTCACCTGCCAGCACTGCCCTGCTGCTCTCTTGTCAAACCTGCCACAGACCAGTGGTTCATGCACACACACACACACACACACACACACACACACACACACACACACACACACACACACACACACACACACACACACACACACACACACACACAGATGCAGTTCATACTTTCTCAAGCCACCACACAGAGCCAGCCTGACACTGTTGGACAGGAAAAAGATTCAAATTTGGCTTCTCCACGCTTTCACCGTATGGATTTCCCTATAATGATATTCTGAAAGAGATTGAGTTTGCTTTTGTAAAACAGAAGGCTTGAATCAGCAGAGAAGGAGCAGGGATGCAGCTGCCACTCTGCATTTTGCTACATCTGCGTTTCTTCCCTTTAAACTTTATTCTAACAACCCTTATACACGATGACACCTCGTATAGCCAGTCTGTCCCAGCTGGGATCCGCAGGTTTCTCTGGGTCGCACATAAAATCTCAACATTCAGAGCATGCTATGAAGGATTTGGGCTGTTGGCTTGGTTTGGACAGTTTGATATAAAGTGCTGTTTGTTCAGTAAGCACCCCTGGGAGTTGTGCGCTATTCTCTTAAAATTGAACTCTGCGCAGTATAACAGTGGGTCTTCATGGGAAAGGTTACTTAATGCAAACAGCTGGTTTGTTGCTTTCTACAGTGCATTAGATCCCGCTGCCTCCTCCTGTAAGAAAGCACATAGAGAATAAAATGGCTTTTCCACACTGTACCTGTAGCTCTCTACGGCAGGATTATGTCATAATGAGAAATATTGAGCTGTTCCTGGAGCTGATAAAGCATCACATTAACAAAATATTATGCCTATATTGTGGGTAATATCCACAAGGTTGCTCTATAGCACTAGCAAGATATGCATACCACAGTCACAGCTATAGAAGCATACAACAAGCTTCTGTCATCCTCGCATGGCAGATGAATGCAATTTTTTAGCTTCTGGAGGAAGAAAATGTATAGAGAACAAAGCTGCATCTGCATAGTTGCAAATATTTGGGATAATCTTGTTCTTTGCATAGCAAAACTTGCATAATCCAGAGTTCACCCTTTGAAATTTATGACAGACAATGTAAAAAGCCAAGCACAGCAGACAAGCTAGTGTCACATTTCAGAGTGCAGAAGATAAGAAACCTCTGTGCCAACTCTAGAAAACTCTGGGGGGAAAATTAATAAAGTTATTGAAAGGGCACAGAACTCAAACGTGTGGAGTTCTGCTCCTAAAGTGATGAGAAGGAAACGGTGATATTCAGTGGTCATAAATGGCTTATGAGACTTCTTTTATGTGTAACGTGATGAGAGGTAGTTCAGCTACTTTGAGTGGAGCTTAAGATACGCCCCCTTTTAAACAATGCATACCTATTACGTATATTACTTACATCTTATCACTTCAACAGACACTCAGATCCACACACAGACACATACTGTGTGGCACATGCCTTTGCTCAGCAGAGATCAGGGTGACCAGTGCAGTGTTCCTGTGGCAGTTTGAGGTCCAGTGCCTGTCAGTGTCTGGCTGCTTTTGATCTCTTTTTTCCACATGATTACCTGCACTCACTGGTGTTTGACCATTTTTCTTTTTTTTGGGCCTCTTTTTTTAACCTGCCTCTGCAATCTGCAAAGAGAGCACTAATATAACCGTCAGAATCGTCCATTTGGATTTGAACTTTCAATTCATACATGATAATCATGAAGCTGTACATTTGTGCTGTGCATTTCATATGCATGTATATGGAATGTGCGGACCTTTTATGAAAGTTTGATGGTTAGCAGTCACTGCTTTAGGCATTGGCCCAACATAATACTCAATGTAGACTATAGCAAAGACAAAAAACTAAAAGCTCATCAGCATCACTCACTCCTTGTCCCATCTCATAATGGACTTTCTGTCATCTTTGGAAGGCAGTGCTGATGTTGTCTCTACTTTTGGCTCAGAGATGGATGCTTTGCTTTTTTAGTGTGCTTGCCTACTTGTGCAATAAATCAGCCTCTTTTTCCTTTGTTCTTCTGCTGCTGAAGTTTCTCATTTCTGATCTTTGCTTATGCAGACATAGCAGCTGTTAAGAGGTAGACTAAGTTCTTCTTTATGCCACTGTCCCTACTTGTAAAGTAAGGCACTGGATTGATAGTTTTTGTATGCTGGTCAGCAGTAGTGAGTGTTGTAAGTAATGCAATACTGGTTCAAAACTGCATGCTGTTTTTAAGCTATTCAAGCTCTCCAAACTTGTTTCTCTGTTAAAGTTGTGATCAGAATTTGGATAAATCCCATTCAGTTGCTCCTTGCGTTCCACAGACGTAGTCAATGGTGAACACATTTCTGTGCACCCTTGCTATCTCCAATTAAAATAAGCTGTAAAATATCTAACAAGGTTGGTGGCTGAGATCATGACATTTTGCATTTAGACATTTGGCTTTTGTGAGGAAGCCACCTACCTTCTTTACAGCAACCATAATGAATGTCAATGAGCACTTGACTTAACTTGATTTCAATCATCATAATTACTCAGCGAGGTTACACTTTGATGTCAGCAAATCCACTAATTAACAGATTTAAAATGCCACACTGTGAAGCATTTTTGCCATTCAAATAAATGGTATATACGATTTCGTTGTGTTTGAATTTGAATGAATCATTTAATTTCCAAACCAAGCAGACTCAATGGATCAGACCTCCACTATCGCTGAAAGGCAGGCTGGCAGTTGTGAAAATTGCACTTTTTTTCTGTGTCGTTTCAGCTCTTTCATGGGTGATTTTGCACTCCCAGATAAAGGTGTTAATGCCTTTATTGGAAAAGCAAGACAGCACAGATTAGTTTGACATTACTTGAGGAATGCAGGGACCTTAGTGGATTAGCTGTCTTTATTTTTCAGAATTACTTTTTAGCAACAGAATCACACTGCAGTCTTAATTAGTTTCATGCTTTAAAAGTTCCAATGAAAACAAAGAGAGAGAAAAAACACATTTTGAAGTGTTTTTTGAAGCTCTAAATGTTCCCGTAAGGTGATTTGAGGAGGTGCACAGATGGCAGCATTCAAGGTTGCAGGAGTTTCAGATGGACTGATGGCTTCACTTCACTGAAGGCTACATACATGTGAGGTTACCGTGAGAGGAATTTCAACGTCAACAGAGGGGGAAAGGGTAGTGAGTGATGGCACTGATGGGCCCCATGCTGTGAAGCTGGTGGTGGTACAATAGCCTGAAGAAAATTCATTTCTTTGCCTGTAATTGAAGGATTTTAAAAGAGTCTGCTGGGGATTAGATGAGACACGATGCTCGAGCTAAACTTGAAATAGATGATGAAATACTACTAACTACATTATTCATGTAAAAGGCAGCCATGTAAACCGCATTTTTTTTATATTTATATAAATGAATAAATAACAGCTGAAAATTGCTTCTACTTTCTTTTTCCTCATCTGCAGCCAAATATAATATAACTGGTCCACATTTGCTTGCACACAATGTGTGTCAAGCTTGTTTGCCTGGAGGCTGTTGTCTTTAGCTTTACTGGGCACCACACTTTCACCTCAGAGCTACACTGTTGCTATTAATCATGGATTTAGAGAAATATACTGTAAGCGCTCAGTGGACAGCTGACTGTCCATAAAGCATTAACAGCTTCTGTTTTTGAGAGCCGTTCCAACTTATGTTGTTATTCTTGGAAACTCCATTGTCCATTCTGTGTTTTTTTCTTTGAAAATTTTAACCACTTATCAACCCAATAAACCGCTCACGTCTAAAAGAAATCAGGCGATTTTTGCTCCTGCTGATGGGCCTTGATCTCAGATAGACCAAGTTGAAAGGCTGCTGTGAAGGTTTGTCTCTATTTCCTGAATCTCCTTTGTGCATTTATTGACAAGGTAGAGAAGGGATAGCAAACAGGCAAAATTTTATTAGAGCACTGAGAGAGTAGGAGAAGTAGGATAATGTATGGGGCAGTGATGCCTTTCCTCAGGGCTGTCAGGGCTTTATATGCTCCCCGTCACGGTGCTCTGCACTGCCTGATGACTTCATGGCCCCGAAATAGAGGTTTTCATCAGCAGAGACCTCCCTTGTCCACTAAATGATTAGACAGACAGTCATTTTGTTATGATTGCTGAGCGTTGCTCTGTAATCGATTTCAATGTTTTGGCCTAAACGATGTGATGTGGTGGGTGAGGTGGGGGTGTGGCGTTAAAAAGCTGCTTTCAACAAGATGTCCTCTCCTCATGGTGTCCCCCCCTCCCCCATTCTCCTTCAGGATAATTTCCCAGCAGGAAACCCAGAGCGTCTCCAAGATCTGAAGTCCACGGTTGATCTGCTCACCAGCATCACCTTCTTCAGGATGAAGGTACCGTGTGTGTGTGTGTGTGTGTGTGTGTGTGTGTGTGTGTGTGTGCGTGTGAATGTGATGGTTGTATGAGTGGAGTACAAATTGATTTGATTTGATTTAAGGGAAAGTGACAGAAACATGAGCGTTGTATTAAATGCTGATGGAGTACAACACTAACCAGTCTTTGTAGATGCTGCATATGCATCATTTCTAACCTTTTAACACATAGGAGCTGTGAGTGAGACATGTCAATGCTGGTCATGGCTGAAAAATCTCTCAACATTCAATTCTAAACATAAACCCACATTGATCTGAGGCACTTGTCATTTAGGTGAAATCAATTCAAACTCATAATTCCTGAAAATCCACCCCTCTCCACACTGACCATTCAAATCCAAATGATTTATTGTTGCACAGTTTCTTTGACGACAGGATGATGCAACGGGGTTGCGATTGTGTAATGTGTGTTGACCTGCATACTACAGTAAACCTCTGTTTTTAAAATGCTTCTAGCTCTGTCTTGTTTACTCTCCCTCCCTCTCCCATCACAGTATGCCTTGTCTTGACTTGTCTCCCACTCAATGAAAAGCTCGGCTCCATTCAAGCTGTCTTTTGGCGGGAGTGGGGGAGTAGCGGTGGAGCACTGAGGCATAGCTAAGATGGCAGCTGTGAGCAAAGGAATGAAAACTGTCACTTTGAGTTATCAAAGCTTTCACTCTGTGCCATGCAGAGCTTTACTGTGCATGCACACCGCTGGAGTGACAGCGTTACTATACGATATACTAAACACACACTGAAATGCCAGTCTGCCCTCATGTCAATTATGATATACATAATGGATGTAAGAAGGTTGCCCTTTTCTGCACAAGGAAGTGATATCTTGGGGTTAATATTTAAAAGGAAATATGATATCATTACGTTGTCACTCTGATGGATGGTACTGTACACAGAAATGCACAGAAGCTGTCATTGATTTTGTTGATTGTATATAGTATAAACTGCTGTGAGACCAAGGAGAACACCTAACCCTTAAAGAATACATTTAATCATGCATGTATATTTGTGTATGCAGGTTCAAGAGCTCCAGAGTCCACCGAGAGCCAGTATGGTGGTGAAGGACTGCGTGAAAGCATGTCTGGACTCCACATACAAATACATTTTTGATAACTGTCATGAACTATACAACCAACTCCTCGACCAGGTAAACAGCTGCCAGGTGCTTTTTGCTGTCACCACTAATCAACCTATACAGCTCATTAAAATCAGGCCTCTGCTGCTGCACGCTAAACAATGTGTACTTCATTACGTCTCCCTTGGAGTGAATTCTCATGTATCTTTAAACCTTGTTCAAATCATACACAAACACAATTTAGCTAAAATATAGTTTCAGCATGAAGGGTTTTTGTACTAGAGTTGTGTGTTTTCATTTGAATCAAAAAAGAATAAGAAGAGGGCAAGGTGCCAGGTTATAAGGTAAGGATAGAATCTATAATCGTTATCTATAATAAAAGTAAGGCCTGCTGCATGGACCCAGTGCGTGCCTCTCAAAATCTGAACCGTTGCCTTCTTTGGCTGCACATAGAAACTTGTTGATATTCGTCAAACAGTCAAATCCTTGACCCAATCATTTTCTCCTCTGACTCCCTCTTAAACACACTGTCAGTCAGAGAGGCCATGTAGGGAGGGAAACTCGCTGACGTTTTACAGCTGGTTTCTTGTCTTGAAGAATGATGTTTTTGCCAGTTTTTTGTTAATCATCTTGAGACACTTTTTACCTAAAAAACATTCCCTGGTCTGTGGATGAAGCAGCCAACATCTGTACATCCTACAGCAAACACTGACAAGCTGAATATTAATGAAAAAAACTGCAACTGGGAAAAATGTTCTTTTGTTACTTTCATTATGGTGGTTGTTGTTGTTGTTGTTGTTGTTGAGCAAGAAAACACTCAAAAAGCTATTGTAAAAAGACAGTTTCTAACAAGGAGATTTATATTTATGGATAGAGAACACAGGATAATGGCAAGCAAACTAATAAAATCTAAGCTGATGTGTATTGTTACTGTAAAGGTTCTTTGGTAGCATTTTCTGTGTTTCTGAATCTTGATTTAATGAGTAAGCACAGAGTGAGCTATAGCTGCTAAACTTTAATGAGTGCAATTCAGAGCATACCTGCTCCGCTCATTCATGCAGTCACAATTGATCTACAAGCCAACTACTCAACATCTGGTAATTAACCAGGCAGACAGTCAACACTAACTAGATAACTCACACTTAGTGGAGCCTTTAGGAACTTACTACCTGCATCGTTGTGAAAAGTAAGCTGTTTAAGCCTGGTGAGGTGGCTTTAATTCATGTAGGAGAATACCTGAAGACTCTGCCTTTAAATTCTGGTAGTCCTTAAAATGTCATTAGTATTGAATACAGTTATTATTTCAGGGCCACTCCTAATTCATTTGTAAGAAAGCAGCACCTGGCATCCCCTCTCTCACCTCATGCCTTTATCACAAATCATTTTCAGCCCATCATAAACCCGATGTCACGCCTTACCTTTCAGCTTTAGTGTGCTTTGTGCTGATGTGTGACAGTGCTGGGGAAATATAACTTCAGTCCAGCATGGCTGGAAATCAATAGGCTGTATTTCATGACTGACATTTACCTGACAATAAAAATGTGCACTGCATCTATTGCAAACTTTGCATAAAGGACTTGAACTTTCTAAGAAAGAGCAAGTCTGTGGTGAAGAGCCATATAAAAGCAGGCAAGCATTAGGCACCAGATGGAAATCACCATCTTATCTGTTCAGGGCTCTTCTGACTGTCACATTTCCAGATGGATAATGTCTGAGCACAAAAACTGCATCTCAGTGTGAACAATACAAAAAACTGGAATGAAAGTATCGTGCCATACTGCCTCCTTATGTACAGTAAGAATGTATCACTAGCATGCCATGAGCAGCTGGAGGCGTGTTCTCATCGACTGACTTAATTACTTTTCAAAAAGCACAGCATCACCCAGTCCTCAGTTAGGGTTTGTTTTTCCAAACACATGATTCCGTGTGCTAGTTGACTAGCTTTTGCCTCGCCTGAGTAATAATCAGGCAACAGGCAGCTCTGCCTGATTATTTTACGGTTTACTTGGCAAGGAGAATAGTCTACACACCACAGAAGATAATGTCTTTTAAGATAATGGGTGCAATCCGCTCAAAAGTTGAATAATAAGCTTCCTTTGTTTAAACAGCCTTAGGGGTTGTAAGCAATTACCAAACCGGAGAGATAGACACTTTGGCTAATTACATCTTCGTCCACCACAGTTTCACAATTGACAGACTCTCCATCAATGTTTTCTCCACGACAGAAGAAAAAGGCATCAGCTTCACCCCAAAGCAAATCTCACTTTGACTTTAAATTATTATGTTCACATACGCTAGGTAGCCTTAGACTCAGTGGATAGAGCACATTACAGACCCCAATTCTCCAGTCGCAAGCAGTGACTGAGTGCGGTGACACAAGAGCTGACACGGTGGCCAGGCAGGCCGTGAAATATCCCAGCCACAACAAGGCATCTTGCATAACATATCAACAAAGCTCTGTGCCTCTGCCGGGGTGGAAAATGACTGGGGGGTGGGGAGGGATCTAGCTTAACAGTTTCTTAAATCCTGACTGGAAAGGCAGGATTTTGAAAAGCAAGATGGAGGGGAAATGGAAAGATGGCAAAAGAATCATGGAAAGGGGCAAAGGGGAAATCTACCCTTATTTTCTTTCCAGCTCAGGAATGTGGAGAGGCAATCATGGTGCACAGACCCGAAATGTGTGGTCACATACGCATCCATCTGTGTGAGGAATGTAACATACATATATGCACACATCCATTAGCATTATGCAAATGTTAATGCATAAGTAGTCAGATGATTACAAGCAATATGGTTGCAAGAGGCAGGTTGGTGATTGTTGAGAGGCATGCTCCGGCAGGGACTGTGCAGAAGAGCTGCAGAGAGGCTACAAGACTACTCCACCTCTTACTGAGCAAGCAATTCAAATTGATTTGATTTCAAGTACGTCTTTCACTGACATTATCACATATTGGGCAACAATAACCAAATGGTTGATTTAACTACGTTTGTAGAAGACATTTGTTTTCAGAATATGTCTTTGAGTGTATTTGTCCACATGTACAGTAGATACACATGCAGCCTATTTTCACTGAGCCTTAAAATGCACTTCCACAGCTCCGGTTCCTCCCACAGCTATTTCTCCTGAGAACTGGATCAAATTCTCTGAGAACATCCTTCAATCCGAGACTTTCTATTATATGTCACATTATGATAATTGATGAGGAGCAAGTTGTATACTAATGCTGATTTGCCCACACAGGGAACAAAAATGCTAAACAATACACATAAACCACTGGCTCCCTTCTGGAGGAGCAATACACTGCTATGAATATTTATTTTGCTAGTGTCCCCACTCACCCTGTACACTGCAAGTAGTGGACATACATCGAGCTCTTATTTCAGTACAGTATTCACCTCCTAGCACAGTTGAGAGTGAAGCCCATGGGTGTGTTGTTGACTGTAAAACGACAGCAGGCTACTTAATCACCTTTAACAGTGTGTTTGTACCCACTTGAGGTGAATGCAGATGAGCAAAGGGAGTCTGCACTATGTTTTAGTGGGATGCATACTGGATCCAATTTAGTAGGGATGACACAACCTTCAGTGTCCTTCATACAATCTTACAGCTATGCATGCACACGCACTTGCTCTCACACACGCACGCACGCACGCACGCACAGTACGTGCACACATGGGTGTTGCATACCTGGCTCACCTCCTGCAGAGATGTTTGTTTCATTATTCATGGATCTGATTTAACAGAAATTTGCCTTGCTGCATGTAGTAGCATATCTCCCCCTGATGGCCCACCCCTCTCTTTTCAGTCCACACCTTCCCCTTTGACGTAAACGCCGCTATTCTAATTCCACTTTCTTATTGCTTTGATCTACACCTATAAATTGCTCATTTTCGTTTCACTGGTAATCACTTGTTGACCTCTCAGTGTTTTTAATTTCATGATTAATGGATCAGGCGAATCTGTCTTTGGTGCTGCTTGCCTTAATTTATGATCACACTGACCAGTGTTGTCTCACTTCTCAGTCATTACCCAACCAAGGATAATACATATCAAGCTTAAATGGCAAGTCCCAACAGTCTTTGAGTGAAGATTTTTTTATATATAAAGCTATAAAGCTACTGCCTCCTTGTTGCCTCCACATTGGAAACCAGTTCATTTTTCGTGTCTTGCTACATAGCAAACATAAGTGAATATGCAAATTACAAATTCATGAGCCTTTGATCAGTATGATGCCTGGGACTGAACCTCCCATGGACTGAGCAGTAATCTGTTTTCATGTCCACAGCACACAGGATGATTGACTTAACTTTCACAGCTCCAAACCCAAATGATTAAAGTGGTGAACCCTGGGTTTACATGATTGACTGTCACAGAATCAGAATCAGCTGTAAACCCTGTCTGTGTTTCTGGTTGCTGTGAGATTAAATCGTGTCACTCCTCTAACTGCAACATCAGCAAGACATGCAACAGCATTATATCTTTGCATCAACAGATATTTAAACCAAGTACAAGTTGATTATTGCGAGAACTGGTTAGATGCTAAGGAGTGTATTTTATAAATGGACTCATGTTACATTTCCATTTCCCCAGCTCTCACTACAACATCTCGCCTGTGCCTGCACCAGAGTCAATATGCTTAAGGTTATTAAATAATTCAACCTAAATTATTCAATAACTGATTCGAACATGTTCCATTATTAACACAATTTTCTATTCATCAAGCCTACATTTTGCTTCAGTCAGTTGCATACGCAAATGAGAGAATGTGTATTGCTTTCTCTTGGGTGGGTACGTCCCCATAGTCCACAGCATATTTGTCATTGTCAGTGTGCATACACGCAGATGTGTGTTTGCATTTAATCATGTCTGTGTCCTGTATGAAGCAGATCTGTCAGTATGACTGAGTTTGTTCCAGCGTGGCCTTGCCCGTTTTCCGCGGAACCTGTTCACAGCAGAATGAAAGACTGTGACAGTGACTTGCTGACTGGAGATCAGCGTGCCTTCACTCAGTGTGGGGTGAACAGATGGTAGAGTCAGTGAGAGGTTTTAGATTTGACACCTTTCACCCCAGGACAGCCACAGTGATTTCTGCAACACACTTTGACACACACCCACATGCAGAAACACAATCTGCAGGGTGATAACACTTTTAAAATGAAAAGATTTCAGTCGTGCTTGATTTGGTGATGCTCGTTATTACAACATGCTTGGAGCAACCACAATATTTCAGTTGTTTGATTTTATTGTCCTTACATTGTGGACATCTGAACAAATTCTATCTTCCCGTTCCTTACTTCTTTTTTAGTTCAGTTTAAATAAACTGCAAGAATAGCATCAATTGCATAAAAATGCCATGGCAAGACAATATTATGACATACAATACAGAACATGTCTTGAAAAGTACAACAGCCATCTTTATTTGGCTTTCTCTTTGTGATCCCAGACGACTTATTATTTTAGTCAGATCTCAAAATTCATTACCATCATTTCTGCTGCTTCACTCTCACCAAACAAACTCCTAACTCTCACCATCTTAATTTCTGTCTCTGCAGAGCCGCAAGCAGGACATTCCCCGAGAGGAGCAGGGTCCATCGATAAAGAACCTGGACTTCTGGCCAAAACTCATCACTCTCATGGTGTCTGTAATCGATGAAGACCGGACAGCTTACACCCCAGTCATTAACCAGTATGCACTTCTTTATTATTCCTTACATGCTTTTTTCCAAGCGGTCTGATCAAATACGTGTTCAAAGGGTATATGATTGATTGCTCCAGCTTTTGTGGAAAGCAGTTTTGTCACTGCGCTTGTATTGTCACATTACAGTATTTGTGCATAACCATAAATTTGCCAGTATTCTCATTTAAATTTAAAGGTATAAATGTCAGTAGTGAAAACACAGCTAACATGCTGAGAGAGAGTTTTCTGTTTCACTTTTTTGGGTCTTTAATAAGGCCCATGCTGATGAAAAAGTCATTTAATTGTTCATTTATGTTATTTTTTTACTGTATTTATTGATTTGGCTTCATTAAGGCCAATGTTTTCCTCATTATTCATGATGAAGGATTAAGTAGATGAAGGAGTGAAACCCTTTTAAAGGATATATATATTAGCTTTATTAGCAGGTAGTGCGTGTGCCTCACAGCAAGAAGGTTGCCGGTTCGATCCCCGGGCGGGGCCTTTCTGTGTGAAGTTTGCATGTTCTTCCCATGCACACGTGGGTTCTCTCTGGGTACTCCGGCTTCCTCCCACAGACCAAAAACATGCTCATTAGGCTAATTGGTGACTCTAAAATTGCCCCTAGGTGTGAGTGTGCATGTGAATGGTTGTTTGTCTTGTGTGTTGCCCTGCGATCGACTGGCGACCAGTCCAGGGTGTACCCCGCCTCTCACCCGAAAGGGACAGGCGGTATAGAAAATGGATGGATGGAATTATTTATATTTTAGATATTAGAGAATTTGAGGGAAATCAAAACCCTCCTTGCCAGTTATCTCCTGTCAATGTGAAAAATGTATTTACTGATAGTTCAGACATGAATGAGTGCAGTGTTGTGCAAGAAGACTGAGGCAGCCTGAGAAGCCAGCAGTAAAAAATGCTTTGTTTGTATGATGAGCCGTAGTATATGGATAGAAGGGGAACACAGTGCTGCTAAATTATGTAACACATGAGAGATTTGTTTGTAGAAAAAAAAAAAGGATGGAGGACTGGTTACGGTGATGGTGTTGAGGGCGGTGCAAGATGCTTGTATTTGCATCCTCCCAATGATTTGGTTAAGAAAATCAAATGAATTACAGGACCTGAAGAAAATGGCATGGAGCTAGCCTTAGAAGAAACAAGATGACGCATATTTTTCTTTTTCTGTCTCGCTCATATGTACATATCCTCTCACACTCTCTTTTTCTTTTCTCCTTCCTCTTGCTGATTTACGATGCTTATTAAGACTCTGTTTATGCCCTGAGCTTTCTCTCCTACACTGTCTAATGATATATTTGCAATATTCATGCCCATTTCCTCCACATTCCCCCGGTCAAGTTTCAGAGTGACAGCAATTCTGCCGCTTTTTCACGATAAACCCAGGGGTGGACTTGTTACCTTTAAATAGTGGGAGCTGATGCCAAAAAATACAAATAAAAAGTTATTCTGTCACTCGGTGCTGAGTATGGTTACTTGGCAATCTAGCCTAAAAATGTTTGAGTGCATAGACTGATCTACAGAATTTATTTTATGATTGGAAAAATAAAATTGGATGCGGCAGTTGTTTGTAAAGTGTAAAGGATAAGAAGCTTTAGAGATTATTTCCAGAAATACTCATCATGTGGATTGTAAATCACATAACATCATTTATTTCACCACATAGAAGTCTACTGTAAACCATCTACAGGCTTGCAGTAGCTGCAGATGTTGCATTCATTCTTGCCATTTTTCATTGTCTACCTCGCCTGCAGTACACCGTGTGGGTGCACAACGACACTGAGGAATAACCAAGGTTGAGAGAAAGATTCTCAGAGTGATGGAGATGAAAGAGGGAGCAGTTGTTTCTGGGATTGTTGTTTTTTTTCTCCAGTTGCCAGTGGGAACACAATGCAAACTGCGTGTGTGTGTCCGCTTGCACACTGGTTTCTGTCGGAGTGTCCTGGCTGAGCAGGCAATTAGTGTTTCAATAGAAATGGGCGGATAAATGTTTGTTGTTGGAAACAGGGTGGTCTCCCGCAAAAGTTGAACATTTCCAGATAAACTGACCTTCCTTAGGCCAAGGCGCCGTCATCCATAAACGTCCTCCCATCACTGTCTGACGATACGGATAATTAAACCTTTGACACCTCGCATTCCAGCTTTGACTGAAAATCTATAGACATTCAAAATAGCAGATTACTTGCCAAATGGGCTGCCACTATTTCTCTCTCTTTTGCTGTGTGATATCCTCCTGGATTTTTATCCCCACATCTTTTAGCCCCCCTGCATGCATCTCCATTCTGCCCCAATTCAACCAGGTCTGGAAATGACGGGGGATTATTAGATTATGAGATTCACCAACCATGTCTTCTTGCACATCTGTTAAGTCGTTTGTAAGAGATTCAGGCTCGGCCAAGCCATCAGACCACCCAGTCGAGCGTGTCATTATACGGAAATGAGTCTGATTGGAATCCGCTTCGATTCCACCAGGTTTCCACAGGAGCTGAGTGTGGGCAAGATCAGCGCTGAGACCACGTGGAACCTCTTCGCCCTGGATATGAAGTATGCAATGGAAGGTCAGTCATGCAGACAATTATCTCTTCATTAAGAGCAAGTGTGGGTAAAGAAGTGAATGAGAGCTGATGATGATATAAATTGATTGTGTGGGTGGAGAATAAAAGGTTACACTTTACAAAGCGCACAACATCTTGACCAGTGTCCACTGAATATGTAACTATTTGTCAGCTATTCACTAAATTAGCAGTTAGGTCTAATTTGTGGCTCTCTCCATCCTGTGAGGCTACTCAGGAGTAAGTGTTACTGTGTTATACCTCTTTGTATTCGAGTGGTGTTTATCGGCCGTGTCTGGCTGTGGTCAGCTCTACTGCCTATCTAGATTACACTTCCCTGATTTCACTCTATTGATCATTACAGAGGAAGTGGAACTTCTTTTAACCAAGATAAACAATTGATCAATGGCATAATCAAAAACAGATGTGATGCTCAGGTCTGTCTGCAACTTTGTGTTTGTGTGTGTGTACGCACACTTGTACGCGTGAGTGTGTTATGTCCGATTAAACACAGTATTGAATTTACTATATTGCATTATAACTGTGTAATGCAATAGTTTATACACAGAATTGCCTGTAGTGCTCACAATAAAGTTATGAAAAGGGACTGAACATACTGACTGACTTCTTTCAAATGAAAGAAGTGATTTGTAATGTGTAATCTAGCATGAACCAAAGTGATCAATCAGTTTCTTCACGATCACTTATTACTCAAGAGTGTAACTCCGTCACTGCATAGCAGCCGTGATTTGCTTAATTTAAACAGAAAATATAATACAAAATGTTATTCCCATTAAGTGTTCCTGTAATCTTCAAGTGTTAAGGGTGTACTTTGTCTTTTTTTTTTTAATTATTTACAGATGTGGCCAGTTTTAAAGTGTGTTTTGACTCCATCCCCACCCCTCTACCTCTAGCTCACCTCCCAAAAGACAGTGCATGCTTCCTGGAGGTTACTGAACTGGCTATTTTTTAAGGCTGAAGACTTCTGTATCAAACAGGCAGGATGTACTGTATGATAAGAAAACAAAATGCAGAAGGGATTTAATGGGACTGGGGTTGTGAATGAATGTTCAGTGGCTGTGTGTGTGGTTGTGCCTCAGGACTCAGCAGGGTAGCACCCTCGACTATGACTTTGTGTGAGTTTTTGTTCTGAAGTTTTTAACAGCTCAATATTGCCACCAGCAGGTCTCTAAAATGCAATGAGTTTTTTTTTTTTTTTACCCAAAAATCATGCAATATAGCATTAGTACTCAGGACCCTTTATGCTCGTGGTTACCAAATATTTCTCACTTTTGTGATCATTTGCCACACTCTGACTTTCTGTGGACAAAGTACTTGTTTGCTGCAGTGTAGGAATTTGTATGTGACTTGGATGGAGACAATATGGCCCCACTATAACATTTCATTTCATACATATCTTTCCAAGTTGAACTCTTGAGCTACCCTATCCTGAAGTAGACATGGCAGAGGCTGTGTAGTTTTCTACTTTAATAATGACAAAGGAGGTAGAGAGGGAGGTGGTAAGAGATGCTGGATTCTGACTGAGGTCAAACACTGTGAATGCTCTTCAGACTCTGTCAGTAAAAAGGCTGAGAAGCACCAGAAGTATCCACATATCGGTATCCACATTTATACAGTACATACCTGCTGCTTTCTCCATGCTAAGCCATCTTTAGTTGCTATGGCGACCAGGTGCCAAGTGCACCGCAAACCTGTAAGCACACGTGCACATATGCAGCATATAGACTGTGAGGTATGAGCTGCTTTTAAATAGGATCTGCTTTTGAGATATAGAACGCCTATGGACTATCGGCATATAAATGTGCTCATCCGTCAGATTTTAATGAGACGTGTAGATTCATAGGTGTGTGTGCACAGATGGATGTGTATTTCTGTGGTGAGATAATGAGCAGCTAGAACCAGTACAAAGATTGTGTCAATTGAGATTTATATTAAATCGCAAATCCAAACTTTTCCTTGCATCTCCACATGGATCATTTTTAATAATCACCATATTCATCTACAAATAATTGTGATACCTTGATGTAGGATTTACTGAAAACAAAGGAGGCATCAGTCAAGACCACCAGCAGTCTGTATCTCACACTAGTGCAATTGCTAAAAATATATACTTCCAGATTTCCATTGCCTTCTCTCATAAAGAATGCTGTTGCTTACATCTCCTTCCTTTGCCCTAAAGAGAAAAGCATTTTGAAAATGATTCATCCATCAACTTTGTTTCATCATGCAGCAATGCAAAACTCTCTGAATCAGTGTCCCTGTTTTTACTGAAAGTGACCTCTATATCGTATGTTTTGTACTGTAACACAAACCAGCAGATTTTGCACAAACTCCATCCCACTAACATACTGTAAAATAAGTGAAGAAGACTGTAGTAATCCAGCAATCTGGTTCAAGAAATTAAAACAGTTTAAAGTACTCTGATCATAACAGGAATAAAGGGAATATCGAAAAATATTTACTATAAACATAAAGAAAGTGTCTTTACTCCAAAAGAATTGAACGTGGGACTGCTTTTACTGTAGCACAAACAGCAAATCTGGTGAATAGCATTTATTTAGTCCCATCAGTGTCTAATACTGAAGGATATAAAAGTCTTTTTAAAGATAAGTTTCACATTTTCAGCATGATATTGTGTTCAGACTTATCAATACATAAATTACAATAGTGTGTCATCAGCATAAAGATACACATTGCAATCAAGTAGAGGTAAAAAGGGATTTTTTCAGATAATCAGCAAAAAGGGACACTTTTTATTTATTTCAGGCTCAAATATTGAACACTGCTTACTTGTTCACTAATAATAACCTATAACAACAACAGTGGCTTTGTGTGCATATTTGAGTCAGGGCAGCTGGACATGTGACCACATAGGGTGTAACTGACTGCTGTCACAGTAAGATTGGACCAGCGTGTTTGTGTGTGTGATTTGCCTGAAGTGTCCATGTTTCAAAAGGAGACAAGAGTCATGGATGCACTCAGTCACATATACTCTCTTTCTCGCTCCTTGAGCCTGAGCCCTCTTCCTCTGCTTTGCCTCCTCTTGTCAGTACATCACTGGCCGCCCACAGCGACACGTGCCTGGACGAGGACATGACTGTCATGTTCCTCAAAGGAGCACTTTGTATGAATTATTGCTCATTTCTTGTTGGTCCTGCCAGCTGTCTGTGTTCTAGGTTTGGTTTGGTGCAGACAGGCTAGTAGTTAAATGAAGGAGAGTCTGACAGCTCACACACCTCATAACATTGGGGTGCAACCATGCACGCTGTAAAGCACATAATGTGTTTTACTATATAGATTGTAAAACCACATAAAACACAGATGGTGCCTGTTTCAACCTGGAAAGCTGAGCGCACTTTTATTGATCAGTGCTATGTTTTGCTCACACTTTATATCCCAAGTATGTGAGCATAGTGTGTTTTTGCTGCAGAACATGGTGATGATCTTGAAAATGTTTGGATGTATGATTTGTTATCATTAATTTCTGACTATCCTGCCCATTAAAGGTAAAAAAAAAAAAAAAAAAAAAAAAAAAAAGCTATTGACAATGCACCTCTAGGCCTGCTAAAGTTTTAGCCTGCTTGGAATTTACCATAGAAAAAAAAAGGAACATATATTACAGTAGATGATGTTTTTTCACTGGAGATCAGCAACACATTTAGCCTCACCAACTTTTAAATTGTCTCATGTTGCACTGGCTGGCAGCTCTGTACTGACAGGGAGACTGAAGTGAAGCTAATGAATTCTGAATGCATGAATTCATTTGATGGAGATCATTTGATCTTCAATTGATAACACTGACACACAGACTAATATTTGCAGTATAAGCTAATGTTACCCAAATTATTGCTTAATGAGTTGTAATGGAAAAGCAAATAGCTCATTACATCGACCAGGTCATGTACACATGCATGTATCTGGCATATCCATAATGTGTCTTTGTTCTAGATGGTCTAGATGAGAACCTGGTTATATGTAAAAGAAAGCTGTGAAACCAAAGGGGATTTAATTACTATTAACGGATCACTACTTCACACAAAGATGAGTCACAGAATAATCATTCATGACTAGAGATTGTTCAAGAACAGCAGAAATTGATTGCTTTGGTTGGGTCACCTTTGATTACATGTTTTGCATCCATCACGTGTGAAAAGTACTCTGGATGTTCGAGTTTGTGCAAGCTCACATTTTTAATCTCTGTATGCTGTACACACACTCACCGTGTGTGTGTATATTCTTTCATTCGTGCATGTACTGTTTGTGCTTTTCTGCAATGAATGACAATAATGAGGTTCTACTGTAGGAGTGGGTATACTGTGCCAGTCCAGGTTGCTTCCTGTTTTTCTCATTTAGACAAATGGAAGTAACTCAGAGTGACCTGTTTACATAAGAAGGCACACAGAACTGGCAGGGCAGCTGACAGAGACACCCTGAAGGAGGCGGGCCAGAATGTCCTGCTTTGTCAGTCTGTGTTTGTGTGTCTGTGCATGCATTTGTGCAGCCGCACATTTATGTATTTGTCCAGCCGAGCATCTGTGCAAGCATTCAGTTGAGCATGTAAGTGAGAAAGAATGAATGAGAATAAAAGAGGAATCTGCATGTGTAGGTGCGTGCATGTTTCTGTGCACACATGTGCATGTGCATTACTTAATGAGGTCTTTGATGCATCTTCTGCTTCCTGCTCGGAGGCCTCTGGTGCCAGTTCTGGTGCAGAAATGGATGCTTCTAATTTTAGCATCTTTGTGAGAATCTCTGAATGTGTGAGAGGGGGAGAGAACGAGAGACGACAGAGAGATGTTGCAGGGATGACAAAGAGAGAGAGGATAAAATAAGGAACAGAGAAAAGCAGGAAGAGGACTTGAGAGAGTGAATGGCTGTAGCCGAAGTCACTCTCTCATTCACACATTCACCATTACCTCTATGGTAACCACAAAGAATACTATGAAAATCTTCATATTGGGTTTTCAGACAGGAAGTTCAGACAAATAAATATCAGCTGTCAGGTTGTGTGGAGCCAGCTCACCAAACCTCAAAATAAGATAAACAGAGGGTATCTCATGAAAGAGGAGATCCCCCCCATGTCACCTAAATTAAAAGTGTGTCTTAATAAAGAGTTGACTTCACTAACTTCAATGTTCAGCAGCTGACAAGAATTCTTTATCAAGACGTGAAAAAGCAGTGCTACCTCTAGATTTCTAGGCTTGTGTGATGAAGTTCTACAGTTGATGCTGTATACTGCGTAGCTGTTTAATGGCTATGGTCTCTGGAGCATGTCATTAAAGATCCAATGCTCCAGCAGCCCATTAACTTATCTTCAGCCTGTTGGAACAGCTTCACTCCATAGAATATTTTAATTGACTTTCAATTCATGTACCTCTTCAAGGGAGTTTTGTTTCCACAGAAAGACGTTGTTTACGGGGCCGGGGAATGGCTAAAGGTTAGGTGTTGTCCCGCAATGTGATTTTAATTAGGTAGTCTGGTAGTCTCTATTGCTTTTTGTGCAATTTTAAGCATAGCGCTGCACACTCAATTCAGATCCCTATGTAGTTCAGCTAATAGTGTACGGCTTTTTATATTGGCAGTTTCTAAATGCTGAGTGAGCTTTGCAGGTAGTGCATTTATTTCATGCGTGAAGATCTCGTAAATTCTCTATAAATTGTCTCCATCAAATGTAGAAAGTAGATGTAAATTTCGGTCCAGTTTAAAAGGAGAATTTCCTGGTAGATTTTTCATGACTTTCCCTTGAAATGATGTGATTGTGCTGCAGTATTGTGGGTGTTAATGACTGCAAATGCACAGATCCACCATTAGAAGTCAGAAATCAAAGGCAGAATGAGTAGACCTTTCCTAAAAAGCTAAATCATCTTTCTCAATCATCACTTTTGACCCACAGGAATTATGTGGATGTGTCTGTATCTGCAAAGACCCTGCCATCTGCCAGTATTTTCATATTTTGCTGTGGCAGTGGGTGTTAAGCCCCCAGCCATCACAGCATGCAGGGTGGGACTGAAAATGTAGCGACCATGCCAGATCATAAGCATGCATCTAAGAGGAGCCGCAGAGCCGGGGAGGAGGGGACAACTTTGAATGTTGTCTTTACGAACTGCAGCTGACAAATGAGCCTGATCACATTCCCATAGTGTCAAATACAGACGTTTGTCACGTCCCTCGGCATAGAGATGCTAAAGGATCCCTTGTGCATCTGTATGAGACACACCAAGCTTCAGCTAACTCCAGTGTAAACCCATCCATGGCAGTGTTAGATGCTCAGAGCAAGGTGACAAATTCAAAAGAGCAAAAAGGTCATGAATGGAGGAAAGTGGTGTGGATGGATGGATCAAACAACAACAACAAACCCATGAGAGCAGGGTTTGCGTCCCGTTCGAACCAAACTGCGATATTTCAGGGTCAGGGCAGGAAGGCTTTGTGCCAACATATTGGATGGTGGGCGCAGTTGCTCTGGCATCTAATACTGATGTAGATGGGTTTACATAGGAGTTAGTGCGTCTCACACTGAAAGAAACCTTATGCGTCTGTATGAGACACCGAAGCTCATGACAAATTTGACAGTCAGGGGATGAGAACATGTTGGACAAATTTTACTCTTTCTGCTTAAAATATGAGCGCCCTGTAAATTCTTACATTCTCTTACTCTTGTTTTGGTGTATTTGCTTTCACAAAGTTGAGGAGAATTAATCAGACCGATTTAAAATGAGGGTAAAAAGTACTTACACTGTAATGGTGATTTGCTATACTGAACCAGAGTGGACTCTTGCGTTATTAAGTCATAAGTTTGGCTGTGTCCTAATGCATTATCTGTTTGAATCACATCAACAGGAGTTAGTGTCTCCGTGGGCTCTGGTGTTATAGCAAAGCTGTGTCAGTAGGCCCCTGTGATACAGCTTAGGAGGCCCTTTGACAGAACTGGGTTAGAAGCCAAGATGAAGGAATTATGTCACAGAGAGAACTATGCTGACCCTGACTGGCATTCTGGTCCTTCAGCCTTTTGTCTCCAGTGAATCTGTAGAACCACACTCTCCTTTAGATATATTCACAGAATGGTAATTAGAGGATGGAAATGCTGCGGTGAACCATTACAGTTCATCATACTATCCGTGGCATTTAAATCAATGAGGCAGAGAGTGAGTCTCCTGTGAGTTTGTCCGTCCCAGTGGGCTGAGTCAGACAAGATGACATCCTCACCAGGGACCTTGAGCCTACTCCTCCCTCAGGACAGCCCACACTGTTTACCACCAGCAGGGCACATGGGCACACACACACACAGCGGTGTGTGCATGCACACACACAAGGGGAATGTAACGCACACAGATACTTTTGTTTATATATGTTTATATATATTAGCAAAAGTGTGAGTGAAGTAGAATATAAATAGGATTCTGGTGGTGATTAATCATTATCTTCTCAGCTAGTCATATTATCTATTAAGCAGCTGTGCTAATCACAATGGCCCTTAATGAAAATGTCTCAATAAATGAAGAAGCGAGACTGAACTGGCTTCTCCAGGCAAAGTGTGAATGCACACTGCCACAAGCCATTCACATGATAGCATAAACAGAAAATTAACCATTAGAATACAGTTTGGAAGACAGGCAGAGTTGAAGAGACGTAAGTTGTCCCTTCATTTAGTTAACGATGCAAAGTTTGAACCTGTTGCTGTATTTTCAGCTGAAAATATGTAGAGAGATTAAGGAAAGGGTGACGATGGAGTTCAGTGATGTAGAGAGAATGACACTGATTTTTTATGGAAGTGTGTGAACTGTGTGTGTCCAATGCATCCAGGATGTCAATGGTGGCTTTGACTGTAGTCAATGCCACCAGTGAAAGACTCAGTCTTACCAGCATTCCTGCCATAATTAGGTTACAGTTGCCTTTGTCTTTGTGGAAGTATGTGAACTGGTTGAGTAATGTGCAATCTTACTGCTCTAAACATATTATGCATATCAGCATTGCAGTAATGCAGGAACCTTATGTGCATGCAGCTACTGTGTTGTGTGTGTTGTCTCTCTCCAACGCTTTGCATTTATTCTCAAGTGTGCAGGGTACATAACCGTACGAATAGATAAAGCATATTTCACTGTAGTACTGCACGCTGCAGTCTTTGTGATGCTACAAGAATAGCTCACATTTAAACATGCACATGCCCACACACACATAGTACGTTCAATGCTTTTTTATTTTGAATGTGACAATCCCTGTGACACCGTGAGGAGGCTCCAGGAGGCTTGATTTACATGAGCAGCATAAAGAAATTTGAATTGACTTACCTTTCAAAGTGACAGATTGCCCATTTGAAAAAATCTGACACCTCAGCTCCACAAAATTATTAATGTCATGCAAGTGACATTATTCAATGTGTGATAAAATAATCCTATCGAAGATTCACAGCCTGTAATTAATTTTGAGGAGGTCTTGATTGTGTTTTAAAACACAGGAAATGTCTGTCATTTAAAAAAACAGATGACTCATTCTGAGGTCGTGCAGCTTCTCAATGTTTTATTACAGTATTTTTAAAACACTGCACCTCGGGCCTGATTTCCCCCAGATTCTCCCCTCTCTTCAAACAATCACATTGGACCCAGTGAATGGAAAATTATATCCTTTTGTTTTCATTCAGAGTGTGCAAAGAAGCGCATTCTGTCGGTCTGTGCTCCCATTTTCTAGAGAGAGGATATGAGCTTTATGACTCCTGAACTTAAGAGCTTTGAAAGCTGAAATCTTTTCAAGAACTTAACACTCTTTTAACCTCTGGAAGACATTTCTGTCTTCATCCAGTTAAAAGAAACATGTTCATTCAGAATATTTGCCTTGCACAATGATCCATTCCATCTGATAAATGAATACAGTCACAAATAGACAATACATAACAGGTGGTATTTGTTAGATTTTTGGTTTTCCTCAAATAAAGTTTCAGCTATTGTCACTCCGTGACAGACAGTCCTCCGTCAATAAGTTCAACCAAAATGCAAGCAACTTTAATGGAACATCCTTTAGCACAGCAATGGGCAGTGAAGGGATGCGTTAGGATTTTAGTACACTGATCATATCGGGCTCTTTGGTTGTATTTTCTGTGCCCTCTGCCACAATTGTTAGTACAGTAGGTTGTTGCTACTGTAACATACAAAAAGAATGAAAAGCCTTGAAACTGCTCAGACGTCTTTCGTGCTGTTTGCACTGCACAGACTGTTACATTAAATCAGTCTCCCTTCATAGATTTTATGTACAAATCTGTAGGAAAACTGCGCTGAGCTTGTTCTTTTTACTTATGTGCGTCTTTCATTCTATCTAAAGAAGAAGATTATATGAGTCATTGAAACCTTCCAGTCAATTATGTTGTATAAGTGTTATTTTTGGAAACGGCAACAAATTCTCATTTTGGCCAGTAGAAACATATTGATTATCTGTAAGTATCTACACAGTGCATGTGTTATGTGTGTACATACACACACACACACACACACACACACACACCCTTCAAACACTTTCAGATAGCAAGCTAGCAGAACCTGGCTGGCAGACGCAAACAAAACACCTGCTGACCTCTACTTTTCTGTCTCCCAATTGACCTCCATCTGCTTCCTTTAGGTGACTGTGAGTGTGTGACAGTGAGGGTATGTGTGTGTGCAGTCAGAGCTTAGAGCAGAAAGGTTGACAAACTGTGATTGTGTGTGTGTGTCCATCCTGCGTGTGTATAAGCTGCCTTGCGGTGCCAGCTCAGTTATTAAAGCGGCACTGCCACAGTGGATCCCTAGGTTCAGATATTACGCAGCCTCTGCAGCAGAATAGCTGCAGGTCTTCTCTAGTAGAACAACCTCAACTCAATATTCACAGTGTTTAAAGCACCTGGCTCCCTCTGTGACACAAACTGACCAAGTGAATCCAGGTGAAACCTTAAATCCCTCAGCAATTTCAGCCATCAAAACCACTTTGGCCTTGAAGGTAAGGGGAAGATGAAAGCTGTGCTCCTGCCATTTTCCAGTGTTCGACTCCAAAAAAAAAAAAAAAAAAAAAAACTTGTAAGGTGCTGGCATCATCATGGTTTTTCATATCAGTGATCTGCAAAACTTAAAACAGCCCATTAGTGTGGTTCCTGGGATTTATGAAAAGAAGGTAAAATCTATATGTGTAAGATGCAAAAACTTGTGTCTGCACAAGTGGAGAGAACGGCTTGAATTGCAGTGAATGCCGGCCAACACAAAAACTCATATCATGGGATGTTTAAAGAGGTTACTTCTGTGCTGCTTTTGCAATGCACTTCCCACAGACCACTTGTCAGTCAGCATTACAATATCAGAACTGGGACTTTCGGCTCTTCAAGGTTCAATTTCTGCCACTCTGTTACCTACACTATGTATTAAGCCATGGTGGCTATGGCAACTGTCCACTTTTCTTTCAGTATAATGCAGTATACAGTAGATCTTCACGCCCACAGTTTCTGCTATACTGACATTTTCTCAAGAGATACCAACAGTCAGACCTTTCAATGAAAACTGGTGAGGCACTGTGTGTCCCATCTTGTTATGCAGTCACTTCACTTCACCATGTTTTTACTATACCACAAATTTTAAGTCGATCCTAGTTCACACACAAAGATGCCGCATCTGACTGTTTGCCCTTGTCATTTTAATGAGGTTTTGTTTGTTTTGCTTTGTTAAGTGCAGTCTGACCTCCATTTCAAAAGTGGAGTGCTCAGTTTCTTCTATATTATAAGTAGTGAAGTATTGCATTCTCCATTTGAATACATTATCCACAGGTAAATATGTTAATTACACATATGTAAATATTTTTTTGCTGAGCTTAGAGGGGAGTTTAGGCTGGCAGGCGTTTCACTATTCGTCGTAAGCACCAAGGTTCTTATCAGGATTAAGGCACGGTGTTGTGGTGTGGATTTAAACAAGTCTTTGATGTGGTGTGAATGTATGCATCTTCTATCTGCAACAGAGCGCGTGAATATACGTGTCTTTATTTCTGCTTTACCGTTTAGAAGCACTTGCTGTAAAATGAAAAAGGACTCTGTCGCACTCCTTAAAATTCCCTGTTTCTTAAGGCCTGTGTAAGATTTAGTGCGCTCTGTCAAGATTTAGCCAAATTTTGTCTCAGTATAGGCGAGATGGTTTGGAGTTCACGTCTGGCTTTATACTCAGTCTCAAACGTGTCACAAATAAGTATTCAGATGATCGGTTGATGCTTTGCCCCTACCCAAATTGTATCTGTGGAAAACTGCTACAGCTGCTAAATCAAAAATAAAAATCTGCACTCTGCTGTAGAGAAAGGGACTGTATGGCAATTTACATACTGAATAAAAAGTACACAAAAAACTCAAAATGGAAAAAGAAAAGCTTGAACAAAAAAGTGAAAAACAATGAAGAAGAGAATGAGAATGAATGAGAATGAATGAAGAGAGACAGAAAGAAGGGGTGAAGTGAGACAGGAGAGTATGACTTGCCTCGGCTGAGGACCGACTGTGGGACGTCTGTGATGCAACACACAAACACCATTTACAAGGTGATTGTTGATTGCAGTTGCAGTTGCTGATGCTTTTGTGTTCACACAACATGGTAGTGTTAACAAATGAGAACCACTTCTCTGGTTAAGGTTTGGTTAAGAACAGGAGAAGATCATGGCCATGGCTCAGTGAACTCAGTGTTTTCTGTTGGTAGGACATGGGATTTGCCGTCTGCAGTCTTGAAGTCAAACAGGCCGTCTGACTCAACCACCTGCTGCCTGCTGACGGCCAAGAAACAAAGACCGTTTAACATTTGAGCGACCCAGCGATGCTGCCTCGCTAGCGACTCAGTGGATTGCAGTATTGGTTCCTACCACTTTGGTCTTGACTGAAATATCTCAATTTTTGAGCACTAATTAGCAATGTTAGCATGCTAACACATCAAACTAGAAAAGCAAACTTGTAAACATTGCTAAACATCAGCATGTTAGGTTTGTCATCATGAGCATGTTAACAAGCTGACTTTAGCTTTTAGCTCAAAGCAGCGCTGTGCCTCAGCACAGCCTCATGGAGCTGCTAGCATGGTTGTAGACTCTTTCAGAGCCTTTGTAAGGGTTTATCTCTTTTGCATGCAATGTTGACTTGCCCCCTCATCTTTGATCTTTATTCTGTTTTATCCGTGCTGCAAAGATTCCTCTATTTTTTTTTTCATGATACTACAGTTGCGCCCAGAATTCCTTAATGCTGCCATGATATTTCCTCTGCTCTGTTTCCTTCTTTTATGTGCCATTTTTCTCATCTACAGGAATGTAGAGTTGAGGAGTAGTTTTCTTCTCATGGTCTTTCCCCCGTCTTATCTCTTTTGTCTCATATCCCTCTCGCTGTTTCTGCTTCATTTCTTTCCTCTCTTTTCCCTCAGCTCTTCTTTCCTCACTCCCTCTCTTATGCCATCACCATCCATCTCTCCTCCAGGGGATCCCATGGAAATGTTTAATTGTTCTGAAATGTCTACAGTGAGCTGGACTAAATGACTCAGTAGCCATGTCATCTGACATGAAAGTCTAATACCATTTTAGCTTCAGTTTGTTTGCAGTCATTCAAGGACTTTCTTTCTTTTCTGGTGAGCTGGACACATTCACAAGCTTGGTTTTATTTTCTTAGTCTTTGATAGCTCAAGGTTGGACAGAACTGAGCCTGTTAAGATGTCAGATTAAAAGCAAACACTGCCAACCAGATCCTGGTTGTGGCTGTGATGCTGTATTTTTATTCAGAGCACATGCAACTATACTAAAGACTGAACATTTGATGATACTGTGCTGCCCTCTGGTCAATCCAGAGACGTTCCTATGTGTGAGACTGTGATTTCAGCGGATATGCTGTATAACATGTGTATACCATTTCTCATGTTTTAATCTCTGTTACAGAGCACGACAAGCACCGCCTATGCAAAAGTACTGAATACATGAATCTTCACTTCAAAGTCAAATGGTTCCACAACGAGTATGTCCGCGACTTGCCGGCCTTCAAGGGTGTTTCGCCTGAGTATTCTCTGTAAGTGTCCTCTCATTCTCCCACGTCCATCCAGAGAAGCATAAAAATGCATACAGGCATACATTACTGTTTGATTATGTATGCAGATGCATTGTTAAGGGAACCTGCTGGATATATGACGTACATATATATATCAAAAGGGAAATAATGGTGTCATTCTCACAGTGAGGAGATGAAGTATTGAAAATGTACATAGTAGAATGTGATTAGTAATGCATGATAGAACATGAGCAAACTCTTTTAACATCCAATTAAAACTGGGGAAAACTTTGACTTACAATTGAGATAAATGTTGCAAAGAAAAATTCATATTGTTTTTTTTAGTTACTAAATAATTTTTAAAACATTTGACATCATATTTCAGTACCTCATAGGGCAAAAGATTCTGTAATGGTCAGCAATCAGTCAGGGTGGCTCAGAAGAGTTATGGCGCTGGTTAAGACTGAATCTGTAAAACTGTCATGTTTGTATAATCTGTGCCCTCACTTTATTCCTACAAGCCTTTAAATAAGCTGATCATGAAGCGTTTTGGATGAGGAGGCAAATTTATGGCCTAAAAGCATGTTTTTGTTCTTCTTTTAACGTATTCCTGTTTTCCATTGCACATGCATAATCATGTGCAGCAAAGCGGGGATAGCTGTGATATAAACATGTGTAATGCAAGCAGGGAACGCATTGCCCTCTCCCATCCTGCCAGTCTATCAGAGTAATGACTCACCCTCCCCCTCTCCAGCACTGTCACTCAAACACCATCTCTAGCACGATGGATTCGTCCAGAGGCATACACACACACACACACACACACACACACACACACACACAGAGTCTCTCTCTTCCTCTTCCGTCTGCCTGTCTCTCTTCTCTTTCTCTGTCGCCACGCCCACCTTATTTATTGGCTTTCCCTCTTGTAGCAGATGCCCTTAGCCAGAGTGCAATGCAGTTTTGGGGGAACATCCGTCGCTCTGAGGACAAGCTCAGGCACTATATTAAACCAGGAAATGGCAAAGTGAAACGGACAGAACAGCATTATTATTCCACTAACAAATGCACTGCTTTACCCGACTCACGCGTCCCAGCCTGTCCTGTCCTCTTCTGTCCTCTGTCTGAGCCTCGCAGTCTAATCTGTCCACAAACTGAAACCTGATATCGATGCCTGCATGAAGAGCAGCCTTGGCCAAAACCACACTGAAATCTGCGAGGTCTTCTCAGGATACCTCTCCGAGTGTAACACAATCAATTGTCATTGATCTCCCTTAAATACAATGGTTCCCCTAAAATGTTTAAATGGATAAAAAGCCTTGGCCTCAGAATTGTTCTCATAGAGTAACCCCCGACTCATCTGTGGCTCCAGACAGATGAGACGAACAACAATTCGAAAAAATTCTCTCAAGTATGATTTGACCCTTCTGTGAAAGAATGTTTTCTTTTTAAGGTGGTTCGAGCCGTTTGTCATTCAGTGGCTTGATGAAAACGAGGATGTTGCCATGGATTTCCTCAATGGTGCTCTGGAAAGGGACAAGAAAGACGGAGTGAGTACTGCACTGAATTATTTCTCAATATGTAGCTTTATATTTAACTTACCATTCCACTTAAGACTGCTTTTCTATTCACAAGGACAGCCTACTCAGACTGAATTTACCTCTTGGGGAAGAGAATGTGAGGAATAAAGGAAATTCCACACAGTCAAAAACAACTCCTCGCCCAGAGACATCACAGGACAAGAATATCAATTAAATTTCAGTTAGAAAATGATAAAAACAGGAAGCAAAACATGATTTTCAGGGCAGTAAAAGGCACAGAAGGATTTTAGGCAGTATTGTGAGGAAGTGTGTGTAAGCTTCACAAGGACTGGCTCAGAAATTGTTGCATTTTTTTGATGCACCTTCACACATTTTGGTCCAGTTGAAATGTGTTTATGTTTTAAAAGCGGTAGAAGAGCATTTTGGTTAATTTCATTAACAAAATTAGCTCTCTATAATATCAGCAATGTAAAAACAGGTATAATGTCATGTGACATCTTCTGTTGTTCTTGCACACTACAGACCTTTAACAAAATGGGGACATTAAGTGTAAAATGTGTGGTCTGACAGGGCCTAAACAAAAGATGCTGTGCATTATGGGAAGCGTAGGATGCTTTTTTGTGGGGCAGCTTGACCCATACCAGAGAATAAAACTCTCCAGCTTTATGGAAAAGCACTACTAAATGGCTTGAGTAGTCCTTTAGAGGAGGTACAGTCTGAAGATGCGGTCAGTAAAAGTTAATTTTGCTGAGAACAGAGCAAAAAGCTTTCAGCCTGCTGCTTAGTTACACAGTTTGTCTAACAGCTCCATAAAGCTGACATTCACTAAGTGTAACATTTTCATTACCACTGACGGAAATGTCCAACCCAGGATGTCCACCGACCAACGAACAAAAGATAAAATCGTGATTTATCTTCACTTCACATGAAACGTATGATTGAACACGACTTCAATGTCAAACATGATTAAACGCAGGAATTCAAGCGATAACTGCAGAGTTTCAGAGAGTTAATGTGTTATTAGTGTGCCTCAGCAGTTACTGACCATTCAAACATATCAATACATCTATCTGCAAGGGTCATTAGGACTGGAGTGGTCTAGATTCCTGCTCTGTGACTGATGTGGTTACAGAGGAATTGGTTCTTTAATTGTATGTTGACTTCACTGTCCATAATAGCGTCTCACTACAATGAGGTGCGTAAAGGACCTAATCCTAAATCTCTCTCTCTTTCACCCCACCTATTCATCACTCTCTCTATCCTCATGCCCCCCCCCCCCCCCCCCCCTTTCCTGCAACAGTTCCAGCAAACCTCTGAGCACGCCCTCTTTTCCTGTTCGGTGGTGGATGTGTTCACTCAGCTAAACCAGAGTTTTGAGATTATCAAGAAGCTGGAGTGTCCAAACCCCCAGGCCCTGGCTCACTTCATGTGCCGCTTTGCGAAGGTCAGGCTCTTTGAAAAGGCGCATGAGTACTCCTGTAGGGACTAATAACTCACAGTTAAAGAGTTTGCCATTGATCTAAGGAGACTCTGTGGTCTATTTATTCTGTTTGATATTAACTTATTATTAGATTGTGACTGCTTTAAATTGTTTCAGTGAGTCCAAGAACTTCAATGATGAACAGCAAACAAACTGTAATTATAAAACTGTCCTTCTCCCTCCCTACAGACTATCAACAAAGTTCTTCTGCAATATGCTGCAATCATTTCCAAGGACTTTCCTTTGTATTTGAGTAAGGAGAACGTGGTAAGTGCCTACTCAGAGGTCTGCAAATGTTAATAGGAAAGATTCCATTTGGTTGAAATGCAAATATGATCAGGTGATATTCCCATGATGCCTGTCTCTAACAGCGGTTTGCATGGAGATTGTGTGGAAAACGCTTTGGATAGCAGCTCAGTCTGTTCTATGCTGAGCCCTGCCTTGACTTCTGCGATGCACTTAACAGTATCTCTGTTAACCGAGATGCATTTATTCATCTCACGGCCCACAGCTGATGGGGAAAAGCCGTTGGTATTTTCTGGGCTCCCCGTCTATTGTTTAATGTGACGGATGACTAAATGCAGAGCCGTCTGAGTGGCCTAATTATCCACACAGGTCTTTGAAGTTGAAGTGAGAGATAACACGCAGGGTATGAGCAGAGGAGGCAGATGTTTCTTTACGGTGTTGACAGGCTCATTACAATTGACCTAGAGAAAACATGAAATGTCCCTCCTCAAGACGGGACGGAGCAGACAGATGATGGAAAAAAGAAAATAAGAGGCAGATGGAGTTCCACAGCGGCAGGATTACATCAAATTAAACCTAATTTCTAATTTGTTAGACTGTCACATACAGTAAATGACCTACATCATAGCCATCTTTACCAAGAAGGTTCTGTGTGTCTGTCTTTGCCACCAACAAACTGAAATACAGTATAGTATGAGACCCCTCAAATCTAATCAGTGGCTACTTGCGACCCCTGCCTCAAAGGCCGCCATCTGGACTTAAGTTGTTAAAAGTTTGCTTTAATAATTTTCAAGGGGTACATGCATGGAGTATTTTACCTAAAAAAGACAAATTCAACAATTGTAAGAGAAAATTCAGTCATCTTCTGTGCCCTCAGCTTTATCTTGAGACCCCTTGGGGCATCCCCAGGTTCAGAACCACTGATCTATTGCAAACATATTGTAGTGCTGGTGGGAGTACGTTTTGCAATATTGACATTTGCAGACAAACTTGTTAGCTTAGCATCTTCCTATTCAAACATCATTACCGCACTGAATACTGTAAATCAATAAATACACCACTGTGAAATAGCTGTCTTTTTTTCCCCTCTTTGCTGTCTGTGACTGATGTCACAGCAGCCTCTCACATTTAACTGATGGATTACGATATACCCAGTTATTCGACCAAACCCTTTATTCTACATTTTTCATTGTCTCTCAAGCTACGTGTAGCTGAAGAAAATCTTCAATACTCTTATCCAGATTTAGAATATCTAATCACTGCCATCCAAATACGTTCATATATCTAGTAGTGAGCCATTATGTGCTGCCGCTGAGACACTATTAGCTGGATTCAAAGACACCAATCATCCTTCTCCTGTGGGCCACAGAATGATCATTTTAGTGCTACCCATTACCACTATCATAATTTTTGGGCATTGTATGTTTGTCAGTTGTTTTTTTGGGGGGAGGCAGATAATGTACATAATGTGACTGACTGAAAACCTTGAAGAATTGCTCACAGTCTCCATAAAAAGCAGCGTGATTAATGTCTGTCATCTGTTAAACTTGTTGCGCTTGGAGCTGAGAATCGATAACGCCTGACATATTCAGTGCAGACATTTCTCTCCTTCTTGGATTATGTGTTGCGTTTTCCCTGCTGACTGACGATGTCATTCTGAAACCTTGCATCTTTGTATGGATGATGTGTCCGGAAATCAAAACTGATGGATTTGACTGTTTTGACCCACATGACGTTTTGCAGAGTGTTCTCAATTATATGGGCTAGTCTCAGTCTAGCAAGTCATTACAATACAGTGTCAATGTCTGTAGAAGAAAAGGATATTTAATGTACTGTTGTTTGTTGGACGTCAACTGCGTTAAATATATATTCGATTTTCTTGTCACATAGAGGGTCTATGCAACACAATCTCCTTATTTTAATTCTTTTTCTATTCCATTTTTACAGCCCTGCATCCTCCTCAACAACATTCAGCAGCTCCGTGTCCAACTGGAGAAGATGTTTGAGTCCATGGGTGGCAAACAGGTCTGTGCTTGCCTAAGTGTGTCAGTCTGCTATGAGGTTTCCAGGCAATGCATTTTCAGCTGATCTATTTTTGGCATGTAATATATGAATTATCACAATGCAATGCTGCATTGATCTGCATCTTTCCACTGGAAGGTCAAACAGCAAGGTTAGCTAAAGAACAGCATCCCCAGAGCTTCAAAGCATTCAGTGTCTTGCTCAAGGACACTTCTGCAGTGTTGATGCCAGTTAATATGGAAGCTTAAACCTCCATCCTCAGATCAGCACTCTGCTGTGAAATATATGCTGTGTCGTGATTATGTAAATGATCGTTTCAGATGACATTTATGTGAAGTGAAAGTGAATTGACCCAAACTGTGATGTGCTGTAATCCTTCTCTCAGTTCTGTACTTAACCATAAAATAGACTAATCTGACATGTAGTTCACTTTGCTAATATCACCTTTTCAGCTTCTACCTCTACAGCTCCTCAACAATTCCTTTGTACCCCATCATTATTACCCCACCTCTAATCCCCCTTGTGTATAACGTGTTGCCTTTTTGTAAACATTAAGTTAAAACCTTACAAGTGTGTGTGTTTTGGTTCTGAAACACAGATGAATTTTTTTCCTTGTCGACCTGTCAATGTGTCAGTCTAACCTGAGAAGCAGCAGCCACGGCTTCTTGTAACTTACACGCATGTTTCTCTCCAGTATCTAACGCCTGTCTTGCCTTGCGTTTTGTCTTCTGTCGTTGTGTCTTCTGTTTCCCCCCGTTTCCTTTCTGTGCTCTCTCTCTCTGTCTGTCTCCAGGAGGAGGGGGTTGTGTCCTTCTGTAAGGTGTGTGCAATAGGACTCGTCAACACCCCTTCCTACCATTTACCGAATGATACGGAAAAAGCACGCCCCCTCCCCCCTGTGCCTCCCCGCCACCCCTCACGCTCTTACGCTTCTCACCCCCTCCCCCCCAACCCCTCCAGCAGCATGTGCCACAGAGCATACGGAATCTGAAATACCCATCACGCCTCTGGACATGCTGCTCAAGCTCACCATCCCCGACGCTCTGGGGATAGTGGCTCAACCCAACCGATCCCATCTTTATTTTTAGCTTGCTTTTTTCCCCTCTGTCACTTCTCAATCCATGGCAAATTTGGAAGTGCAATGTTTATTTTAATTTGTTGTCCCCCCCTTTTTTCCCCCTGGCACAAAGAGCAGAGTCAAAGGCCCACCATGTCAATGGCTGTGGTTTCGATCATCTTTATCCATTCCCCAGGCTGCAGCCACAAAATGCTTCAGACGGGATTTTTCAGAGTCGTGTCTAATGAGCTTCTCCAACATTTCCAAATCTCTCCAGCTGTG
The DNA here is from genome assembly GCF_039877785.1 of Chaetodon trifascialis. NCBI lineage: Eukaryota > Metazoa > Chordata > Actinopteri > Chaetodontiformes > Chaetodontidae > Chaetodon > Chaetodon trifascialis. Next base: position 21,864,912 of record NC_092056.1, read on the forward strand.
CCCTTAGTTGAGGTGCTGCTGCCTCCACACCGGTTAGCAGATCTGGAACACTCCCAGGCCATTACTGCCTGAAGAATAATGACACCAGAAGCCTTTACATCCCATCAGAAAGTGAAATTATGGATATTCATTGTTAATGGACAATCAGGTTTATCTTTAAGGACGTCTTAAGTAATTTCTCTTGAATACTAATTATATAGCTAAGATGTATTTCAGGTGAAAGTTTTCTATTACTCTTCTCTTTTCACAGTAGCTTGTTCATTACAGAATAGGCCCATATCAGCAATTAACTCCCAGAGAGGCACTGTAATTACCAAGAGCAGTTATCATAGCATTACCAATAACACAGATTAGCAATAATCTCTCACAGTGCCCACATTTATGGACACATCATGGACTCCTCAGATTGGTATCAGGCTTTATTTTGGGTGTTGGCCCTGTTGATTAATATGCTTTTCTGACTTTAGAAATGGAGGTTTATTAAACCTGTTTACTTGCCAAATGTTTAGGACAAAGTATATTTCGGAATAACAGTCTGCCAGTGAGTAGATACTGTATTGTTGAAACAGGCAAAGGGAAGCAAAGCCGGGCTGTTACTGATAGGCGGTCAGCCAGGGGAGAGTTTGAACACTGCGGATGCTCATCAGTGTCGAGTGAAACTAGCTGCCATGGAGGAGCCAGGTGCTCCATAGATTCCAAAATGAATGTTCCCTTTGCGTACAGGGCAATTACCATAATGAAAAATGTCTTCAGTCTCTAAGTGCAACACATGTATAACACTTTCTCGTGGTGTTATTGGTACACACATTGACAACTTGACAAATAGAAAGGGAAAGACATTAGACACCAGATCTATTTATAGTAGCCAATCTACATTTATCTGAGTAATCATCATTTTATTCGCAGCATCATATCCCATTTCCAAGCTAATCCGAGACCCTACCTTTAACCTGACATTTCAGAAGATGAATCTGTGATATTTTCCAACTACAAGACTGCCTCACTTGGCAAGTCAAAGAAATGTCTGCGACTACCTTTGAATGGAGGCCTTTCTGGCAGGATTGCAGTCTTCAGGTAGACGTTTGACTGGAGCATTAAGAAGCACAAAGATTCAGAATGGAATTTTCTCCTCTCATGAGGTGACAGGTGTCTTGGTTTATCTAACAGCCGGGTGAATTTCCTGTGCCAGCATTCCCATTAAGACACAGTGTTCTTGGGAAAAAAAAAATCTCAATTTCAGAGACTGCCAGGCTGAAGATTATAGCCCAGTCTGAAACTTTCCCCTGGCCAAGGGGAACAGATAAAAGAGCAAGGCCTACAGTATTTTTCTGCTATCACTCGTAAAGATGTTATCTGTTACCCAAACAGTAAAATATCAACTGCAACCTCTATCTACAGTTTTCTCTGTGACAGAAAAATCTTGCACGCTGCAATCCTTTTCATTGAGGTGACAGCAGTATGAACACGCACACATGTGAACACACACACACACACACACACACACACACACACACACACACACACACACACACACACACACACACACACACACACACACATATATACATCTATCCTGATCATGCTGCTGATAGAGGCATGTCTGCAGAATAACAATATCTGTAAGAGGTTCTGTTTACACATTCGCCTCCCAGCTGAGCCATCCGCCATTAGAATGTGTTAGATGAGCGGCTCCACAGCTAAGCTTATCAAATCTAATGTGACGATCTGTTATGCATGTTGTACGTACATCCATCTCAGGCACTGAGCCTCAGCGACTGGTGTTCTCCACCCCTCCATCTAAAACATCAATATTTCGACATTTGTACATGGTGAACCTGATTCATATTCACTGAGACAAACAGGGGCACAAATGCACTCATACCATCACGCAAATACACTCACACATACAGCACACCACAAATATCAAATATCCACCCATGCTTTTTCTCAGAATATTCCCAAAATCACCAATGAGCAACATCTGCACAACCATCACATGCACATGCATAGGTATGGCAGTGCAGAAACCCAACATGCCATGCATGTGCACATACATGCTGTGAATTGATTTTTGCTAATGTGTTTATGTGTGCTGGTATTGAAAATGTTTATTGTGAGTCGTGTGTGATTTGTCTCATACTGATATGAAGGCACATAGTAAATGGGTTGAAGAGCTTGTAGCAAAGTATAGTCCCTGAGCGTTTCCTGTGTCATAAACAAAATGTAGACACACTGCACAATCAGTTTGATAGTAAAACAAACAATTGATCAATAGTTTTCCCTGCAGCAACTATTTTCTTCCTGAATATATAAAGTCAGTCTGCGTTTCAGTATCAGAACATCTGTACGTTTATGTCTATACTGTATGACAGTAAGCTTTATTCCCCTGACTTGCCGCAATATTAAAGCTGCATGACAGCATGCTCTCTCTACTGTAACTTGTGTAGTAGTGCACAAAAATCTTCCCTTTTGAGAGACTGCTAGCTGGCTGCCTCTTTGCTGACACCATGTCTCATGACTCGGCAAGCAGTCATCATTGCTGCGCTTGGAGGTGAGCCGTCCATTTGTATTCAGAACATCGCTTGGCACAGATGGCAGGCAGAATGAGTGGGAAGCCACCAGCGAGGCAGGTTACTCCTCTGTGCCTGTCGTACCCCCACCCAGTTGAGGCAGAGATTCAGAGGTCTAGTCAGTGTGGGCTTGTGTATGGAGTGTAATGATGTAGTAACTGTCTCTCTTCCACTGACAGCTGGATGCAGAGGCCAGTGATCTACTAAAGGAGCTGCAGAATAAACTCAACACTGTGCTGGATGAGCTCAGCGGAGTGTTTGGCTCCAGGTGAGCATTAGAGTGATTCAATGTGTGTGTGTGTGTGTGTGTGTGTGTGTGTGTGTGTGTGTGTGTGTGTGTGTGTGTCTGTCTGTCTGTCTGTGTGGGATCATTTTCATTAAGGATAACTTCTCCATTCATGTCTAGTTCTGTCAAAGAAATTGTACTACTTGACTGCTTATTTATTGGCAGACATGTACTCAAAATATAATTGACTGGAGCCCTTGCTGTGCACCATGCTGAGTGAGCACAGCAAGTTGCCAAACACCTCAACTTGAACAAAAGACACCCCTGCTCTTAACACCTTTTCAATAATATAGCAGGACCGGCAGGCATGAGCTAGCACCTCTTATGTGCTCTTAAGTTGCGTCAATGCTGCAGCCTGAAACATGGATCCGGTAACAAAGTGTTTCAAGGATTGTTGTTTTCCTTCACACAGTTTCCAACCTGTGATTGAGGACTGTGTGAAGCAGATGAACCAGGAGCTGGTTCAGATGAAAGGTTCGGCTAAAGGGTGCAACGCTGCCATGGATGCAGAGACTGTCCTCCGGCCTCTTATGGACCTTCTGGATAAAAAGTGAGTATATACTCAGCCAGCTAGTGTTTATAGCAATTTTCAGTCTTCAATAACTGCCACCCTCTTTTGCAAACCAACTGAAAGTCATCAATTCAAAAGTCAGAGGCTCAGCCATCCATTGAGTTTGAGAGTTGTGGCCTTAAAGTGATGTCAGAATAGGATTTTCGCCAGGTGAAGTTTACTCATGTGATGTGATGAAAGCAAATGGGGCAGGCTCAGTGAAATAAAAGAGCACCAGCCAGACCTCTAACCATGGAAAATGACATTCAAATACTGATAAATATGTGATATTTCTCTTAATCTCATCCAATTGAATGGAAACAATTCTAACAATGCAAATTTATTGTGGTCAGCTCAAGTGGAATCAGGCGATCATGTAATAACTGTGACAGACTGAGCCACTGAGGGTCCCCAGAGTCCCAGATTCACTGCATATCAGTTGGTTTTGGTCATTTGATCAACTGCAATGTGTTAGAAACCATGAAAGCACAATAACAGCTATGATAAGTCCTGCATTTAAGAGCTTCATTGTTTTAGTTAAAGCAACAGGTACTTATAAACTGCACAGAGATGGTAGGTGAGGTGCGTCTATCATTTTTCCAATCTAATTTACAAACCATGCCTGCTTACAGTATTTATGACAAATGCCTTGACAGCTGCTTTCCTATGGAAGCTGTGCTCACACGTTTCACACCTCCTCCAGAGCCATAATGGGAAACATGGTGCGTGAATTCAGTGTATTTAACATTACTTTAGTGGTAGTACATTAGTTTTCCTGGTGAACACACCGACCTCTTCGGCTATCGCAGCTGTGTCTCAGAGCGGATAGGCCAGGTGTTTGCAGGGCCAGCTGTTGCTGCGCTGTCCCTTCACACCAAGCTAAAAACAACAGCCGGGACTAACGTTACTTGTTTTGCACGGCTTTGAGACCAAACCAGGGAAGATGGCAACTGCAGGCCCAACAAACGGCCTGGCAGGCTGGCCAGTGCTGCCGCTGGCAGGTACTGGTCCAGTCCTGGAGCTGGGTCTGGGTCCAGCCCACTGGAGAATGAGGCCAAGAAATGCTCATGGAGGGAGAACAAGGCAGCAGCCTGCCCTGTGGAGACCCAGCCTGTCTGTTCTGCCGAGCCCGGCAGCAAAGAGCGGCTCCGGAGGAGGAGTGACCCCGAGATGAGCAGCAGCAGGCTGGGCAGGAGGGACTGTCACAGCCAAAGAGGTCTGTGTGTTCACAATCCGCTGTATCAGCACTGCCAAACCAACTGCAGGAAGAACAGACACAACCGGAGTGACACATAATATAGCCTCTATGCATAACTCAAGCGTTTCCCATCACAGCTCCAGAGGAGGAGTGACCCCCCAGAGCGTGGTTTCCATGGGAACTCAGCTGTCAAGGCTTTCACCGTACTGAAGCGGCCGTGGTTTCATACTGGGTTGGACAAACGATAGCTGCTTAAGAGGCCTAAAAGCATTTTTTTTTTCCCTCAGGAACATTATTAGGTTAATCCAGCCATGTGTATCACCCAATTACCAGTTTACACACTTAACAAAAGTGACTGTACAGAAGATTTTGTACAGTTGTTACTCTCAGTCTCTGAGCTCTCGGTCTAAAGACTGAAAAATAGAGAATCCTTTTTTCTACACCTCCTCCTCTAGTCACTATTTCTTTTTCTTTTTTTTATATATATTATAGAGACAGATATGCTGATTTTTCTTTTATCTGCCAGTTATATTAAAAGTGTTACTAGTGTTCAAACATTATATTACTGTAAAGGTGCTTGACTCAGTCATTAGATTTTTTTATTTCTTATTCCAGTTTTGATAAATGAATAAAAAATCTAATTGCTCAATAAAATGAATATAACAGTATAATAAACACCACGATTTCACATTAGATTTCAGAAAAACAAGGAGAGACCAGAATTATTTGTGAATGTCTATTAACTCAACCTAGGGACTGTATTTACTTCTGAGGCATTCTTGAAAGAATAGCGATGATATGGTTCGGCTGAGCTCTAGGAATCGCTCTCAACTATTTGTCAAAGCGACATCGAGGCCAATGGGGTATTACAGGGAATCCTCTTAATGATATGGAAATACCAAATCCTTCCTCCTGTCTCTGAGACCCTGCTTGCACAATAGGGTGAGATTAAAGCATAAAGCTGCTGCATTTATTCGATGAATCACAGGTGGTTTCTTTATTTAATCATATTATTTCTTAAGACGTCATCACTTGGAGCCTTCAGCTAGGATGGTTCATTTGGGATACATGCTTTTGACTGCTGACCTGACAAATGCTTTTCTTTTGCCACTTTGCAGTTTGATGTTATTTGCCAAGATTTGTGAGAAGACTGTGCTGAAGCGGGTCCTCAAAGAGCTTTGGAAAATTGTGCTGAATACCATCGAGAGAACAATCGTTCTGCCTCCACTGAATGACCAGAGTGTGAGTTTGATTAATTATCTGTCTTTTCCTCTTCTCTGTTACTCTTTTCATCTCTCAGCCTGCCCTCCACCTCCCTCCTCTTCTCCACCTGTCTCTCTCTCATTTCCTCCATCTGTTAAGCTCTCTCCCTCATAACACACAAATTACTGTACAGGAGATGAAACAACACGGCATCACCAAATCTGGTGGAGTGAATTTTTTCACACTGTTAATCCGTTTGTAGGAGACAGAGACATTTTTCACCTCAGGGGTATCTTATTTCTTCTGTGCTGTTGTTTTCTGCAGTTTCCAGACAGTTTTCCTCTCTCTGCCACTTGTGCAGATTTAAAATACAATAATGAGTTCATGTTACTTTATTCATTTAATTCAGTGTTAATTCAGTGTTTCCAACTTTGCTTCCTCGTAACAGAAATATGTCTCTCTCTCCAACAGCAAGGAGCTCAGATGATCTTCAACGCTGCCAAGGACTTGGGACAGCTGTCCAAACTGAAGGTAATTTTTGGATGAACCCAAGGATGTTGCTAATCTCATAACACAAACACTGTAAAGTCTGAACACTCTAATGTCGGATTGCACAGGGATTTCTCAAAGCTTAGCCTACTCGTTGTCATCTGAGTAAAACATGCATTATGCCTACACATACACTGAGATCTCTAATTATGCTGGACACGGATTGTCTATTATAGCATAAACAGTACATCTGAGGCATGACAGATAATACAGATGTACACTACAAGAAACAGAGCCTATGAATATGCATTTAAACATTTTTAAAAAGGTTTTTTTTGGCAGATATCCAGATACATAACTAATGTCAACATGAGTAACATCATGACAAGCTACCAAAAACATGAAATTGATGTTCATTTTTCTCCCATCCACACCTTAAAATTCTTAAATATACCAGTCAAGTCATTTCACACCTGCTCCTCATTGTACAGAGATTTACTTTTAGACAGTTGGATTATGTCATTTGAAAACAGGGTCATGTAAGCTACAGTAGTCTTTTACATTGTACAGTGTAACACAGTGTAACACCAGGCAGGCTGGTATCTAATTGCTGATGTGGCCGGAAGATGTTTAATCCCTCGAGCTCTGCGTAGTGAGGCGCTGGAATGGATCAGTGGTTGCAGTGTGGCTTCACTAACTGTGGTATGACAGTAGCTCAGAGAGGTATTGTAGCTTTGAGTCATAATGGGGGATGCAAACCCATGTGTGTGTGCGTTTACGTGCTGGTGTGTTCTTATTCGTGTTTGTGTTGGGTGTGTTATGCATGTAAGATGTCCTTTGAGGGAACTTTAGGGTCCTGTGCACGAGTACACAGATGGATGTGTTTCCATTTCCTCCCCAAAGCATTAAGTGGTGCATCATCCTCTTATTATTTATGATTAAGATTGATAATATTATCTGATACTTATATTGTATTATATTATATTATTAATGCATGTCTGTAACCTCATTTACTACAGGGGTTAACATGCAAAATGAAAACAGAGTGACCTTTGACCTATATAATGGTCGGGATTTGTGGAACAGCAGAGTCAGTCAAGCTGATATGTTGTTTGTCTGAAACAAATAATGCTGTGTGCTGCAGGACTGCTTTGACACCATCGTCCTTTGACCTTCTCAAATGCCATGGTCATTTCATGGCTGCACTTATCTGCCCAAGCAAATATGTAACAGGAGGATTTGTAGTGTTTTATCTGCTTTTCCTGGGAAGTTATTTCTTTTAAAGACTATATAATTCTGAACTGGCAAATAATAATATTGGAAATGAAGGTAAAAAATCTATTTGAGCCATAAAAATGAACCGAATCCAAAGATGGGGCCTTTTTTCTCCATTCAATAAGCACAGTGTCCATACATCTGGTGTTTTCATTAGAGAGAAGTGTTTCTTCCTGCCTGCAGCCTTTAGTTAATTTGGGGCTCACCATCACATTGTTTTCACGGGACAGGGACATTACTGGAACTGAGTCAATACAAATCAAGTGGGCCCAGTGCAATTTTGGCATCAAAAATAGACAACATCTTTGCGCAGATGTTGATTTAAGTGTTTTTCATCTCACAAATCTGTTTGAAACAGACTTGTGGTCGATTGAATGTACTGTATAGCATATTCTGAATAGAATGGAATAGTAAGCGTGTTCCATCTGCAGCCTCTAATTTGATGAAGCGCTGCACATTGTACACATTGTTTCTAATGTGGTTATGTTGATTAAATCTCAGCAACGCCGAGCTCATGCAAATGTTCACAGACTTGGCTACTTCATTGTCATTAACGCTGTGCTGGCGAATCATCTTAAGATTCCAAGTGTGTGAATGTGTCTTGTGTTGCTGTGTTTGACTTGATCTGATATCCCTCCAGGAACATGTCATCCGAGAGGAAGCCAGAAGTCTGACTCCACGACAGTGTGCAGCCATGGACCTTGTGCTTCCCACCATCAAGGTGAGTCTTATATATTTATTATGCTGTTGGCTGTTCAGCAAGAGACTAAACTTGACATTTAAAAAAGACAAGAGAGCCACGTAAGGTGTAGCAGAGCAGAGATTTGCAAATCAGAAATCCTATTATACTAGTATCCTAGTATACATGCTTGAATTTAAGTGGGCTGACAGAGTGGTAATGTTTATGTCTATCTGAGTGTATCTTAAACGGAGAAACGTAGTCATATGTGTGCGTCTTTTTAATTCCAATGTCATCAAACTAAAATGTTGAAAAAAATATTCTTCACTTTAACCTCAAATTATGCTGATGCACTCACATTAAAGTGCTTTCAACGTGCTTGAAAAAAATACCACTATTGTTTTAAAAACATGACACAGTGCTAATTTACACCCCTCTGAGAGATGCAACTAATATCCAAGATATTAGAAAGATGCGCAAAGCCTCTCAGCAAAGGAAAATGTGAACTGCAGCCCTATTAATTTACCACCACATGACTGTTTGTTAAAGGGATATGAGACAATTTCAAGACAAAGCCTCGGCTCTACAGGGACCAAAGGAGAGTTATGGTGAGGTGCCACTGGGGGAACAGTGCGTCATAAAGTGCCGAGAAAACGAATTGATTCTGCTGTCTCCAAGGAATCTACCTAGAGGTTTAGATCAATCATGTTGCTGGAATTCTTTTCATCAGTATTCCAGTGAGAACAGTCAATTAACGCAGTTCAGTAATGCCTCAGCAGAGTTGGCCAATCAGATTGAGAAAAGCTATGCAGACAGTAACCTGCATTGTATGTTTCACATTACAAGCACAACAGCTTTTTAAAGACGTAATCTGAAAATGACAGAAACATACAAAATATATGTGATTGACTTGCAGATATTAGACTAGCACTTCTAGAATTTTACCCAAAATGTGTATACTGTCCTAAAGAGCCAAACACACAAATGCAGTGGAACATGCCTGAACACATCACATAAGCAATGATTAGAAAGTCCATAAACCACTGTATGTAGATATACCACAGTTTATCTATTTGAATATTTGCCAGCAGTGCCTCAAGTGATTATCCCACTGAAAATATTTTATCCAGACTGAGCTCTGAACCTGTGAAAACTAATGGGTAGGATAATGGATAAATCCACTGGCCCACAGAGCATAGTTCATATTCAGTGCTGGACGAGGTACACAACTCCATTACTTGAGTCGAAGTATAGATAGATGGTCAAATAGTCCTCCAATGCAAGTGAACGTTGTGCTGTTATATTTCTACTTGAGTTAAAACACTGGAGTACTTGATTTTAAGTACATTACTTACAGCCTACATACACTGACTGGCTTGTAGAACTTGTAGAATAAAAAGCTTTTAGAATCTGCTTTGCTCCATTTGTATGTGTGTTGAGGAGCTCAGCCCTGACACAGAAAGCAGGGGAGATGCTGCAGTGTGATACCAAATTACACCAAAACATTACAAAGTACAGATCAAAGAACTGATACCGTCAGAACTTATCAATACTACAGTCTTAAATAATTTAGCACATGGTTTGGTACCCATCCCTACTCATAGTGTTGTCTTTATTTGACAATATTAAAACACATCTTTCTGAAAGGACTTTCGTAACATTAACCCTGCATTTTCGCAAGCTAACTATTTGTATGCATCAGCAGTGGATTCACAATTTGTCCAACCATAGCATAAAACCTGCTACTACTACAAGCACAGACAAACATGCCTCGATTTTCACCATAAGCATCACCACAACATGAAAGTTTAACAATACCTTGGCTTGTTGCCAGTGACCATTTGTGACAGAGAGCATTTTACTTGTAAATGTATTTATTGTTTGCTCTTGGCTGCACTTTAGATTGATGATAAGCAGTTTCTCCTTTAGTGTGTGGGATTTTATTTTCCTTCTCTTGATAAATTCCACCCATGAGTCACCCTGTGCATGCCAGATTACGTACAGTTCACGAGAGGCACGTGTCTGTCAAAGTTTGTAGCTCCTGAGTCATAAGTGAGACAGAAAACTCACCTAGTGAAGCGCGTGCCATGTATGTGTCACCTGGCAGTTATACATGATGTGTGGATGCTGCCTCTATCTAGTGTATTTCTATTTTTGTCCAGTGGTGTTATGGATGTGAGATTACTCTGCATCAACTTTTTAACTTAGATCACAACAGCAGACCCTACACTAACTCTGCAGACAGCCCACCTAACGCTCCTTTGTAATGTAATAGCAATGATCATGTGCTACAGAGGAGAGCTAGCAAAACACATAATAAGCCCAAAAGAATAAAGCCTACTGTATATAGGGTTTAGAAATGTGTCCTCAAGTACTTGAATTCATCTTCACTTCTTTTCTGCAACGCCTCCTTTCTTAATAAGATCTGTCCATGGCCACCCTCCCACCTTCCACACGTGGGAGTGGTGACAGCATTTGAAAAGAAAGCAAAGCCTTGTCTGTCCTCAGCCATCAGGCTTATCAGCACAAATGGGCATTAACCATCCAAGCATGGGTTTCAGGTTTAAATGCATAGTAATTAGCTACAAAAGTAGCCATTACTGCTGTCTCTTGTCTGGTCCCCTGATGTGACACTCCTCCTTTTAAAATGCATACTGTCCGTATAATCCTAGACTGCTCTCTCAGCCAACGGTAACCTGCTGTTGTGTATAAAGTTATTCCAAGCTTTCTGTTTACCTTTTACCTTTTTTTAAAGCAATATTTCCATGCTGGAGGAAACGGGCTGAAGAAAACCTTCCTCGAAAAGAGCCCCGATATGAAGTCCCTCAAATACGCTCTCAGCCTTTACACTCAACCTACAGATGCCTTGATCAAGAAATATATATGCACCCAAACCTCTCAAGGTAAGGAGCTCACCAAGGTCAGGCTCAATTAGATTTCATTTAACAGAGTGGATTTACTTCAGCATTCAAATGCTGAAAAACATTTGGGTTAAGAGCTTTTTCAGTCACCATAAAAAGAGTATCTCGCGGGTAGTTTCAGACTAAAGGAAAGCTGCTATAAAGGCAGGACATGTAAGCAAGATGAAGTGACGCTCGAAGATGCTCAGTGAAAGTGGCTGCAAAGGTGTGAAAAAAGTACAGATTGTGGATCATATTTTGCAGCAGCACTTTAACACCTTCTCCATACACGAGTCAGTCAACATATTCTCATTAAACCTGATTAAACTCTGGTATATTACATGTTTGCAGTCTTTCACTCCTACGTGTAATCATATACTCCTTACAGTGAAGTGAGAAATGAGAAGGAAAGCCTTATCAGCAAATCACTTGCTGCTTCTGTGGTATTTAGAATTGATTGAAAATAATGAGACTCCGGTCGCAGCTCATTTTATGCTCCACATTGTTCTGTTTTCCCATCAGTCTTAACTTCCTTTACATTATAGTATATATGTCCTGAGGATCACTCTGTGTCACTTTCAGGCTTCATATGTGTAGGTGAAATTGCAGTAATGCCAGTAATCCCCTCACTGTGTACTGTTTTTCTCTCTTTTATTGTAAATACAAACAAATTAGCAAAGTTATCTAGAGCATCTTCACATAAAACCAATGTCATGATACATTTATAAGATATATGTGTTGTGTAAATGTACAAATTCCCGGTTGCGCTCGCTCTCTCGCTCTCTCGCTCTCTGCTCTCTCTGTCTGTCCGTCATCACCAACCCACTTTCATGTTGTTGTCTCAGTCATCTGTCTCTATATGGAACTTTTTCCCCTCATCTCTCTCTGTAACAAGACAGAAATACCTTCAGGTGTCCGGAGAGATTCGAGAGGGAATTCAGTCCAGCGGGGCGTTGAAGCTTTAAGCTCCTGTGTGTTCATCCTTGCAGAACGCTGCATAGGCAGGCGGCAGGAAACAGAATGGCAGTGGGAGAAAGCCAGTCAGCCAGGCAGCCAGCAGGCCCAACCAGCCTTCTCGCTCTCACTGACTGGCAGATGGGCAGAGACGCACGGCGTTTCGCTGTGTGCTATTTTGAGATTGCTCGATGCGGTTCTCCTCTCTACCCCAAACCCATCCCATCCCCCCTCTGAGTTCACACCATGTTGTCACTCTCTATCTGAGGTGGTCTAATGTGATGTCTGTAAGTGGAGGTAGTGAGGTGGTTGATGTGCATTAGGTCAGTAAACAGTGTGGGGATGTGCTGATGCTTGATGTAGCGCAGTAGATACTGTTTCATTAATCACCTACCCCTGTGCTCTGGCAGTGACACATTTAGACCACAACATGCACTAGTCTATTCCTGCCAAGTGTGTGCTCTGAAGCATACATGTGTCTTTCTGTCTGTTTGGGAGCAAGCTGAGGTTGTATAGTGGCGTTATGCTTCAATGGACATACAGTGCTAACAAAAATAAACAAATCTTTCTTCACGCAGCAGCTTCTAACATAATCTTCTGTTGATTTGTCACTGTGTGTGGATTAAAGGCAACATCTTGGTGGTTTGAAACAGCAAATTCAATCAATTAAACTGCAACTCTGCAACAATTAATGCCAAATACTCACCTTCCTTATCTCAGTTAATCTGCTGACCCTCCTCACTGCCACCTTTGTCGTATCGACTTCTGCTTTCCTTTATCTTCCATATGTACATTCATCTTATTCGTTTTCTGCACTCGCAAACCGCCCCGTCCACTGTCTGCTGTGTGCGTGCCCATTTTTATTAGTTCTTAAAAGCGCTCTCCGACAGTGTCTCTGTCTCCAGTCAGAAAACATACAGAAACTGTTTATTTATTACATTTTTTTCAGCCAATAGCTGAAGTAAATGTGCTGTGGCATTGCTCGGTTAATTTCCCACAAGTCCAGGGCTTAATTGTGCAGCAGCAATGTTTTTGTGCCCTCCCTCAGCCTCTCAGGGCATCATTACAATAAATCAGGAGGCTTGTTTCTTCATTACCAGCCATAATAGGCACTGCATGTTTGGCACATATTGATTAGCTATTGGATCAACGTGCCCCGTCATCAGCCACACCGGCGCTTGCCTTCCAGTGTTGAACATCTGTTTGTTTCCTGGCTGGGTGAAACACAAAGCAGTGCTTAGAGGCAGCTGATATGGGCAGGACTCCCTGCATCAGGCGAAGTGAGACACATGGTCAGCAATCAATTCTAATTGTTTCCTGGCAGCAACATGTCCCTCTGTGATTGAAACTGTAATGCTGACGTTAAGTGCACTGGGTGCGATGCCCAAAAGGGTACTTCCTCTTTTACATGAAATGTTTTTGCTCTCTCTTTGTCCCCTTTCTACCTCCTTTCTGAGCATTCTCTCTGCTTTCATTTCCTCTTGTCTGCATGCAGTCAAAGCCAGCTTTTTGTTGGTATTTCTGTCGAGGTGAACGTTTTGACAATTTCATTGTGTAGAACATTATTCATTTAGCGATCCCTTCACACCATCTGCCTCCTCCATGGCCTTCAAACCGGCCAGATTATTTCATGTTCCTGTTTTTCTTCTTCTCCTTGTTCGTGTTCAGCCTCAAGCTAAAGGAAACCCTGGCTGTGTTTGCTACTGGGCTGCCATAGGGTGGAATCATGTCTAATCCCCTACTGTTTTTCTTGGGTTGAGTTTTTTCAGCTTTGACACGCAGTCAAGTGTTTATACACCACTTTTTGGATCAATTCCTGGATGCCTCACCTACAAAAAAAAGCTGTGCCCACAGTTTTGGATTCTGTCCTCTCTCTCTCTCTCTCTCTCTCTCTCTCTTTTACTTCTGTTTTCTGATCTCTCTATTTCCCTCCCCGGATCCCTCTCTGCCCCTCCTCCATTCTCTCTGATTTTCATTATGCCTCTCTCCAACTCTCCTGTTGTTGTTTTGGTGTGTGTCCAGCTCAGTCATCCAATGGATCGGTGGGGGAGGTGTCGATGCAAGTGAATCTCATCTCTCACCCTGGCACTGGAGAGCACAAAGTCAGCGTGAAGGGTGAGACTTTCCTATACTCAGACCTGCTTTTTTCCATTTCTGTTCAAATGTGTTCACACTTGCAAATGTTGAAAGACTCACCATGGACAGCTCACGGTGGTTATCTCATTTGTTTGATGGTGCTGATGGGTCATGATCAGCAGCGGCGTTTTATAGTCTTGGAGCTCACTCTGTTGAAAGAAATTAAGAGGGATTTTTTGATGACATCATTGAAATCATTTAACCAATCATATGTGGGAATAAGCTAAATATGCTTCCAAAAAGGAAGCCTGGCATACGCTTTTCATAAACCAGTATTAGTATTTGATGTGGATTCTCCTTTACTTTCCCCTGAACTACATTTTATCTACTGTGTCGCTGATGAATGATTTCTCTGCATTCCACAGTGGTTGCAGTGAACAACCTCATCTGGCAAACCAACGCCATGTTCCGGCCGTTTGTAGAGGTCAACGCCGTGGGACCGCACCTGGCTGACAAGAAGCGCAAATTCAGCACCAAGACCAAGAATAACAATTGGTCACCAAAGTACAATGAAACATTCCAGTAGTGAGTAATCATGCTTTCATCAGTTACAGAGCTGGAGAGAAGAGGGCGCAAAGCATTCTTCTTCTTCTTCTTCTTCTTCTTCTTCTTCTTATTATTATTATTATTATTATTATTAGTAGTAGTAGTAGTAGTATTTTGTTGAATTTTGCCTGCATACAGCTTACATTCTGTGTGCATCATTCTTTGCCTTATAAGCTGCTGTGCCTTCAAACTAGTATTCAGTCTGCTATCCTTCTTATTGTTCTAAGCGGTGGGCCGAATGCACTTGCTTTACAAGCACTTTAGCTCATTGAATTGAAACTGTTGAAGGATGTCAAGTGACTGCTGTAGCAATCTATAGGCTTGTCCAATCTTCAACACTGTTGTCCCCTGAATCAAGTCAACTATGTCACAGGACTGAAGTGATGATAGACTGAGTTGCAACAACACCGGCGTGATCAGTGCAGTCCCACTGCTGCCTGCATTTAAATGCACGTTGTCCTTTGAATTTTAAGAAGCTGTGATGTTGCCGGGGACAATGAGAAAACAGCCGAAAAAAAAAGCTGCCTCAGAATAATGGCTCATGTGAATTGAAACATTTCACTGCAGTTGCAAAACATGACTGAATTGTCTCATCGGAGCCACATATATAATAAGGAAATGTCACCCAGCCGCAGCCTCTTACGCTCACTGGCATGTTATATTCAGCTGCGAACAAAGCCGAATGTCAGTGTCCAAAAAGCAATTGTTTTGCAGTCAGTTCTACAGAAGGAGACTTTGGCCTTTTCATGAAGGCTGAACAATATTAATAAAAAAAGTATATCAAAGTCAATTACACGAGTACACTTTCAAGGGTCTTACTGAACTGTCATGTTGCGGTAAACCCTACATTTTTATTATCCAGGCAGGTTAAATCATTTCCCCTTTAAATACTACAGAACTACAGTAAAGTAAATTAAAGCATTACTGATTTAACATTGTGTGAAGTTTGACCTTTCTGATCTCTTGCGTCATTTCTCCCAGTGTTCTAAGTAACGAACATGGTCCAGAGGCCTATGAGCTGCACGTCTCAGTAAAGGACTACTGCTTCGCCCGCGAGGACCGCATCATCGGCATGACGGTCATCCAGCTCCGAGAGCTGGCAGACAAGGGCAGCTGCTCCGCCTGCTACCCCCTGATGAAGAGCGTGTCCATGGACGAAACTGGCCTCACCATCATGAGGATACTCTCTCAAAGGACCAACGACGAGGTGGCCAAAGAGTTTGTGCGTCTCAAGACAGACTCACGCTCGACGGAGGAAGTGTCGTAATGTGGAGCAAAAATGCAGTATTAAAAGAGTTGTGTTGTCTTAAGTGAGCGATAAAGAGGTAACCAGGAGACAGAGCGGTCGCAACAGTTGTTCGAACTCGACTGAAACAGGAGAATGAGATTGTCCAGAGAGCGGAGGAAGCCCAAATGTGGCCAGACGAGCAAGAGAGAGAGAGAGAGAGAGAGAGAGAGAGAGAGAGAGAGAGTTGTGTTTGTTCGTTTGTTTTTGTGCATGTGCGTAAAACATCTGTTGGAATGTTCATTTTAAAACTACAGTATGTACAAGTGTTTACTTACCGTATGCTTACTATTAAGTACTATATTCTACGAGTTATGTTAACGAGACATGAAATACCTTTTGTACAACATTTAGTCTTTTTGAACAGAGATTTGTTCCAATAAAGTGCCAAACCAGTGAAAAAAAGAACAAAACCAACGTATATGAATTATGGTGAACTTAGTATGTTGGAAATTTGCTCGATTATTTTGTCCGGTGTAAGTCATTTTCTGACCGTGTGGCATTTTGATTGTTGCAAAGTCTTTCATTTTGCACCCTTGTTTTTTGGCTTCACGTTTCTCCACACAGCACTGTTGTGCATGTCCTCTTCTCGGTCATGTCTCTCCCATGATTCCACAGTGACCACCGAGCAGGGTCCTGTCCCCTTGCCTTCAAACTGTTTGTATTTTAAGTCGACCTGAAAATAGACCATGTTTTTTTAAATGGCGATGACTGCTATGTAAACCTTCATAGGTGTTTGTAATTTTATAACCATGACAACAATGACGACAGCCTCCAGTGCTAACAGTCTTAGCAGAAAGGATGGAAATGTTTTCTTTTTCTTTGGCTTTTTTGTTCGTTCTTTTTGGCCATCAGCTTCCAGCCTTTCTGAATGACCACTGTGAACATGAGCTTTGGAAGGCAAGCTTACATGACATTGCGGACAGTTTGATATTATTGTTTCATATTTTTCCGATAACTTTGTTCCTGATAAACTGCCAAAGTTATATAGAATATTTGTACAAAAGCAATCCATTACATATATGAAGATATATATGTACATGTGATCTATTACTTTTTCAATGCTTAATATTTGATTATTGATAGGGTGGTACTAAGACTTTATTTTTTTTATTTCCTGTGAAGCTGTTAACCAATATGAAAGTTGCACATGTTACTTTACACATTAGTTATATCAGCTTCTGTCATTGAAATTATTTTTCTTCATAAAGGAAAGAGTCTAACATTTGGTAAATATGCAACATTCCTATGTATTGCACTGATGGCGAATTGTATGTCATGTAAATATATTTAGTGAGATATTGTACAAAAGTCTACTTTTCTTCAATGTGCATAAAGTATGTGCAAATGTGTTAAAACATCTGGGTCATTTTGAACAATTTTCCAGTCAGCATACCTTTAATGCCTGGCACTGTGGCTAACCTGTTAGCTATTATTCATACAAACTCAAGGCATCTGATTTCTTCGCGTTTTGTGTTGACATCTACAATATAACAATGAAAAGAAGTCATCTGCTTTTGGAGAACAGTTCGGCAAAGTTTGCATGCTGGTCTGTCATGTTTAATATGACGTAGCCTTGGTTTGTGTAATAGAACTGTTTACATTGTGACAAATTGTGTCAGTTGCAAAGTCTCAGAGTCAAATCAATGCCAGTAAGAAAGAAAGAACAAATAGGCTGCATTCAATGTGAAAATCACTTTCCCTAGGCTGCAGATCGATTTGCTCCCATGGTGAGTACTTTAAGGTGATCTCCAGTGCAACCACTGCGAAAATGACATAAACTTTTAAAAGTACTCCATCAATTTAGCAAGACATTTATCTAACACTGTCTTTCATGATGGACAGTGAAAACATGGAAAGGATCAAAACCGGTGCATTAGAGTCAGAGATATTGTCCTTTTTATTACACACATTCCTCCCTCCACAATTTAACTCAAGCACACACACAGTTTGATCAGTGGTGTGTATGTGTGTGTTATGCTAGTAGTGGCTAACATACAGTAGCCTCAGGCTGAGAAACAGGCTCCAGAAGTCCGGTAAGCTCACTTCTGTCTAACTCCTCTGTCTTCAGTCCCTACTGAAGTTGATTCATGATGTCACAGGGCAATCAGACAGGCTTTACACCATTTGTCCACAGACACACACCATGCTACTCAATACAAAAGGTTTCAAGAGTGACTTCCTCTTCACCTACTGCATAGAATTTTCCTGGTGGTGTCTGCACATGGTATCTGAGGCGGTTTTGCCTTTTGGTTCTTACTCAAGATACAGTAATCCTTTGCACTGAACACGAAGGCTTTACTTTGTCAAAGTTTCTCTTTTTTGTGATTTCATGGTGGCTGAGATGAGTGTTTTCAGATCAGTTCCGCTCTACTTACTGTCAGTCATTCGACACCCACAGGAGGAAATGCACGTCTGTGGCAGGAAATAATCCCTCAAAAACATGTCACCTACAAAACTTAAATGGCACATTTATGTCCTGTTATCTGAGCCATCTGTGTTACTCATTTCTGGCTAAATGTGAGAATGTAGCCTTAAGCTCAGCACTGAAAACTCCAAATGAAATGAGTCAAATTGTGTTACAGTTCAAAATGATGCACCAATATTATTTTACAAAACCACTGCAGAAACCACATGCAGTAAGAAATAACTTGTACAGAGATAACAGAAAAATTGTAGCCACAGGTGGTCCCTTGGTCAAATGCTCACACAGTGGATCTAATCAGCTGCAACCAGGACACGGGAGAGCCAGACAAAGTAAGTCCATTTATCACTGTTTGGTCTTTTCTTTCCAGCTGTATTGGAAGGAGATAGGGAAAGAAAGAAATGATATGAAGAGATCCAGAGGAAAACAAGGGTGTGATAGGACACTGAAGATGGGGACTCTATAGAAAAGACAGAAATGGTTGGAATATTTGGGAAACATTTTTAGTCCTGAGTTGTAACGCTTAGAGATTTCAGTGAAATTCTTTCACACTGACATGACAACACCGCTTAAGTTTAAAAGGGAACATGTTTCCCCACAGGGGTTTCATTACAGATTAATAATGATACATTTGTGTTGGATATTTCTGTGTTTTTACTCTACTGTGTAATTAGATGCATGACCATCTACAGAATCTTTCAGCCAGTGTTTCTGCAATGGAAATCCTATTTTTAACACCCTTTAACTGAGGTAGATAACAGACGTGTACAGATAAGTCAATGTATGTCTAAGAGACTGTTTTCACAGTGGACATCACACAAGTGTAACACATTTTCTAAAATTTCCTTTTCAGACTTAGATATTTAGATAATATTCAGATATTTGACAGCTCAGCACAAATAACTAAGTATCTATTATGTAAATAATTCAATATATATATATATTTTTTTTGTCTTTTTTATTGCTGCTTGGACTTCATGGAACTGAGCCTTTGTTAATGAACTTTGTTTTACCTGTGCTTTTCCTGCTATGACAAGTCCATCTGCCATGAAAAGGCTCATTTATTTACTTATTTTTTTAGTACATTAGCCAAATGACATAATTACACACACACACACACACACACACACACACACACACACACACACACACACACACACACACACACACACACGCACACCCACACACACACACACACAGAAGCAACCAAAAAAAGAAAAGAGTGTGCCTCACACTGCGTTTTTCTGCTCATACTATTACACCTGCAAATACAACCCATGACAAAGCGACTTTACAAGCTCACATGGTCAAATGCAGTAGTGCTGCATTTTTACACTCTGCTTTATGAATTTGAGAAGATCGACACTTCATATGCGTCCTAAGCAGTAAATATTGGGCTGTTCAGCCAGCAACAGCATTAGCTTAGCTCAGCACAGCTGACACAGCAGAAGTTGGTTGATTTTATCCAAAGGTCAAAAAGTCTTCCAAGCAACTAAAAATTAGCCTCTATCTCTTCTTTAAAATCGGCACAAAAAGCAAGGTGTGAAAATATCTGCACAAAATAGTTGTCACATAAGCCTCTGCAGCCTATTGTTTTCCACCCGTGTTTTTGCATAAATTAAACAGATATGAATAGTTAATTAGTCTGCTTTCTAGGTGTTGGTAAACTTCTCGTTGTTACCTTTGGACAGAGCCAGGCTAGCTGTTCCCGTTTCCAGTCATTCTGTGAAACTAAGCCAACCAGCTGCTGGCTTTAGCTTCATGTTTATTGTACAGGCATGAGAGTGGTATCAATCTTCTCTTCACACTCTCTGCAAGAACACAGTTTAGTGTGTGTGCCCTAAAAAGAGCTATTCCTGGTATATAATTTGCAGTTTTTCTGGTGAAAAGCCATAACCGCTGGTATTTATACTTAACCAATTTGTATCACCAAAAATATTTTTGTGTATCATCGGAAACATTCAGATGGGTATGTGCAATGGGTAACTGCAAACTACAGTGACTGCACATCACAGTTAAGCATAGTTTAAGATATGGTTAATGATTGGAAAGAAATGTGGTCAGTTATGACAATTATTGAGAGAAGGGATAAAAACACACTTCATGTGAAAGACAAATGATTGTTCAACACCATGAAATATTTCAATAGCTAACGGCCAATATAAGAGAGATAGTATAATGCATTATTGATGATGGATGCCATTCTGAAATGAAGGGTATTGAGTGGAGGACAAAGAGAAGAGCTGAAGACCAATGAGTAGAATAAGTTCAACATTGCCATCTATTGAGAATGTAATTGTCACTAAGCACTAAAGCCCACAGTGTGACATAAGCATCACAGCAAACATCAATGCAGCTAAATGTGTCTGAATTCAGGCTGAAATACATTACAGGAAATTGCATCATTTAAAAAAAAAAAAAAAAAAAAGACAGAAAGAAAGAAAGACAGAAAAATCTCCAATTGAATGCTCCAATTCCCCACCCTGCCTGAAATAGTGTGTGCCTTTTCTGTTTCTTGTTTCTGTCTTTTCCTGAGCCAATTATGCCAGTCACACCACCTTGTTTCCTCACCAGAGGTGAGCTGTAACCAGAGATTGTGGAAGCAGGAAGTTCAAAGTGGAAAACATTCACAAAAGAGCAAAATATAGCAGAGAGACAGGAAAACACTCTCACCCATGTACTCCCAGAAAGGAGAAAACAGGGCAAACACACTAACCTGACTCAGTGGAGCTGCCAAAATGCAAAATTACATCAACTTTGACTTCCACAACCTTGACCTCTCATTTACATACTGTCAAGTCCTCCAGGAATTTTAGTCATCATCTGCTGCACATTTCAAAGGACAAACCGAGGGTGGGCAAATTATGACTCCTGAGGATGAGCTGCTTGATATAAATTATGCTAAGATGACGACCACATTGTCAACCTCATGGTCCCATCTGAGTGTGTGTGTATAGTATGTGAGCTACGGCTGACCTACGCAGCTGATTTCCCCAACTGATGATACTTTGGATTAAAGTACTAAAAGAAAGCCTCGATGAATTCCAGGGGCAGCTAATTGAGCATATGACAGGAGGATAAAACTGCAGTGAAGCTCAACAAGAGGAAGATACATTAAGCAGAAGTTATGGGCCACAGGAACATGTCCATCTGTGTGATAATGGAATGCTGCCAGCTGTTATGTTTGAGCAGAACAGTTATGAAGCATCCAACCTGGACTTTTCTGTGCCCTTCAAATTACAGGGTTGTTTATTCTTCAGGGAAAGATTGATGGAGCTCACCTCGAGGGAAGGATAAGTCATTCACAGCAGGACGTTTTTTGAGCCAGGCCTAAGATCCAGACAGGTAGATTTTTAATGTTCAGGCACACACATAGAAATCTGATAGAAACTTGAATGTAATTACTTCATATCACTGCTTCATGTGAGATGATACAGCATGATGCAAGATGCAAGAGAACACGGCCTGATCCAGTTCTATTGAGTATCAAATGATTTTAAAGCAAAGAAATGCAAGACTAAATTAAAAGACAGCATAAAGTATGGAGCAATATTATACAGAATGGCATAATTAGATATAATATCTGTTCTGCTGCATTTGTTTCCCTCAAGCAACAGAGTAAAATATAGGATGCAGTGATTTCTCCAAAGGAAAAAATGCTAAAAGGGAAAGTTATTCAAATATGTCTAAACTGAGCATACTGTGTCTGACGGTATGTATATGAATCATTAGTTTTTTTCATTAGCCTGTGGGCTTGGGTTTTATGACCTTCAGCGTAAACATGAATTCACTGTATTTTATCATCAGCTCCCAGCATTTGGTGTTAATACTTCAAACCTGTTAGGAATGTTGGAAAATATTCTGCTTAAAACCTGCCTTCTGTATTATGGTGATATATACTGCAGTAACACATTCTTATACATGTCAGGTCCATTTAATTAACCCTGTGGTTTGTATGTGAACAATTTTAATTATGAAAAACTAGTTTATATGTGGCGGCACGGTGGCGGCCCCGGGTTGGGCGGGGCCTTTCTGTGTGAAGTTTGCGTGTTCTTCCCGTGCATGCGTGGGTTCTCTCCGGGCACTCCGGCTTCCTCCCACAGACCAAAAACATGCTCATTAGGTTAATCGGTGACTCCTTAGGTGTGAGTGTGAGCGTGAATGGTTGTATGTCTTTGTATGCTGCCCTGCAATTGACAGGCGACTGGTTCAGGGTGTACCGCACCTTCTGCCCAATGAGAGCTGGGATAGGTTCCAGTCCCCTGCAACCCCAAAAGGGATGGTCGGGTATAGACAATGGATGGATGGATGGATGGATAGTTTACATGTTAACATTACTTACATTCACCACCAGACCATTTTGATTTGTCATAGCATGAACGACACACACCATGGGGCAGGCATGGACAGTTGAAAGGCAGCATGTTAACTTGTCAAACACAGGTGTAGCTAATAAAATTATACTGTAGAGGATGCATCAGTTTTAGAAGTTGCAGGGCCAAGTTCACTGTGCACACAGAGCTAATTGCATTCACCCATTTATTTGTGTAAATCCAGGCCAGTGATCCAGAATGCACCATTCCAGGGCAAAGATATTGGCACACCTAAATGGAACGCAGCCTCCATTAATATTGTTTGCCACACCTGTGTTTGACAAGTGAAAACATCTGCCGTGAGAAAAGTTGTAACCTTTCAGTGCCTGCAGGATAGCTCCTGGGATTCATTATGCTTTGAATGGTATAATTTGATACTTAGCAGCTGTATCATACTGTTTTATTCTTCAGGTGTGTTTACCTGGAGAATAAAACCTGGGCATTTTTCTGTCTTGAAAGCCGTCTTTCCCAGCTGGATCCCCTCACACGCTGTCCAGTATTAGTGTGACAAGTCATCCAGGTGTCCTCCCATCGCCCCCTGCCTCTCCCTCTCCATCACTGGTGTGTGGTACTTCTCCTTTTCTCCTCTCACTGCTTTAATAGATCATCAGCACCATGTTCTGGAGATGTGTGTAACATATATAGTATGTGCTGTAAGACATGTGACCTGCATGTGGATGCGCTGTCCCCATGAACTATATGTATGTGCTTAAATGTGTGTTTTCAGTGTGTCCTGTGGGTGCACACTTGCCCTGCCCTTTCTCCCTAACCAATCTGGCTGAGTGTAATTACAGCTGTATGTGTCTCAGTGGACACAGGGACTGTGCTCCTCCTCTTGCCATTAAACAGAGGAGAAGCAGGTCTACAGCCACAACGGGGGAGTAAGAGCCAGCCATTAAAGCACAGAGATTGATGCTATACCTGTTGAGCAGTAACTAACGCACCAGCCTATAGTCACACACTGGGAACTTACAGCCATGAGGCACGGCGAGAGATTGCTGCAGCGACCTCTGTAATGGCGTGCAGAGGCAGCAGGGCTGCTGTTCGGACCCTGATAGATGAGATGTTGAACTGAAGCATGACACTGAGCATTAGCGTGTAGTTGGTGCAAACAATGCTGTAATTGCCTCTGCTGGATGACAGTTTTATAGAAAACACACATGACGACAAGGGAGGGGGAGACATAATTTATTTCCTTCTGTGATACAGTCATCTGGGTGTAGTTTTCAGTTGACTGCACACAGTTTCATTTTGCAGTTTTTGATTAAAAGGAAGTGCCTGCATCTAGAATCTGGTCACAAGATCACTCAATGGCAAGTATATCACTTTTATTTGACAAATCATTGCATTTTAAAGCCTGGAGCTGTCCTATCTCTATCAGGCATTACAGAAAAAATAATGATAATAAAAACAGCTCAATATGTGCCTGTGTATCCATAATCTCATGTTTGCTCCAGAGTTTTTGGGTCCCTTACTCATTTGTGTGCTGCCCCAAGTAGTTTGCATGAACCTTTAGTTAAAATGTAATAAATTCTACTTTTTGTCTTCCATTTTTTGTTTGTTTTGTTTTTTTCCTTTCTATACATTGCCTTTGACTTTGCCTCTGTCTGCACTGGGCCTCTGATACACAGCAGAACACAGCAGAGGCATTATTTGTATTCCTCGCCCATAAATCACCTGCATGATTTCAAAGAGAGAACAAAGGACATGGCTAGCACAGCAAGCTTCTATCCCACTCCATCTTTATCTCATGGGAGTCTACAGAAAGACTCTCACAGAATGTCAACTGTACTATATTGTATACTGTTTTTTTCTTCCTGCTTCAGTCAGTGAATGCGGAGTTCATTTAAATCTGAGAGTACATGTTTTTCATGTTATGCCCGAACAGATGCCCCCATCAATAGGATATTCATGTTAAGGGATCTTTTATCAGGGACATTTATGTCTTCTATCAGGGACTTTTAAGACCTCCCAGCGGCATGTCCATAGGTGCAATAACACAATGCACAGCTGTGGAACTCTCTCTATGTATAAAGCAACTATGCCCCCCCCGCCCCCCCATGTATTGTGAACAATAATCTATGTGCAACAATGCTTCGATGGCAATGAGAGCTGGAGGTGGCAGGTCTCAGAGAAGGAGGGACTGAGGGAGGAGAGTCCTCCAGCAAGGCCATCTGTTCATGCATAATTACAGCTTTGGACCTCAGTTGGCTCAGCCTGAATCCAGGGCCCCTGACCAACCTATAGCTTGGCTGAGAGGTAAATGCTGGCTCTGTCTAATGCAATGCAGCTTACATGGTTTAAAGTCAGTAGTGACCTGTTAAATACCTCTCTAGCTGACTGGAATTGAGCATGAGGGAAATATCAGGTCATGGTTTATTATCTAAGACAAGAGATAATATCTTTTTAAATTGTTTTATGGGCTGTGGCCAGACAATTTAAATGACAAATAGCTTATTTACAGTTTTTTTCATCCCATCAACCATTAAGATCTCCTCTGGTATTTTCTGTCAAGGCTATAAAGTGGCGTCATGGATGACCTGCCCATAATGCTTGCAATGCCACATAAAATTCTGCGTAGCATGAGGGATGTCCGAAATGTTAAATATAAATGACATGTGCAGATGCTTGTATATATGTGCTACCTTGCAAATCAACCACCAGTGTGACATTGCTTCATAGAGTGGAACATAATCTTATATGCAGGCACTCAGCCATAGCTGTTGTACAGAGACAGTTTTGCTATTAATCATAATCACTGGGAAAGCGCCACCTTTCACACTTTATTCACACAGTGTTTGCAAGTCGCCCATTTGCTCAGTGACATATGGTGTGATGCCTTTTCTTTTCTTTTTCCACGTATGCCTATATTTGTATACAGGGTTAAGGCTATATTTGTATGTGCATGAGTAGGTCTCTCCGTGTGTGGGTGGTGTGAGTTTGTGAAGAATGACTTTTGGGATTCAGACAGGTTGTCAGAGTTCAAATATCAGCAGTGACAATTTAATACATATAACTACCTTGTGGCTACATCTCCCCATCTGACCATCAATAACCAGGCAGGGATGTACTGCCCAGTTGGAAGACGGAGATGTCTCAGTGTCAACATTAGGTCACAGTTTGCCCCTGTTAGTGTCCACACTGCAGAGTATGGAGGAAAGCCCTGTGGCAGATGGTCAGAGAGATGATTTTCATCATTTTCCACCAAACTGATTAAGTGTCCACAGTTCTCCAAATGGACATGTGGCACTACAGCATCCCCAGCCATTCATTCCACACTCTTTAACCTGTCTATTTACTCAAATCACATCAGAAAAAAAAAAATATATATATAAAATTTAGAAAAGAACTCTACTATATGATGTTGATTGAATTTACATTTTTTTGGTGTTTTATGTAAATGACTCCCAAAAGTTGACATTTGTTGTTTTTAAGTGAAAAATTGTCACAATCCCGTTTGTTTAGTTTGGTTATGAACTGTTTTATGTTGAAGGTCTTCCTTGTATCACATTTTGCTTTACTTCCTATGGCTTCCCATCTCTGCGATTGTATGATTGTTTTCACCTGTGTCTGATTAGTTCTCCCTGCCCAGTGTATTTAAGTCCATGTGTTGACGTCCCTTTTGTGTGAAGCCTTCCTGTCATTGTGAGTGTACCCTCAGCCTTCTGTGATTTTGGACATTGCTTTGTTTTCCCTGATCCTGGCTGGTTTTCTAATGTTTTGGCCTTATGCTCCCTTGTTGAATTTATTTGTCTAATTGGACTCTTCACTTTGGTTTTGATCCTCGTCTGCCTCCCTGCCTCTAAGTTAATTTGATACATTTATTAAAGTTCAATCCCTGTTTGTCTGTGACACAATTCACGACAAAACTCTCAACACAGATTTGATGGATTGCCTTGAAGTTTAGTTCAGACATTCATGCCCCCTTCTGGCTGAATTGTAATAACTTTGGTGATCCCTTAACTTAAAATTTTTATTTGCCTCATCATTTGGTTGTTGTGGTGCAAGTGGAAAATCTGGTAAATCTGAAGGATAAACATCAATATGAGTATTCTGATGTGACTGTGTGCCCTCACCTCAGCTAAAGGTTTAGAGGAGCTGCTAAAAACATTACACAGCAAATTAAATAGTGCAGAAAATAACAAAAAATAGCAGATTTCTTCCTTTTAAATGGTCCAAAACCAAATAAAAATAATTTTTATCCAGTCCAGTATGTGAGAGATAAGCTGCATGTTATCTATATCTGTTCAGGCGTATCTATTCAGAATCTACACTGGTTTTTATGTTGCCTGCAGGCTTCTTGCCTGTAAATCCGGTGTTTTGTTTTGTTGTCCTCTTGTGCGCACAGAAGCAGCTACAAACCCACAATGGGGATAAAACCACTGTGCAGAGAAATCTACTGACAGCTGCTGATTCTGAAGGCAGCCAGGATGGACATCCGTATCTCACACGACGTATCAATAATAAGTTAAATCAAATAGATAATATTGTTTATTCTGCTGTGATATTATCTCCACACAAGTTTCAGAATTAACTGTAGAGTACATCCTCAGTTTTTTATTCTAAACATTAATGCACTTATGGTACTTACCAGCCATGTGCATGCATGTATCCAGGCCAGCCCCAACTGTTAGAGATGCAGTATGTTCTGGAACACATGCTGCTGTGCCTATACAGCTTCACAGAGCCATTAGCATGGCTGGACAGCAGTTGCTCTGATCTAAACTGTCTGTACATTATTGTATGTGGCCATAAATTACTGTAGGGTTGTCTTAAGGACACACAAGGTTATCGTACACTATATCTAAAATAATTCACAATATGGAATCACTGCAGATTAAAAATCATAAAAAAAAGTTTTACCACCAAAAGAGATCGATATTGTACATGAACGTACAGTATGTATAACGCCTACTGTTTTGCTGTAACATATACAGCATAAATTAAGCAGCACAGTAAACACTTTCTTACTCCTAGTTCGGGTTTACGGCGACTCTTCTTCATGAAGAAAGATTAAGCAAACTAAGATCTTAATGAATGGTGGCTGACGCCTTTTAATGTTCATTTTTGCATCCGGTATGTCACCATGGTAACTTGGCTGCGCAGCTAATCTACTGTACTTTGGATCCAGATGTATAGAAGCATAAATCCACATCTTCCTCTTTCCCTGACTATTCTTCATATGTGGTCCTGTGCAATAAAAGTTTGTATTTGAAGGTCACGCTGGCTATTAATATTTATTGTAATGATTGGACTTTTACTGTATGCTGTGCACTGACATTCATATCATTTCCAGAGTGACTGATGCAATAGATTGAACCCAGATTCCCAGTCACCACAGCCCTGGGGAAGCTGAGGCCAACTCTTGAACTGGAAATATTGTCATTTCTAATACGATAGTGTAGCATTTTATGAATGAGAAGCACCTCTACTATGCCTTAGTGCCTGGGTGGCAACAAATCTATTTATCCCTCCAGAGATACTCTCTAGGCCTCCAGCCTTGCAGTATTACGCTTCAGTGTTAATAATATTTGTATTGCTCCAATATATGATTATTCTCCAGAGAAAGATGTTCACATTGCTCTATGTTTTTCCCAAAGATTTTCTTTTGCTATTTCTATATTCTACATGTCTGTGTCTGTTCTTATTGTCTCATATTCCTGCTGGATAATTGTACTTGATGCAGAGAGACCTATCAGGATTTAAGTGGTGTCTACAGAACTGAGGGTTTCTTCAAGAAACTTGGCCACTTAGTGGTTTGGACAAAAGCCAGGCTTAAATTTTTCTTTGATCCATAGAATTCAGATGTTTTACCAGCACTAGCCTCAGGTCTCTCAGTCTAGAGTATACATTTGTTGCTCTAGCCTAGTTAAGTAAGCATCTTAAGCAAAACAACAAGTGTAGAGTTGTTATTTTACGCACCTCATGTGATTATTGAATCCTCCCTCTTGTCCCAGGAATCTCCTCTTGGTGCAGATTTGGATGTGGTCGCCATTATCTCATTTCCCTCCAGGGCCCTGAAGCTTGTTACTGAAGAATTTCCACAGGTGAGTGATCTGCTCTGCAGGCTATGTTGCTCCAGACATCACTGTGAATTTACATTATTTATGTATCTAAACAAAGTTTGCTCTGTGTGGAATTCCATCCAAACACATCCACACATGTATCTGCACACTGTCACTCCAGTAAGTCCAATAAATAAATGTTGTTTGCTGGTATAAGAAACATATCTTAAATGTGGGCCTCA
Source organism: Chaetodon trifascialis (assembly GCF_039877785.1). Taxonomy (NCBI): domain Eukaryota; kingdom Metazoa; phylum Chordata; class Actinopteri; order Chaetodontiformes; family Chaetodontidae; genus Chaetodon; species Chaetodon trifascialis. Next base: position 21,894,028 of record NC_092056.1, read on the forward strand.
ACACTGCAAATGGATTCTGTGTATACACCAATATGAGCACATCCCAGAAAGACAGCCCTATAATTTAGTGGTTGCAACTCATTGAGCTGACTCCACATTGCATTGTCTGAAGAATGAGGATCGGTTGCCTTTACCTGCACTGAAAGACTTGATGATTTGTGGCACGCTGCTGTTCAGGTTCGTCCATAGGCTTAAATGGATGTCTGGGTCATTAATCTCTATAAGGAGATTTAATGGCACGGGTATACAGGCCATGTTAAGGAGCTCCCATCCTTAGATGATGCATCATCACCCACAGCCTACCTCTTAAGACACTCGTCTTTGTTTCCACATCTGACAGTATCCCATAATACCCACAGAGCCTCACAAGGCCAGAAACAGTTTAAGTTGCAGAAAGATGAACCCAAAGTCACTCTCTGGCTGACTAACTCTTGTGAATAAAGAATACAAAGTGCCATAATCATGAGCTTTTATTGCAGATATAGGGAGCTATATATCGAAGGGGATGGGAGGGAAATTGTCTTCAAGTGATTATGGGATTGTTTTCCTCCACCTTGTTGCATGGAATTGGACAGACAAATCAAAGATCAAGAAAGACAATGCCATTATATAGAAGGATAACAGTAAACTTTAAAAAAGGGTAGTTGCTGATGATTGTCATTGATTTTTTTCTGGTCTCACTGCCATTATTAGTCTCTTAAAGAAATAGGAGGGAATACATTTCAAATTGTAAATATTCTTATTACTGGCTTTCTTGCTGAGAAGACTGATACCACTCTAAGATCTGTATGAGAAATATAAAGCGTCTACCAGCAGCTGTAGCAGCAGTTGTTTAGCTTAGCATAAAGACTGAAACCAGGAGAAACATAATCCCCTATGAAACCACTGTTTTTACTCTTCAGTTTTTATTCAAGTTAAACAAATGACAGAAACACATTATTTTGCGAGCTTAAGAGCAACTGTTAAGCAGATTTTTGGACAGAGCCAGGCTAGATGTTCACCCCATTTGCAGTCAGTGCATCATCTGCTGACTGAAGCTTCATATTTAGTGTGCAGATGTGAGTGGGAGCATTTCTACGTTCCCAGGGTCCTATGTTTCCCAGTTCTTTATTCTGTGAACACATATTGACCATGATCAGGTCAAAACCCTAACCCTATCCCTAACTCCTCATCCTTGGAAGGGATTTCCAGGAGTCATTTTGTTATCTTTAGACAGGCTAGCAGCTTCCATCTGTTTCCACTCTTTCAGTCAAGGTCAGCTAACTGGCTGCTGGCTGTAGCCATATATTGTTATTGTATTATGGATTTGCAAAATGGAAATGCAAACACATCTCTACTTAAGAATAACTTTTTGTTACAGACGTTTTCCTCTACAAGTGGTGCTATTTGAAATCTTTTATCGATCTCTCTTTTATCACCTTGAAAGGTAAACCTGTGTGCTTTTCATTTTTATGAATTGTATTGATTGACTTATCCAGGAAGACTTACAATATAGAGAATTTAGAGTTTCACCATGTTACATAATATGTTGAAGACCGAGGAAGAAACTCATTTATTGGCTGATTCAGGGATAAACAAGTTACCAGCTACCTCTTTTCAAATTCGGGCTGTAGAGACTATTAGCTATAGTAATGTTCAGTGAGTTCACACTAGAACTACCTTAATTTCTAAATCACCTAAATCACAGGCAGTGAAAAAAGGAGACCTTTAAAGGTGTGGGTCTTATTCTTGAAATAAATGGAATAACTGAGCAGAGCTGGGCTGAGTTTATTGTTAAGAGAACAGAGAGGGTTGAGCAGTGTTATGGCATCCAGTGAGAGACACAGTGAGACATGTCCAGGTTCAGAGCGGAGTCTTCAGCTCATGATGGAATATAAATGGAAAGTAGTAGGTGGCCTTTCAAAACCAAACCAAGTCTACATTTCTATCTGAGTTATTCAAATTTACTGAGAAAAAACATTAGCAAAAATCTTCACATAGTTTCACATTTAAAACAGCAAGATAACTAAGGACTTTGTGAGCTGTAACATCCAGGCAATTAATTGGCTGGTTAATCCAAAACGTGACTCTTTCTCACTGATTGAGAATCTATTATGATTTTTTAAAATTGTTTGTAGTTTATAAAAACAATAATTTTAATCACATAATGGGGAGTGACTGTCCCCTGTTAGCTTGTGCTCTGATGTTACATAAGTAGTGCTCTGGTGACTCATCAACTGTACATTCCTGTTGCCAAAAAGATGAGGGGGTTTAATTTGAGCACACTGGCTCTACTTTGAATGTATGTGACCTGAAACAGAGTTGTGTTTGATCTGGGAGTACAGACCTTGAAAGTTGGTAAATGACAGGCAAATAAGACACACCACAGACCAGTCAAAGGTGACTGCAGCAGTGGCACAATGCATTCCTTATTGGTGGAAGTTAATTAGCATACGTTTAGACTTGTTAAAGAACCTCTGATACACCATGTTGCTAGTTCATACAGTTTCTAATATAATCATAACTATCTCTGGCTCTATTAGAAGGCAACAGTTCAGATCAGCAGTTCAACATCAAAGCTTATTCTCCATCACCCTCCTTCGTTTCACCAACTTCATTTAAAAACTGCATCAGCTCTTCCAGGCAAAAGCAACAGCTCACCACTGGAATTCAAGTTAATTCAACGTAAAGCTAAATCTACCCAAGATGTATGTTTTTAATTGTAAATTAAGTGATCTATAATCATGTCCAACAGTTCTGGGATTAAAACCAGCAGAGAAGTGAGAGTTTTATTTGGCCTTTGGGAACAGTTAAGTGTTCGGTCTGTGTGTTTTTTCTGTCCATCTCTCATAGTGTAGTTGGACTGCACTGTTGTGCCCATGATGAGTCTATTAAGACAATTTTGGTTTTGGATTGGATTATTGCCATTTTCAAGGCATCAGCATCATTACTGCAACAAACTATGACAGATATAAATATAAATACTAACTGGGAATTCCCCAGTAAATCTCAGTAGCTACTTATCATAATCATGAAGTAATGAGGGACTTCTTGTTACTGTAACAGGAGTATGATGTATGACTTACATGTATCACAACATAACTAATGATCATTTAATGAGTAATTAATGACTTCTTGTTGTTGTTGTGTTCCACCTAGCAAAATTAAATATATGTATTATAAAAAAAAATAATTTCTCAGGTTTTGGCAACAAAAGAACCTGGTTAAGTTTAGCAAAAGATCATGGGTTAGAATAATGATATTCCTGTACATGATGCACCTAAAAATGGGTCAACCTTGACACAAACAGCAGTCTCCTGGGTGAAGGTCCTTGACTCATGCACCCACCCCACCTTCCCCCATATGAGGACTGTCTTGCTCTTTGTAATACGTCACCTGACTTCCTCCTATTATTATGGCTACTCAAGGTCACCACATAACAATAAATGTAAATATGTTGTAATTACCATCTTTCACCGATGATCTATGTGGTCGTTTTTCTGGTGAGGATGGACTGCTCATTCCTTACTAACTCCTCACATTTTTGTGCACCGTAATTGAAAGTGTTAGCTCGCCGAAGCCATAAAGGGATGAAGCCTCCCTCTCTATCACTATCTACAAATCAGAGAAAGTACTTTCGAGGTCCTTCAGAAACTTTCACTTTAAATCATGGAAAGAAATGTTCCTTGTTCACAGTTAAGATAAACCAAGGTGTAATACAGCAGGGCTCACTGCAGAGAAGGGCCACATACCGCTTACCCAGTAGGTAACGCTACCATGAATTGTTAATGATGGCATGGCTGATGGTTTGTTTGTTTCAGCTGCTGAAGTGATGGCACATTAGAATGTCGTTAGTGATATTGGTCATATTCAGCCGGGGCTGCTATTGCTACGCGATAATAAAACGCTTTGGAATGAGGCTGTGATGAGTTGAAAAAGGTTAGCCGGAAGGAGGACAGCTGTAATATCTCATACTTCTACTGCTGTGCTTTCAGAAGAGCTGCTGTCAAAATAAATCTCACTAATGACTGTCTGGCTATTGATTATGCAACACGTTTATTGGTAATAAATTGATCAGATGATTTGAAGAATACAAAGCCTTAAAGAACATGTCTGCAGCAATTCATTCTTTTATTTTCCACAAGGTCACAAGGGCAGGAGATTATTTGAAGCACAAAACTGGACCAAGCTTCACACAGAGTAGACTAAAGCCAAAGTGTGATTTTACAGCCTTCTTGCTGTGAGGTCATGGTGCTAATAACTGAGCTACCACACCACCTGCTCCCATTACAAAGATACAATTATGCAACTTTACAGTAATATCAATTACGCAATGTTCACATGATGGCCCAATGGATCTAACAAATTTCTACAAACTAAAGACAATTTCATGCAAAATACCTTCACTGCAATTCACTGAAAAGAGATAATAAGAAGGTAAATAATGGCAGTGAATATGGATTTATTTTTAGGAGGAAAAACAGTCCTATTCTTCAAAAGAGTTGGTCAAGTTTATGCACAGATGTGATTGCATGTTAACTTCACCAAATTGTTCAGGACAAGGCACAGAGGTTGCTCAGATAGAGATTCATTACCTCTTTGCACTGGGTCATTTGTCTTCCAAATGAAGATTCCTTTAATGAGCCATTGAACATACCTTTGGTGATCTCTCCTAAGCCACAGGATATTGGGACAGCCTGACAAGCAATAACTCAGCAGTCCCAATAAACACATGCATGGCAAAGAAAATGACTTCACATGACAGAGCCTGTGAGGATCAACACGAAGGAGGGGGAGTCTATCCTGTATTGATTCTCCTCTCTCCCCAGAGACCCTGCACACGGCAAGTGCTAGTCAGGTCCTTGGTGGGAATCACATAGATAGGCTGACAGCAGCTGTGCTGTGAAAAGGCCAAGCTCATCCTGAGATTAGAAACTTGTTTAATTGAAAGTGAAAGTGAAAGTGTTTGTGCTGACCGGCTGTATAAAAGTGATCCCAAACCCCATTGAGGGATCTACAATACGACACTTAAAAACTCATCTGTCCACAGTCTCTCCATATGGCTGGATGTGGAGTGGTGGAGCACCTCTAATAACCTTTATGGTTGTGCTTGGGGCCCAGGGAGCTGCCTGCATAATCATTTCAGCTCAGGCAGAGCGCTGAAATCATAAATCAGCTGAGCACGCTCAGGCTGAGCGAGTGGCCTCGTGGTACGAGTCATCTGTTTGGCTGGGAGTGTCTCAGAACCTTCTCTGTAGGACAATGGTACTCTGTTAATGTCCCCGCCTGAAAAATCAGTCTGAGATGGGATGCTTGTAAAATGATTAGAGCCTTTCAATATGTCATCGTGTCCTTATTGTGCCGACCGCAGTCAAATTAGCAAATATTTTATATGACTGGGTTCACCCGCTAGATGTACAGGAATTGCAGTTGTATTATTTGAAAGTCAATTTAATAAACTATTGTATGATTGACAACTTGCAGCACCTAGCACAGCCACATTATTCATGGTTCTCTCAGTGATTTGTGACAGTTTCTGGTTGAATGATGTTTCGTCTAAATGGCGTGCAGTTTTTTTGCAGCAGCGTTTGGAGAGATGTTTGCTCTTGTTTGGTGAGTGTATCAGGGTGAAACCAATACATCAGCAATGAAAACCATCAGAGGCAATGATTTATGTCCGACAGTGTTCCCAATGGCCATTAACTTACCATGGAACATATTTTGTGCCTTTAGACTGCGTATTCAAACCTTCAACTAAACAGTAAATTTTCAATCTGCCCTGACAATTACTTAATGTAGACACACAGAAGGCCACTTACCCACTGTAGCAACCAACATTAATGCTTTCAAACCGGATGTTTAATGCACCTCCATTTATGCTAAAAGAAGAAGGGGAAAGCAGTATGTTTTTCCAGTGCTAGAAACACATCTGATCTGCATATACCTGAGGCGCTGCAAACCAAATATCTGTCTTTCTGCATTGTAACCTGGAGTAGACATTTAGAGGATGTCTGATGGTGCCTCCCTGGAAGATTTGTTGATAACAAGGTGCAGGGTATTTCTCAAGGGTGCTTGGCAGGAGCCAAACCTTGGCTTTACAATATAAACAGAAAATGAGGGTCAAGCCCAGGCCATTCCAGCATCAAGCTTCAGTCAGATTGCCAGCAGATTAAATACCCATGATTCAAATCACCCAGCCTATGTGCTTTCTCTTTTGTTTTAATTGTTTTGCAGATGCTCTCAAGTTTAGCACATGAAACAATGAAACTGAAGTAACCCCCAAAGACTCACATATGCAGGCTCTTGACCTAAAGGTTTCCTGAGATCTCTTAAATCTAAAATCCATTAGAGAGATGTAGAATGATGCAGGGCAGGCAATGCATCTCAGATACGGAATTAACCTTTGTTCCTTGTTTCCTGTATTGTTCTACACAATGTACCAGCTGTTCTTGTTCTTGTATTTATTTATTTGAATGTCAGGGTCTGCTGTTGAAATGTTCAGGAGCATGAATGAAAATCATTTCATGACTCCAAGGTTGAGGGCCTCTGATGTAAACTTCATGAAGTGGGGCTCTTACATGGCCCCTGTCAATGACTGATAAGCCTTTCTGATAATCAAGGATACATCATCCCCCACCAGGACAGTCGTTTGCATTAGCAGTGTAAACCAGATTAGATATGCACACTGTAGATCACAATACGGCGGTGTTTTCACAGCAGCACTTTGCATCTCATACATCAAAACAGCCAAGCCATGCTTTTTTTGTCACTGTAGCAGTCATGTCTGCCATTACCCCAATGACTGATGCAATGACACACAGAGGTTGCCAAGTAACGAGACTCACCATCTCCATTATTCATACCACTATCCCCACACTTTAGCCCAATGTGTGAATGATATAGCTATAATAATAATGGGGCAGATAACACTGCAATTCCACAACACATTTTACAGGCACGTGGCCTTAAAAGCACCTCACGGGCATATAGTGTAAATAAGCTCAGCAATAAACGACAAGCCATGCATAAATTGCTCAGCCCTTTAGCAATTTTCTTGACTGCTTTGTGTGAAACCTTTGGGTCATTGCTGGTTCAGTGCAGCTTGAATGGATTCAAATATAAATGTAAAGCTTACTGTGTAATTGTAGCTTTAGCTTGAGAAAGGGCACCCAGTCCAAAATCTACTGTACGTGTGTATAAACTGGCTCTACAGGGGTGATGTAAGGATAAAGTTCATGTCCATCTCTGCAGAGAGGCAGCATTACAGTATGTGTTCCAAAGAAAACAGCAGGCTGTGTCTGCCGGTGGGATGCCAGTGATGGTCTTCATCCTTGTTGCTGCACTGGTCATGCACCACTGTGCCACAGAGACAGCACATCCCACAAGGTAGAGATAGCAGCGAAAAGGACAATAGTGCAGAGGGAATTAGACATTTCAGAAAACAGGAACAAGTGTTTGAAAAATAATGTTTGCCAGCAGACTTAATTGCCTGTTGTATGTTTAATTACATGAGGAAAGGCTCCACTGCGTCAACGTGTGTCCATGTGTTTTGTCATTCTTTCAAAACTAAATAAAGTCAGCAAGTGGCCATTGTTCTTTTAATACATAGTTAAAGTTCAACTGAGTGTTTCTTAATTGAGCTATTGAGGCCAGCCTGAGAAGTCGATGGTTTGTTCCCAGCACTGTCAGGAGCAGACTGACCATCTGGCATACTGGGCATTTTCCCGGTGGGCCGATGTGCTATTTGGGCCGAAGCTCAGCCACTTTTTTTTTATTTTAAAGATTGGTCTGACTGGCCCATAAACCCAGACAGTTGACCAGCGGCCTGACTGACATTGGGCTGGCCCAATCACATTGTTAAACACCGACCCCTTTCGCTTTGACCCTGCAGCGTAATGCATTTGGCAAAAAAAAAAGTCAGCGCAAGAGTTTGTTCGTAACCACCAGCCGGCCCTCGACACAGGCTAGTCTGCGGCCCATAGGTTATTTTCTTCACTGACACGTGACATGCTCATCTCGCCCAATCATCAAGACAGTGGTGGTGCTGGCAACATTGAACAGCTGGACTGCTTTCAGTACACTTGTAATGAGGAAAGCAACCCAGCCCCTTGGTAAATCTGACAATGATAAAACATCAATAACATATTTTTGACTAATGTTCTATGGCCAGGTGAGTTTGTATTCTAGTTAGTTTGTAATACCTGTATATGCAATAAGACATTGTGTATGTAGCCCTCTCCCTCATTCATGTGTCATCATCCCTCTTAAGTTTTCAGTTTCTAAGCTGCTATTTTTATCTTGAAGATTGACCAATAATTGAATCTCTGTCTCTCTCTTTCTCTCTCAAACATACACACACACACACACACAGTTCAAAGTTCATTCAGGAGTTCAGCTACATTCATCCTTTTGGACTGGGTCAGGTCACAATTTATTGAATACTACTCTTGGAAGAGTTAGCCTCTGATCCATCATTTCTCATCTCTATTCTTTCTTTTTCTTCCTCCCTGAAACACATAGGTGCACCTAATAGGATGAATTCTGCTTAAAGATCCATTACTGTGATGGAGTGGTGGAGCATACTTTTTTTGTAGTGTTAATAAATTACACTTTTTGGAAGTATTTAATGTGTCCACTCTCACTGATTCCCGTTAACTCATTGCATGGTTTAAGGTATGTGGTTTTAAAGAGTTGCACAGTTGGTACACACATTCAAGAGACCGAAAGGACCGAAAAGGTGCGCGTTATCAAATGTGGTGGCTTTTTTTTCCCAGTCCACCCCTGGTCAGGAGGGTGTATTCCAGTTGTGAGATGGTGGCTGAAAGGCGGCTGGTATCACATTTAAGATGGTGTCCATCTCTGCATAAGTGCTGTGCAGCAAGGCACTGAACCCCAAAACTGCTTCAGTGGTGCTGCACTGCAGACCAACCTGCACTCTGACCTCTCTGATGAAATGCATATATGTGAGAGACTATATGTAACCAGGAAGCATATGTGAAAAGTGTGTGTGTGTGTTTGTGTGTGTGTATTCAAATTGTTATTTTATTGATGTTGTTTATTGATATTGATCATTTTCATACTGCCAGGACGTAATTTGCTTTATCCTTTTTGTCTGTTTTATTGTTGTTAACAGTTTCATATTTATTAAACTTGTTTTAGTGTTATTTTTTTTATGCAGCCATGAACTTATTTGACCACATGATAAGCACCCCCCAACCCCCTCAAGCAGGCAAGAAAAGACTCCCCCAGAACCTTTTCATGGGTTAAAGATGGAAGAAACCTTGTGAAGAATCACATAAGAGGGGACCCCCTTCAAGGACTGATGGTAACCTGGTGGGCAGGATGACAAATATTAGATCAGGACCAATTTTTTCTGGCATCTCACAATCACCATGGCATCATCAGTGGCTGTTGTTGTTAGGAGTCCTCATTATATTCCACTGTCATGGTGTGAGCTCACTGAAGGACCACTGTGAGCTAACCATGAGGCTGTCTGTATGCCTTATGATATGGGTAACATGCGCTGAATGACAAATGTGGTTAGAGCAGCTAACAGGAGCCAGACTCATACTGTCTGTGACTTCTGCTCCAGAAACTGGTCTACCAAAGGCTGTACCCTGAATCCTGCACCCTTGGTCTGGCTGTCCATGCAATCCCCTGTCCTCTGGTCCTCTCTGGTGATCTGTCAAGTTGGATTTTCTTCTCCACCTCCTGGACTGTACAAATTGCATGTCCTGTACCAGTGCTCTCTGTTTCTGGCTTCCTCCATTCTTTACTGCTTTCACACCTGACGGAGATGATCACTGCCATGCTAGACAATGCATGCAATTCCGTTTCAGAAGCAGCTCTCTGCTCGGCTCTGCAGAGAATACATGATGAGTGTATTTTTGACAAACGACATGTCAATTTGCACTGAGCAGATCAAGCCAGACAGGAAGTCAGACACAGGAATGGTCTAGAGAATCCAGTTTATTTTCAAAATATAACACCCTGTGCAGACTCCTGATCGTACATCAACAATAGACGGAATTAAAACAAGCAAAAAAAGAAACCATTGAACTACCAGGCCCACTCACCTGTGGTAGAAACACAATTATCAAGGAAAATGACCAACAAAATGACGCAGCCAAAACACTTGCTGCCGAAAATATGGCCACTGGGGTTTGCAGTCGCATGGAGGTTCCTGCCTGGAGGTTCTTGGTGGTATTCTGCGGGCTGACCCAGTGATATGGGCTAGATCCGGATTGATTTGCCATTCGGCCCCTACCTTGAGAAGCCCTGGGCACTCTGTGATCGACGAACCAAGAGGCTATCCTCCAAAGCTCTATATCTAGAGAATTTTTAGTCCCAAATTCCCTTCTCGTGCTTCCCTGCACAGCATTTCTTTGCTGACCTTCAGTGGAAGGATTGCACAAAGTGCGTATTTTGTACAAAAAAGATTTTAAGTGTGGAAGATACCCACTTCACTTATCTAACTCACGTTAGCTTCTGCTGAACTTTAGAAGGCTTTTTTGCACAGAAGGACAACTATGGATTTTGTCCCAGATCATGTTAAGAATCCCTTCGCTGTCAGTATGGACGTGAGGAAAGATTACAGTGACCAAAAAGTCTATGAATGTAGCATATGAGCATGTGAGCAGACTTGAAAAACTGAGAAACTTTAATTATACTCAATGATGGCAGTGCTCGTTTTTCAATCGTGATGTTGATGCACTGCTGGATCACTTCACAATGCAATGGGCCAAGGAAAGGGAGGAGCTGCTGACAGCTGAAAGAAACTGAGATAAACTATTGACAGTAGAGAGACAGCTCCAGGATTATCTCAAAAACAGAGAACGAAGCACTGCCTTTGCATTGAAAACATATTGTGTTCTCTTCATAAAGTTTATGGGCTGTGGCAGTTTGATTGACACTGGCACATATCCTGCACCTGCCCAGGTGTAGCTCATCATTAGTATAAGCAGTGTGTTCTTCCTGATAGTTCTGCCATTAAGTCCTTGTTGTTTTGTTGCTATGGCCTGCCAACATTTTTGTTTGGGTTGACCATTTACCAATCTGTCCATGTCCTGTCATGTCCTGGCTGCCTTGTTTCTTCCAGTCACCTCTTACCAGTTACCCCAAACTATGTCTTATTTTTACTGCTATAGCTTTTTCAGGCAGGCTTTTAATACAGTTACTAGTGGGACAGTTTGCCTACTGTGGGATAAGTGTAAACATCAGCACAAGACATTTCACTCCCATAGTGGATATACAGTAGATGCTTAAGTAAAAATGCTAATACAATACAATACAATAAAACACTCCATTACAATTAAAAGTCCTGTATTAAAAATGTTACTGGCAAAAAAAATCGATAATTCTAATGAGGAAAATGTAATATCGCTATTGAAGGTAAAATTGTTCAATGCAGTAAAATGTCCCCTGTGACTTTAATACGATTACATATTATAAGATTGGACAATTGTTATTCATGCATTAATATAAACGCAGGATTTTACTGTTGTAGTTGTGGTGAAATAAATTTTCAAAGATTTTGTATGGGGCTGCAACTAATGGTTCTTTTCATTATGGCTCAAGCTGTTGATTATTTTCTCCATTAATCAATTGATAAAAATTTTGTGATAAATGCTTTCACAGTGTTACGGCTGCAACCTTTCATGGGTGTGTTTGTGTGTGTTTATGTGTGTTCTTGTGTCCTGTGTGTATGTGAATGGAAACAGGACTCCTCCTCCAGAAGAGGACGGCGATTGGGGAGGAGCCAGCCAGTGTCCAATCCCCTGCAAGCAGTTATCTTCTGCTGGCTACAAGACACGTCTCTGCCTGGCAATCTGTGGCTGGCATCTTGGTGACCAGTCCTCGGCACAGGAGAGATCCAAAGTGTTTTGCGAGAGAGTTGTCAGAATTCAACTCTTTGTATTGTTTTGGCAACCAAACTCGAAAGTGAGCTAGGTTTAGGGGGGGGGGGCTGATTTTTACATACACTTAGTTATACTGTTTGTTAGCTTCACTAGGATTAGGGGTGTTATTTCATTTTGTATTTTGGTTCTCGTTTTTCATCAGAACTGAAGGCCTCATTTAGGAGGGTTTTATTTCCATTTTGTTTTGAGTGTGGTTTAGGCAAGCTCTTCCTTTTGAAGAGTTCTCTTTTAGTTATAATTAGTTAAGCTCTCATTTTTGGAGAGTTCTCTTTTGGTTTTGATTATTTCATTAATTTGAAAAGCACCCAAATTGCTCTTTTCGTTGTCTTGGCCTTTTGCCTTTTGTGTATTAAAACAATTTAAAACACCTTGATTTAAATAAATAACTTGTTTTCAACCAATTCCACCAGTTGTTTTTTGTTACTTCCCTACCCCTAGTGAGCTGGGTCGTAACACACGGTTACCCACAGCCCGAAGTGACAATGTTTGTTTTATCCAACCAAAAATGCAAACCTGAATATTATCAAATCACATGTCAATTATTGAATTAATTAAAAAGAAAAGCAGCAAATCCTGACATTTGAGAAGCTGTGACCCAGGAAATGTTTGGCATTTTTACATAAAAAATTTCAGCTGAACTGTCTGATGAGTAGCTCAAATTTCTGCTTGCGTACAGGACTAGAGTGAATGTATTTAATTACATTCCACCACTGAATGGGTGATATTGATGGCACAAATATACAAGGAAAACATGAGGCAATAATGAGCCAACTCTTGACATTGGTCCTTCATTTCAAATTCAGCCAACAACACTAACAAAGCAATAGCCTGTGTAGGATGTACCACATATTATATTTAATGATGTTCTTGATGCTCGTTTGGACAAGAGGTTAATGGCTGGCATGTGAAGGAATCTAGATAACGGCCGAGTCCTGTGTGATGTGCAGTGCACAATACTTACATATACTTGGAGAGCTGAAAAGTGGGTCACCCAGCCCACTGAGATTCAGCCTGTACCATTCACTGATGTGGAAATAAGTCAGCAGCATCAGGCCTAGCTAGCAAGGCTACCAAACACTGCACAGTCGGCACCCAGCTTTGTGCACAAGCTGGACAAACAATGAGCCAATTCTCACCATGTCTTTGTTTCTAAAGTACGACTACAATCATTGTTTTTTTTCAACACATACTAAGAGGATCATGTGTTGTGTTGAGGGACAAAGGCACGCAGCTCCAAACTGCATGCATGCATGTGTTAAAAATGGCCTTTTCTTTTCCTCAAGGATAACCTACATGTTATTATCCTGAGCAAAATAACACTATAATATGCAATTTATTTATTGTCTACACTAGAAACCTTTCACTGGCAATGGATGGCAGCCTCCATCTGCGCACTAGAACTTGATTCTTGTGATTATTTAGCGTGGAGGTTAAAAACACTGGATGCACCACATGTTCATAAATGCTATTCTTTGTCCAAGGAATGCTTAAGGACTTTTCATCAGTGCCATTTGTCATGGCCAAATGGAACAATCCAAATCATTTCTGCAGTATTCTGTTGCATTTCCTCTGGCTTCATTGCCGACTGTTTGTTTAATTATCTTTCATTGTACTTTATCTTACTGTTGTATTTGCTGTTGCTGATTGTCTTTTTTATTAGCATGTAAAGTGCTTTGTCACTTGTTCTGAAAAGCTCTGTATAAATAAAAGCATTATTATTGTTCTTATATTCATAAATGAGAGAAATGCAGCAAAGCGAACAACAAAGCTGGAAAAAAAACAGGATACATTTATTCCACTTCATACACTCAAGTCACATACTTCAGACAGAGTTAGCCAAATAAACTTGGCTGTCACTGCTGTTGCCTACAAAACAGCAGAAATGCACAACTTTGTACTGCTAACAGGCATAAGCACTGGTGGAGAATCTTGTCTTTATATGACTCTGCCAGGTCTGGTGTAATGTATGCAGAGATTTGAGCTCCTGCAGCTTTGACATCAGGTCAGACTTGGTTATAATGTAAGAGCAAGAGAAACCCTTGTCGGATGACTGATGGCCAGGAGCCAGCACTTTACTCTGAGCAAGCCCTCGCTGGCAGGCAACATGCAGGCTTTAATCCACATGCATTGCCCAAAGCTGAAGGTTTTCATTGCCATGGCTGGCTCACACAACTTTAGTTGGATCAACTCATTGTTGGCCCAACGTAAAACCAGTGAGACAGGCATGCTGTCAGTCCATTACTAGGTTCAAGGCATCCCTTTATCAGCTCTGGGCCTCTGTGGTTTGGATGGTGAGTAGGAGAGGAAATGAAGGATAAGACTGGTAAAAGTAAAAATTAAATGGACACCCCTATATTGATCTCATTAACTCTACATTGGCACTTGATTCTAACAATAAAATTCCTGCATTCAATCATCTGATTCATCTGGACGAGGAGGTCAGTGATGCACCGTTTCTTCTTTTTCAAGAAAACAGTGTCCCACTTTGTCCATGCTTGTAGTATAGAAAATTGGTATACAGTGAATTTTAAAGCTGCCTCTCCTCTGGGTCCTATTGTGGCCAGTCCACAATGAATGAAGAGCAGCAAACAGAACCCAGGGGAGAGATGAAGCTAGGGCAAACAGTCCACCGCCATTACTGACAGCTCCCTGCTTTCTCCGCCAGCCATACTCCTGTGAGCTCACCTTTTACAGCTACTTTATAGAGTATATTAAAGCTTATTGTAAAGCACACAGGATTTAATATAATTCCAGAGATATGTAGTCCAAATAAATCAGATGACTTCCTCCACTTTCATCCTCCTCTCAAATCCCCCTCTCCCTGACTTCATTCACTTATCTTCTGCCTCATCCTCCTTCATTCTCTTTTGCCTCAGGCTGTGTCTGTTTAGTTAGGGAATATTTGATTGGCAGGTTATAACCCGCAGTAGGGCTGACATTGACAAAATGTCTTATCTGTAAGTAGCATTACTTCTCATGGTTATTTCAGGGAATGGCCAAATGAATGAAGGGAAAGTGAACAGAGACACATGTAAATAGGGATGTACACAGAAACGTGGACAGGCATGTAGACAACCACATGGGTGTGGTAGTGAAATCTTTCAGTCAGAATACTACATCACGTTCCACATAAAGAGAAGGAAATGGTTTCAATATCAAGTATGCACACTCACACACAGGATACAGTTGTGTATTTACAGATTTTTTTTCTAGTTTCTCTGCTTTATTTACAGTAGGGAAGATAGCAGAGATGGAATGACTTTCACCTAAGGTCATGCGCCAGACCTGTACCCATGATGTCATTATCACATGTCATACAACTACACCCACTATGACACCAGCAGCTTTTATTTGGGGATGTAAAGCAGGAATAGGCAAAGAAAGGGAATGCAGTCAATAGGCTTTTAGTGTGAGAGGCTGAAATGCCAATATCAAAAGATAAAGAGGCTGTCAAAATAATACTTTGCTCTAACTCACATGGAGGACAAGACAACTGTCTAGATAAGGTGCAAACTGGATGCTAATGATGTTTATTTGTGACATCACTGGGATCCAATGAAGGAGGCTCACTGTGGTTGAAATGCCATGATATAAAATTAAGCAAGCATCCATTTGGTTTGGACTCATGAATAGACACTTTTTTGGTGGCTTTTCTGCTCCTGGATTTCTGAACCCGATTTTTCTTTTGTGTACTGTGGTTACTAGAGCCCCTAGTTTCCACAAGCACAACAAATGATTTGCAAATACTTGCCAACCCAGAAGGTCTCCTGTTGTACCTTTTGAACTGTCAGAGTGCACATGCAGTTCAGCAGGGAAACAAGCAGAGCTGATGCTGACGGAGAATGGAGACTGTAGTAGTGTAGTAGCAGAAGCAGGAGGGGGCAGAATGAATGGGCTGATTCAAGAGCTTCGCACAGATATTTCCCCACAGGCACTGAGTGCTACCTCATGAGTCCAGCCCTCACCTGACTCTCTGTGCTCCACTTGCTTGCCTCTGCGATGAAATATGAGGCATACTGAACAAGCTAGCCCAGAGACCACTTCGCTGCTGGAAGACATACACAGTATACACACTAACAATACTCTGACAGATGCATGGGCGATGATATTGTGTGTTCATGTGCAGGTGTGTGCATATGTGTCCCCTCTCAGACATCTGCAGAGGAGCCCTGCCCTATGATTAACAGTGATGAGTGGCTGAAGATAGTGAGGCTGACCCCTCTGTCGCTCAGCGAGGGCTTTTATCTAACTCTTCAGAGGATTCTGCCATGTGATGTCGCCTCAGTGCTCCTGTCTTAACTCTGTGCCCTAATCTCACCCTATTATCTCCATCACCTCCCTCTGTCTTTTTTTTCATCAGTCATCCTGTGTGCTTGTCTCCCCTGTGCGCACATACACACACAGACCCACCTAACACACCATGCACACGCACACACAAGCACACAAAGTGTGCAGAAGAAGACACAAATGCATGCATACATTGTTTTACTCATGCACACACATGTGTCTCACAATATTTGGATGTGATTATATAATATTTAGTTTTTGGAGGCAATTTTTTTTTTCACTTCAGTGTTTATCTTCCTCTGCTTGATAAGGTAATAAAAGGATTATATATGATACTATACATTTCCACAGTTCTACAGCCGAGGCAGGTATGAGGTCAGAGCAGCTCATGAGGACCAGTACACAGGCAGCTGTCTCTACTAATGGGAGTGGCATCAGGTTACTGTGATTCTTTTTGAGAATCACAAGGAAGTATCACACTGCCCCCCGGTGGTTTGTAAAAAAACAACATCTTTAAGTTTGACTGATTATTACCCAGAGGCTATACTGGACTGAAAAGGGTGGGGCTCTAAGCAACTGAGGGCATTTTACCTGGCTGATGTGTGTGTCCAGAGGGAAGATGGGAAGCCGCTTACTACTGTGCAGGGTCTATTTAACTGTAGCCTGGACCGTAGAGACATATTTTGCATATAAGTAATTATCCTTCAGTGTAACTGGGGCAATAACTTTAAGAAATAACTCTGTTGAGTTCCTCCTCGTCCTGTACTTTCATATATAGTATAGAACTTAAATTGCACATTGTTCTCTTCTTAATTAATGTAAATGACAAGTGACACTTTAATTATGACTACCGGCAGCAAATGATTGTCCTCTAAGGAAGTAGAGGACATAATCTAACTCTCAAGAATTAGATGACACAATTGGTACTACTCTCATGCCTGTGTCTAAACAGGAAGCTGCAAGGAGCCGTTGGTTAGCTTAATTGCTTAGCATAAAACTGGCAACAGTGGGAATAGCTATAATACACCTATAATATATCCATCCATAAAATCCATGTACCAGCATCTCTACAGCTCACTGGTTAATGTGTTATGTCTGAGTGTTTAATCCAAACAAAAGCTCGTCTTTTATGAGCCAGACTAATTCTTAACCAAGAGCAATGACTACCTGTAGTCTTGTAAGATAAGCTAACCGCTGCTAGCTGTTGCTTCATATTGACCATATTACACATGTGTGGCTTGGTTTGATACACGCATATATGTATCTACATATGTATGTATGCATGTATCTCTCAAATACCATTAGTAACTAAGTAACAAAATAACACAAAGCTAATATAAAGATGGTGCCTGCTTACTAATTAACAAACTGTCTGACTAATTACATTGATTTTACATTATCATATACTGAATCATGTGCAGGGCTCTTTTCTGATTTCCTTCCCACAGTTAAAAAGGTTAGATTAATTTTAATCTGTGAATGCAATCCAGCACGACACAATATACTGTACACTGTCATATAACATAAAGGTCAAAATGATTGGAATATAACAAGAAACAACCGAAGAAGCCCAACTCCCTGGCATCTTAAATGTCACTTTTGGAACTTAAATGTCAGGAGAGGCAGACGCACAGAGTGGGAGGGAGTTAAATTGACTGGTAAATCTTTGGAGACAAAAGTGATCGAAAAGAAAATTACAGCAAGATTCAAATTTAACTGAAGAATGCACAGCATGGTTGAGACTCGAGAAATCACACTGAGCCTTACTTTTATCTTTGCTTGATGTTTATTTACAGAAGAGTAGTTTCCACAGACATCTTGAGAGTAGCTGTGAGTTTTAACATTTTCACATATGGTAACACAGTGGAAATATTTCTACAAACCACAAGTTCTACCTATTGTGTGACGATTCCTCTGAACAAGCAATGTTTCTATCACAAATCATGGCTACGGTTGCCATGACATGAACACTGAGTAATCCATCTGTTGTTTTACAGACTAAGAAAATTGCACTTCTAGAAATGTAAAGATGACAGTCAGTCCAGAGTTGCTCATGGCCCCAGAAGAGGTGCTAATCTATTAAGTGCTCCTATAATTTGCTCCTACAGTAGCATCTTTTGACATGAATGAGGTCTTATTCGGAACACAATGATTACAAAGGTGTCTGAGTAGCTGCAGACCATTGCTGGTGGCACATGACCACAGAGTCCGAGTCTATGCTTACAAACTGAGAAGCACGACTGAGCTGGTACACGCAAAACTAGGGAAGAAGACGTACAAAAAAAAAAAAAGAGAGAGAAGCAGCTCACCACAAAGCACAAGAATGTACAGAGAAGAGCAAGAGAGACAGAAGTACACTGAGTGATTTGTACAAAACAAAATCTCATCTATGCATTAGAGTTTCCTTGATTTTTACTTTCCAAAAGGACAAAATGACAACAAATGACATGCATCTCAGACAGACATGCTGGCATGATCCTCTACAATTTTATGCAAAGATGGGGCACCTGAGTAGAGAAGAGACAATTATTTTGAAATGGCTGCACTGAGAGGTATGACCTGCCCGGGGTGGATGTCCCTTTAGCCCTTCTCCCTGCCTTCAGTCGCCTGGGTTGTGTTAAAGTGGTGCTCAACCAAAAAGTGACGCTTAGTCTGATATTCAGCGGAAGCAGACACATTTTGCTTTTACTCGTATGATTTTTGTTTTAAGCACACTTAACATTTAAGTACACCCATGCCTAACTACTATTGCAGAATAACAATGTAAATGTCAATTTGGATTACTTCCACTGACCCCTCCTCCTCTCATTTGCATACCCCTTCACCACTAGGCTAGACCATCCAGGCTATTGTAATGACTAAAAACTCTCACTGAGGTAAAACAAAACACTGGATCCTGTTCTCTGTGAAAAACCTGGCTTACAAAACAACAGGATGCTTACATATATTTATGTCCTACTCAGTACAAAATGTGCAGTATCAGGAAACTGATCAGAATCAAATCAACAAGTTACCAACATGAGGTATACTGTTTAGTAGTGAAACCCTTACAAAGGAGGATGAAATAAACAAAATTATCCAAGAAATTGTCTCTACAAAATAAGAGCAGTAAATTTACTCCCAAAAATCTGATTGTTCTAGCCAACAAAAAGACAAACAAAAGGAGAAATGTTACATGTATTTAAAAGATAGTGGTTAAAAGAATTAATAGAGCTTCTATAAGGAGAGCATACATCCTTTGTGCTGGAGGCGGGTTTTATGCAAATCCGCTTTTCAGATCATCTGTGCCAGCTCCACACACCATAAAAATCCACTACTGCATCAAGACTTGAAACACAGGCAACACAGTGTGATTTAACTGAAGTGTTTGTGAGGAAATGTGACATCTGGTTTTTACCACAATTCATTTACACTGTGCCATGTTGATGTCCAACTAAGGTTTTGCATTAGATTTTCATAATCTAACCCCTGCATCACAGACATCAGAGTGTCTTTGTTCAACCATCCACAAACTGCAAAACACTGGCACTAAATCAATTAATTTCCAAACATGTTCAGCGTCCATCAGAACTAACTGGTGCATTGGTGTAGACAGTTTACTGACAGTGCAGAAAAACGCTGCAGCAAACTGCTTGCACTTCATGTTAGTCTGCTTGATGATTGTGGTCTGTCTGCAGTGACAAAAGAGACCTTTTCAAAAAACATTTTTGAATACTTTCATTGTGGAAGGCTGAACAGCTGCTTGTGTATTATATTCTTTTGAAAATGGCAATGTGGGGCAAGAGACAACTTCACAAACTTTCAACCCAAAAGATATAAACAATCTCAAGAAAATGTCTGAAAAGTCAATTCCATTTTTGTCACTGTGACCAGCAACTTACTTAAAATACTATTTTAATAAGCCTGATTAAGTGACCTCCACCGACTTAGTTATAATCCAAGCTGGTTTTCAATCTCTTCAGTTTAGGCCTCAGTATCTGCAAATGGTGTAGTGAATGGAAGAACTGAACCCACATCTTGGAGAAACCTATCAAAGCAGCAGGAACACAGTCTGGAGTTTTAGCACAAGCACATCTCTTCTTAAGGTAGCATTGCTAATCATGCCTGACCTGGACTAAAAGAGGTACGTTCAAGATATCAAACTGGAATGCTTTTGAGAATATTATGCTTCTTTCTGCACTCATGACATATTGGCTTTTGAGGATGATGAGAAACAGTATTGATATAGAACAGTATCAGTAAAGAACCTGGATAAAAAATCTACAAACGTAGGTTTGGTGGTTTGCTTCAGCTCATTGCATATAAAAAGCAAATGATCATCAAACCCCAGGACAGAAAGCTGCAGCCCTTTTGCCATACATTTAAACTGTCAACCAAATCAATGATGTCACAGCAGGTGCTTTACTTTTCACAGCAGATGGAGATCAGCTCTAACATCACTAACTGAGGTGTTAAGCATGGCCACTGATAAAACACGCATGCCATGATGAGTTCAGTGCTGTAGCATTCCTGCCACTTGTGAGTTTGCTGTTGACTTGCTTTTTATATGCCATGTAAGTGTGGTTTGCCAAAAAGCACAGTACACTGAGTGCCATACATTTTTAAGCGTGATAAGAATGTATTTCACATATATTTCTGTGACTGACAGCTGGTAAAATCTGAATTATCCTGACGTGGCAAACGCCACTCAGTCAACCCCAAAATCCAATAAATTTTTGACCCAGGTTTTCTAAGACATTCAACTCCGTCCCTATATGACTGCTGAAACATGTTAATCCTGTTAAGTACATACATGGCAAGGCTAAAAAAATAAGTCTCTTTGAGGTACCAACCATGCAGGTTTGTTTGGGGAAAATCAAGAACAATATAATTTCTAGAAAACACAACTGTGTTGGTGAGAAACATGTTCAGGGTGATTCATACTTGTCATGAGGAACAATTTACATTTCTGTTTGCTGATATCAGCTGGTGAGATTTTGACATTTGCATGGACATGAGTACAAACATGGGAAGGATCAAAGGGTTTGTCCAATCCCTTTGCACTGCTGTATGACTAGGAGAAAGCCACCTGAGAGAGGATGAGACATCATGTACAACAGGGCTATACTCTGATTCACTGTCAGTCTATTATTATTGTTGTGCCACCTGCAGGCAATGAGTGGCAATATTATATTATATTGTATCTACATTATTATTATTATGATTATTAGTTTTTGTAATTATTGTTATTTTTAAATGATCCCAAGCATGGCAAATTTGCCGGTATTTCAGAATCACACAGCTGTACAATATAACATCATCTACAGTTTATCACACTAGCACAGACTAACCCTTGCCCCTTCTGAGTTAAATGAGTATTAGTGTCCTTAACACAGCATGACATGATGTGAAGCACCTAAAGGAACCAGCTTGTAATGATCTGACAACTGTCATGTGTAAAGATGTCAACTGTTGCCCCCTACAGGCAAAGAGTGTTCAAGCAGCAGCTACCTGCTGACAATGAGTTCGAGTAGCTTGGTGGTGCAAGCAGCTACTTGCAGGGCTAGCTGGTAATTTGCTAGAGCTGGTGGGATAACAGGTAACTTAGCAGCCATCTCTGCTGGGCTAATAGCAGTCAGTCACAATAGCTCCTCGAGCTCCTCCCTTTTTTTAAAGAGGGAAAATAAAACTCTCTGTGCTAACAAGCTGGCTAACACTCAGTTAGCTTGTTAGCTCTGCTCCATCGCTAAGTGGACAATACGTTCACATAAATTATTTAAAAGACATATTTATACCATCGAGTTCTGTCTTGTAACTGCCTGCTAACCATTGCTCTGCTGTGGAACAGTTTTTACTCCAATATAGGAAGATAAATAAAAGGGAATCTGTGCCATAACAGCTACTAAGCTATAATAGCCTTCCTCTATTTTTGACTCTCTGGCTTTCCATCCTCTCAAAGGTCAGCACTGTCAAGATGTGCATCATTACAAATGTGTTCCATAAGACTTCCAACCCAGACACACTCAAACAGAACCTGTAACAAAGGAAAATACAAAGGCAGCATTACCACCCATTGCCTGCAGGTGGCACAGGTGTTCAGTTGTTATAGTTATAGTTGGCACTAGCTTTACGGGAAGCAGGTTCAAAACTGCAGTTGGCTGGATTTAGTTTCAGGTGCTTCTTTTCAAAGACACTGGGTGATTATATTTTGTCAGGACTGAAAAGTAACATAACACTGAGTGACACAATGTATTAGAGATCTGGGAGGAAGCGGCAATGCACTACAGCGACATGAATTTCTTTGACAAAACACAAGAGCATAAAGTCAGTGTCAGACGATTATTTCTGCAAATACCAAAGGCTGTAAATCCAGACACATTAAGAAAGAGATCTTAGAAAGGTGTTAGTTACATAAAACTAATAAAACCACACTTGAAAGCGTCCTGAAAAGAAACGAGGTAGTGTTGTTGATAAGGAGTAGGGATGCACCAGTTCCCCTTTACACTGCCAAAACCAATAATGACTTAGTGAGTTATGGAAAGCAATCTGACCGAATACTTAAGGAATACGTTGAGCAGTTTGGGGTCAATGTTACAAAATTTGGCATTTATTTATTTTTTTCTTCTTTCCGCTCCGATAAATACAGAAATTTCAAGTCAGCTTATGTTTCTGGTACTGTAGCAGAGTACAGCATTGCAGTAATTGTTAATACAGCTGGAATCAGGTAGGCTTGAAAGGTCAAGTTGAATTTTCCTCCAATTAAAATCATGTCAAAACATGTCAAGCATAAAAAAGATATTGTACTGAGTTTTAAATGACAACTAATGGCACAATCTCACATTGGTGCATCCCTAAATGGGAGCCAAACCAGAAGAGTGATCTACAGATGCGTTGTTGTAACCTCCTGTAATCTCCTCCAGCTCTCCCATCAACACAATTAAACCAATACCCACATATATGTAAATACTTTGTTTCCAAAATGAGATATCCACCATCTGAAATACAGCAAAACCACATTTTACTTTTCAACTGAGAATCCCTGGTTTACAAAATCACACCACATTGGCATTTTGGATGAGAATACTTCATGGGTACCATATCTGTACACTCTTTTTTCCACTTTTTTCTTTCATGTTGACATGTGTTTTGTATTTGAACTGAATATAATCATCTATAGATCTATAGAAATATACAGAGGTTATAAACGCACCTACAATAATTAGGCACCTGAGACCCCCACACTTCAGTCAGGAAATGTGTGTTTAGCTTTTTGTGTATGTTTCAGACTCTGTGTGTGTGTGTGTGTGTGTGTGTGTGTGTGTGTGTGTGTGTGTGTGTGTGTGTGTGTGTGTGTGTGTGTGTGTGTGTGTGTGTGTGAGGACCCTGAGACAGCAGGAGGCTGGAGAGAGACACAGGTGTTTCTGCACTCTCTGAGTGTGCAGATACTCTTTAAGGCTTATTCCTCAGTGCCACTCAGTAAAGTCACGTCCACTCCACGACGCCCAGGGAGAGCCAGTGAGATGCGCTCTGGATCCTCCCATCCATGATGATAGCCGGTCTTACTCGTTCACAGAACATTCCAGGCTTTCTCATTCCTGAGTGGAAGAGAGCCATGTGCGACACAGTGGGAATAGCCTCCTTCAGTCCACTTCCATCTGCTTGGTTAAATTAAATCTTTCTTTTCTTTCCTATAGGACAGGAAGGAAAACCCAGAGGAAAATATGGTTGCAATGCCAGAGAATGCATACCCATATACAGTACTCTACCACTAAAAATATACTGTATATGTATACTGTATATACACACGAGACAACGCATTCAAATTACCTATAAAAACTTTTCAAGGAAGAGAAAGGAATCCGATAATGAGGTGCATAAAAATAATCCTTAGGGATTCTTCCTGGGTACATAAAAGAAAGAAGATCAGTCTGATGTCTGTATGTGTGTGTCAGGATCACTGCCTGACATGAGAGGCTACGGGCACAGATAACTGTGAGCTGCTGAGGTAGAGTGGACAAGGCCGGAGCTGACAAAGGGGGTAGGGGGCAGCCCGGCAGAGATGGCCTTCCCTGGTGCTGAAGGGCAGTGTCTCGACTCCCTGTTCTCCAGATGCTCTGACCTCAGCACAGAATGCACGGTCTTTGGGGAGTGGAAGCCATTGGTAAGCCCCATGTCCTGCTGTGGCTCTAAGTCTACGTTCAGCTGGTCTCCCATGCCTTCCAGCTCCCCGTTGTGATTAGCCACCAACTTTATTGAGGGAAGACTCAAGGGGCTTTGGGCCAGTTTTTCTAGCGTGTCCTCCTCTCCTGCTGGGTTTGGCTGGCTCAAAGGGGAATATCTATCCTCTGATAATGAGGGTCCTCTGGTGGTGTTAGAATCATTCTCCCTTTCGCTGCCCTCCTCCTCCTTCCCCCTCCCGGGGTCTGACAGCTCTGAGTGAACAATGACTTCTGCCTCGACCTGATTACTGCACAGGGATGTACACAGACGATCTTCTACGTCCTGCAACAAAGCAATGTCAATGTTATGTCATCTTGTCCTATTAGTTTGTCTACTCAGGCAAAACTAACATTCTACGATTTAAGATTAAGTACATGTACTGTGCTCAGTTGATAATGGCAGCTCCTTAGCAGACATCAGAGAGCATGATGAACACATAGATATCAGCAATAATCACAGTGGACTGTTTGCTAAACCCCTCCCCTGAACAGTTATGTAACTGCTCTGTCAACTTTGGGAATTTTCTAGATGCCCATGGTTGGTGGTGTATTTTTTTCCAAAACCAAGCCAAACTGGGTTGACAGAAAGACATAAGATCTTGATCTCACATTTTTCCTCATCATACTTTTTAATACTTGAACTCACTAGATCTACAGGAAGCTAGAAAACCTGCAAGAGGCATGCTGCTGACTGCTTGCTTGTGACCATCAACTTTAGTCTCAGTCTTAAGCACAGTGTCATTGATGCAGCTGTCACGTGCATATTTAAGAACCAATCACATTTTATTTGTTTTAACCAGTCATCTAGAAACATTAAACAGTCAGCCAGAGACAGCTTTTTCAATCAATTCAGGGAGTGAACATTAACTTAATTAGCTGGCTAGCTGCTAAAATTCGCCAATCACAGCTTTCATTTCAGAATCCAGAAATGAGAATCCTGCTTTTCTTGAACTCATTTGGAAATCAAGGACCCAGTTGTTCCACTTCAAGTGGTAAATCTTACCCAATATCACTGTAAACTCCAAATGTGCCATGCAAGAACAGAAAGCTTGACAAGCATAGCAAGGGGAGTGTGGTCTAGCAATCAGTCAATGAGCATTGCCATTTGAGGCAGTGATGCTAAAGCTAAAGTAGCTCGTCAGACACAGGTTGATGGCTAAAATAGATTAATCCTTGAATTTAGCTCATTCAATTACCGTGCCGCTATCAGTAATTAGCATGTTGAGCGCTCCATTAATGAGTGTTGGAGAGTCTTCTGTCATGGTGTCTCTGTATCTAGTGATTCTGTTGGCCCAGTTATGACTCACAGAGCCATTCCAAGCAGCCTGCAAGAATAACAGCACAGCAGATACACCAAAATTACAACTATTGTCCCTCTATCAACACATGAAAAATGGCATATCCAAGTCCCATCTGGAATAGACCCCCCCCTTGCAGGTTTTGACCTTGGGTTCAGGTGCAGGGGCATCCTCCCCTTCCCCTGGATTAGCACTTTCCATCAGGCTCTGCTCCTCTGTGGCCTCTTCTAGCAGCAGACCAGACTCTTGGCTGCCTGGGGGCATCAGTGTCTCCAGCTCGTGGCTATCGCTGCACTCTGGCACATCGGAGGGAACGGGGCTACCTCCTCTCCTGTACTGAGGGGTCACAGCTGTAGAGTCCAAGCCCCCAGACATCTCCCTATTCAGAGCAGAGAAGAGAAGGATAGTATAGGAGTTGGGCTCTATAGAAGACCGAGCGTTGCCTTTGTAACATAACAGTTGTTCAAAATAAGTAAAAGATGTAAGATGTGCATAGGTAATGACATAGGTAAGGACTGGCACTCTGCAGTTACATCACCTAGATTTGCCGTTACGAAAGCTGAAACACATGCAGAGGAGGATGCATATCAGTCCCAGACACACACCGACAATGATGCCTGTCACTGCATGGATGTCCAGCTCTGTTAAAATATCAGACACAATGGAAAAGGGAAAAAAAAGTGGATGAACTAATGTCAACAACCATCAGGACAACACAGATCTTTCAGATATATACCATATTATATACCATATTGATTTTCATATTTGATCTATTACCAGTATATATACGTGGCTCATATCTAGAATATCTTCAAAAATAAAGCATTATAATAACATATCTAGTTTGAAATACTATTTGGCTCAGGTCTGACTCTGCAAGAATGTATCGATTCCTTCATTTAGGACAAAATAATAGCAGTGAAGAGATATGAGATAAAATTCAACTCAGGAGAGCGGACCTTCATTGATATTCATTTATGCTGGGTATCTCTAGCAGACTGGACATAGAGAGGAGAGGAAACAGATGGCAGGAGCTCTCACCCACCCACCAGTCACCTCAGTCTCATTCACACGGCATACTGGCAGCACTATTACAGCCTATATGAACAAAATAAACCTGTTACTCTGTTTTTTTATTAAGGGTTTGGATAAAACAGCAAAAAAAATAAATAAATAAAAAGGTACTGCATTTGGGAAGTTTAATGTTCACATTTTCCAAATAAATGATCCTTTTGACAATCAATTCCCAAAAATTACAAATGTGAAGGGAAAAAAGAAAATTCCCACCTCGTGGTTTGTATGCCAACCAAGTTGGACTTACATCCATGTCTATCCAGACTCACATAATATATATAGGGAAGACTTGGAAGGAATAATAATAATAGTAAATGCCATGAAGTGTATTTTTTGGTGAAATGGAAGTATCACTATATTGACATGTTTAATTCCAGTGGATAATTTGAAACATGCTGTCTTCACTTAGAGACTATTTTTCCAGAGGAGTACAGAGGACTGATAGAACGCTGCATCACATGGAGCAACAACAATCACCTGAAGCTCAATATCAGCAGAATGAATAAGCTTGTGGTGAACTACAATGCTTCAAATATGGATGTTGCTGCAAAGAAGCTACAAATTCTACATGGATGCTTCACACACATCTTCACCCCAGCACCACAGATGATCTAAACTATCAGAACAGTTTTCAAGGAAACCCAAGATTACAGTCACCAATTCAGCATCCAAATTTGCATTAACTTTTTCAGAATTAGCCTATAAATAATAGAGTTATGAAAAAAAGGCCATGTGAGGTCCCAGTGACCTTTGACCAAGCAGAACGTTTATGCCAGATGTCAGGAAATTTCCCCCAGATGTTCCTGAAAGTACGTGATCACCAGAATGGGACGGACTCCAGATCACAGTCGCCTTGATCTGAAATGAATCAGTTCATCCTTGCGATCAAGTGAACGTTAGTACCAAATTTGAAGAAACACCCTCAAGGCGTTCCTGAAACACTGTTTTCACGAGAATGGGACGCCGGACAGACAATCTGTAAATGTAATGATTTTGTCCACAGCTTTCACCGACACACAGAGTGTGTAAAAGTACTCTAGGTTGGTGGATAGCATGTACACAACAATATTCCTCTTTGGTATGCATGGGAGAGAAATAAAATGCTCATGAGTATTTTCATTGATGATGGAACTGTTTGTAAGGTCGTTGTAAGGACAATACGTTTGACGGGCATGTTGGATAATACTTCACACGGAGTTAATAGCTCTAGCTGTATTTACGACTCCCTATGTTTAATGTAGTGCTGTCCAAAATATCACGTTATTAACGCATTAATGCAAATCAATTTTAATGGCGTAATTTTTTTTATAGCGCGATTAACGTTCTTTGTGACCTAATGAATTTGTAGTTTTTTATAAGCTGTGGCCACTGCTAGTACCGATTGTAAAACGGAAACAAAACAATAGGCACGCCCCACACGTGTTTGGCCTTGCTTGCTTGCTAGCTGTAAAAAAAAAAAGGCTACCGGTTTGTGTGGATGTCAAGTGCGAAACGCCGAAATGGATGCGAACAAGATTCTGAATGGAAAGTTTAGTTTCAAAAAGTTGCCAGGTGGGTCGACTGACAAGACCAAAGTTATCTGTCTATTGTCGGTGTGAATTGAGTTATCACAGTAGCTCGTCCAGTCTGAAATACCACTTGATGGCCAAACACACGGCGAATGCGAATTCTCCGCCGCCTCCTTGTCAAAACCAGGCAACTATGGATGGCTTTCAACAGAGACATATGGATACCGCAACTAAGAACAAGCTTACTGCAGCCATAGCCAAGTGATGTTCATTCTTTCTGGAGAGAAATAAGAGGCTGGGTTGATAAGCCTCTGGTGAATAAACAGAAGAGCATCATAGTCTGACTGCTTGTATGTTCAAAGGAAACTTAAGAAAGGAAAGTTTAAGCCATGGTTATAGCCATGGCTTAAACTTATACTATAGCCTGAGTCCTAGTTTACAATAATGTGCACTTCGTAACTTTATTTTGAATCACTGTGTTTTGATCCCTTAGAAAGGGTTGTTGAAGGGGCTTTTTTGTGACGAAGTATTTATTTTTTTTTGTCATCTGTTTATTGACAGTGTTAAATTGTGTGAGATTTGATTCATTCAAATATGAATGACTGCTCAAAGTGAGAATGTTAGTGTGAAATAACACTACACCTTGTTGTTTTCAATAAAAAACATTTGCACAAAGCAAGCCTATCCACTTTTCCATGTTGATTAGAGTATTAAAATGATAATTAATGGGACATTTGGAGTAGATAAAAATGTGTGATTAATTTGCGTTTAATCGCGAGTTAACTATGACATTCATGAGCTTAATCACGATTAAATATTTTAATCGATTGACAGCACTAGTTTAAAGACAAAAGGGTCATTTAATAATTACAGGTAAAGCTAAAATGCTGACCGATTGTAAAAAAAAGTGTATAATGAGAATGCATGCTTGAACCCAAAGTGGCATGAGAGTAAAAAAAGTGCTTTTCACAGCAGTTCTGCTGGGCACAGAGAGCAGTAATTCAAAGCTATCCCCTGGGGGTCGCTGATGAGGCTGCCCCTTTGATATCCACACTTAATATTATCCTCAAAATGCACCAGAATAGGAGAAGCGAAGTAACTGTGTCCTGCCGAGCTACACTTTCCCTGCTGGCAGGCACAAATTACCCAATTTAATAGGAAAAGACTGTACGTGTATGTGTGTGTGCGTGAGTATGTGTGTCTGCTTATGGAAGCAAAAATGGCCGAGATATTTTGTGGTGAAATTTAGCCACTACTGAATACTTAATGTTGAGCTATAAATACCACAGAATTTATTGCACAAACCGTCATCTATCTGAATTTATGTGGTTTGAATTCTTCTCTATGAAACTAAGCGCATACATGAATCTTAAAAAGTGGCACAATTTCAAAAACTTTTTAAAATATCTTTGTTTGGAGATTCAGATAGTTCATTCAAGTGTGATGGACTGTAATCTAAAAATATAATTTATTCTAGTCTTCTAGTTGTTTGGATGCAGCTGGTCAAATTCTGATCTGAAAAATTCAAGTCACGTTTCACCAGCTGATTGCTGAAATTCAAATTCCCAAAGTCAAGATAAAAAATCCAAACTTGAACATCTGGACAACCAGCTGATGAGACTTCAGGTTATGTTCTGTCACTTACACGATTTACATCTCATTAACCTGGAATGTGCGACCAACAGGTATCCTGGGGAGTTCCATGTTTAATTTAGATTTTTGCTATAGATCGAAATTTGATCAAGTTGAATTTGAAAAAAGGAAAGGGAGAAAAAATTCAGATAGGTGGTTAAACATTTCAGGGCTGTACTGTCAGCGTTACATCAAATTCAGAATTACATATTCAGTCATGATTAAATCTCACAAATCACTATTTGCAACCATATCTGCTTGTAAAAACATTATTGTGCAATAACAGGATGAAAATAAGAGAGAGAAAAAAAACATATTGTGTTACTTCTGTTTTCTGTACCCTAAAAGTCAAAAATAACAACTAGCAATCATGTTGCTGGAATAATAATCATCTATGAATTATGTGGTATCAATAAGTATTCATTTTAATGATTATAAAGACAAAAAAACATTAAATAATTCAAAATAAATAAGAGAGATTTTACATTTCGTCTTCATTCTGCTAGTGGTGGATTTCTCCTCTCTGAGCCCTCAGCCACAGAAATAACTCACAGTGAATTGATAAGCACTGTTTCTGTCTCATTCAGCATTTTGCAGCCTTCAACGCCCCTGACACTGTGACAGCAACTCGCCTCCTTCTCACTCCCTCTGTTGTCAGTTTCAACTCACCAAAACATACTTTCCCATACTGCCAAACTCATCTCATTATTTCTCATTTTACGTGACCCTATATCTAACCAATGATCTTACCTTCGTTAAATAAGAGTCTCTATCTTTTAGGTTTGGTAAATCTCAACTAAATCACAAAACCACAATTGCTTATTATTGCTGTCACCTATACATGTGCTGCATGACACGCACCGTATTTTGGAAGGGGGATGTGAACATCCTTTATAGGTGAATAAGGCCCTGGTCCCACCTCAGTGGACGCCCCTAACTTAAAAAAGTAACGGCTGCCACTGGACAAACCCTGGACCTCCACACTGGTAATGCTCCCTGAGAAAGAGAGAAACATTGTCAAGGCTTATTGTTAATCACACACTTTCACCCAAGCCAGAAATTTTATGAAAGCTCTTGAAAAACAGAAGATAAAGAGGTAAATTGCACATAAACTAACTAAAAATATGAGGCAAAAGTTCAGTGATTAACAGTTTTCAGTGCAGTGAGGTGACGCCAGCTAACACCCACCATCCTGAGAGAGGTTTTCCCACATGTGCTCAGACTGGCTCAGGTTGCTACTGAACATGATCCTGTAGCTGGTGATTACTCCGTTAGGCTCCAGAGGAGGGCGCCAGCTCACCAGCACAGAGGACGAGTCCAGAGCGCTCAGCTGCAGCTCCTCTGGAGGTGTGGTGGGCCCTGAAGGAGAGAGGAGGACTGGGTCAGTAATTAGAGCCCAGAAATGAGGCCTCACAGCTGCGGAATGCATATTGTCTTGGTGGGGGATTTGACACGTTGTGTGACGACCATCTGCGTCCTCCTGTCCCCGCCACCTGGGTACAGGAGAGAGCGGACAAGCAGGGCAATGGGCGAATGGGCCGGGGCTCAGGTGATGATACATGGCAGTGGAGAGCGTGACAGGGTGACTGGTGATGATAATGTCATTAAAAGCAGCCCACTCTACACTCAACATCTCTTACTTGGCTGACAGCTGCTGGCCAACATGAGAGCCACTACTACACCTGGGTATTTCATTACAGCCAGTTATCAGCTATCAGTGCCAAACCACTAATTCCCCTGTCCGCTGGCCACTGGCCAACACAATGATCCACACGAGTGAGCACGCACTCACTCGCATGCACTCAAGTGCACCTCGACATGCATACATTACAGCATCTGCAGGCGTCAGAAAGCAAAAGGCTAACACCTTTACCTCACTAGCTGGACATGAAAATAATGAAATAAAACTGGCATAATCAGCCTATCAAGAGCAGCTAATCAGACAAAAACTCTGAAAGTCTGCACTTCAAGAACAAGCTGAAATCAATTATTTATAAGGGGCATGAGGTAAAATATTCTACCAAACATAAAAAAAACATGACATATTTCAGGATCAACTGTAAATCTAAGAGCAGGGTAAAAATCATCTCATAACTGTATTTTCAGCTGAATGAATTTGAAAGGACCAAAACCATGAAATTTAAGCTCTGACTTTCTTTAACCTTTATTCAAACAGAAAAATCTTCACTGACACTGCCTCCTCCTCTGCTCAGCCTAACTCTTCAATTTCTTCCATAACTCTTCTGCTTTTTGTTTTTTTTGCCACATTGTAGTTCCCCTTGAAGTGACATGCTCGAGTGCACTGCCAGGAAAGCGAAAGGAAAGTTTTCATTCATCATTATCTACTGAGTGAAAAAAGACTGCACACCTCAGTAAGCTGAAATGTTTTCATCTTATGTCAAATTAATAATAACTTTATAAATCTGGTTTTTAACAATGCTAAATAAATAAAGTTCTTTTCACGAAACAACAAAGAATAAATGAAGAAAAATGAATAAAACATTAACGCTGACTTCAGAGCATGTTTTAAAGGCCACAAAATACTGCAGGAAAGTCTTCAGGCACTTTGATGGCCGGGTTTTTAAAAGCTACGACAGCATACAAACTGAGCTGACTACACTGATAGGAGGGACTCACGGTCAGACAGAGTCGACTCCTCCACTGTGCTGCTGAAGGGTCCCACCACGTCCTCTCCATTAGACTGCACCGCCAGCTCATAGCGGGTGAAGGGCTTCAGCGCCCCGAGCAGAATCTCCTGAGCAGAGCTGTAACACACAAACACGGCAGAGTCCTGAGTGTGTGCTGTGTGTTTTCTCTTCTGCACTGACATTATTGACTTGGTTTAATTCAGCTGGACCACTCCCGGCTACGATATGTATCACCTTTACATTGTTAACTCTGAATACCTGCCATGTCATTTACTTTATTATGCTTGCAAGACTTCATGCACCTCTTTAGCCCAAGAACTCATATCCTTACTGGAGATAACTCTTGAATAAATATGATACACCGAGAGCAGTACAGACAGGAGGGACAAAGAGTTTATTCCTTGACAAAGAGTAGTAGTAAAATCAATTCAAGGACAAAAATATGTGCTGCTGGTTGGTGGGCTCATTGACACATCATTATAAATGATGGTTAATAATGGAGCTCCTCAGAGCTGTGTGCCAACGCATTGGCTTGTTGTGTTGGACAAAAAAAGAAGTAAAGAAACGCAGAGGCCAGGGTGCTCTTAAAAAGGAAAAACTGTGCACCTAAAGAAACGCTCTACTAGGCAGAGAAAGTAGACAAGGTATGCTAAAAGCATTTGTTTAGAGGAGGAATGTAATGATTTCACACGCAAAGTGATTTTGACCTCTCTGGGATGTCTTTAGAGAAGTCCTGGTAAGAAAAAAATTATTGAATAAAAAGATATTGACCAATTGAAATAAAAAAGATAATTAACATACCATTTCTACTCGCTCTGAAAAAGGGAATGTTTCTTTTTGGTGTCTATAAGTAATTTTATGCTACTTCTAAAGGTGTACAGTACGCTGCTGATGGCCTTTCTGATATAACCATGAATCATGATGCGCTTTCAAGGCCAGTATCTCTTAGACATCATAAACATGATTAAGTTTCATATCTCCACCTCGGCTTCTGACCTGGTGTGATAGGAGACCAAGGAGGCGTTGGTGGTTCCTGTTGGGCTGCAGCGCACGGTGTAGTTGATGATCCGTACGTTGCTGAACCGTGGCTTCTCCCAGCGTAGCCAGATGGATGTGGAGCTGTTGGCCATGGCCTGGATGCTGCTTGGGGGCAATGGAGGGGGGCGCACAGGCAGTAACAATGCTGTAACATACAAACATGTTATTTTAATGCATTATTACTTTGGTTTTTCACCCATTCATTCATTTCTGCTAACACGCACACATACAAAGAGAGATCTTACTTATGTTGTGGGTCTTCTCTGTCCTTCCTTTCCATACTGCAGCTGCTCCATCTATCTGCTTGTTGAATGCCCAAACCCTCACCTCGTACTGCCGGTCAGGGACTGACACACACAAACAATGAGAGAGAGAGGGAAAAAGATGTAAATGCAACAATCAACGTGTCACTCTGCAGGGCGTGTGTGTATCCAGGAACCCACATATGACATGTTGCATTTAAATGCATTAACCTGTAAGGCAGCTTTTGAAGGGAATGTTGAAGCATTAATGAGTTTCTATCACTTATTTTCAAAAGTAGGATTGCTGTTTTGAATGAAATACAACACTGCCAGCCAAGGACAGAAAAACAGCTTTTTCCTTGCTCAGAATTGAACAAAACTGACATTTTTCTAAAGCAAAGTGGGGCATCAATTGACTTAATATTTGGTCATATTTGGCAGCTAAAGCAGGGTTAGAAAAAAGACAGAATACACTTAAAGGCACATGGCATCTGGGTTGCATTTGGAGAATCCTGAGCCAACAACTTACCTAGCCCAGTGAGGAGATGATACCTGGCCTTCTTACGGAGCCTGATGGTGTGGGTCTGTGTTGTCCTTTCTCCATCTCGACAGGACAGCTTGTAGCCAGAGACCACTGTGTGGTTGGGTGAGGGATGCCACGTCACATTGAGCGTGTTCAGTCTGGCTCTGACCTTCAGGTCAGTCGGGGCAAATATCACTGAGAAAGTTTGGAAAGGGAGAAAAAAATATGACATGACCAAGAGCTACAGTCCTGTGGTGAATATAAGGCTGACAAAATTTAGATTAGCAACCAGCAAACTATTTAGAAAACCAACTGAAGTACGAGACAGAAAGATCTGACACTGACAAAGTAATGATGTTCATGCAGCAAATGTTCACTGGAGTTCACAGACACAGTAGCAGCAAAGATGTGTGTGTTTTGTTTCTTGTGGAAAGGTTTAAGCAGCATTTCTCTTTTTCGGAACAGACGCTGACGAGAAAACAAAAGAAATGCTATTCCCTTGATGATTTTATTTCAATAGAACTGAACTTGGTGCCTTTGCTATAATGTTCCACCATGTTTCACATTTCATTTCACCTTATTGTATAGATGACTGTTAGTGACCTGTTATGTTTCCTGTATGGATTATAGCTCTCTAAAACAAAACAGGAACTTTAGGAATGAAAAGCTGCTCAGACAGCCAGTGTCTTTCCTACCCATGTTGTGGTCGCTGTGGTTGTAGTGGGCTAATGTTTGGTGCTGGGCCCACTCAGAGGGAACCCCGAAACCAACACCAGTCCCAGCTGCTATCCTCAGCCGGTAGACCTGGTTGGGCTGCAGCTCTCTTAGTGTGAACTGAGTCTCATTACCCCCCACTTCCACTGAGAACACAGTGTCTACTGTGGGAACACACAATACACACACTCACAATAAAGGACGCAAAGGACAATCTATCATGAACTCAGTTCTATACAGAGTGAAGTTCATCTCCTGTGTACTTAATGAAGTTCTTAAGAAAGAGAACAGAAACAAAATTCCATAAAGCAGACCATACTATACTTAACCTATGTGAAACCAAGTTACATGAAACTGAAAGTGATAAATCTCCTGAACAGAGGTCAACTTGCTGACCAGCAGAGGTTACTCACTCTGATCCATAGTGCTGTACTCAATGCGGTAGCGGGTGACAGCTCCTCGACTGTGCTGCAAGGACAACGGATGCCACATCAGCCTGATGTCTGTTGGGGAGGTGCTGGCTATAGACAGCTGAGGAGGAGCACTCGGCACTGCAGGAGAGAATGAAAAGACATAATGACATGTATGATGACACACATTTAAGGAAAATCCTATAGAGGGAATGTAATCTACACTTTTTAAACATTTACGTCGGCATCAAACCAACCTAAATTTCCTAAAGAAGGAGTGATGATGATGATTCTGAGCTGAATCTCCAGTGAACTTTTCAAATGACTACATAAACTGACTTGTCATAAATAAATAATACGGAGAGTTATGAGGTTGGCAAGCTAGCTGGCAAGTTTGCTGTGGCAGTTGCTGAAGCAAGACTGGCCTTATTTTAAATGTGTATTTCTGTGATTACCCACCGTCCTCCAGCATCTCCACAGTAACAGACAGGGACCGGCGACTGGCACCCATAGGAGAGTACGCTACCACAAAGAATGTGTAGGCAGTATTGGGGAGAAGCTCTTTGACATGATACTCTGTGGTGTCATTGTTCATCGCAAACTGGTACTCCACGTTATCTGAGCCTGAAAAAGATGGAAATATTCAAATCTCAGAAGTCTTTTTAAGGAAGTGTGGACATGCACACACACGAATAGAGACACACCTGCAGCACGTTGGCAGTGCACAGAGTAGCCAATGATTTGGTCTGAGTTGTACTCAGGTTTCTCCCAGGTGAGCAGGGCAGTTGTGCTGGAGTAGGGCGTGGCGGACAGGTGGCGAGGAGGGCTGGGCAGACCCTCCCTCACAATGACCGTCAGCTTGGCAGTGGCACAGGCTGTGCCCAGCCCGTTGTCCGCTATGCACTGGTAGTAGCCCGCATCCTCCAGAGCCAGCTGGTTAATGAGCAGGACTCCAGGGCTCTGACTCTTCACCCGCCTGAACGACTTGATGGGCTGGCCGTTCTTCAGCCAGTGCAACACAGGAGGAGGCTCCCCAGAGCTGTTGCACACGAATCTGGCTGTGTTTCCCCGGGAGAGGGACACTGTCTCTGGGGGCTGGAGGATCACTGGAGGGGCTGATGTAAGTAGGAAACGAAACTCTGACTTACAGGTGACACTGATTACATGTGTGCTATGAAATTAACACTCCAAAGATTTAGCATTGAGCTTCTGTACAGCTGAGGGTCTTACAAGAGAACAATTTAAAAAGGAAAGGTAAAAACCAATGCAGCACAGACCAAGATAGCCTAGTTTAATCCTACACCTCCCATAATGCAACTCGATATTGTCTTTCTTTAAAGTTTGAACTCTCAAATAATTAAAAGTCCTATCAACTATTCTAGTGAATTTCAAGAAGATAGAAGCTCAACAGTTCACTATCTGTATTCAAATTTAGCATTTTGTCACTGAGTGGCAATTATTAATGGAATCTGAAAGGATAATTCTGATTAATGCACATCGATTTATCCAATCAAATGTGACTGGGGTCACTAGCTAAACCCACCCATAAAACTGCACTTAAATGTTAGCTTATGGGTCACAGTAGCGAGCAGATCAGTTTCACAGTAAGGTGTATGTTTGGGACAAATGTTGCTGTTTTCAAAGAGGTAGGTAAGGTCTAATTTACTCCCTCATCCTCCTACTCCTGAAATACCAACAGAGGGTGGTGAAGGCTAATAATCCTCTCAGTTTCTTCAGCCAGATTCAAACAAGGGTTACAGTTGATGGTTGCTGCCTTCAAATGCCATAAAAAAGTAGCTACGTGCAGCTGAACTGGACTTTAAACTAATGATTTATCTTCTCCTTCTACTATTAAAGTAATAACACCTTCAATTACTTGGTGACTTATGGGAAGTTGGCCACAGAGACTAGTATCAGTGTAACATCTCTCACAAATGTTAAATCTGCCTTTTATATACATGACTCCTACCAGGCACATGCAGCTCAGCAGCAGCAATGACAAACTCTCTGGTTCTGGGCTTGTTGGCCCGGCAGACATAGACTCCAGCATGGTGACGCCTCGTGTCCCTAATCACCAGGTTTGTTGCGAGGACCACCACATCTGTGGAAATGGGCTTTCCATCTGATCAAAGAAGAAAGCAGCAAAGAACAACAGGACAGCCTCACATCATACAGATGAAAAAAGAGATTGGCATTGAGGAAAGTGGAGATAATTTCTCAGGGCTTTCAGTTGCTGAGAAACAGCACAAAAGAGAGAGGCTGCTCTTTGAGCTGCAGGGGATTTGACATGTAATCCCGCAAGCTGGCCAACAGGTGGCTCTGTGACTTTTCAGGCGTCTGCATTAGCACACTCCTAGGCTGTGTGTAGAATCATTCTCTGTTCACTATATAGACCATTATTTAGTTTGTCCACCATTTTGTACTGTTGCCAGATCCTCTACAGACAATGTTCATCATCTACATAGTGAGTTTCTCTCACAATGCCACATGGAAAAGTAGTGACAAAGGTACGGCTACTAACTAAGCACCTACTACTAATTTGCATTCCTGGGCTACAACTTCTGAAATACATGAAGTTGGACTATATTTCCCAGATTCCATCTCTGTAGCATGTGAGTTGTGTCCTCGGTGAGTCTATAGTGGCTGATTATAGGCCATTTCTATGACAGATGCTTTGTAAGTAATACAGTGTACTCAACAGAATAAAAGGTTGAACAGTGTAACCAGACTGTGTTTACCAGTCCAAGTGAAGCAACCAGCCAGAGCAGATTTAGAGTCTTACAAGCATTTAGCTAATAGCACAGCTGTGCATTCCCCTGCATTCAGAGGCATCCCTGTAAGTTAGAAAGATATCTACACCCTTGTTTGCATCACCCACCTAAATAGTGTAGTGCAATTTTTGACAATTGACACAACGTATAGTCATCACTAGAGTTCCCTGCGTGAGTGAAATGTTAATTGTAAGCGAAGGAAGAATTTCAGATGCAGCACTCGACTTTTTCCAAAATGTTTCACATGACATCATTCACACCGACACTACTGTGTGTGTGTTTGTGTGTGTGCGCACGTGTGTGTCAAAGCTATGGAGGTGTGAATTAATCAATGTGACAAATCATCCTATGTAAACCATGGCTCAGTGCACAATAGAACAACAGAGGAATAGTGGAGAAGAGACAGCTTTTATCAGTGAAACAACAACTTTACAGCGACAGGTACGCGAGTCTGATCCTGACACGTTGATGTTTGTTCTTGTTCGCGGTGAGTTAGAAAGCGAGACGCGGATGATAGAAAGTGCGATTGAAGCAGTAAAAAAGAAAGACAAACAGGATGAGAAGCACAGACAGAAAAGGGCACTTCCCAGTGTTACCTTGCCTGCTCCAGGACACCAGTGGCTTTGGCTGGCCTTGTGCCATACACTCCATCACAGCTGGACGGCCGAGCACGACTGTTGCATTCTGAGGTGGTGCAACAATTGCAACTCTATTCAGGGTTTCTGTAGATCCTGAAACAACAAAAGAAGTGTATACTTTGGTATCATGGGCCAGTGAATATTAGAGAAGTTTGTGATTGGAGCTGGGAAGTTTCCAGTTTGAAGCCACTGACTAGATGAGAAATGCTATTTGGCCGGTCCCGACTTCTGAACCGCTGCCCACATCTACAGTTTTTTCAGCAATCCAAATACTTCATCATTCACCAATGAAGTGAAACAAAATAGCAATTCAGTCAGATTATTGCGGTACAGTGCAATCCCATTTCTTACCAATTACTGTTGAAGTTTCTCTAACTCTTCCTGCCGTGCCAACACTACAGAAAGGGGGTTGCTAAAAGGCCTCTAGGCCCTGTTGGATGTATCTACAGAATATTTATGTGTACTAAGAGCTTATGTTGTGAACAAACACTGATCATTGTTTAGGTCAAAGAAGGGAGGTTGTCAGCCTTTCAATATTAGCCCACAACTCTTGCTTATCTCACTGAGATCTGATGATGGCTTTCAGCTATTTGAGGACAAGTTGTCAGAATTTTCCCTCTTCACACCCTTTCTGCACACTTGAAGTGAAACCCCATAACAAGACAACGGCATTAGTCGCCCAGTGTGTGGCAGCATGCACATTTTGTGCCGGCTACTGATGGCCAACGTGATGTAGTCAAAGAATATGTTTACTATTTTCTATATGGACAATGGATAAAGGAGATGCATCCCCTTTTGCGCTTTCATTTTAGTTGCTAAAAATCCTCAAAAATCGTAATCAAGTTGAAATCGTAATTAGAGATGTGTGATGTGACATAATTTGCCAGGAAACAGGGTGGAAGCCTGTAGAGGACTTATTATTTACACACAGAGGAGTACTCAGAGGATGTACAAAGAAATAACTGACAAAAGACGCTGTTAGTTTAAGGGGCTTCAGGGCACAGGAACAAGAGAAATTTCAAAAATGTGTTCGAGAAATGGCAGACCATAGAATAGTCTCAATTGTTGAACTGAAGGACTAAGGCTGCTATTCGAAGCATATTGTACATGGGTTTGAGGGGACATCTTGAGTGTCTATCAGTCTTCAAGGTGCTCCTAGTGTGAAAGGGCCTGATTTCCCTGCAGTTTCGCTCAGCCCAGGCAGTTTCTGCAGCACACAATGCTAGTGAACGCCAGAGAGAGGTCTGGCATTCAGTAAACAGTATAAATTAATCATTGAGATTACATACAGCAATCCTTGGTTATGCATAAGGCTTTAAGTGGGTCAGTCTGCCTTTGCGAGGACTGCACTGCAGGGTGCGCCTTCACAGGAGTAGGTTTGATGGGTGTGGGTGCAGTGAGAATGTAAAATACAGAAAAAGACAGAAGAAACTAGAAACTGGAGCTTGAAAGCAGCTGTTTCATATTGTCGACATCCACTCAAGTTGAGCACACAGACTTAATCAGCTCAACATCAAGCTGTCAAAGCTTGAACATGGATGCTGAGGTGTTCTAGATTCATAGAACTCTGAAGTGCAAAAAGTGAAGTGATGGCATTAGATCTGATATCTGTTCTCTTTGTCATTACAGGTGGGAAAATATTCTGAATATATTTCTACAACTCATTTCCAAAATGCTCAAATTACAATAGAAGCATGAGAACATACAAATGATTCAAATAATCAAATTTCAACATAACGGTAATGACTAAAAAATAAACTGAGGACTGAAAATGGTACAAATGCTGTATGTGACACACTTGCTTTGGCCTCATCTGTGTGGTACTCGCTCTCTCTTTCTTTTTGTCTTTCTCTCAGAGGACACAAAGCCTGGGACTCAAAAAAGGACACAATGGTTTCCACAGAGCAGCCAATTACAGTTGACTGATCTCTAGCTAGCCACGCAGGCTGATAATACGACAGGGCTTTAATGTTGGCTGCCTAATGGTGAAATCACACCTCACAATACTATTCACTGAGTCACTGCACCACATAATCCACTAATGCAAGTCCTGGTAGGTTACAGTCACCCTGTGATTTTGATCAAAGTGAGAAGGGCATATGCTGATATCAGAACAGTCAAATAAAGTACATACAATTCTGCAAAGATATGAATTTATTTTGTAAAAGGCATTACTTCTTTCACTTAATTCTAAATTTCACTAATTGAACGATAATTACACCATATTGTACACTTATCCTGTTTGTTGCCACATTATTCTGAATTGATGTACTTTATATTTAGAGAATTTGTTTTTTTCTTGTCTGTGGTGTCAACATGTGTAATAACTTTAAGCAGACTAAGTTAAGGTAAATTACAGAAAACATAAGCTATGAAGAGTCAGCCTTCTGACACAATACCCTGCTGTTTGAACAACATGATCAGTGATGCAGTGTAAGATGAACATTACCGGCAGACAATAATGTAATTCCTACATAAATACATCAGTCAGCATTTTCCCACAGCAATTAATTACAACTCTGATGCCAAAAAAGTTGGGACGCTGTGTAAAACAGAATAAAAACAGAATATGATCATTTGCTAATCCTTTCTGACATATACTCAATTATAAACAGTACAAAGACACTATGTTCAGTGTTCTACTATTTCGTTGATTTGCGCAAATACATGCTTATTCTGACGCCAGCATTGGGACAGGAGCAACAAAAGACATTTCACAGGTAATCAGGTTCATCGTTAACAGGTGATAGTATCATGATTCGGTATGAAAGGGGCAGTCATTCACAAGCGAGGTTCACCACTTTGTGAACACATGATTGTATAAAAGACATTACTACATGGGCTCAGGAACACTTTGTAAAATCATTTTTGATAAACATGGTTAATTTCTCCAATGACTGCATTCTGTTTTTCTTTGCGTTTTACACAGCGTCTTGTACTTAAATAAAGGGCTGAATTACATATTTGTCATGCTCATGTTTAGTCATTGCATTGAAACAGTTGCACCAAATGTGGATGAAAGAGAGAAACAAACAGAAAGTGCCGGACACTTAAAGGACGCTAAATTAAAAGTGTGAGCTCAGTGCCAGCAACCATATAAAAGAGACTGCTGTAAGTCAACACTCACAGAATGAACGTTTCTTGATACATGCATGTGTGGCAGCAAAGGAAATCTGAAGGACAGCCGAGGTAAATGTACAGTGTAAGTGTATAGAATGCGTGAGAGAAATGCTTTTAATGTGAAATGCAGAGGGAAAGCATAGAAATTCTGCTGCATAACAGGCAAATGGCAATGGTCACTGAATTTTTAATAGGCATATTAAATAGGCTCTTGAAAACATTAATCAAACATAAGAAAAATCTAAGACCTTCAGAAAATGTGTTGCAATTACATAACTGAATGCTGGTTTGACTGTGCTTGGTTTTAATTAAGGGAGCAATTAGCGGGGTGGCCCCCCAGTGACCTCAGTGTCAGGTTTCAATTCAAGCAAGCAATTCAGCTCTAAACCGCTGAACCTTTTCCTGGCTGTTCTCTATGAATTGAGCTGAAAAATGTTAAACAGCACTCCAAGGTCCCTATGAGCCACATCATGATACACAATGACAGCGATGACCAAGGTGCTCAAGTAGCGCTATGGGGTCATATTAATGTATTTTTTTTGATCACACTGAACCTATTCTATCCCCTTCCTCAATCTTCTATATTACAGTATAAGGGAACAAGATTGGTCTAGATGCAGCACTGGATATTCCCCTTTCACTGACGACATCTATGTGTGCAGCATCAGCTATTCCTGCAGCTGAATTGACCACAGTCCGAGGAAATTCAACTTTCACAAATGTACCATCAATGACAGCAGATCGACTGCATCCTACTGTAATTCATTCAATTATGAGGCTTCACTAAACGTTCCCCTCCACTCAAAAAATCTGTTTTGCTCATTGTTGCTCCCCTCGGATACTTGAGTTTGACTGCAGAAAACAGTGTGTGTGCAGAGTTTGACACTGGTTTACACATTCATCTCCTGAAGCTGAAACCTCCAGTGCACATGCACTGACAATGGGCTTTTCAGTGTCTAGTAATTAAGCTTTCAAATGAAAAATCAGTATCAGTGTTTTCATATTCTGCATTTTGAAATAAGGGAGAAGGAGTAGATGTTATTTGTACAAAGTTTTAACAAGGTAATCTCACTTCTTGTGGAAAAACCACATCATAAATGAATTATCAGTGAAAGCGAGTATTTCATATGTCTTAAAAACATATCTGGAGGGGATCTCTCCAGAGATTTGGAGATTGGTTTGGCAGCTCTCAGCAGGGCCTGGCTGCCTATTTTAACACCACGCAGCACTCCAGCAGACCTTACCTGTGATGACAGTGAGTCTGGCTTCATGACTGATGTCTTTTCTGGCAGAGTTCGATGCAACACAGCGGTAGGCACCCTCATCCTCCTTGGTCACCTCAAGAATCTGGAGCACCCCATTAGGAAGGGAAATGAACCTGTTGCACACAGGGCAAAACAGAGGCGAGGTGGCAGAGGGAGAGAGCGTAAGAAGGCGAACGGGCGAGACAGAAACACAAATGATAAATGGCTTAGTGCCCTGTAGCATGAAACATCCAGCTGATAAACTCTGCAGGGATCCTGCTGAGTCCTCACAGGGCTCCATCCTTCTTTATTCAGGGGAGAGGCTATTGTGTACAGCCACTACAAAGAGGCATTTACGAGTCATGCACCTCAAAAAGTGGCTTAAAGAGAAGGATATCAAGATGGAAGTTGTTTTCTGGGGTTTCACAACAAAGCAGAATACCCCAAAAAGCTGCATATATGAACATGATTCAATTTGTGTATGTGCTTTGTTTGTCTGTTTGTACTGTTGATATTTACCATTTCTATTTTAATTCTGGTCTACTTGTCTATCCCTCACGGAGGTCAGGTTGCAGACATATTGCTGCTGGCCTGCAACCAGGCCCCCTAGGACCTGGCGATGTAATGCCATCCCACAACCTCTTATCGCCTTTATCATAGACTATTAATCCCACCAAAATGTGAGCAGTAGTCTGTT
This sequence comes from Chaetodon trifascialis, assembly GCF_039877785.1. Classification (NCBI taxonomy): domain Eukaryota; kingdom Metazoa; phylum Chordata; class Actinopteri; order Chaetodontiformes; family Chaetodontidae; genus Chaetodon; species Chaetodon trifascialis. The sequence continues at coordinate 21,937,967 of NC_092056.1, forward strand.
AGGAGGACGAGATGGGAAGGCAGTGGAGAGAACTTAGAAAAAAAGGGAGGCAGGGAGGATAACAAGGCAGTGGATGAGGAAGAAACAAAGTACAAAAAAGAAATATAATGAGAGGAAGACATGGAGCCATGAGTGAAGAGAAAACAGGGAACTGAAATAAAGACGGAAGAGAAGTAACAGCAAACGGAAAGAGCAGGAGATGGCAGAGGGGCCAATAAGGAGCAAAAGACACATTAGAGCCGGAGAGAACAGAGAGAGAAAAAGCAAGTGATGTATCAGCCATCCCTTAGCCCATCTTTGTGAGAGGCCATTAACAGCGCCTGAGGTGGCAGAACCACATCCCACCCATAAGACCTTATAAGCAGTGAGCTGTTTATGGGTCATGCAGGGCTACAGCAGCCATTAGCACTTAGCTCTGTGCAATAAGTCTGAAAACAAATTCCAAGGCGCCGGGGCCAGAAGAGCGACAGAGAAATGTCAATATCGTTATGTGGCTCAGTTAATGAGACTATTTGTGAGGGACAGCTGACAGACACAGAGACATGGCGGGGATGTGGCAGCTTTCTGAAAATGAGCACAGAAGGTTCACAATGAAGTTTGTTTTAAACTGTGATTCTTCAATGCTCCTCTGAATGTGTCCTCTGAATATACTGTAGTTCTGCATCTAGACTTGTCATCTACACCACTCCTATACAAGTACATCACATGACAATTCAAAAAAGAGGAAACACACTCACAGTGTGAGTGCATGTTTTCTTGATTGTTACTATTATTAGTAAGGTTTACAATGTATTGCAAGGTCAAAGCAGAGTGCTTAACAATGACCGACCCCTTTGCTGAAGCTTGTAATTGAATGCTCCAGAGGAATGTACGTAGGAATAATGAGGTAATGGTGAGGCTGTAATTAAACTAAAATGATTGTATGAGAAGAAGAGCTGATCTGGATCATTTACAACTCGAAGGACTCAAAGGAAGCTTGCATTTTTCATATATTTAGGAACATTTAAACATCGAACTTCAGTCATTCTGAAATAATTTTCTACATTATGGAAGCATAAAGTTTATGAAAACTACTATTACTGAGTGAGTGACAGCTTCATGCTTGCACTGTACAACATCAATGTAGTGCTAAGCAATGAAAGGAAATTATACAAGAACACTTTTCACTTTGAAAATCACCTTGAAAATCCAGAGCAACTTATCCCCATAAAAAAGCATTTATGCAGCATACTCCGTTTGCATAGCATATGAAACTACACAAAATGATTTTGACCCACAGCCACCCTGTTATTGTTATTGACCAGTTTTTAACTGTTCTGGGACTGAATCTTTTGAAACCATGACTTTTAATTTAACCCATTTAACTAACATGTCAGTCTTACTCTTAGCACTTTGAAACATCATGAATACAGCTTCAGTTTCGAAATCCAAATGGAGGGCCACAGCCAGCCTGAGTTATATAGAACTGTAGTCACACATTATATTCATTGACTTGTGTAAAATGCACACTTGTACATATGTGTGTGTTTCACTTAAATCTGGTTTTGTTTACTTTTATAGGAAATAGTTAATCTAAAAAGTCATGTTCCACATGACAGCATCATCCATTTTAAGGACTTGATGTCATTATGTAATGGACAGTATGAGGATATTAATAGAGATGGAAAGACAAGTTTCAGGTAAGAAAGGAACATTGAATGTGAACTGAAATAATTGGGTAATCCAGAAAGAAACCTGAGAAATCACATCTTTCATTCATTGAACACTGCAAGAAAATGAGAAGAAAGACAGAAAATGACAACAGCACATAAAAGGTCACCTTGTCTCCTCCGGGACAACCACTTTGTCCTTTTCCCAGGAAATAACAGGTGTGGGTACTCCCTCAATCTGGCACTCGAACCGGGCAGCTCCCCCAGCAGGCACTGTTTGGGGTGATGGCTCCTGATAGAACTTAGACAGACCTGGGGAGTACCGAGGTGGGTATTTATCAAAGCAGAAACTGATTTCCTCATGGACAGACAGAAATAATAGCCTACATATAAAACAATGCTTGAATTGAGTACCTATTTCAATGATCTGAAACCTGTGTGGCATGTTGTCTACCTCTGGAATGATGAAAATGACCTAGTTTGTTTGATGTAGGTCACACGTGATGTGACTGACTGTACAATTATCTTGAAGTCCCTGGCCACAACTGGTCTACGGCTCCCTTTCCACATGGACACTATTATAACACATACCAACTACAATATACTGCAAAGCCAATGTGCTCACCAGGGGAAGAGCTCTATTCACCAATTGTGGGATCAAGCCTTAACACAAACCTATAAAATAAAACTGACCCTACCCCTGACCCCTTTCGCAATTTTTGTTTAAAATATCCACTTTATCACAATTTCTTTTATTTCGCTTGGTTTAATCCTAAAAGTCATCTAAAGTGAGTGCAGAATCTGTACACTAATGCAGTCTCTATTTCAGACTTCTAATTATGGCATTCAGGCCATTTTAGGGAATTTAAAGGTACTGTTTTAAATGTTGTAATTTAATTAAAGACTTGTTCAGACCATTTAAATACCCTTGAATGTCCTGATTAGGAGAAATTTGGGGATTTAATCAGGCTTGGCTAGATTATTTCTCTCTCCAGGTCTAGTCTTGGCAGGGCTCCAGGTTTCACAGCCTCAACACATTCGCGCACACATGCACAAGTGCGTGCACACACACACACACACACACACACACACACACACACACACACACACACACACACACACACACACACACACACACACACCTTCCTACTGTGCATAACACTGAGCACCAGGGGGCAGGAATGAGCACTGTCTGAGGGCCTCTAACCTCTGACTCTAACAGGCTGTTGGAGAACAGAACAAAAGTGGTTGGCTGTCCCAGCCACTTCGCCTGTAGCTCTCACTGAGGAGCAGAGAGTGGAGGGTGGATCAAAGGAGAGAGCAGAGAAAGAAGACAGAGAAGGCAGCCAAAGGCAGAAAGAAAGCAGTAAGATAACAGAAAAGAAGGAGACTCAAAACCCCAACTGTGCAAAAAAATACAAGATACATGTAGTAATGACAGAAAGCCAGCAATAGCCACATAAGAAATTGTAAATCACTGTCGGTTTCATGTGACAAAACAAAGTGAGGCATCTTAATAAATACATGCATCTTAACACAAAAACAGCCGGTAATCAGTCATTCTTTCTGGTTTCTGTATCCTCTTCCTTAAAACACTTTCTCCACATGGAGCTAATTGCAGAACTGATTCAGACCAGATCTGCACAGCATGAAAACATGTAAAGATCATGTGGCAGTGTTGCATCCATAAATCAAACTTGCAAGGAGGACAAAGTTGATTCACACATTTCAGAGAGCTGTTGGTAGAAGAGATAAAAAAAAAAAAATACTTTTTACTAAACGAGTGATTAAGTGTTTTATTTTTGCTGTTACCTCCTTTTACTAGGAGGTAACATGCAATCACAACTGCAGTTAAATTTTGCATCAGCATGGTGCTACTCATCACATTTTAAACTTTACCTTTGGCTTTTTTTTGTACCAGCAAGTCAGTTTGTGCTCAGGCTTGATCCTTAAGACAAATAACTGAGTATTTGAGAGACAGCTGTTTTCAAGTTCACTCATCTGGTGAAGTAATTTATGGCCGATTTTCATTGTCAGACCTTGACAAGCTGTGCTGCAATGAATCCATCTGACTCTGAAAGTGCTTCTACTGCCAGTGATTCTGGATGCTTTATTTTGTGTTACTCCAGTTTGGACCAAGCCAAGCACACAGCAAAATAATACCGTTCAACAAGCTACATGTCACACACCAACACCAACAACTGTAACTCTAATCTTGATTTGCTCAACTTCAGTGATGAAACAATCACACAGTCTGATGAAACTTAAAGTAAGCAAAGCTAAGAGTCTACAAAGTTTATGTATGTGAAACTGGCGTTATGTACTAAATGCTAACATCAGTATCCTATGAGGCTCCCACTGACAATGCTAACATTGCAGACGTTTAGCAGGTATTATGTTTACCATGTCCACCATCCGATTTTGGCATGCTGACATTTGCTAATTCACACTGAACAAAAAGTACAGCAGAAGTTGAGGGTAGGGCTGGGAGATATGGCTGAAAACTGTATCATGATATAAGTGTTTTATATCGGTCGATATCGATAATTATTGATATTTTTTATGACCTATTTCAAAATAAAGGCCAAGGAGAAAAATACATTAAATTTAAACATTTTTATTTTAAATTTAACCCTCCTCTGATCAGAATCCCCTCAGCTATCAAGGCAGAAAGGAAAGGAAATGTCAACACAACCAATGGAAAACACTCAAATAATAAATGTAAATTAAAGTGTAAAAATGTAAACAGAGAGAAACCTGAGAACTTTTTTTTCTGCAGGTTTAGTGCAGGAAGTTCACAAGCTGATTCACCTTCAAATATGTGCAGTGTTTTGTAAACATAGCAGAAACTGAGGTAGACTGGACATCTGTAACATACATACATACATACATACAAACAAACAAACAAACAAACAAACAAACAAACAAACAAACAAACATAATAGACAGTACAGTAAGATTGATTGAACTATAAAACCAGCCTAGACATATGAATAACCTTAGTCACTCTTCTTACTCTAAACATACATGAACTATTCAATTATATTTTTATTGCAAGTGTGTTAAAAAAAAAATAAAAAGCACGTGTAATTTTATAACCTGGCCTCTCCACAGTGCTCAGTGGAAGCATGTCTTTAGCTATATGATATGCCACTGCCTCCGTTATGTCTTTGTGCCTTTTAGATGATTTGTCATCAGGCACTGAAGCAGATACCTCTGCATGGTGGTCATCTGCTTGTGCGGTGGTGCTGTGGTTGCAGATGTTGTTGGACGTTGGCAAATACGGCTGCGCTCCAAAGAGTGAGCGCGGCTAAGGTGGTTAAATAAGTTTGTGGTATTACCGGTCTTGGTGGGGACGACAGTCTTGCATAAGTTACAGACCACATTGGTCTGACTAAGGTCCGACTTATAAAGTCCAAAAAACTCCATACTGGCGAGCTGACTTGCCCTGTTTTATCGACAATTTCTTCGCTCACTGCAGTGCTCACTTTCTATTTCTCATCTCACTCCTCGCGAAGAATCAAACACGAGACAACAAGATGGCGCAACCGAACTTGATACTGTTTCATGATTGGCGTGTTAACGTGTCGCTCCCACTGATCACTCCCTACGTTGCTTGGTAACCTGAGAGCGAGTGCCTTTGTTCATGCAACCAATCTTGCTTCACAACTTCTGCTTTCTTCTGATGAAGAAAAAAAATTATTGAATGTTTTATCGAACGCATTTTTTATTGATATTGATTACGTGTCTACCACGAGACATATCGTTATCGTTTTATCGCCCAGCCCTAGTTGAGGGAATTAAATAGTTTTTTAGGTGAAAAAACCAAAACACTGGACAAAATTTCAAATTAAGGGATATATCAATTCATCCAGAGTTGGATATGAATGTATGTACCAAATGTCATGGCAATGCGTCCAATAGTTGCTGCATGAAACACAGATGTGTGTCCCCTGGTAAAACCAGTCCTGTGCAAATAGTGCTTTGGAGGTTAAGTCAGGGAATCACCAAAGTCAGTAGCTTTCATCCTCTGGGGACCAGGAATGTCTGTACAACATTTCATGGCAATCCATGCAATAGTTGTCAAGATATTTCTGTCAGGACCAGAGTAGTGGAGCCATGTGGCTGGCTAACAAACCAATCTGGCTATCCATACAGCTGCTGCTAGCATGGCTAAAAAGCTGTCCAAGAGTGGAGACACAGCAGGATATCATCTGACTTTAGACAAACAAAAATATGGAAGAGAGGACTGAGCAGAGGCCTGAAGCTTAAAACTAACAAGAGGAGCCATTTTCTGAGATGGGTGTTTCCAAACTTGCAGCCAATCACATGGCAGCCTCAAGATTTCCAAACTCATATCCAAATTTTTGGGACTTTAGAGATTTCCTCCAAACTACTGTAAGCTCACAGACTATCGGAGATTACCCTAACGCCTAACACACCAACTGTTAGTCATGGCAACAAACTGGCCATCTGTGTTTTCCTACTGCGCTGAAGGAACAAAGTTTCTCAATGAGTACACAGAGGCTGACACCATAGCTTGGCCATAGTAGCAGAAAGCATGTGATTCATCTCAGAAAAACTCTCCATGACTGTTGCATAGCAAGCTTTGCAGGAGGAGTTGATGATTAACCCTTGCCGCTTCCAGCCATTACGCAGCATGATGCCCTCATGTAAACACACCACCTGTAACACAGCCAGAGAGTGCCTGACAGGGTGCCAGACTCACTGTGAGTGTGTGTGTGAGTGCTGCTATTTGTACTCGTGTGTGTGTGGATGCCTGTACGTGGACTGCTTGGACTGGCTCACTGTGTGCATCTATGTGCACGGGGCGGGGCGGGACAGGGGGGAGGTCTATATGTCAGTGGTGAACAACAGCTGATTAGTGAGAGTGCACATTAGCAGCCGTTAATGCAAAGCAGGGCGGGGGGTTAGTGCTCGTAGATGACACTTTGCCCATGCTGTGATGGAAGAATGGCGACTGGCTGAGTTTCCGCCTCCGCTCTGTCACAGCATAATCATGTTAGTCTTTTCCCAGGATTCCATGAGTGTCTCCTGCAATGAAATTCTACAGCGCATCCATCCGGCATCGTGCCGAATACACACTCAGAAATTTTTCTGCTCAGGTTTGTGATGATACACTTGGCAACTTTTCTGAGTAACAATCCCAGCACATGGTGACACACCAAGCCACAGGGTGAAAATGTGCGATTGCTTTCTAGTAACACGCTCTTTCTATGTTTTAAAAAAACATTTTCAGACTGCTCCTTTGGGTGTTGTTCTGTGTAATGTGTGTAACCTCTCGATGGGCAGCATAAAAAGACTCTCTCTCTCTCTCTCTCCTGCCTCTGACTTTACCCCGACTCTTTCTCTCTCTTTGTCTGTCCCTCTATCGATGCCCCACTCTGTGGCCCCACAGCTATCAGATTGCAGCGTTTTTCCCCTCCCCTTGTGCAAGCAGATAATTCCACCCATGACCTCTTTGCTACCCAGCTTTCAGACTACAAACAGTATGAAAACCCATCAAGCATGGCCACAGCTTCTAGAGATATTCATAATAGTGATTGTAAAATGTGTGCAACATGAATATATTTGTTTCCAATTTACACTCCACTGCTACTTTAAACAACTTTAGAAACATGCTCAATTCATCCAGTTGTAGGAAAGACCTGCCTGACACTTTTTTTAAAGTAAAACATTTCAGCATGGAAATTTTCTTAGAACGTTAGATGTACTTCAACTGCCATTTCTCATCGTGAAAATGATTTTCCTCACCCTCCTTTCATCTTTTCATAGGCATGCGGTGCAGAGTTGTACATTTGTTTGCATGCATTCATTTTAGGCTGCCTCAAGATAAGAATGCATTAAAACATTGTGACTCTCAGTTGAAAATAAAGAGGCAGGGGTAGCCTCCACTGAGATGAAAACAACTACTGTAAAGTAAAAAAAAAAAAAAAAACGTGCACCAGAAAATGCATTATCCACAAGTATCCATCTCTAAAGTTTGATATGAAAAGAAAATGCATTGTTCTACAGTGGCCTTTGTAAATGAAGGCCAAAAAGTAAAACTATAAGCAGCCTGTTTGTATGGAGGAGAGAGCACTCATTTCATGGTTATGACATGAGCTAAAGCTGGTGGGAATTAGGAAATATTGACATTCACCTCAGCAGTCTCATAACGAGAAAGGTTAATTGCTCTAATTAAAATTAAAAGCTGCTTTTTTTCCAGCATCATCATTTACCCATGGATGTGTTTGGGAAGTATAATGTGCACACTAATGTGTGCCGCCTCTGGCATTTTGCCAAGAGAAGAGTGAGTTTGACAATGAAATACCGTAGACCTATTTACATGTTTCATCTGCGGTTAAATAGGGAGCAGGTCTCTTTCACTGTCTCTCTCCCTCTCTGACACATTCACATGCTTTCAGACAAGGCCACATGCATCACATACTGCGACAGGGAAAGTGGAGCAGGTGGGTTTCGTAATGTGTTTTCACAGATGTGATCTCTGCTACGTTCTTTCTTCCGTCTTCTTCCTGCTGCTGAAGACACACTCGGAAATGGGAATGTCCGCTCAATGCCGAGGCAAGCTCGGCTACGACCTCCTGTGCGCCGGTCGCTTCCATCTCATAGCCACTCGTCGCCGATTTAATTCAAAAACCGCACACACACACATACAGTATATACGCATTGGCACACACGCAAACTGAGGGTCTAGCCTTTCCTTTCACCATCACCACAAAATCTCTTGAGTCTTTTCCGCCTTCCCACCATTCATCCAATACCCCCCCTCCCCTTTACTCCTTATTGTCCCTCAAACAAGAGATCCTCATAAATAAGCATGTGACAGCTGACAAAAGCGGGGGCATCCACAAAGGATACTGTCTCATTTTACACAAAGCTAATGACTAAATAAAGACTACCACTTACGAGTGTGAGAGAAAGAGGCCTCCTTGGAGGGGCGATTAAATAGCTACAGCCTGTCCTCTCATCCCTTACGCACGCATCTTCCTGTTCATTTCTTTCTTTTCCACCCACTCTTCCTCCTTTCCTCTGTGCCTTTTGGCAGACTGTTGTTTAAGAGTGCACCTGTTCCCAGGACACTTGTTAGCGTTCCACCAGAGGATAAGTCTCCAATCTGAGACCGCAAGTTCATCTCCATCCATGCAAGGAAATTCCCTTGACAAATCTGACAAATAACATTGCTCAGCATGCGTTTGTGTGTGTGGGCCTGAATACTTAACTGAATGCTTTAAAAAGAGGAATTAATCAAATCAGTACTCTTTCCATTACATCAATGATGCTGCAAAAATCCTCTTCCTGCAATTTCACAAATTTGACGAACGCACAAACTGAACTTCTAAACTTTCAATACAATGTGAAAAAATGGTGAAACATGTCCTTCACCATAACCCAAGGTGAAATCCATGAGTGTCTTTTTTCACCCGACCAAGAGTTTAAAAACCCGAAGACATGCAATTTACTATTACAGAAGCTTTGCGAATATTAACGTGAAGAGACAGGGTCGAAATGTCCAACTCCCCAGACACAAGCTCGTTCTATGTTATTTTTTTAATTTAATTTTGTTATATTCAGCTAAGCAGACTCATAATGACAAAGGTTAATTGGTCTACATTTCTCTGGAAAAACCTTAAGATATTTATGATCACATAAGACAACAAAAACCAACAAATATCCACATCGGAGAAGCTGGAACCAGTAAATTAATCACAATCTTTTTGGATCCTTTTCAGTTGATCAGCTAATTGATTAATGTACTAATAGTTTCAGCTGTACTCCATACATTGCATTATTTCTGATTCCACAGCAGCTCTACTAATAAGAAATATGTCTATCCATCTACCCATGAACCTTCTACACTTGGGGACTGGAGTGTATCCCAGCATGCATTGGATGAAACGTGGGATGCAACTTGCCAGCCTATCAGGGGTCCAGAAAGACAGAACAAACCACTCATATTAAATCTATACAGAATTTTAAGCTTCAGGCGAACCTGAGGCCCAACATTTGTAGCATGCAAGCTTTGATAGCATTCATTTTGGCACATTTCACTTATCCAAACAAACACCACAATTTGAAGTCAAACAATGAACACGCTAGAGCTCTGCAGGGATTGCAAATCTAGCTGCTGAACACCTACTTGCTAGGAGAACATTTACAGTCCGGCTGGTCAGGGCTCCAAGTGCGCTGGAACTCACACAGCTGTAGCCACCCTCCGCACTCTGGGGAGGGTGGCCATCCTTAGAGACGGGAAGCAGGAGGAGGGATCCATTGGCCAAATACCGCAGGAAGTCACCCCCCTCCAGAGGCAAAGGCTGGCCATCCTGAAGCCAGGTGACATTGAAAGGTGCATCGCTGGCCCCAAGGTTGCAGTCCAGCAAGAGGGGTAAACCTGGCTCCAACACTACATGGCTGGGCCCAGCCCCGCAGCTCAGCTCCACCGAAACAGGCTTTTCTGTGTGGGAAAAGGAAAAACGTTTGTCAACCAAGCTCTGTATGTGCAGCAGTCAAAATTGTTCTCAATTTTAGAAAAAGTTTCCATAAATGATCACTTTCTGATCTGTTTTGAGAGACGAACTTGTGCAGAACATATTCAGAACCTCACTGTAATCGTCTACAGGAACCTTTTTATTGCTGTGTGAACACATTCACAGCTCAGCTATAAATGTAATATTGCACTTGGTGGTCATTGGTCCAATTATTCATACATCTGTGCCATTTGTCATTTTTGGCTATTTTGGTCTTCATTATCAATTTCAGCCTTTGGCAATTTGTCATTTTACAGCACAACTTCAATAAAATCAATAGTGTTGGCAGCACAGATGGATAGGGGTAGTACATTCCAGAGGCAGGGTGTTCTGGGGACAGAGAGGAGGCTGGAGGAGAAGGTGGAGGAAGAGGAGGAGCTCTGAAAATGAAATGGGTGCAGGGGCCATGAAGGGATTTGTATGTCAGCAGCAGGACATTAAAGTCAGTGAGAAGGAGGGGAAGTCCTGGAGTGAGAGGTTGATTAGTTGGTGTGAAATGAGCAGCAGACAGCTCCATAAACTGCAGTCAAAGCAGATGCTGCTGTTTAACCCCCACAATTTTACCATGCTGTCATTTTTATTTTAAACTGCTTTTTCAAGTGATTAGTATTTTATTAAATGTAACATAGGAGAGCATATCCTTAACCCACATGCTTTAACATACTCCTTGCAATTTTATCTCCTATCTTTGTGTTCCTGTATCTCACCTACACTGTCAGTAACATTTCTGTGTTTTTGTCTCTACTGTACAACAGTAAGTGCAGTGAAACACAGTCTGATTTCAGTTCTGTGAAGAACAAGATGGAAGGAGAAAAGGCAGAAACATAGCAGAGGATCTTAGGAGACAAAAGAATTGTAACATTGTAAAACAGACTTTACTAAACATGCTTCTTTTAAGGCTTATGTGGAGTGGAACAAACATATTTATGCCCACATTTCACAAATCACAAAGATCGAACCTTTTAAAAGAGCTACAGTCAGACACGTAGGTACAACTGCGGTAAAACAGAGCAAAATATGCCTTCAGTCTACTGCACAGCAAATGATGAACTGCTTGTCTTGAGCGTCTCCATTATAGCACATTTCAATGTAATAACGTCACGTCAATAAAAAATGATTTAGCTTTTGTGACTGAAGCACCTCCACCAATTCAGCAGATTTGGAGCTTCAGTGAGGGACCACATATTGCTTTGAAAACCTTAATATTTGTATTGTCTGACGTCCAGTATAAACACTCCCGGCTGCCGATTTGCTCTGCGCTCTCAGGTGCAGCCATTACTGCTGCGGCGAAGTCAACACATTCACACCCACAGGGAAAGAGTGAAAGAGACGTCATCCTCTCAATCAGGTGAAGTTAATCTCTGTTAAAGTGGAAGTTCTTCACTCTCAACTCTCCCTAGTAGGGCTGGGCGATATGGCTGAAAACTGTATCACGATATAAGTGTTTTATATCGGTCGATATCGATAACTATTGATATTTTTTAACCTATTTAAAATAAGGACCAGGAGAAAAATAAATAAAATTTAAACATTTTTATTTCAAATTTAACCCTCCTCTGATTATAATCCCCTCAGCTATCAAGGCAGAAAGGAAAGGAAATGTCAACACAACCATGGAAAACACTCAAATAATAAATGGAAATAAAAGTGTAAAAATGTAAACAGAGAGAATCTTTTTTTTCCTGCAAGTTTAGTGCAGGAAGTTCACAAGCTGATTCACCTTCTAGTGAATAAAATGTTTTCAGATATGTGCAGTGTTTTGTAAACATGAGAAAACTGAGGAAGACTTGATATCTGTAATATACAAAAAAAAACAAACATGATACAGTACAGTAAGATTGACTGAACTATAAAACCAGCCTAGACATATGAATAACTTTAGTCACTCTTCTTACTCTAAACATACATGAACTATTCAATTATATTTTTATTGCGAGTGTGTTAAAAAAAAAAGCACGTGTAATTTTATAACCTGGCCTCTCCACAGTATTCAGCGGAAGCATGTCTTTAGCTATATGCCACTGCCTCCTTTATGTTTTTATGCCTTTTAGATGATTTGTCATAAGGCACTGAAGCAGATACCTCTGCATGGTGGTCTGCTGCTTGTGCGGTGGAGCTATGGTTGCAGATCAGTGGCGGCTGGTGAAAAAAATTCTTGGTGAGGCTGGTGTGCAGATTTCCCTGCCTAATCTAGGATAAGCATTCAAATGAACAGTTGGAAAATGAAAACAGTTCCACAACAATAATAATTTAATTTCACAGTTTCAAAGAAAAAGTAACAATTTACAGCTATATTAGACTTTATGCTATCAAATACTATACAATACAATCAAGGGATAAATTCACAACAAGGGTATGATTTCAGCTGAATCTATACAAATCAACAGTGTGAGTGAGTGAGTGAGTGAGTGAGTGAGTGAGTGAGTGAGTGAGTGAGTGAGTGAGTGAGTGGAGGGGGGAAGTGTCTAACGTAAGTGTGGGTTGAGTTATTATATGAAGAGAGAATGAAACAGAACATTTCCTATTAAAATGTAACATATACAAAGAATTGAGAACCAAGTTCAAAAATTAAACATAAACAGATGATTTTAATACCCTCTCTAATCAAGAAAAAATACAACATTTACTTGGAGAAAACAGCATCAGTGCCATAGAAGCAGCAAAATTTGTCATTGCATGTCACAGCCTGAGAGAAACAACAAAGCAGCCTCCAAAACTATATTATTATTACATATGGTTTTTATCTACCTCTTCATTGTGCCTTCTTACAGCAATGCGGTGCCCATCATCTAGCTGCGTTGCTATTCAATTCAATATGCCTTTATTCATCCCACGAGGGCTAATCTTTCCCAACACAGCTAGCTTTACGCAGTTCTCCGTGTGAACTTTGGATCTCCCATGCTTCTTGATCTGTTCGGAGAGGTGCTTTAAGTCAGTTAGTCCAGTCTTTGTCCAAGTCGAATCACATTTGAAACTTCTGAAGAGGATACAGGGGAAACAGAAAAGTGCATAAGCTGCACCTGCCCGCCATGTCTTACAGTTGAACCAGCTCCGACAAAAACTCAGTTTGTACAATTTATCTTTCTCCTTGGTTTGCTGGTAAATGTTGATTTCAGGCTTGTCGGGTCCCAGCTCCGTCGTCCGTCTCGCAAAAGGGTACATTAATAATAATTACACAAAATTTGGTGGAAGCTGCTCTTGACCTCCAGCTCTTACCGCCTTCGCCATCGCCTCTCTTCCTCGTCGCCGTACTTTTTTTCCCTCGTAGGACATCACTGGCTCCTCACGTAGCTCTAGCAATCCTAAACCTTCACGTATTTTATGTAGCGCTTGGGGCGACATTTCCAGCGCCCCACAGGCGTTAAATTTGGCGACGTTGATAGGCCAATTATTCATCATTTTTCCCTAGCAACCATAACCGGATTGGCTATTTAGCTGCAAGTCAGGGGCGCTTTGCCAAGTGGCCCATGAGAGAATGACACACTGTCTGTCAGTGGAAATTCACTGTTTAATGAGTGTCAGTTGGTGGAAATGTTGTTTAAAAGGTTTAAATTGCATGTAGGGACACACACACACACACACACGCTATTAAGTAAAACTGACACTGATTAAAAAAAAATGCAAAAACTATCTCTCCCCTCCACAGCTGGTGAGCCCCAGCACCCCCTATGGGCCAGTCGCTGCTGTTGCAGATGTTGTTAGACGTGGGCAAATTCAGCTGTGCTCCAAAGCGTGAGCGCGGCTAAGTAATGATGTGACAAATGATTCGACATGTCGGAGTGTCTGTCAAGTAAAAGTGGGCGTGCCAGATGAAGCCCCGATTCGAGGCTTGTATCATGCTTGTGGAAAACACGTGACCGATGACAAACGAGGCCTCGGTTTGTGTGGGCGACGTAACTCTCTTATTCCGAGTTTCGCTTCCGTATAAAGTGGGTTCAAAACGCATGCGTCTTTGTGGGTGTGTCGGCATTTATGGTAGTGTGGTGGTAGTGCTTCAGCATGTCAGTAGCAAGTTCAGTATATTACATAAATAGATTATTAGCGAGTGAAGTAGATTATATAGGTAGATCAGTACTAGTGCCATCATAACAATTGTTATCATTAGTCATAGTATTATTACTGGTATTAGCTTCTATTAGTTAGGGTACATACAATTACACCAAACCTAGCTGGAGGGTTACAGTGTTGTTTCATCCTCTCTTTCTATGGAGCCTCCAAGAAAGAGGAAGTCTTCTCCTGTCTGGGAGTATTTTGACATGGTTGCTCACAATAAGGTATATGTGAATGATTATATTTTATTTGCACATCATCACAACAGCTGAATCACAAAGTGTGATAACATTACCCACTTACTGGACCCAAGGTTTAAAAAAAACTGGGCTTCTTAAGTCAAGGGAGACTTCAAGAGGCTGTTACAAGGCTGAAGTATGAATGTGCCAACATTGTCAGGAACTCTGCAGTAAATTCTGCCAGTGGCAAACGCCTCAGCTCAGGTAGCAGCCTCTTCAGCAACATCTTAAATATCAATAACATCCATGAACAACAGTAAGTAGTTTGTTACTTTGTTTTGTCAAAATTAACATTAATTGGTACAGTAGTAATGTGAGCCACTGCTAATGTTTTTTCTTTTAACGTTTATTAGATGACCTTTGGCATCTGCTGGACACAACAGTGGATCAAAGTAGAAGAAGCTCAAGTGCTACAGCAGATGCCACAGTGGAAGCAGATCATTATTTAGCAGGGGTGAACCTGGCAAGAACAGAAGATCCCCTTGTCTACTGGAGTAGACAGAAACACTGACATCCCCACCTTTACCAGCTGGCTCTCATGTTTTTATGTTGTCCTGCATCTTCTGTTCAATGTGAAAGGGTATTTTCTAAGGCTGGAGAGATTGTTTCTAAGAAGGGGAACTGTCTTAGCCTGTTAAAAAAACAACAACATATTTTTCTTGATAAAAAACAATGAGCATTCTCATCCACCATTCAATGAAACAGTGTCTCCTGTGTAACATTCCCAGTCCCACATCCCTGCGCTAAGCACAAAAACAATGTTTTATTTGTGGTGTTCATACAGGCACCTGTAATCAAAAAATAATGTTTCCTTAATTAATTATTTTATAAATGAGCATAAACATGTGCGTGTGAGAGAACTTTGACAAAGATTTATGTTTTATTACAATCACAGAAAAAGTGTCCTCAGGTGATGAGCAAAATTAGTTTTATTTCTTTCCACAGCAGGTGTCACTAGTGAGAACTGAATGAAGCTTCGGGTAGTGAACCTTCTGGCAAATGAATGGGCTGCGAAGATTCAGTGGTTCAGGAAGCCTCAGTTTGCCATCACAACGGCTAAGGTGGTTAAACAAGTTTGTGGTATTACCGGTCTTGGTGGGGACGACAGTCTTGCATAAGTTACAGACCACATTGGTCTGACTACGGTCCGACTTATAAAATCCAAAAAAACTCCATACTGGCGAGCTGACATTCCCTGTTTTATTGGCAGTTTCTTCACTCGCTGCAACACTCAGTTCATAGTTCTAATCTCACTCCTCGCAAAACATCAAACACGAGACAACGAGATGGCGCAACCGAACTTGATACTGTTACATGATTGGCACGTTAGCGTGTCTCTCTCACTGATCTGCGATTACTCCCTACGTTGCTCGGTTACCTGAAAGCGAGTGCCTTTGTTCATGCAACCAACCTTGCTTCGCAACTGTTTCTTCCAACAAAGAAAAAATTATTGAATGTTTTATCGAACGCATTTTTTATTGATCTTGATTACATGTCTATCGCGAGACATATCGTTATCGTTTTATCGCCCAGCCCTACTCCCTAGTTTTGATACAGCCTTTTGGGAAAAAAAAAAAAAATCATTACTGCACCGCTTTCATCCAACCTCCACAGTCTGGATGAATAAGTGTCGTGTGGAGTCACTAATCAAACCCAGCAGGAATTGTAACCTTGTGACTTAAATAGTCACACTCAATTGATTTCTTGCATTGTAATCATTTAATGAAAATCAGAAACACACAACACTGTTAACATGTAGAGATATGTGAAATGATGGCTCACCATTGGCCTGTGTCAGTCCAGCGGAGCCTACTTGGTGTTGCTGAGCTCACTTCTGAAGATTTAATGGAGACTTCAAAAAGTGTGATAGATTTAATGGGAAATAGGCTTTTACTTTTAGTTATTTCCAAAGTCTCAGCTTGTAGGTGGAGCAGATAACGGCATTGTCCAGAAAAGCTATCTAACCTATTTCCATTAGTCAACATATAAAAGGTTCTCCTGGATCTCTTTGACAGATTTCTTGGCAAAAGCACTTAAGAGGCAAATTCCTTTGCACGTGTTACAGTGTTACACACAGACTTATTACTGTACCTCTGGAAATAAATAAGAACTAATGTAATTTAAACTTCCCGTCTATAGTTCAGTTGATAAATCCCTCTGTGAATTCATCTTAGAAACACTAGGCACACACACACACACACACACACACACACACACACACACACACACACACACACAGCAAGGTTCCTTTCTGCTTCTCTTTCTCCGACAGATTAATTAAGTTAATGGGAGATGAATTTTTTTCCTTGATTAAATGAGGCCTGACCCCCCACCATCACATTCTGATGAGGAGGCCGGGTAATGCTGAGAAAGGCTACATAGTGCTGTGACGCACCCACCCACCCACACACACACACACACGCACACACACACACACACACACCTGCCATGGAGACAACATAAACATGCATGAACACACATGCACTCAAACCCCATACAAACAGCGACTCACGCAGGCACACGTGAAGAACAGCAGAAAACGCTCAGAATCTTGTGCACCAACACACACTGACACAGATCACCTCCACGGCTCCTCTCTTCCTCTCTCCCATTTCAACTAATTAGGTCTCATTAAGTCATTAAAACGTTAGCAGCCATTTCCCAGCTCTCTGCCAATGAATTCACTTGGCGAGAGGTGGGGATCGTTCTACGTTGGGTATGGATGTCATTACGCCTCACAAAACTGGAGTAGAGGTGTGATGAGGAACATGCAAAAAAGAAAAAAGAAAACAGGGAAACACCAATCTTCTTGTAGCAAAGTTTACACATATTAACCTGTGTAAATTGAATTATGTAATAAGATTAAATAAAACATGTCCAACCTTGAAAATGCAGAACCAGCATGACCTACTATCCTTTGAAAAGGAGGCAATGTAAACATATCACATATTTCAAGTAGTGGCTATTTCATCTGGGAATAATACATGTTATATCCACACACACATTCACACCAGAAACCTCGACATGCCCTAGATCTGTGGCCATGTGCCGCACACACGCATAAATACACATATTTACACGCTAACATGTACGCACACACCCACTACAACCCACACAGATGCATGCACACCCACACAGTAACTTGAAGAGGAAGGATCTGTGAAGTGGCCATTTTGCCATTTTACTGTACAAATGTGTGTGTGTATGGGGGGGGGGGGAGACAGGGTGCACTCTGGGATATAGTAGCGGCTGTGCATCTTACTGAGCTGTAGTGAATGGATTGTGGTGGCACTGCGCCAAGCGGTTCATAGCTTACTCTAAGTAGAGAGGGGACAGTGGTTTACATGGGGACGAGAAGATGAAAAAAGACTGTCAGACAAGCGCAGACAAACACAGAAATAGAAGAAAGAAAGAAAGAAAGAAAGAAAGAAAGAAAGAAAGAAAGAAAGAAAGAAAGAAAGAAAGAAAGAAAGAAAGAAAGAAAGAAGCAAATGCACCACACATAAATGACAAAGTGCCCCTTCAGCCAATGATAGGATTCCCAATATTCTGTGAAATTAAATCACATGTTTGATGTACCTTCATACCACTCCTACATATGTGGAGAAATGCATAGACTGACCACTGATATGCAGTGAGCCATAAAAGGAAAGGATTGAATGTTTTTCTTCTATTTATTTAACTGCTTCTTCTCTACTGTAACTGAATTCCCTTTTGACCAGCCTAGCAGCCTTTTCCTTTCATCCTCACTGCAGTGGAGGCATGCCCAGGCAACGTATTCATTAGGCAGCCACCACCACACACTTGACCTTTGTGGAGTGCATGTGCAAACGGGCTGGCATTGCTCCGTGCTCATGCAGTGACAGCTTCATCATGGACAGACCTGAATCTCAGGTGGAGGAAGAAAACACAGTACGTGATACTAACTCCACCAAGAAAATATGTGGTTTATATTTTGCCTGTGACTGTGGTGCTTTTTGCACCTAATCGAGTACCGTTTCTTATATATGTATTATATTTTATTTAGGGCTGTCAGTTTAACGCGCTAATTAGATTAATTAAGGCGCTATAAAAATTAACGCAATTAATCATGAGTGGCAAGTCAATGCGCAAGCATTTTAAATTTGGCCCTTTGAGTGACCCGTAGGCTACAGTGGCAGGTCGCATCTTACCTGCGCCACTGGTCAAAAGCAGGGTGACAACAGACGGGGATGCGACACCGGAGAGCGAGGCAAGCCTACTTGGACCTTTGAACGGCAAGTTTATTTATAAAAAGAACAAAGACGGGACTATTAACAAGAACGCAGTGATTTGTACCTTGTGTAAAAAAGAATTTTCCTATCACCGTAGCAGCTCCAGTCTGAATTATCATTTAAACGCTAAACGTGTAGTTGCCGCTAGTGCTGCTAGTGCTACGGTGAGCTCACTCCGCCAACCCACACTTGCTGAGTTAGGAAAACGAATGAGCAAAGCCACGACAGAAAAACTGACAAACTCAATCGCAAAGTGGGTTGCTGCTGATTGCAGGCCGATTTCAATCGTGGAAGACGAGGGCCTAAAAGAGGCGTTTCAGATAGCGTCATGTGACTCTAATTTCCAGCTACCGTCGAGAACTACAGTGATGAAAAGAATTGACCAGCTGTAATGTGAATGTCAGTGAATTGTAATGTCCTAGAATTCAAATTCTTTATTTGGGGACCTTTAGCAGATATGAGATTAAAATGCGATTAATTAGATTAATTAATTACAAATCCTGTAATTAATTAGATTAATTTTTTTAATCGCCTGACAGCACTAATTTTATTATAATTTCATATCACCATAGACATTGTCTATTTGATCTTTTTTAAAGTAGTTTGAATTACTTTAGTGGCTTTAGTTAACCAAATGAGATTTCTCCCTCAAGTAGCACTCCTGTTGTTCAATTTCTTCCATTGTGAAGTAATTGGTAGCTTGGACAGATGCTTTCAAAGCAGCTTCCCCACCACTGCTGATGTACCACCCTGTTCACAATCAAATGTACAAAAAACGGACACAGAAGAGAAACAAAACACACACACACACACACACACACACACACACACACACACACACACACACAAAGAAACAGACTGAAAAACAGAGAAAAGGCTGTGGAAATGGAGACGGTAGGAGGGCAGTGCTGTCGATACCATCAACACTTACTCTGCTAGTCCATTTCTGTTAATGGATCACCTATTCACAAAACGTGTGGGAGAACAGAAGGAGAAAGAGGAGGAGTAGGAGGAGGATAGTGACCCAACACAGCGAATATTTCACCCGGCCCAGCTCACTATCAACAGAGACTGGACACCCCATGACCCGGAGGCCACAGCTCAGGTTTCCACAGCCTCTAAACTGAAGCGATACAATAGCCTACCTCAGGCCTTTCAGGAACTAGAGATCCACACAAAGGGGCTCTGCTAAAAGAGTCCAAACACTGGTGCTTTGTGTAATGAACTGAAATTTCTTTTTACCCAATGCTAATGCCCAATTATAAAACATGTTGCTATTTGTTGCTGTTTTTATGGAATTTTTGCTGCACTGCTGTTGCAACAATTCCAAGACAGATTTCACCTCACTTCAATTTACCCAGCGCAGTCATATTCATGCAGCATGTAATATTCGTTTTATAACAAAAACAAATGCTCACAGGTTTGTTGCACTGCTTTGAGCTAAATGCTAATGTCAGCTTGCTAACATGCTCTCGCCGACAACGCTACATGCTGATGTTTAGCAAGTATGACACTTACCATATTCACCATCTTAG
This sequence comes from Chaetodon trifascialis, assembly GCF_039877785.1. NCBI lineage: Eukaryota > Metazoa > Chordata > Actinopteri > Chaetodontiformes > Chaetodontidae > Chaetodon > Chaetodon trifascialis. The sequence continues at coordinate 21,958,242 of NC_092056.1, forward strand.
TTTATGGTGTTAGCATGTTAATAATAGCAAATTAAACACAAAAAACAGTGTCACCCAAGGCAACTGTGATTGGTTTTTGGGAAGGGCATTTTTCAGCTGCGCCAGAATGATAGTGGGTGCAGCCAGACCTAAAAACTGGCTAAAAACTGGCATATGAGCGCAATAGTGTTGCATGAACAAGTGTCAAGTTGACTGAAAGAGGTCACAAACTTAAAAAAGTGAATGAAGAGGGATGTAAGGTGAAAAATTGAAAGAGAGGACATGAGACAAAGAAAGAGACCCAGAATAACAGAACAAAATAGAGGACTGAACAGTGCAGAAAGGATTAGGGCAGCCTTGAGACTCGACTGAAAGAGAGCAGCAAAATGTGATTACAGACACTTTTGTGAAGAGGGACCACTAAAGCTCTCAAAAGCAGTGATAACCAGATTGCCTTGTGCCTCCTGTTAGATTGACACAGCTGCAGTGGATAATTGCTAGGAGTCCTGAAGGATGTTGTAGTGTGCCATACATGTAGGTAGTACTGTACTTGGACTAAATACAGCCTGAGTGGACAGGGACAGATGGTCTGATTGATAGCACTGGGCAGTTTCCAGAAGGCAAACTCCACTGTGTGTGTGTGTGTGTGTGTGTGTGTGTGTGTGTGTGTGTGTGTGTGTGTGTGTGTGTGTGTGTGTGCGTATATGTGCGTGTGTGCACGTGTGTGTGTGTGTGTGTGTGTGTGTGTGTGTGTGTGTGTGTGTGTGTGTGTGTGTGTGTGTGTGTGTGTGTGTGTGTGTGCGTGTGTGCGTATAAATCCGGATACCACAAACGAAACCTCAAATCAAGCTTGACTAGTGCTCGCCTGCTGTTTCAGGTGGTTGTGTTAGCTAATTCAATTATTTTACATCAATAGCAATGTAATAAAAAGACAGTCCGGCCACTTTCATGTGCGTGTGGCCAAAAACTACCCAGCGTGAAAATGAATCGATAGTCAGAAGCCACAGTTGTGATAATCTGAGCAGAGAAGCAGCCAGCGATAAAGCCAGCTGGGAGGTGGGGGCTCTCAGGTTTCGGTGGCTAGGTGGAAATGCCTGTGTAATAACAAGAAATGGAAAGTCTCACTGACAGACACACGTCTCTACTGTCTAAATATTTAGGCTTCTTCTCTACCTTTCCATGTGAACACTGTTCCTTGGGCAGTGGGTTCTTTCTGTAAAGACGCAAAGAGAAACATGGTGCATATTCAAGCGTCTTTGCTTTGATGGCAAATTAAAACTCTCTATTTACGAGTTAAGCAATGGTGCATACAGTGAGCTCAACATTTCACTGAACCCATAGTGAGGTTGTGAGTCACTCCACAATCTGAACAGCTGCTGTGTCAGGTGTTAACTGTTCCAGCTGTGTTTCCTCCCATGATGATACAGCGGGTTCTTCTTGCACCCACTCATCTTAACCACACACACACACACACACACACACACACACACACACACACACACACACACACACACACACACACACACACACACACACTTTCACTGCCAGAAAGCTGATAGAATGAATCAAAGATTGTAGTGTGACTTTTGGGGATTGGAAAGTTGAATGAGGTTGTGCACATACTGACAGGGCTGCAAATTGAAGGGCTGCACCTCTTTCTCTGATGGAAAACTGTTTCAAGCTTCTTTTAAAATTACATATTATTTGGCTGCTCGCCCCTGCAGACCCCTGGGCTCTAGATCAACAAAATCTACATTATTACAATCTAATTACCTCCCAATAGCACACTATTGACATTTTAAGATGAAATGTTCAATTAATCAATTGGTCATTTGGTCTATGAAATATCAGAGAAGACTAAGAAAAATTCACATCTGAGAAGGTACAAACAGCAAACTTTGGGCATTTTTGCTTGAAAAACAACTTACACCACTCTTCATCTGTCAAAATAGTTGATTATTTTTCTGTCTATCAAGTAACTGATTAACTGCTCCAACAGCATAATGAAACCGTTCTGAAACCGTCTGTATTTGCCATCCTGTCTTTGAACCTGTCACACTGTACTTCAATGTACAAATTCTCTACTGTCCAACATCTACTACTTTTAATAATGAAAGCTGCCATGTGTTGCATACAGTAATGAACCACAAACTCGACATTTATACTTATGATCATTAAGATCATACAGTGAGCCTCTTCTCAAAGCCAGTGGAACAACAAATGGCATGAAAGCGTACAATGAAAAAATAAAAAAGAGGGGCTGTGGTGAGAGGAGCATGGCTCCTGTGTCCCACTGTGTGTACAAGAGGGAGAAAGGGAGCAGAACAGAGAACGGGGGATAGAGAATGTGAGAGGGGGCGTACCACTGCAGTCCCTCATGCCTCCTGCTCTATGTACAGTGCTCATTCATCCCAGTCTGGCTTCCTCCAATCACAGCGCAGCGTTCCTGCATGCAGGGCCTCCCAGCAGCATGGGGCCTCCACATGGCCATATCAAGTGCCAGGCCCACTTGCATGAGTCAACAAAGCGAGCAATAAAACTAACATGGGAGTAACACGGGAGATCCAAATCAGAATCTGTTCATTCAAGCAGCGGCACAGTGAATGTAGAGGAATTTATGTGGGTCACATTAGTTCATGAAAACAGACAACAGGAAGAACAGTCTAAAAACATTCTCCTCTTACCTCAGTCTGCTCTTTGAAGTGAGGCACACATACAATACTGTCTAGTGCTCATGCGCAAGGATCAGGTTGAGCATCTCACACAAGGTCAGGATGATGAATGAGACTGCTATGTGACACTACCTGGCACATGCACTGATGAAGGGCACGTCGCACTGAGGAGGCTTCACATTATGCTCACACTGGGGTGCTCAACAATGACATTTTCCATCACTGATGTGAGAGAGGTGTGCTGTGATCTTTTAGTAATATACTGCATTTGAATGAGAACTAAAGGGTGTGTGTGTGTCCTCACTGTGAATGACAAGTGCTCAAAAGATTCATAAATGTGTGTATTGTATGGTGGTTACACATACAGGTATGAAGACACACACACTCCACCGCTGCAGTCTGGAGCCTTTTATTGTATGCATGTGAATTTCGTGAACTGCTTTTCCTTCCATAGCATGTACTCATCAATATATCATCATTTTAAAGCTATTCAGTATTTAAATGCATTTATCCACGCACTCTTACCTACATGGCCACCTTCAGTGTAACTCCTCAGCTCTCATGTGACCAAGCAGATAGCAGATAGAGGAATGGAAGGAATGTGAATGCAGGATAGTTGATCATGTGAGTGCAGCCAGAACACTGTCTCTCTCTCTCTCTCTCTCTCTCTCTCTCTCTCTCTCTCTCTCTCTCACACACACACACACACACACACACACACACACAAAATGATGAAACTACACTGTGAGAATAAAAGCCAAAGTAATGAATACAAATGTGAGTGAGAAATCAAGTTGTACCAGGTATAAAGACCTTACAAGTGTATGAAATTGACTTATTAGAGACATACCATCTTCAAAAATCCCAAAGTCCACTGCTATAAGGAGCTGGGTTACTGCCTGCCTTTGATGTTAGGCAACCTCATTTCACAAAATATTGCTGCAGCTTCACTGATCGGTCTTGTTATGTTTACATGAAGATGATGTTCAAGGGTACAACCACTTTCAATTGAGTTGGGGCTATGGATAGAACAATGCTGGGATTTAAATGAGGCTATGAGTAGGCCTTGGACTGAGGTCAGTGCTGGCTAAGGAGCCAAGCTTGCTCAGATAATATACTGTACACCACCTTCACTGCAGCTGTGACCCTACTCTGAGCATCATCTCAAATGACATCATGTAAAGTTATCAATTACACTCTATGGCAAACCTCATTGACCCAGCAAGCCGACAGGATAAAATGCACAATCTATCAGACTTGCGTATCTATTTGTGCTCCTGGGATCAAGGAATTAACAGATAGTAGCATTACCACAGAGCAACTTGCACACATTTGACATCTGTGTGCAACTGAGAAGCACTTCAGTGCAAAGCTGCTTTAGGGAAATATTACTATATATTAGGTCTGGGTGGTATACTGGTTCACACCGAATACCAGTGTCTATTTTTGTTATGATATGAATTTTTAATATACCGCCACACCGGTGTATGTGATTACACAATGTCCAGAATTTTGCGCCGAGCGACACTGTTTCAGACGGGACGGTTTTCAATGTTGCGCTTCTAAATAGGCAATGTGCGGGGTGTGGTGAGGGTAAACTGTAGTGCTCTGGTGTTACGTTATGGTGAAGATGGATGGGACAGACACTGAAAGTTCCGAAATCGAAGCTGCAGAACTAGTAGAACATGATGACACAGAAGAATTTGTGCCAAAAAGAGGAGCCGTGTCTGTTTTTTTTGTTTTTTTTGGGTCAGGCTAACAGGAGCAATTTGCTCCACCACCTTAGCCGCAAGCATGTCTTGTAACAAAAAGACGAAAATAGCGTATGTCCACTTTATTTCGCCACTTCATGCAAACCACACAAGCCTGGTATCATATGAAAGCAGAGGATGGTGATCACAAAGATGTCTGCCTCCTCACTGTGTGCCGAAAACTCTGCGAGCTAGCAGCCAAAAAGTAGCAGAAAAAACACTTCGCTAAATCATACAGTATGTCTTGCCTTTGCTGTTTTGTGGTCAAAAGTTATATTCCAGCTCGAAAGAATGCTGCTAATGTCTCCCCCTATGACTCTGCGTTAGTTTGAGATCAATCACGAAGGTCCAGGTTGTTTACATAAAGAGGAGGGGGTTTCTAGAGTGGAGGGACCGCTCCTCATTCGACAACCTATCTCAGGGCTTACTTCCTTCTGGATCGTCACTGGTGTTACTATGGTGAATTTGGGCGCTGCCCCTCGAATCTCTTGACTCTAACTGGTCAATAGAGGTGTCGATCATCAAAATAGACCAATGGGTTGCTGAGCTATTGATTGGTCGCAGTTAGTTTCACCGCTCTGTCTCATTTACTCATGAATGAGGAGAGCGCTCACAGAGGACTCTGCTGAGCAGCCCATGGTGTTATTTTACCGTTTTATTTGCATTTCGTCCTTTAATAAGAGATAAGAAGAATAGCAAGCAGAAAAAAAGGCTGAAAAAGTGTTGTCATCAGAGGAGTTTCTCCATATGCTTGGACGAGATAACAGTACTCTGCCCAAATGAGCGCCTGGATATACCTGTGTTAAAACATCTGTCTTCCAGATGAAAGAAAAAAATACCATCATATACCGTGAGACCGTTGTAATTTTGAAAAATGCCGTGATATACATTTTTGGTCATACCACCCAGCACTACTATATATCCTAGAGGGCATTCTCTGTAATGTTAATGCTCTGTTGGCATCATCTGCAAAGTACTACCTTGTAACACTTTTGTAAAATCTTCTTCATGGCTCAGGTGTGAACAAAAGCAGATACATTGCAGTAAAGGCACACTCAAGATTACAGTGCTCTTACATGTGACATTGTTCACAGTGAGCAAATCACTCACAGAAGAGGTGAAGCTTTACACGCTGCAACATGTAATATTTCACCCTGAAGAGTGACTTTAAGAGATATGCAAGCTACACTATTTTTGTTTAAAAAAATAAAAAATAAAAAATACCATCAAAGCATTGCAACTATATCTGTAACTCTCCTGTCGTGACTGAAATGAGTCAAAATAGAACTTTTCAACACAATAGTTTGAAAATCCCAGGAGAGCACATCATTTGAATTCATACTTCGACAAAATCAAGCTCTAACCTTCGTCTGCTTTCATATAAACACGTCTGTGCTTAAGGTTGCCTCTCTAACAGCATGAATAGGCGCACACAGGGCACCATAAAAATCAACATATTCACTGCACAAATATACCCAGCTGAAACTCAGCCCAGGGCATCTTTAAATAATATGCATCCTAATTTAGCATGGACTCTCTGGGGAGAGGATCAAGATGCACTCACAAATCGCAGCTGACACACCCACGCTTACACACAAGCAAGCAGGCACACAGGGTAAATGTACCTCAGTAAACACTAACACGCACACACATGAAGATACTTAATTTATCGCTAATGTGAGCTATTCTCCACAGGCACTGCTGTCCGGCAAGCTCTGGATTGAAGTCTCACGGGACCTGTGTGTGTTCACAGAAATTCTAAGAGAGTGCGATGGGTTTGGGCCCAGGCAATGAGAACAACTCAAACATAGTCATTCAAAGTACAATTAACTTCAGTAATCATTTAGACGGCAAATAAATGAGAAAAGCAATTACATGGGGTCATTAAAGTGGTGCGCTCACAAAGAGATGATCTCTTCATCTGTTACTGGACATGGAAGAAGGTCCTCAAATCCCACCTGCACAGGCATATTTTCTGGTGACCTCAGAGCAGCTACACGCTGATGTTAGACACATGAGCAGTTACAGTTAAGGCCAATGCAAGTCATCCTACAGACAGCATGCATCCCTCTGCAAATTCCATGTTTAATATTCTGTAGCTGCCACTATACGGGAGGCTGAACAGCTGGCCCTCTGGTGTAGACACAACAAGCTGGAGCTGAACACACTCTAAACATTACAGATGACAGTGGAGTTCAGGAGGAGATATGGATGACAGTTCTTAGGGGACCTAAAGATGGAGACCATCACTGACTCCATCTTCCTGCCGTGGCTAAGGAGTGGCCTGTTTCTGTGGCCCCAGTTTGTTCAGTATTCAACAGCCAGCTGTATGTTAGCTAGTCTGTACAGTGAGTGCCACAGACCACCCCTTCCTTGTGCATACATACTTGGGTGAAAACTTGGCTCTGCTTCCACTTTGACACTAATTATTAAACTGTAGTATGAAGGTTAGCCTCCAAAAATGCCACTATATCACTGGTGCACTGACACCTCATGGACTGGTGCCACCAAAACCAAGACCTTAAAGCCTCTCTCAGCACCAGCACACAGTAACACAAGCCATTTGATCACTACTTGCCCAGTATGAAATGCAGCGTATGAAACACAAGGTAAACTTGTGGCTGAGGAGGCAAATCAAGCATCAATCAAGACAGAATTTTTTTCAATATTTAGGAGATCAAATCAAGGCCAACAGAGTACATTAAATGTGGTTTCAAAGGAGGGAAGGAGGACAGGAAAGGGCCTCCTGTAGTCCACAGTTGTTGCTCTATCTATGGTAATTTCAAGCCACTAAGATGACACCAGTGTTAGAGTTTGTTATCTCACAGGTTTGTGTTCGTGTCCTGTTTTAATTGTCACACAGTCAATAATTTATTAATACACAAATGTCAGCATTAGGTCTGCTCAGCTTGATGTTTTTCTGGTGCTTTGACACTGCTCGCTTGAAGGCAACGTAATAGAAGTAAACATGGAAGCAGGAGAAAATTGAAAAACAAAACATGTAACTGTGTGTTGGGATGAAATGGCTCTTAAACTTCATTCATTTCAGTGCAGTACAGGTAAGATTGTCATGCAGAACGTCAGTCAGTGAAGCAACTTTTGAGACAGTGATATGACCTTGCTGTGCTGCAAACTGAAATGCGTGCATTTTGTGCTCAAACTTTACTAATAACCTTGTTCAGACTTCTTTTTTAAAAGTGATACAAAGTTTGTAACACAGCACCCTTACTAGATTCAAAATATCTTCAGCTGACACTGTGCCAAGGTGAACATATAACCCCTTGTGTAACTTTACATCTCCATGATATTTAAGCTAGAGAATGGACTTTGCCCTGAGTACCCTGGTTGCAGTGTGTGGAATAAATGGTTGACTCAAAAAAATGCTTCCCTCCCACCACCATGCCAAACATTGCACAGGGTCACTTCAGCAGTGGGATTCCTACAGGCTCATTTTTTTTCCTTGAGTGTTCAGTCGAAACATTAACTCTGTATGAAACAAGCTGCTGAGATGACCCTGTCTGACTGGGAATTTTGGAAGAATAACTGTGTTTTTTCCCTCCGACAGTAAGTCAGGGACTAGATGTTCTGCTGCAGAGTTGTCCATCAATTTCACAATAAAGGAATGTAATTTAATCCTTGCTAGAGCTGTAATCACACAAATGTAGTCAAAGGTGAGCATGAAGCAAGCTAAAAATAAGACATCAACAGTGTGGTGATGTCAATGGGCTGGTCTACAGCCTTCACAGATGTGTCAAGAGCATGTGAGCAAATGCTGCTCGTTTGGATACCTTTATTTTGAATCAACAACCACATATATTCACTGTTTTACAGTGTGTTCACTTATTCTGCTTATTTCTGTTTAATAATAGATTAACTTTACAGTGCAGCACTTAAGCTATTCACTACGGTCCACACTGTCACCTTGTCTGTATAAAGTAACATTGCAAGCCCATACAAGGGAAATGAATGAATGTGAAGCACATTTCTCCTTAATCAAGGCATATTCCACTATGCTGTGCCAGTTGCATTGCAGTAGAACAGTGTGACTGTGTGAGTGTTACGATGGACAGAGCTGAGAAGCATCCAGTGAGCTCAATCAACACTTGGTGGTACAAATCAAATGACCAGTATGACTCAGAGGAGACGTTACATAGGAGTTACTGTGGACTGTTGGACTGTTAGTACAGACAATTTTCATGACAGCATAGACAAATGTGGTGCATCACGGTTAAAAAATCTCATGTGACACTCCGAGTCAGTGCAGCGCCAGTGCTTCATCATGCAGCTGTTGCTGTGTTTACAATTTTCATGTGCATATAAAAAGGCCAAAGGCGTTACAATAATCCCATTCATTTGCTCATAAAGTCTTGCAGGCGTGCAGATGTTTATTTTCTATTATGTGCATTAATAACCGTGTGGACTGCAAACACGCTGTGATGTGTTAAATGAAGCTGACATATTTTCATTTGATCTTTAGAATGGACAAAACAAGTTCTTTGTTTGTGGATATAGCAATGGCCCTTGACCTCAAATTCGCCCCACCAGCGCCCCCCAATTCATCCCTGTCCCAGAATCACCCCCAGCCCCCACTATCCAGTCTCAGTTCCCACAACCACCAACACCCACGACATTCATGCTCCACTTTCTAAACCCAACAAAACGCACACACAGAGAGAAGTGTGACACATCAAGCTGCCCTCAATGACTATGTTGCTCACATGTCTTGATTATTTAGTAATAAAACATGATGAAAGTCTAATCTCTTCATTTGATCATTAGGCATGATGCTGCTGTCAGTGTTTTTCGCAGAGCTCATGAATACAAATGTTGCTGCTGCTCTGAAGCAAAACACTTTTTGATGGCAACTCTTAAATATTTCAGCAGATCTTAGTAATTTTAGTGTGCTTAATGTTCTTTTAGTGATTTTAGAAATGTGTTATTTTATCAGTTCAAAGGCTTTCTAGACAGCGTCCACTTCTAAAAACTGTCTGGCACCAACTTTCAAGGACACATCTCACAGTGTAAATAAATCCATTTCCTCTTCACTCTTATCACAGACAACCACCATCACAATCGCCTTTTACCTGCAAGAGATTTCATCATGTGGATGTGATCGCCCACAGTGTGCCATTCACTCTCCTGTAAGGAGAATCCCAACAGAAGTAATTCCTTATTCTGTCGCTGCTGGAATCTGTATGGTAATCCAACTCTGTATAAATTGTATCCTCTGACCTTCTACTGCTATCTCAGTTGGAAGTCATACAGGCATACCTCCAGTCGCCTTCCTTTAAAGGCCTTTTTATGCATAATTGAACAATGAATAATGGAACTTATGTGATAAAATTACAGTGAATCTCGGGGGGGTGGTGTCTACCTGGATGTGCGTACGGTAAGTACTTCAGAGATTCTGATATATCCATTCCACCACACTTGACATGTCACCACCACACCAATCCTTATTCACAGCATTCCTTTATTTCTCATCACTGTAACGGCAGCAATCACCGCAGAGTGTATCATAATATGAAGTCGAAGCAGCAGCAACACTTGGTGCAGGCAATCTCCAGACACAAGTGGAGGATAAAATACTGATGAGTGAGACAAAGGGCAGTGGTAAGCAAAGCTCTGGCTTGTTCTTGTAAGAAAATCTGTGCTTACATGTTTGTTACAGAAACACAACATCCAAAAGCAAGATTATAGTACAAAAATGGAAATCTTTAAGCAGACAAATGTGAAAAGTGGACCAAGTGGCCAATCAACCACTACAAGATATCAGCTATAAAATCGTACATAAGAAACTACAGACATGTATAGAGATGGTGCGCCTCTTCTCTCATCGGGACTTGTAAGGAATTTGACTGACAGCAAAGTTAAATTCTGCATCAGAGGGCTCTGTTTACATGAAGCACAATCTGCTTTAGATTGTGTGTACACTCTACTGGGAGGACTTGTGTGTGTGTGGGGGGGGGGGTTTCAAAGTTGGGCTGCGATTAACGATTACTAGGTATCAATCAATAAATGTCCGAAAATTGCTGATTCATTCTCTGTAGCTGCTGGAATTCAGTATGGTTCTGACTAATTTCTATATGCTTTCAGGAGTCCTTTAAATGCGACCATTTGCCCAGCCTGGATATGAGTGCCACCTCTTGGAGAGCTGTTAAGGTGTTGATGTTTCCTACTTGAAACTCAAAGCAGTTCTGAACATATTACCTTCTGTTACTCAGCAGAGTACTACAGCTAGGTGAGAGGGTTTTCTGATGACAGCTGGTTTAATTTCAGCCCCATCCCACTCCCTAAATGTCTACAAAGATAATGTGGGAAAACATACTAATTAGACCATTTTGCTGCATCACTCTCTCTCCTGGTACCACCTCTACAGCCATGCAGAAATGTTCTGACATGAAACATCTTTGCATGCATGCTCTAATGAAAAAAAAAAGTTTTGAGTAAGGAAATGCACGATGTTTTTCTTGTCTTGCATTGAATTTTTCTGGCCCTGAAGAGCATTTAAGTGTCTAACCTCCCCTGATATTCTGCACAGGTCTTTGTCATGTAAATCTTGCAGCCACTTGTTCACCCACTCGTCGCCTGTGTGGGCCGAATTTCCTCTTTAACCAGCACGCTTCAGCCACCAGCAACTTCCACTGGGTATCTTTCACTATACCAAAACATTCTCCTTCAAAATGATCAAGATCATGCGCAGATAAAGATGACATTAACTTCCTCTTTCCTCAAAATCCTCTCACTGAACTTTCTGACCCAATGGCAAACACCAGGCGTCTCATGCGCATACCCTATTATTAAACCGTAGGGAATAAGTTCAGGGTTTATTTATTTATTTATTTATTTAAATTGGCAAAGCAATCAACGCATGTAACACATTTGTGCTTCTTCCATGGCGCTCCACTCTTGCTAAACGCCACGGCCGAGCCCACATGTCCTCATAATGAGCCACATCCCCTGCTTGATCCGAAACTTCCCCCGTCGGTTCAAAGCCGCTCTGTGGCACCATTCGGCGCTGCTCCTTGAGCAATGCGCTGCAACTTTCTAACGCCGAAGCCTTACAGCGCGTCCCGAGAGAAGCACCACAGACATGAAGTAAGAATACAACCTCAGACGCACCGGAGAGGCCACATGAGGTGAACGCAGAATACGGAGGGGACATTGCACGTACCGTGCAAGGTGCACATTCACCCAGTAGCTCTGTCGTATCTTTTATCACAGCCCACTTATGTTCTGAGTAACTGCACTTTAGTGTAATATGAGTGGCCCGCTGCCTCACACATGCACCCCACTGAAAAACATGCAGATGATTAAAGTGAGCGCTTTACCTTGCTTGGATGAACCACAAAACAGCGAAAGAAGACAGAACAGCCAAATTGTACTCTCCACCGCCATGTACAGCCTTTGATTTCCACCAGTGGGGTAGCAGCGTACGTCTATACAACCAGCTATACCGTTATAGCGACATGCATATGTTGGAATCCGCTATTGTCTCCGCCGGCGCGTAAAGGAGTCCCTGTGAATGTTTAGGTCTCTTTGGTTAACAGTCCCCTGGCCTCCTCAACAATAAGGCTGCATTAGTCGGGGGAGAGCCGTCGTGTCTCTCGGCGCTTCAACGCCATGTTGCGAACGAATGTTAAGTGTGTGTTGGCTGCTGGTCCACACACAAACGCATGGACGCACACACGCGCGCGCACTTACGCGCACACGCACGTTCACCAGACACTGGCTGGCTGGCTGGCTGGCTCGTCGCTGGGGTCCTGAAAAGCTATCGGTGATTCTAACACACCCCTTCTTCCTCCTTTTTTTCAACTCTGTGCTTCTCACTAACACTTGGAAGACTCGTTTAAAGCGGATACGCTGTGGAAACACTTGCAGTACCAAATTTCTCTAAAAATATTTTACCCCAGGCGCCCTCTCTCTGTGTCTGGAATGATGAATTCGTTAATGCTATGTTTTCTGCTGGAGCGACACGAAGTGTGGAGCATGGTCTGGCTACGCGGTCATCTGTAATGACTGCAAATGTGTTTCCCTGAATGAACCCCAATGTTGGAGACACTCATTATGTTTATGAGCACTCAGCCGTCCTGATACACGTGTTTCAGTGAAAGCCGTATGCTCTAATCGGGCTAAACCTACACTCTCTCATTCATATGATTACATCAATATATCTTAGTGTGTTTTTAGTTTTCTTCAATGTGTGCGTGTGAGCATGCCCCTTGGTTTATGCACATGCACGGACGCGTATGCATGGATGCATACATGCTTGTGTATAATAGCGCTGGTCTGGGGGAAAAAAATGGAGAGTAGGAGAGGCACATGTGCTCCCTGTGCAAGAACAGGCAAGAGGAGGAGGAGGAGGAGGAGGAGGAGGTGGGGACGAGGGGGGTGGCGTTGGTGGTGTGCATCCCAATCAATCAACCAGCTCGCCTCCTGCACTGAGTGCTGAGGGACCCACTGACTTTTGCACATAGCGGGAGCCAGCTGGAGCCCAGCCTTCCCACAGCAGACAAAGACTCTCCTCGTGCAGCACTCTCAGCATCACTGATACCAGCAGCATCCCCACATTCACCAACATGCGAGTAGAGAGCAGGAAAGGGAAACACAAAGGGTTTACAACCAGTCCGATATACAGCTGTCTACATAAATATCAAAGCTGCTACTTGTTACACAGTAATGAACAAAACTGTTGTTCTTTGAAGTCCCAAAGTGGCATCCACTTTCTGATGTGATGTCTACATATAAATTGCTTACTGGGATGAAAACAATGCCTATTAAAAACCATTATGGAGTCATCTAACATCATTTGTATTAGTGAAACATTTGTGCTTTCAAATACAGCCTCCCTTTGCTTTTCCAAAGTATAAGTGTTTTTTTTTATCTTGCCTACAACATAGAGAAGAAAGACAGGCTATGATAAAATGATGCAATGAGTTCCCATCAGTAATAATATCTTGTCCAGCCAGATGTCTCATCTGAGCATATTCATTTAATACTGATTTGAGATTGATTTGAGCTGATGAAATGAGATGGAATGGATGCATTTCCCAGGTGTCTGATTAAAGTAACTGTCTGGGCCATTGGATTATGTGATTGCATTGGAAAACTAATAGCATTGCTGGGTCCTCTGTGATTGTGGTCAAGCTGTAATTTCCCTGCTTCTCCTTTTTCCTCCCCAGCTCCCATGAAATAATGAACACAAACTACCAGCTGCTTGCAGTTCACTCTACAAAAGCACTATGATCTGAATGCACAAACTATCTACAAGGAATAGCTTTAGTTCATAAAATGTTGACACCTCACTATTTGCTGGACTTTTGGCAGTGAGCCAGACAAGCAGAAGAGAGATGACTTGTGTCCCGTCAGAACAACAAAGGCTGATCCTGTAAAGGGTACGACCTGCTCTGAGCTATGTTCTTAATTATGAGTAACCTGATTCCCTTAAACCACAATCCAACTGAACATGCTGCAGCAACAGTTGAAAGCCCATCTGCAATTTGTTACCCTCGACAGACATGGCTGGCCATGCACTCTGGTTGATAGGTATTATAAGATTGGTGGCTCTGTGATTGAGCATTGGTCTCTCATTATTACCATATTTAAAGCAGTTCTGTACAGATAAAAACAATGTGCTCTAGGAATTACAGGATGTTGTTGCAGCAGGCACAGCTTTCTTTTCACAGTCAAAGAAGGAAAGCCAGGAGAGCCAAAGATAGAGCAAGCCAATTGCTGAGAAAATTATTTACACATTTGATGGTCTGCCCACTGAGACCAATTAGGATGGTAAACTTGTCTGGCTTGAGTCAAACAGCAAGAGGTTTTAGTAGTTTCTCTTGGCATTAAGAGATAGGTTTGTGTTACTGTTCTTTGAGAACAAATTAGATTTTTTTTACTACAGATAATACTGTAATTGGTTGGCGAGGAGCTGAGCAACTCTGCTGCAGTCCAGAAAATGTCCATCTTAGTAACTCTTCCATTTTTGGTGAGATGAAAGGCTTTTGTTAAAATAACTGCATGGCATGAGATTAAACACACTTGTTTGCAGTGTACTTATGTTGCTTCCAAAATATTCTTTAAGCAACTGAAGAAATGCAATCTGCCTTTTATCAACACTCTGTCATGCTTATTGAGATTGTATTTTAATGCCAACTTTTCTGTAAAAGACAGACAAATATATCTGTTGATGTTTCCAGACACATCCATCCATCGATTTTCTATGCCGCTTATCCCTTTCAGGGTCACGGGGGGGCCGGAGCCTATCTCGGCTGTCAACGGGCGGGAGGCAGGGTACACCCTGGACCGGTCGCCAGCCGATCGCAGGGCACATACACACATCCATTCACACTCACACTCACACCTAGGGGCAATTTAGAGTCACCAATCAACCTAATGAGCATGTTTTTGGTCTGTGGGAGGAAGCCGGAGTACCTGGAGAGAACCAACGCATGCACGGGAAAAACATGCAAACTTTACACAGAAAAGCCTGACCCGGGAATCGAACCTGCGACCTTCTTGCTGTGAGGCACACGCACTACCTGCTGTGCCACCGTGCAGCCCCGTTTCCAGACACATCTTCTGTGATTTCAGCATTACACACCCAGGTGAGGCTGATCAGACCTCAGGATATGTTCTGGGGATCAATGTTTTGAGTATAGCAGGCATGTTGATATCTAAGCTTTGCCTCATCTGTGATGATATGATGGGCTGGGAAATGTGTTGTGCACTGCCTGGACAAGGAACTTGATCCAGTGGGGCTCAGTTTTTGACAGCTCAACCAATGTCACCTCACAATGTGCTCTGCTGCCCTACTGCCACCATCCTCCTCCTCTACTGCTGCTTTCACCTCCCTCTGAGCCAGCCAGCTCTTCTCCTTCTCTTTGGCATTGTCAATTTTGAGAGGTTGAAAAGATCTCCCGCTTTGCCTCGAGTCACTGCTCCCAGCAGCTTACTTTGGTGCAGTCTTGACTCTGAGTATTGAACTGCTTCCAATACTTTCCACTTTCTCCCAGTCCTTACCTTGATTGCCCAGTCCTTACCTCAATTGCCCAGTCCTTACCTTGATTGCAGCTTTAGCCACCATAGGGTCAATCAACTTCATGTACTGCAACACCTCTCTAGTTCTTGCCATCTTAAATATGTCTTTCTAGGATCTGAGCTGAAGTTGCAGCTTGTTGTTATATCCATAAAGTGCAATACTGCTCAGACTTCTCGGCAGCCTCGGCAATCCTCAGAAGGCAGAACTTCTTTTCCTCTCCTGGGCCTCAACTGTCGAAACTGTCACATTGTACACCAGAAGTGGCCACAGGATTTGGGGCAGAATACCCTGCTGGTAAAGCCTTGTTTCAAACTTTTCTGGCAATCCCAACCAGTCCACTGCTCCCAGCCAACTCTCCAGATCAATACAGGTGTTTCAGATGGACAATGTATCACTCAGGGTGCTGTCAAACATCTTGCCAAGGCCTTTTAGGGACTTTTCTGTGATGGCGGGGATAGCAGCGCTTCCACCATTGAACCAGAAGGCATTATCCACCTTTCCACTCTTCAGCACCAGTCATCTAGACTTGGCTGGTTTGAACATCATCAGTTTCTCCAGCCTCTGCTGTATCAATCTACAACCTGGTACCAAATCTGTTGGACTGATTTCATTTTGGGCGCTCCACACTCTGGCTCAGAGCAGATTTTATGAGCATGTTCATGGCCAAGGCAAACAAATCACTAAGACGCTGCACCCTGTGATTTTCCCCACTTTGATACTTTGCCAGCCTGATGTTACTGGATGCTAATGGCCACACAATGTTTTGCCCATGTGATCTGAAACAGCGTTTGTGATATGGAAGTCATAAATACGGTGGCCCGGAACGGGTGACCAGTCCAAGACGGCAGCCCCACGGCTCGTCAGTGCTGATAGGCAGTAGCGGTCAATACGGCGTCCACTCTTTATATCTCTATGGTCTGGTCCTACAGGACCGGTCCATCCCTCAGGTCAAGTCCCCCTAGTGGCCTGGGGCACTTCCGTTTTGTGGAGTGAATTTGCAGCGTTTGTCTCTTGCAGTTGTTTTAGGGTTGTGTGTGTTTTGATATTTGCAGCATTTTTCTTTCGCATTTGTTTTGTGTGTTTGTAAGTTTTTGCTATTGCTTCGTTCCTGTGTTTGCAGCATTTTGCCGTTTGCAGCGTTTGCCCTTGTTGGCCACCGTACATAAAAGCTGTAAAACACTAAAATTGAATTAGTGCTATATGTAAAAACTTGTTTTTAGGAGACACAGTATTATTTCTCTTTGATTGGAAGCATATAATGCATTCAATTATGTACATTATACAATTTTTCCACCAATTGCAAGAGACACCACATAGGGAGTCCTCCAACTAAACCAAATAATACGCTTTTCTGTTATATTTTAAGCAAATAGCACATTATGTGGGCTGTCTATTGATGAAAAGAACTCATACTATATGCTTAGTGGTACAGTACATTACAGCCATTGCTGTAAGACAAGACATTATAAGTGAAGTACCATGAATCAATCAAGTCTGTGGATGCCATTAGATGAGTGTTTTTCTGTAAGGAATAGTGAACTTTAAATAAATGTTGAAATTGATTTCGTTATGAAATTTGTCAGCCATCCGTTAAATAAATGGTCACAAGGTCATTATAAAATCTTTTTAATTGAGTCATTCAGTTTATTAGCCTTTATTTGAAGTGCATTTATGATATGATGTATTCTTTTGACCAAAATAGCATTTCAGTGATTCAAACACTCACTTTCATTGCTGTCATTCTTCCAGTGGTTAGTCCCACTGTTTGAGATTCAGCGAGGATATTATGGTAATCAGTGTGACTGTGTGGCAGTCAGTCACTGCAACAATTACAGCCCCAGTGAAATATGTAAATGATGCTTAGCTGCAATTCTGTTTCTTTGGTTACGGTATTATTTGGCCTCTTGATTAGTGAACATTTCCATGTCAAGCAGTAAGGAAACTAAACTCGTTTCCTCTATTTTTCTATTGAGCTTTGATTATCAATGTTAGTTGTCAATGCTATAAGCTAATAGCATGTGAAATGACCAAAATAATGGCCAAATCATGAATGCAGCATCAAAAGTAGGCTTTTAAGAGAGTAGTCTACAAGTAATAGGAGTTATAACCTGGTTAGAAATCAAATATGTATTTATTATTTTCTATTAGTGTCCCTGTCTCTAGGCCAAGTGTTCCAGTCTTGAACAGGGGTGCCTAAACTTTTTCCTTCGAGGGGCAAAACCAAAACTTTTGTCTTGTGTTGTACTGGTAGGATGCAAAATGGTACTAGGACCCAGTAACTGTCCCCTGTAACTGCCTGACATCCTGTGGAAAGCGTCCCTCTGCCATCCATGCTCGATTATGAAACATAATTAATAACTGAACTAAAGAGCATTTTTATGTCACAAAAATAAAAAATCATAAACAGTGACTAACATTTTTAACTTTTTCAAATAATTATTTTTTTCACTAGAAACATCTGCAGGTCAAATGGAACCTTATGGCAGGCCAACTTCGGTCCTTGGGCCCCACTTTGGGCTCTCCTGGTCTTGAGACAGCGAGGTTTGTGTATTTGAATGCTGAGTATAGTAGCCTCTGCGGTGGCTGTCTTTCATCTTCTTCAAGGTCAGAGACACACAGCTCCATCTGACAGCAGCATCTCATGAATAGGTAAGGAAATACTATAGGCTGGCTTGCAGACAGATAGAACAGTGCCCCCAGCTGGAGGTGGTGAAGAGTCACTGAATCAGGCCAAGACAGCAGCATTGGCTCAAAGCCTCACAGGGAGCAATGTTGATTAGAATGCTGAACAATCCCAGTGCACAAGGAAGATGTTTCCTACATTCTGACAGAAGAGTGGTACTTTACCGTAACTTTCTTTTTTCTTTTCTCTGTAACTTGAGAATGAACTAACCTTTCTGTTGATAAAAAATAATAATAATCATATCTGTGCTCCATTTCCAGCTGGGTTTAAGCAACTACTGTGAATGTTTAGTGAACAAACACAGTATGCCACGGTCCATGGTTCATGTTTGGATATGTAAATGAGGTTGGTGTATGACTGCCTTGCCACAATGTTATTCCACCTCCTTCCGCTGGAGGGGTGCCCTCCACATGCTTGGTCTGGAGGAAAGCGTCTCCATAGAAATCACCACAACCGTGGCACATGAGGTAGGGGTTGACTGGGCAAATGGTTTTTCTTTTGGAGAACAATGACACAAGAGTGCACTGGTGCTGGGCTGCAATTGAGAGCATCAAGCAGAGATATTGAGTGTCTAACAACAGACACTTCATTTTACCTCATTTAAACTGTATTAACACACCCAGTGATGAAGATAAATAAATGTATTCATGTATTCAATACAAAACAAGTAGAGTAACATGTGTGTCGTGCTACTGTGTGTGTGCTGATGTAGTACCTTTATGAAATTTTAACTGAAAACAAAGTTTAACTTTCTTTCATAACAATAACAGAAATCTGAATGACAAACAAAGATCATTAACAAATAATGAATTCTTTATTCAATTTAAATATGCAATCTTGTAAATCATTTATAATTATCTTGGATAACTGCCAAAAGAGGAAGCCGAGAAGGAATTCCCACTGATCCAAAGCAAACATTCAGCTCCAAAAAAACCCCCCAAAACCCCCAAAAACCAAGACGCTGTGTATCTCTGCCTCTGATGTTCAATAGGTGTCGATGCTAGAATGTCAGTCCCATCCCTCACCCTTCATTTCCTCTCTTCCTCTGACTGTCTTCTTTTTTCCTCCCTCCCACTCTCATTCTCTCCCTGTCTTACTCAACACTTAATATCCTGCCTTCTATCTACATCCCATCCAGGATAATGACAAAGCACGCAGCAAAGAGGACCCAGAAAAAAAAGGCATTGTGTTGCATCAATGCCGTGTTGGGAAAGCTCATGGGGGAAATCTGACTTTCCCATTCTAATCTATGCGGAGTGAAGCACTGTTGGTGAGCTGGAGTGGGAGGGAGATGGTGGGCTCTGTTAATAGAGAATAGGGCCATTACTGCCTAAAAGAAGCAGCCCTTATCCTAATTAGCTTTTAAAGTAGATTGTGAATCAGAATCTCAGTTGAAGATTGCGAGGTGTCGAAGAAAAGAGCTCATTTCAATGGTCCTGTCAATGGTGGCCTTGTTTGGTGTAGAGACGAGTGAGCAGAATGAGAGACGGAGTGAGAAAGACAGACAAAGAGGCAAGATAGAGAGACCACTTAGAGCCAACTCTACTGTAGATTTCTCTTATGCCATGGTGGCCTTAGAGCTAACTGTCGGAAGTTTGTCTGGACTGAAACTCTTCTTGATGAATATTAATGAAGAGACGAGCAAAAATGAGAGATAGGTGGGAGTGACAATGTGAAGTGAGGGGAGAAGGGCCAGCTTTAGCAGCTTTCCATGGCCAGCAGCAGATGATAACAGTTGATAAAAAGGTCAGCATTTATCATATATTAATTCATAGAGACACATCGGATGAAAATTCAACCATTCATTTAATCAAACAAACAATTCTGAATACTTTTTCTTGCTCGGTTGTCTGTCTGATTTTCACTATAACCAGCTCCATCAATTACTAGCTTACTTCTACATAGCATGCAGCTTAGAAAAAAGACTTCCAGCATGTCTTTCAGCATTCAGGTGCGTTGTTGAACACACACACACACACACACACACACACACACACACACACACACACACACACACACACACACACACACACACACACACACACACACACACTGCTACTGCAGTCCAGACACTGATATATGTCAGTGAAATCCTTGTACATCAAACTTGACACTTAACACAATTCCTACAGACTGTCATCAGAGTACGATTTCTTTGTTGAAATGTGAAGTGAAGTCACTGCTTACGTTGAGAATATTTTGATATCATTTGTGATTTGTATGAAAAGACTGAATATGATGAAAAGCCCTTTATCTATTGTCTTTAAATGGGCTAGTCAATATCTAAAATGAAATCTTTCGTGCGAGCTTGCCACGAGCTTCTTCTCTCAGCAATCACACATTTTCACATTTTGTTCATTGTTCATTTCAAGTGTTACTGATTATAGCTTGGGCAGAGTACTCTGCAGTTAGCTATTGATTTTTGTTTTTTTACTTTGTAAAGTACACTTAAATGTCTCCCTGTCTTGATTATTTATTTATTTCAAGTAAGTTATTCTGGCAAATAGCATAAATATCAATGTTATAATCTTGCCACTGTTTTTACAATAAAATCTGTATGTCCTTAATACACACTCTCAGACAAACTTAACATTTCTGCCAATTCATTTTATAGATTTTCCATTTCAACTAGAGGGCTGACAAAAGTTTTCAAAGAAGTGATGAAAGCATTTAGAATTTAAGAAATTATTAAGAGGCTGTTCAGTTACAATTTTAATTCGGTTAGAGAAAAAATGCCTTATTGGGAAAACCAATACTATGATAGCTGAATTATACAATAATGAGCTAAGACTTTTTCCTTATTATGTAATATTACACTCATATTGCTATTCAGTTTTATTGACACATGAACATTATCAATGAATTTCTACCAAACAGATGACAGTGAGCAAATTGCTTTGCTCTGGCTCAGCTGCTGAGTGGCAACAGAACGTGGATGATGGAAAATTTAAATTGACATTACAGCAGGTTGCCTTGTCTTGCTTTATAACTACAGCCATGCTAATCTATTTGTACCAATTAACTTATAGTGCAGAAAGTATCTATGATGGAGAATAAGGTTGCTGAGAGCCAACCACAATCCAAATTGCCTGGGTAGGGGCACCTGTGTGGGGGCACCTTGCAGTTACACTTGATTTCATCATGCGAGTCAGTTATTCCCATGAGAATAACTTCATTAATTGGTATTTTTTAGTGGAGCAGAGAAAATGATGGCTTCATGTGAGCAATGTGAATCCTCTGTTTCAGGTCTATACTCATCTGGACATGCATGGAATGAATAAAACCTACATAGTTTCAAAGAAAACAACTCTGAGAGCACTGGTGGTATATCATCTTATTTACAAAGATGACAAAATTACAGGATATGACTAATGTCTGTAATTTATGCCCATTGTTTTACTTTTGTTGTGAAGCACTTTCTGTTGTTAGGGTAAGGATCGCTGTTTGCAGTAATGTGTTACTGTGGCTCTACAAGCTTCTGCAGAAACAAGAACCATAACTAATTACTTTGTCAAACCTAATTGTACAATTACAATTACTGAAATCCAAATTTTGATTGCAGATACACCCTGTCTATTACAATAGTATATAACATCATTCAGTAAGATGAGAATAATGTCTAAACATAGTTGCAAATTAGAGCTGGGATTAAGAAATGTAACAAGCATCTCATCAATGGTTAAAACTATGTGCCAACATAAATCACCGTGTTCTGAACAGACACATTACCAACACTGACAATAAATAACATTTGCATTTTGGAACATAAAACAGCAAACTGAGCAAACTTCTCCGGCATGCATGATGGGAAATGTTACATCAGCTGGACACTTTGCATTCTTCTGCAGGACATGGACACAAGCAGGAAAGTCACGTGGACATTGGGAATTATGCCACAGATCTGTCCCCACAGCAGACTCACACCACTGGCCTCTTTTACCACCTTTACAACAATCATGGCAAACAGCAAAGAGAGAGTCTACGGAGGAAAGCAGCACAGCACAGTCGAGTGATCGAAACAAGCCCAGACTCAAACGTTGGGTCATTATGTTTGCAACTATAGCTGAAGTGTTCTCTTCACACCTTTTCATATTTTAAACATAAATATTTCCTTTTTCGTTTCATACTAATCAGAAAATTTGCACAAAGATTCGAAATAAAAGACGAAAAATAAACAAATATGAGCATATCAGCACGGTTATGGATGGCAGCATTTCAAAGTCGTCATGTGTGGAATAATTCTGGATCTAATATTCTCTATGACAAATCAAATCATCAGATATATGTCAGAAACCAGCAGCAAGATAGAGGGCAGTACAGTATAATATCAATATTATCAAATCAAATATTATCAAATTATTAGTGAGAGCTCAAGTGATGTGATTAGTGAAAGCCAGCGGGCCTTGACATTATTGATTCAAAATCAGGAAAAAGTTTTCTATCCATCCTCTCTGAGAAAATTCTCATGGCTGACTTGATACTGTGTGAGTGTGGCAACATAGAATGTACCACAAGTTCATTCAATCTACCAACTACACGAAAAAAAAAGTCCTTTTTAGTTAACAAAGCACAAGATCAAGTGTGTTAACTGTCAAAAGAATGTTTCCTATGGCATCAACAGTTACAGCAAGTTACACTTTTAATATCCAGTTTCTCACTGAAGTGAAACAGCAACCCCTGCTGGAGAGCTGGAGTCAACTTTGTATTTAGGTCAGAAACAAAATTAAGTCTCACACTCAAGTTCAAGGAGCTGATTTGACGACATATATTAGACAGCTGCCTGGCCAAGTCTGTGACTGAACGAGGGTTACCATATATTTCTAATACTGCAGCTACTCTGAATACAACATACAATATACACTTTACATATTGTGTATGCATTTTATTCCTCTTATTTATTTTTATTTAAGCCCTCTTATTTATTTCTGCAAAGCAGATACATAGCTTGTCAACAGCACAACTGCCAAGTTGCAGTTTGGATGTGTGACAGCATCGCTCAGGTGAGTTGTAGATGCACGCTGTCTGTCAGCAAAGTGAAAAGCTCAGCTGTGAGGCTGGTAGTTGAACGCCACACGGTTTCCCTCGGTCGGTGAGCCACATTCAGCACCATGGACAGAGAGCTGAGCGGTGATTGGGTCACAACACAACATCAAGGATTAGAGTAAAGTGCCTATTGGTCGGAATCAATGTGACAGCAGGCTCGAGCGCGGTGATTGGTCGAGAATCAGGCTAGATAGGATTTATAGCCGTGGTCGTACTGCACAGAAGAAAGTAATATAATAGTGTGATAGTTTCTTTGCAGACTTCGTTGCATTCGTAGTGCTGCTCTGTTGAACACACAGACAGACGCGTGCTCTGCAGACTGTGCGCTTCTCTCTCTCTCTCTCACACACACGGCGGCTGCTTGAAGGAGGTAAGCAGATTATGTGTCCTCTGAAATCCGTAGTTCCTGTCTATAATCATGGCCGGCTCTGTGTGAAAACATCCAACTATCTCCGTACACATACACCGAATAACGCTGCCTTCGTTTCATCCAACGGACTGCAGCTTGCATGTGATTGTAACAGGCGTGTGTGTGTGTGTGTGTGTGTGTGTGTGTGTGTGTGCACCGGATCTACTGGTGTGTATGAGCGCGCGCGCGCGCGTGTGAACATTTTCTGGTGGCTTCACTAAAACCGGAAGGATTCAGTCGTTAAAATCTTATCAGCAGCACTGTCGGTGCCTGGAGGGCTCACACATTAAATCCCCCTGCAGAACGTGTCGACGCTCACTTCATAGCACCTTCTGTTAAACGCCTTCTTCCCGTAAAGTATGTCGTTCTGGTAATAGTCCAATAATCTCCGCTCTCACACCTGTGAAATGCATATGAAAGTAACTGGAAATGGCCACATAGGCTGTAGAAATGAATCAGCACCAACAGCCAAGTCCTAACCTCTAGTTTCTCCATATTTGACAGGCTCAAGAGACTGAAGGAGGAGGAATCTGAGCAGAGACACACTTCATCCACATGGCAGGTCAGTTATTATCAAGTCATATAAACTGTTTACAACCCGTTCAAATCTCAGTGTATATATACCCGTTTATACCTATACACAGCACAGTAGCAGTAGTTTATTAATTCAACCTTTTTATATGCAGTTTAACCATTACAGTAATTATATATTTACATGCATATCTGTCACCTGTTCTTATTATGTCTACATTTACCACATCACTGCACAACCTGTTATTATCACATTATACTATTACTCACCTGTCTCCCACAAAATTTTATTTTCGATAAAATGACATTCCATATTTTAGCTGCTATACTATTTTATGTCTTACATTGTATTGAGATGTTGTTCTGGGATATTTCTTTATACATATTTTTTTTATATGTAACTGTAAGAGCAGGGCTGGAGGTATGTGACAATAAAGAACTTGTAACTTGAAGATTTGAAGCCATATGCAAACTAAATGCTATGAAACTGTGTCTCAGAGCCCAACTTCCCCCCACTGCCGGGATTCATCCCACTCAAGCCATGCTTCTACCAGGACTTTGATGAGATCCCTGAACAGCACCGCAGCATGTGCAAGAAAATGTACCACCTGTGGATGTGTGAGTGCCCCAGAGTGCTGATGTATTGTTGTCAGAGTGGAACGTGACCTTATCCTCGCATCAGGCTACTATATAAGCTATATAAGCTGCTGACTTTTCTGCAGAGGCTACCCGACTCCAATACGTCAGAAGGTTCCTCGAGGTCCCATAAACAGGCTTCTCCTCTTTTGTTAACTCATGTTAAGAAGTATGTGACAGAAGGGCGATGGTTTACAAGGGTCCCTTTGGTCCAAAAATATTTCTTTAATTATATTATTGGCTGTTACCCTGACTGGTTTATTTGCTAATGAGTCAGAGCGCTGACCAGATGGCCTTGGTTTGAGCAGAGCAGTTAGCATTGAAATTGTGTTCAACAATTTTTGCCAGAAGCACTTTAATCAAAGTTTATTACACCATAAACAAGCAGCACAATGATGTTTGTGATACTGCCCGGTTCTGGAAACTCCCTGCCCGTCCATGAAGGCATGCAACATTTACATAGCTGCAATGACTCTAGCGTAGCAATGAGGAAGAAGGCAATGAGCCAATTAACAGTAAAGTAACGTGAAAATTAGAGAAAACAAAGGTGAAGCTAGGTGGTCAATGCATGTCTGCAACTGACTTTGCCAAATGAAATAAGTCCACACTTCCTCTCCACTCTAATAAACCTGCTGCAAAGCACGACCTGATTTTCATTGTGTTTGCAGCAAACAATCAACAAAACAAAAGATGTTTTCCATTCGAATTAATCATTTCTGTGAAATATGTATTGAAACTATCTATAATTGCGACTAAACCCCTTTCTTTCTACAGGCATCTTCTTTTCCACTAAATGATGAGCAGGTATTCAAAGTCTCAATCTGCTTTTGGTTTTGCTATTATTTCTTTCCCTCTGTAGCAATTTTCTGTATCTGTCTTTCTTGTGTTATGATTTTCCATATGCAGCAAGGTGCGGGTATGGAATGAACATTGCTTTTTATACTTGTGTGCTATTCAATTTGTAAATGTTTTAAAACTGATAAATTTTTTTCTCACTTCATGTGAGAAAACCACTTGAAGTCACAGCTTTTTTCCTCTGTCGTGTATGAAACCGATCCTCAATAGCTGTCATGTTGCAGCTGTGTTTGGCCTCATAATTCTCTTGTAAAGCACCCAGCATTTTCTCTATAGACTGACATTTGAAGCTGATTGGCCTTCTCTGCTAGTTTAGAGGAGAAAGATGGGACCGAAACGCAGAGCTTCAATTAGAATGAGGCGCAACTTAAGTGAGGAGTACTGTAGCCTCATAATATGACTGAGAATGAGTCGAAAAGGATGCCCGCAAAAAGATTATTCAGGGAACACATGCCATCTCTTGAGTCAAGCATTGCAATTACATGTGTCACATCATGTTAATGTGGCTGCCTTCATATCCACTTTCCAGTTTTTTCTGTGCATGTGCATGTCTGTGTACTTGTAACTGATACTTTGCATTAGATAGATACAGTATGTCTGTTTTGGTCTTACAGTGAATAGTGCTACTCTTGCGGTGAATCTCATTGGCTGCTTTGCGTGGATGTTTGGTGGAGGTGGTGTGACTAACTTTGGACTGGCTATCATCTGGCTCCTCATGTTCACTCCCTGCTCTTACGTTTGTTGGTTCAGGCCCATCTACAAGGCCTTCAAGTAAGTCAAATATGACGTATGAGTAACTCATTATACGGTTGTGTTTGTGTAGCTGTGTAGTTTTGGCACAGTTGTTGAAAAGTATAAAGCAACACAGTATTAGCATGTTAGAAATAGCTCCTGTACTGTAATACTATTGAACTAATGTGTTATATAGCAGTATACATAAGGTTTGTAGGAATGAAGAGACAATAACTGTGTATCATATACAATATAATCTATAATATGTTATCAAGTAACATTGAATGATAGACAAGTAACTGTAACTATGGTAACAGTACTTGGTGTAGCCTTTTGATGAGGCTCTTTGGGTTTGGCCTCCCCTAAATGTGCCCATGCTAAAAATATGTGTTTGAATTCAACTTTTCTTTTCTTTACTTTTCTCTTTTGTTGAATCATTTTCATCACACAGTTTTGTCTATAGTCACTCTATAGTATACATAAGATATACTCATCCAGCAGAATGGTCCATTGTGGATGGTGGTGTTAAGATAAGTTTTCTTCCATGGTCATAAAGTGTTGAGCGGCAGCAGAGATTAATGATCCAACCCATCCAGCTGGAGACAGGAGGGCACCCAGAGCATCCTCTCTCCCCCTCCACTAGAGGGCAGTCCAATTAAAAGGACCGCTACAAGAAATATTTTCATAAATCATTCCTTTATCTTCTGCGCTTCAGCACGGACAGTTCTGAGGCATTGTCTGGTACAGTAGATCATACCCTGATGCAAAATGTGGGTCTTGGTGAGGATCAAGGCATCATCTCATAGAAGCATGTAACCAGCAGGAGTGGCACACAGTCAGACGAAGACGAAGACAGCTGCTGCCACACTCTGGGGAGGGTGCTGGCACAGCCTGGCCGCCCCTCAATGCCTGGGCTGACAAAGCCCTGCTACTGTGGACCGACCAAAGAACACGGCAGGCCCACAGAACAGCACAGTCCTCTGACAAGGCTAGAGTCTGAGCTGTTGTTACTACAGAATTACTCATCATGGTGCAGAGTCAGGACACACTGCACTAGATTTATAGATAAGATGAATAACATCACTCAAGATGTAACATGCAAAATAGTGGTGATACATTTTCTATGCATGTGTAATTATTTCTTGATCTTCATGTTTTTTTCCTCAGGAGTGACAGCTCCTTCAACTTCATGCTGTTCTTTTTTGTGTTCATGGCCCAAGTTGGCATCAGCATCATCCAAAGCATCGGCATCCCTGGATGGGGAGTATGGTAAGAGTCCGAGATTTTAGTCACAAAATACAGAATATCGAGAGCATAAGATTCAGAACCTGATTCTTATATTTGCATGTAAGTCTGTCATTCAAATTTTTTTTTTTTTCCTGTTGAGTCCTTGAAAAATGATCATGCTTTTGAAGGATTTGGAGAAATTTGCTCACATAAAACAAGTTTGATGTTAATTATGTCAAGGGCAACTCTTTATCCTACAATGCTAGATCTACCTGTATTCATCCATGTGGAAAGAAAAATGTGCTAAAGTAAGAGAAACTGAATTCCAACCAGCCAGAAATCCAACTCAAGCAACACAAGCAAACATAAAGAACCAGAAGTTTGAATGGAGTGTTTTGAGCTCAGACAGTCAGTCCAGGCAGATAGTATTTTTTCTTAAAGACCTTGTTTGCTGCTTTCGTTACAGTGACAGTAATGCAAGATCAGAAATTAGCCTAATATAACTTTCACGATAGTCCTGTTATTAGATTTTAAGAGGCTGTTAAAGAGATCCTCAAAATGTCACCTGACTCAGGCTGATGATCATAAATTAATATTATTACGGCCTCCATAAAGTTTATAAATGCCACCATGTGCAATTGGACATCCTCATGTATGAGCTGTAAAACTTTTAAACTTTATATCAAAGCACTTAAAGTCCACAAAATCACTGGCGGGCTGCACGGTGGCGCAGCAGGTAGTGCGGGTGCCTCACAGCAAGAAGGTTGCCGGTTCGATCCCCGGGTCAGGCGGGGCCTTTCTGTGTGAAGTTTGCATGTTCTTCCCGTGCATGCGTGGGTTCTCTCGGGTACTCTGGCTTCCTCCCACAGACAAAAAACATGCTCATTAGGTTAATTGATGACTCTAAATTGTCCGTAGGTGTGAGTGTGAGTGTGAATGTTTGTCTGCCTTTGCATGTGGCCCTGCAATCGGCTGGCGACCGGTTCAGGGTGTACCCCGCCTCTCGCCCATTGTAGCTGGGATAGGCTCCAGCCCCCCGCAACCCCGAAAGGGATAGGCGGTATAGATAATGGATGGATGGAAATCACTGGCATTTAACATCCAGATGTTTGGCAGCGATATCGTGACAATCCAGTAACAGATATTTGTGGTTCATGTTGTGTTCATCGTCTAAAGTTAATCACATTTTTGATGAAAGTATGTTAATGGTCATCTGTGTCTTTTCCAGCGGTTGGTTGGCTACCATCTCCTTCTTCAGCTATAATATTTTCATTGCGCTGATCATGTTGGTCCCGACTATCATGTTCACTGCAGTGGCCTCACTGTCCTTCATTGCCCTCACCAGGGTAAGAGTTATATCCTATATAGGGGACTGTAGACAGACAATCTATTTGAATCTGTTTGCTGCCATTGTGTCTAACTGTCTTTAGCCAGAAGACACAGATTATCTGTTTCATTGTTGTAGAAAATATTGTTACAGCCCTTAATCACTCCAGCATTGTTATACTTACAATTATAAATGCTGAATTCCATTGAGTCCTTTGCTGTACCTACAGCACTGTCTTCTCTAAACAGACTTACTTATAAAGGATTATAGCTGCTTAAGTCTTGAACTCTACATGATAACATTAACTAACTTCATTAAAACCACTTACCTTCTGCACATGAAGACTTCTTGGTCATAACTGGTGATACCACTTTGTCTGCAGATCCATAATTTCTACCGTGGCAGCGAGGCCAGCATGTCCAAAGCTCAGGAGGAATGGACCACGGGAGCCTGGAAGAACCCTCACGTCCAAGCAGCAGCCCAGCAGGCCGCCATGGGGGCAGCTGCAGGAGCCATGCAGGATCAGTACTCCAGCCCGCAATACAACGATAACCAGATGTAGCCTCTTTAAGACGGAGGTGTCAAAGAAATGATGTGACAGTTATGCCAAAGCTTGACTAGGAGGGTGAGGAAGATTTAACCGTTTCCTACAGTATTGTTGATTATTAAGTGAAACTGGAAGTGACACCTGCATATTTAACATTTTCAGTTTTTACAGTCTGGTCAAATTGCTGATTTGGAAGCAGAATTGTCATTGACAAGCAGTTTCATCATCTGGAAAACAAATAGCTCTGAGCATCTTTGGGAATCTGGTTTGTACCTTCCTGTATTCAAGGGCATGCTGATTATTTGTAGTGTTTTATATTACTTCATGTGTTTTGTTTTCTGTTTGTGAGGTTGAAATGAAACTAGTCTTGAATGTGCATTACTTTAGTGGCTCCATGAGAGCTGTGTGCTGATATACTCTTTGTGTTGATCTGCAGGTCTAGCAATTTTTACAAAAGATAGCAAAAAGGTCTTTTTTTTTCTTCAAAAAAAAAAACAATCTTTGACTTTAGTTGTGGTGGAGATTGAATTATTTAGCATTATCTTATTTGAAGGGACAGTTCACCCCCAAATCAAAAATCCTCTTCCCTGTAGTGCTGCTTATCCACTCAATTCTGGAGGTATTGGCTGTGCAGGTGTTTGTCTTTTCTTGAATATAATAGATGCGCACTTGGCGCAGTGATACAGTTTGGCGGGTGTCATGATTTCTGGAAAGAGACTGCTGTTGATTTTTCGCATGTATTTTTTTGGTCATCTACTTCCATTATATTTGATACAATGCAGACATGTTTAATGTCTATGGAATTTGGAAACTCCACCAAAACAATCTAGATGAATAAACAGCACTACAGATAAAAGGGGGGGGGTGGGTGCATTTTTGAGGCAAACTGTCCCTTTAATTTATTAACCAATGCACTGCTAGAATGATGAACTGGTTTGGTTATAAAGTTATTTTATTTTTTCTTGCATTTTAAATTCAGTTAAAGTGAAACCAAAGATCTAATGTAATAGTCTAACCTTATTTCAAACTGTGCTACTTTATGTGACCTCAGCAAAATGTCATATTTTTATGCAGTTCATCAATGATTGCATTGTGAAATGAAAGGATGTTGAAGCTTCTGCTGACAGGAAGTCTGTCAGCATTACAATAACAAACCGTATTATGACAAGACTTCAGCTGGATTTAAATAGAAACAGAAAACGTAAACTTACTTGAAGCTGACTCTATGATGTTCTCGAAGCTTCCTCTTGACACGTCTACCTTACACTTTGTAATTTCTATGCAAAAAAAAAAAAAGACAAGTGAATATGTGACCCATGTGCTGTAGTCAACTCTAGTTTTTCAGACATGTGACCGTTTTGTACTGAATTTCAACTTAGCATGTGCTGTTGTACAAACCATGTCAAATGCAGTGTTGAAAAGGCAACTTTTCTCCTGCTGTGCAGCCATTTGACCACAGAGGGGCGCTGATGGTTTGAGTATGAAATAAAAAGGTTCCAACATGTACAGATTACCTTCATTCATCCTTCACAGATCATAGTCTGCATTTATGGTAGGCCCTTCTATTTCCTGCTTCTCTCTTGTTCTCTGTCCGTCTTCTTTTGTGTCTCTCCCTCCCCTCTGCCCTCTCATTCTCCCTCCTCCATCACACAGAATGAGGGCTGTGGAAATCAAGGAGGAGTATGGAAATCACACACACCCACTCATGGCAACAAATATCAAATACAGTGTTATTTTGTGTGCTCTATTTTAGCAGTAATCTGCATGACACTGACACAGTTACACATAGCGTATGGTCACTGGGAGCGGATGCCTATGTTGGAGACCTGATGGGTGCAAAGCATCTCTGTGGGAGCAGACAGGGGGTTAGAAACCTTGGTCAAAGACACCTCAAGGACAGCTGCTAGTGAATGGCTGATCACTCTCTCCTCCCACCAAGCTGGGTTTTATAGTTTCTCTCTGACCTCTGGTCACCACATTTTACTGCTGATCCCATACCCAATGAGGAGTATTGGTTAAAAGACAACAACATGAAATATGCCTTGCTTATATTTCTTTTAGTATTTGGAGAAGCTAATACAGCAGCAATCTCCAATTGCAATTGCACAATCACAACCTTGGGCTGAAATCAAGAATTTTACAGTATTAAAATAAAGGTCTGAGATGAGCTACAACATGTAATCTCCACAGACTGCAAAAAGTTATTTATAGGTTTTGTTTTATAGTTTTCTGCAGTTATTCTATCTTTGCATAGAGTTTCTTTGTTTCTTCTTCATGAGTTATACTTGCCCCATTTAATCAAGACATTGTACTCAATCATTAAAACGTGATTTGAAATCGTTTCCAATACATTACACATAGCAAATGGTAGTTCAGCCACATTTAAACACTGTTAAAATGGGAAATTAAAAATAGGAAGCACAATCTTTGCCTTCAGGTGGTAGTATTGGTTCTTTATGGCTGTCGACCAGTCACACTGACTGTCCACCGGGGGCACTATGTGACTTCTATTTTTCCTCTTAGTGATCTATTTATAGTCTGTACTAGTGCATGAGAAATCTGAGATAGTTAGAGTGACTGATACTACTTGCCAAGTTGACAAGAAATTGTATTTTTTTTTTAACATGAGGGCAAATGCAATTTCTCTCTTGACATCCTGTGAGCAGGTGACCATCATGGATTAGATTCAAAATACACTTTAAATGGATTTATCTGTGGATGTGCTCTTGCCTACTGTCTGCCTTTCCTTGTGTTGTGAGAGTGATAGAATTACTCTGCGGAGAGGGGGATGAAATTATACAGCGATATAGACACCCAGAGGACCCACCAGCAGCCACCAACAAACACTGTAATTGCTATACATATGGAAATCTCTTGTGACAAGTGGTGACAGCAAAGACTTCAGGTAAACAGGACTGGCTGTCATTGATTCATAACAAATAGAGACTGTACAAATGCTTTATCCTTTTAAAATTCAATCCTGCCCCCTGTAAAACATGGGTGGAAAAACATCCGACTGTATGCCTCATATCATTTCATTCTGGCTTGTAAAAAAAATGCAGATCTGACCCAAATTCCAGCTGTGTCTTAACATGGGTTTACAGGGCAGTTGGTTGTTTCAGCCATATGACAACCAGAGGGCTGGATTTCAACTTGTAATTCCTACACAAGCCAAAAAACTCAACATCCTTCATAGCCCCTACCTGTGTTAGGAGTGCTGCAGTGGCTTGTTTGTGGCTCTCTTTTTTGGTAAAGGGGGAGACATTTGACAGTAAAGAAAGCAATAGTCTTACCCCACTTTTGTTTACACAGGGTTTGTTTTTAAGCTTCTTTCTTGTTGGCATCCAACAGCTGAGTCTTTCACATAAGGGCATGACTATTAGCTGCAGCAGAAACAAGCTGTAAATACAACACTTGTTAGTAAGTAATTGCTTATTAATACATCCAGCAAATATGGAGCAACATTAGCATTAATTTGGAGTCGTGTTTATGGCCACCTGATGAATGTAAGTCCAATATTTACTTTGCCTTTTGCTCTGTTTTTGGTCTACACGAACTCCTGAGGAAAATGGTTCTTCAGCTGCTAAATACTCCACAATGTTCAACAGCTAGTTGCTAACTGTAGCTGCTCAGTGGGTAGCCTAGAGGGTTATCTTTTTTTTTTTTTTTTTTTTTTTAGAGCTTTTTCAGTGAAAATACAGCAGCTGCCTGCTGTGTCTGGACGGTGAAACAAACCAATAAAGTTGCGCACCTCAAAAGCACAACAGTGAGCTGAAAGACGCTGAAACGCTATAGCTGAGCAAACATTCTGTGTGGATATGTCACTACAATCGACCTTTTTCACCTATAAAATATTAATTATAGCAGCCCTAAGTCACCAACTTAAGACAATGTAGTTGAATTTTGGATGGTGAATTTTGTGAATGTGACTCTTGCTGCTACTTTTTTTTTACTTCTTCATTATCAATCATACCAACATGAGAGAACAGCAAGGATGGAAACAGGAAGGAGGCGGTGAGGTCCACATAAAGGCCACTGTATGACCCAAGTTGACAGAGCACAGAGGGCCTTTTTGTTTTATCTCTCAGGAGAGATGGAGATAGAGTGCCCTTTCATACTGTTAAACACACACACACACACACACACACACACACACACACACACACACACACGCACACACACACACACACACACACACACACACACACACACACACACATGCACATGCACATTACTCTCTGGACAACAGTGTACAGATGCAATTTCATCTGCTCACACAGGCATGCCTTTATGTTTGCGTAACGCACACAGATACTGCAGCCTGAGGTTCTGTAAACTGGGCAATTTAAGATCAAGCTGGCATAAAATAGAATAAAAACTAACAGGGAGGAAAAAAAATTCACAATCGTCCATTTGTATCTCCCTGAAGTGGTTGCTGATACTGTAATTATGGCCCTTAAGGCTGGTGCCCCCCCCCCCCCCCCCCCCCCAAAAAAAAAAGAATCGTAGTATCGTTTCACACATCAGTTTGCTGTGATATTTGAAATACTTATATGCATCAGACTATTGAAAGGTTGGTAAATGAACATGCCAAATGGTGATCTTAAAGCAGCGTCACTTAGGATTATCAGCGTGTGATTGTGAACAGGCCCGGAGTGGCTAATCGGGAGGACCGGGACAATTCCCGGTGGGCCGGTCTGATGATGGCCGGTGTTCACTTTTTTTTTTCTTTTTTTTTTTGGCCGGTGTTCAGTCATGGCACTGGGTTGATCATGTATTCTGCTACCGCTCTCCCTGGGCCACCTTCACCTCCATTGGTAGCAGTTTTTTTTTTCTTTTTCTTTTTGTTTTTCTTTTCTTTTCTTTTTTTTTTTTTGCAGACGCACCCTGACGTAACACTTACGTGCACTCTCTCAGTGGTGTTTGAAAGATGGAAAATAGGAAGAGCAAGGGTGGCACGGAGAAGGCAAGAATTAAAAAGAGGAAAGCTTTGGAAACAGACGCAGCGAAATGTGCTAAAATTGGCAACTTTTTCAATAAAATGAGCTCGCGGTTGGAAACGACAAATGAGGACGATGAAACGGGCACGGCAAGATGTTGAAGTTTGCCTGCAAACCACCGTTCAAGTTAATTAATTATCATGTCAATGAATTGTGTAGCGTTGTGGCATATAACATAACGTTATTTAAATTATAGTATGATGCGACGCCACATAAGTGGGAAACTTTGTCTTGTAGCCCCTCAGAGTCAGAAGCAAGATCCAGCACCAAGCACCAGCCATGAGCCCACAAGTCCAGAGTGGGCAGGTAGGATTGCTCATTGAGTGAATATTATTATAATTAATAGAATGAAGAGTATAGTGTAGACCTGCTCTATGAAAAGTGCCCTGAGATGCTCGATGATTCAGCACTACATTAATGAAACTGACCTGAATTGATCAGAAGGCTTTGTAAAAAGGGGAGATTTGTGCTGAGAATTATGACCATTTTTAAAATGTGATTTAGTGTCAGAAGCAGAGCCAGGAGCCAGCAGTGATGAGGGGATTACTCCTGTCAGTATGGAAGGAACAGGTGAGCTGTTGTAACAGTGTGTGAACAAGCAAGAATTAGCTCCAATAAACCACTTTCTATGCCAGAC
Organism: Chaetodon trifascialis; assembly: GCF_039877785.1. Classification (NCBI taxonomy): domain Eukaryota; kingdom Metazoa; phylum Chordata; class Actinopteri; order Chaetodontiformes; family Chaetodontidae; genus Chaetodon; species Chaetodon trifascialis. The sequence continues at coordinate 21,993,309 of NC_092056.1, forward strand.
GAACACTTGTTTGAACAGAGTATAGATTCAGATATTGTTGAAAAGCATGTGTTGTAAAGAATAAGGTTGAGGTTGTGCACTCATGTTGACGTAAATCTACTTTGTGAAGCAACTCTTACTTGCACTGAATTGGAAATATTTTAGAAAAATACACTGAATTACAAGGCTTTACATAACAGTGTGCTATTTTAGACTTTAAATATAAGGTTGTAATTACATGATTTTAATATTAATAGGTCGTGATCTAAAGTGGGCCGGTCGGAGGCATGAAACTCCAGGGCTGAAAATGAGTCCCACTCCGGTCCTGATTGTGAATATAGCTTAACTTTGAAGAAGAAGAAGAATTTCCTTTATTCGTCACATTTTACACACAACATGCAGTTGAGGAGGAAACTGTACACGCCATGCATTCCATCCCGCTATTTGACCCATCCATGGTCAGTCCTTCCTCCATGGCAGACCAGGAGTGGTGGGCTGCCAGTCGACCAGCCCCCATCACCATTGGTCAGGTGGTGATCTTCTTGCATGTTTTTAGTGGGGGTATTTTTATGGAGGATACCCCAAGTGAACACGGGGAGAACATGCAAACCCTTATTTTTCCTCAAGCAGCAGGCACCAAAGGCATGGTGGAGGACATGCCCAGCGCCCACAGCGAGATTCGAACTGGGGACCTTCTAGCTGTGAGGCCACAGTGTTACCACTAGAAAACACACACAAATCCAGTCCCAGCTGGACGTATTGATTTCTACAATAATACATGATTGTAGTGCAACACTGAAAATAAATAGGTGTTCTTGTTAACCTAACTTATGCACTTAGGGAAATATGCTAATGTGATTTCTTGTCGACTGTCAGAGGAGATCAATACCAATCTCATTTCTATCTGCTAAATGCAACCAGTTAGCTTAGCTTAGCAGCAGGAAACAGTTAGCCTGGCTCTGTCCAAAGGTAACATCTGCCTACCGGCACCCCTAAAACTCACTAATTAACATAATATATCTTGTCTGTTTAAATTGTTCAAACACTGAAGCAGCAGGGGTTATGTGTCAGACTACTGGCTGACACAGTGACTGTCTGGAGTCTCTGCTGGTTGCCTGATAACCTGATGGTGACATGACTTGACATGACTGCTCCAGGCCAATGAACAGTCATGATTTTGTTACTTTTGGACAGAGAAATACTGGCTGCTTACCCATAATTCCTGTATTTAAACTACACTAAGATAACTAGCTGCAGGCTGTAGCTTCATATCTATTGGACAGATATGAAAGTAGTATTGATCTCCTCATCTAACTCCCCAAAGAAAGTGAATAAGTGTATTTCTTACATGTCAAACTATCCCTTTAAGAGCAAAGCGACTTCTGACTTTGTCCTGACTGCACCCTTGTTGTTTTTCCAAAGACTCTGATATTTGTGTAGACACAAATTCAATCAAATACAGCAGCTCCAAAAAGCTATTGGGACCATGCAACAAACATTCCCACCCTAGATCATCTTTACATGCAGATGATGAGAGGAATCAGAGCATCCAGCCAGCTACTAAGGAGGGGTCACCCAGCTGTCTGGAGCGAGGCCATGTTAGTCAGCTCCAGTGAGGGAGTGCTGCTGCCACCAGCCTGTGAAATCACTGATGTGATGATGGGAGTCGTCCCCCTGACAGCACAGGAAACGGTGACAGTGGAGGTTGGAGAATGAGTCTGGTGAAATATGGGCCTGTCAGAGGGGAGAGAGGCAGAGCACAGCGGAGCAGGGCCGTCGCTCCCCGTGGCTGACTTCATCATTGACACTCCCCATGGAGCCAGTGGAGGGGTGGGATGGTGGGTGGGGGACCCGATTAAGGCTGGAAGCCTATCTTCCCTCCACAAGATCTCCTCATTTGTTCCAATTGCCTGGGACTATAAACACGAACATCCCAACTTCAATTTCTGCCTTTCAAGGAAGGAAAGCCTTAATGAGAATTTATTGCCCTGTTGTTGTAACCATGTGGACTCCTCGGGATGCTGGAGGAACTGTCCATTTGCATACTCCTTAAAATTGATGAGTGGGGAAAGTGAGGGAACTAAGTTGTAAGAAAGAGTGCTTTTTTTTTTTTGAGCCGACACCAAATACAAGCCAGATGTTTCAGTGATGAGGCAGGCGGTATTTAGGCAGGCAGTGCACTCGAGTGTGTCTTGTGTCTATGACACAAGCTGCTTCTTTGCCTCGTATAACGCCCATCGCTTTCGATGTGGAGTGTTAACACAAGAAGTGAAATGTTTGTTAACTCAGATATATATGGTAGAGTGCATAAAGTGTGTGCAGGATGAGCTATTATCAAAACAAATGAGCCAGCAACTACAGCTGCATGTAAATCAGAGCACTGTTTTTCCCTTCACTATTCAAATGTCTTCAGCCATTCACTATCTCCCAGCCAGTGGTTTCCTCATCTGCCTCTATTCTTCTTTTACAAAGCCAGCCTTTCCTCTTACCTTTCCCATGCAGCAATGTGTTTATCCCTACGGAAATGAAGATTTCTTCACATCTTTATTCATTTAATTAGGTCGCAAAGCAGTGCTAGAGCCAGAAGATGAATTACCTGTGGCCTTGATATTGTGCCACAGAATCTCTACACAGTAGGCTCTGCAGAAATTAGACCTCAAGTCTGGAGGTGGGCTTTTTGGCAATGTCAGCTCACAGACTAGTCCCTATTCTCTCTTTCCACTAAATTCAATTATCCTCACATAAACCTGCTGAAGTGAAAAATGGAGGTCTCAAGTCATGTCTTTTAGCCCTGTCTCATTGTAAGCAAGCTGGTCAAATTAGGGTGGTTTGGTGGCATGGTTTTAGTCTTTGTCAATAGTTAGTCTTTTCATTGATATGGGGGAAAACCTAAGAAATGAGTATGAAAATGCTGTAAATGTGCTGCACAGAGAGGATGTAAGTCACTCTGCTCTAGAAGGACATGTATATAAGATATGTATGTATGTATGTATGTATGTATGTATGTATGTATGTATGTATGTATGTATGTATATAAGATTACATATATGACTCTTGCAAATTACCATTGACAATACAAAGCTGACTGAGAGCTATGGTCCAAGACTATTAAATAAAGATGTATGCATTTAGGACAAACTTAATTAAGATCTTGCACGTGCTACATGTGGATAATCAAGGCAAAGCACCCCAAACTAAAATGTCTGATTAAAAACAAATAATTATTCTAAGTTGAGCACAAACATGGCCTTATGATGTGACCTCACCGTGAACTAATAATATACACACTGTGGCTCAATGGGACAGGTGTGGGGAGGGTGTGCTCAGGGAGAGCAAATTACTGAAGCTGAATGTCGTCACCTTGTCATCAGTGTCACCACAAACTTATGATTATGTGCTGTATGAGTGAAATAAATGTCAGATCAACTAAAGTATCGGGTGCACAGGGGAGGAAAAAAAGGAGGAAGAGAAAATAGGAGATTGCAGCAGGAATGACATTTTGTCATTTTCAAAGTGAAGGACAAGATTACAAGAGAACTGGGAGGACATGTTTGTTTTATTTATTCACTTCATTTATTTTATTCAATTAATTATTTGGTGCCATTTTCACAACTCGCCCTAAGGTGCTGCTTAGGCTACACTGTGATCCTGGCTTAGCAGGGATGTGATGGATGTTGGACAGAGCAGTCTCAGTAGATGATGATAGGTCAAAGTTGTCATCACAGGCATAACAGCCTCCACAATCTGCCTGCATTCATCACAGATCCCCAGGGTTCCACCTCTTTCAAGCTCTATCACTGTGCAGGCAGCACAGCTGTAACAGCCCACTGTCATCCTGCTTCAGCGGCAAAGCCAGACATTTAAGCCAAAGGCCATTCACGATATCCGGCCCTCATTTGGCCGTGACTGACAACCTCAAACCCTGAAAAAGGTGTTTCCTCGTGTTTTTCCGGTTTCAACATGGCTTACGTTACTGTGGGGGGTTTGTGTATTCAGTGACGTCTCGCCACAGAGAATGCTGAAAGATCTAATCAGTCCTGCTTCACTTGATCTGTTTCCTCAATGAGGTTGCAAGCTTGCAGCTGCAAAATGCTTGTTGCTTTACATAGGCTGCCTTGTAAAGTAATTGCAGCTTCTTGTAAGGGGAAATATTTGTCTTGGGGCCTTTTATACCTTTCCCTATAGTTCTTCTGCATATTGGCAATCAGACATAACATTTTGCTGCCCAAAGCGGAGCATTTACATGTGTAATTTATTAGCTGTTATCATAGTGTAACCTCATCTGTGTAGAGTCTTTCCTTTTCTCAGGATACCACTACCACATGTTCCTTTGATCAGGTGCCAGCATGTTTGCAGAGCACTGATAGACGGGACCTGCAACATTCAAGAAGAATTACGACATGCTAGTTAGAAAATGTAATATTAAGAAGGTCATTTCAAGGTCTTTTTATGCATTGAGTTCCCTTGGGATGGAGCTCCATATGCAGAATGTTTTATGCCACATAGAATATCTTACCCTGCTTTAACTCTTGAATCAGGAAGAGCAATGACACTGCACATCAGCTGATCAGTGTCAGATGACTCCTACAAACAATGGTATAATCTGACAAATTATTCCGACCACATATACAAAAACTTTCTCTTGCTACATGCAGCTATTGGTACTAATTTGTCCCCTCAGTCTCCTCCTGTTCTAGTTTCTCACTACCATGCTTTCGTTGGCATCTCTGGCATTGTGCATCATGTATATTCCATATCTCAGTGATACAGTATGTGTCTGCTGGATTTTGTTATGTACACCCCTTGGGATATTTTTATGTGCTCCACTCAGAATCTCACACTCTTTGGATTCACTTGGGAAACACCCTCTAGCACATTTCTGATAAATACAATTGCATATTCATTTGTAGCAAGAAATGGTCCTAAATCATTTACGAAACGCAAATGCTTTGACAGCCATTGCAGACACTGCTGTAGTATGTCCTTTTCATTACCAATAACAAGAACATGAAGCCAGCACTATAAAGAGGCTCCTGGTGGACATTGTGCATTACAGCCTATACCCTGCAGAGGAATATAATGCTTCATTTAAGCTACTTAACCAGCAGCTGCATGAGAATACATGGAAGCATAAACGGCTTGCTTATGAAAAATGGATGTATAACAAAATCTGTTCAGTTCTTTTGGAAAAGCAATACCTCTAAGTAAAACAATTCATTGCATCATTTGGCTTCTCTCTCCCTCATTTGGAGTTAACCATCTCTCTCTATATATATATTTCTCTCACTCCCTCTCACACACACAATTATACACAGACACACACAAACACATTTAAATAGACGTACGGTCAAAGTCGAGTACATGTCAGCACGTACTGCTGCAGCACTTTCACAAACAGCATAATGTGGCATAGAGAGCTGGAATGGGATGATTTTGTGTGAACTGCCTGAACAAACAGCCCATACCAAGAGGAAGTCCCATCACGGGGGTCAGGGTTTTGTTAGCACAGACCAAATATGAGAGTGAGACCAGTGTATCAAAACAACCAGACAATGGATTCTCATTCTTCTGGGAGACAGGAAATATTTCTGTGAGGAAAGTCTGTGTGTTTTCCAAACAACCACCTTATTTCACAAATGAAACTGAAACTGTTTCCTGCAGTTTATTAGGTACGAGCACACTCGAATGCAATCAAATACCATGGTCCTGCAATAAATGTTATCCTTGTGAAGCTTTTCAGATCCAGTTGGTGAATTTTTAGAGAACTGATTAACCTTTATTGTCATCTTTCAGGCTGTTGGCAAAATAACCTCATGACATTACTCAGCAGATGAAGTTGGCCAAGCTGTCGAGGAATTAGATGTCAAATGTCTATCTTTTGAACATATTAAGGATTTCTCGTTCATGTTGGCTTAAAAGCTGAGTTTCAAAGTTAATTTTTTTATCTTCGTATCTATTCATCCTTGTGATTATGATTTATTCTATTTTTGGTAGGTTATAAGCGTCCAACCCCTATATTATGGTACTATATTATACTGTGGTGAAGGTGGGTCATGACTTTACCATAGTAGGATTCGTAATTTTGTGACCAGGTCTTGTACAAAACTGGCAACGTTGAGTCTGTGGGGAGACTATGGGAGTGTTGGATTAATGTAGCAGTGACCTCCACAGTACAGTGTGATGTCTCTATTCCTCAATTAAAGTGGACATTAATGTGTAAACATGTAAATGCGGACAAAATGCATAGAAAAGCTACTTTTTGAAATACCACCGGGTACACTTGGGGGACCCCTACAAAGACTCAGCTGTGCCACATCCACGCTGCTAGATTGTAGACTCCGCTACCAGTTAATGTGGCCATGCTTCCAGTCAGTTATTTACCACTTTCACTATTCTGCATCTAGTTATTGTTGTCTGTTCTCCGAGACTAATCCTATTTCTCCTCTCCCTGCAGTCCCATCTGCTTTGCTTTGGTCCTCCATCTCCCATCCCTTCGTTTCGTCTGCCTTGCTCCCCTGCCTCAGACTGCAGCTCAGCCCAGCAAACTCCCAGATTCCACTCTGGACCTGCTTGGCTCTGCTATCCGTTCCTTTGCAATTAAAATACTTCAAATCTCATACCTGCATCGGTGTGTCTGTGTCTGCACTTGGGTTCAACAGTTAGCCTCTTAACAATTTGATACCATTATAAGATCCTCTCTCACTGCAGCATGGTGTTGTGTTCCATCTAATGACTGGTCATGCATGATGTGACTGGTTTCGTTTGCCGCCGTAAGAAGTAAGATGAAATGTCACATGTTCATTGGCAACAAAAAACTTTCTGAAGAGAGTGAACTTGTAGAAATGAATCTTTGTCTCTCTGGAAACATGTGCGTAAATGATTGAAATATGATCCAATCAGATTATTTGCCAACATGCCAGATTATGGAAATCCAACTACAACTTTAAAACTGATTTATTCACAACACCAGTGCCACCACCGAGATGTTGCATTCACTGTTGGCAGGCATCTCGTATGCAGAGTGTTTTTTCTGTGTTTGTAAATGTCAGATTTTCCTCTCCGCCTGAATCATACATGAGGAAATAACACAGAACCCAAGAAAATACCCTAATGCATTAAACATATCACAACAAATCATTTATAAAGGGGGGTGATTTCACTAACTTGTCACACAGCATTTCCTTTGAATCTACTGATAGATATTCTGTGTAAACCTACAGATGTGCACTCATGTGAAGCTCATTGATCCATTGATGTATGAGTGGTGCATAGCATTCATATTTCATGACGTGCACACAGAAAATATGTAAATGTATTTATTGTATATGACATTTTTGACAGGTGATCACTGTTAGAAAAATACAAATTTCATCACCACATGTCAAAGATGCTGTATAACTGTCACCTACTCTTGTGCTGTCGTTCCACTGAATGTCAGAATCATGTGTTGTCGCATTTTTTCAGTGAGCATACAGTATGATCATGTGCTACCAAAGTAAAATGCAGGTCAAAGAACTGACTATTTACAGTAAAATATGAAGGACCTGTGTGCTATGGGCAATAAACTGTATTCCAGAGACAAGGCATATTCTGCATTTAAAACAATCTGTTAAAAAGAAAACCTGAAATAAAAATTGAGCCAAATTTAACTAAAACAAACTAATTTTGGTGCACTGTCATACTTTGATCAGTACAAAGAGACAAGATTGTTACATCAACTTAACTAAGTTTAACAGAAATCACATTTATAATCCTTAAGATTTTTATGTCACCAATTTTGATACAATTTATGGTCAACACTAATTCTGCAAATGCCATTCAGTATATTTACAATCAGTAATTACCTCTCCCTATCATGGTTCTAATTGTCAGAGGTGGGGTCCGCCAGTCCTGCTATGGATTAATATCGCTGTATTTATGTACGGCAGTTCAGGACAGCAGATCAGTTTTAAACATCGCAAGGATTAATGAAACAAGAAGGCCCAGTCACAGTGAGCTTTTGATGAGGAGCTGCAGGCTGCACAACTACAGCCTCTCAGCAATGTAACCAACTCTTGTTACTGTGCCCTGCTGTTGTGTGGAAAATTACTGGCCCTGTGTTCAGCATGAATGGATTTTCATTTTGTTTAATTCTTTATTAAAATGTGAGTTTGTTTTGTTGTACTGCAAAAACAGATACGCCAGTTGCTCTTGTACTGTAATGCTGCTGACAAAGTATCTGCTCGAGCCTTGTTGTGACATAGTATTAAACCAACCAAGAGTGAAATCTTAAGGATTATAACTGTAAGTCTTTTGGAATATTACTATGTTATTCATGTATCCCAGACTGTGTGTTCTTCAATATATTCAATAGATTTGAGGGATTTATCAATGTGCTGCAACAGAGTGGTTGGAGGCCAGAGTGAAACACTGCAGGACTATCCAATGGAAACAAACACTTAACAGGAAACAACAGCTCACTCAGTTGGAGAGGTAGGTAGAGACGGCTCTCTGACGCTCTGCAATATAATACTAAGTCTGTAGCACTGAATTTCACAAATTACAGTAACAGGTCAAACTGAATAAACAAAGTACAATCAGTTACAATAAAATAATCTCCATCATTAAAGTCATGCATCAGTGGAATATCTGTATGTACATTCTTCAAAAGGTGACATAGATGACCTATGTGCCATCTGACCAGTGTTGGTAGTTGAAGAAGTGAACCCAAGACAGTGTAAACATACAGCTTACATACTGTGAGTCTTGTTTTCTGGAAAGCACGCTTTTCTGCCAGTTGAGCTTCCTGTTCCTGTTTTACTGAAATAAGAAAGGACAAATGGGGACACAATACGAATATGCAAGGAGTTAGAGGAGTACAGCTCCCAGTACTGACAGTCTGTCTTTATCTTGACTTATAATTTGATGGAGCTGGCAAATGCAGATATGACCTGCTGTCTTCCTTTTGCTGTTAACACAACATTAAACAGGATGTGCTCAGAGAATCACAGTATCCCAGCCTGATCCACTGAGGCAATGAAGAGGAGAAAAAACAAAACAAAAAAACTAACACATTGTAGTTCTTCTGAGTCACTGGGCACCTCTGTCTGTCCCGACACTGCATGGATGAATGCACCTGGGAAGACTTTCTCCCTTAATTTTATTTGTTGGATTGCAGCTGAACTCTGACTTGTCTAGAACCACTCATTTCAGCACTGGCGCAGTTTCACGCTTTATTTATAATTCAAACAGCTACTCTGCTGGGGGTGTGCAAAGATTTTTTTGTGTGTAGATACAGCAAACATATCTTTTGAAAGTCATTGATCTGTCCTAACTTTAACCACACTGGACTGGTACCGCTGGAATATAAGAAATGTAGTTGGTGGGACGATATTATAACGCAGATTGCAGGGATATGAACCAATTAATTACTGGGATATCATTGTGCAATACGCATTATGCAACTGTGCGTGTGTGTATGTGTGTTAGTGTGTTGTCTACTTTAAACCCCCCACATTCTTCTCAGTGCCAGTGGAATCCTTGTTTGCCATGGGTCCAGCATACCAGGACAGCAAAAAGCATTAGAGACAAACAATATCAACAATGAACCAACAACAAATGGATTCCATTCACATTTCAATGGAATAGCAATCAGGGTCACTCTAGCGTGGCAGCCTTCCAGTGCCTGATCAAGACCTGTAAAATAAACAGACAGCAAATAAGGCTTTTGTCAGAGGAAGTGTAATACTCCAGACTCAGTGAAGACTTTCAATGTAATATGTGCTACGACACATAATGAGTGATTAACTGGGCTCAAGCAATATAACTGCTGATATAAAGTTAGAAGCATCTTGGCTCCATGAATTACAAAGCTCTTTATGTATATCCAAAATGGCATTCTTGTGAAATATGTTTTCTGTTCACATTTTCTTTTCAGTTTTTACAGGAGCTTAATGTCCACCTGACCCTTTTGCTTAGCCTACAACTCTGTGAGTGCTCATTTCCTGAGTCAAAATAGTCGTACAAGACAGGTGCCCCTTTATTTACTGCTGCTGTGCCTGTCAGGCTTTATGTTCTCGCACAGTATGTAATGCAATTTACTGTGAGAGTGGCAAATTTGACACTTGAAATCAATTTTCAAAATAAAGAAATATGCGCTTGATTTCAGGCAGAGGTAACCAGTTTCTTTTGTCCAGCTGCATGGGCACAATCAACGTCATATCTCGACAAAGCATGTGATAGACCAGCCAGTCCACCGTGTCAGTGCCATGTTTGGCCTCGCCTAGACATGAAAAGTTAGCAATAACTGCCAGTGGAGTTAGCAATAATAAAAGTGCAACATCCGTATAGACTTTCAAAATAAAGCTTTATTAGAAACACTTCACCTTATGTTCGCAGTTAAGTCAGGTTTAGACACTGTAACTACTACTACGAAAAATTAATGGTTTGGCTTAAAAGAAGTACCTTAGTTACCCAAGTTCATGCCAGGATAGGTGCATTATGGAAGTTAACTTACATATTAAGTTAAAACAAGTCAGTGTTCACTTTTTAGTATCACATGGGACACAAACCCCAGGTGAAGATCCTGTGTTTGATTCATCCATCCGTCACGACCTCTTTTCTATGCAGACTTCGCATACATCTAGTCTAAGTAAAACTTAACACTGACACATGATCCTCTTGTGGATCGGTGGGTCTATTACACACTTTGTAGTCCAAATCCAGAGCCGGACAGATGCATCATGCCAAGTTACTGATTCTGATTGGGCAATCGCTGTTCAGGGGAGGCAACAGGGTTCAGGCTGTTGCACTGAGACCTTTAATCAAATTGCTTTTTCATATTTGTGGCATTATTTTACAGGAGAAATAGAAACTTATGTCATTAAAACCTGTTTTATAATCAACTACACTACATTGACACACAATACATAAAACAGTTTTCAAATCTATAATTACAGTATATTACATCCTAATTTTATTTGAAGCCAGTTTTTAAAATCAAAATGTAATTTTATTAACGTGTGTTATTTTATTTCAATGTATTTGATTTATATATGAGGACGCTTTTTATTTCTTTTTATTTTTTATTTATGAATACTCACCACTCATTCCACATTTGTCAGAATAAAGACATTGTTCCAATATGAGACTTGATTGATGGAAATAGAGCTCATGGCATCTGCTAATGTCGTTATTTTATTAGAATCAGAGCCTTACAATTGTAGCCAGCCATAAAACCATTTAACTAACTCTGGAAATGCTGTGGCAAACATATTTTTAAGTGTACGTTTCACTGTAATAGTAAAACTATGGGAGACCAGTGAAAGCACTTGAACCAGATGCTTTGTTCACATATATCTGCTCTCTATATTAAGTCTTTTCAAGAGGGTATGATAGTAATTCTGAGTGCAATGATACACTTCCTAATGGCGCTTTTTGAAAGTTCAACTCTCCTACATCTCCCTTTGAGGGAAGATATGAAAGTTTCAGAGGCTATTAATCTTAGCGGGAGAATGAGAACATCATTCATTAAATCATCAAATATTTCAGCCAGGAAATCATTAAGTCCACTAAGTAATTCAAAACACTGTTAGGCTCTTCATAAAACTGCATTTAGCTGCCACTCTGTGACGTGGTTCAGTGTAACTCAGTGGTGGGAACATGACTCAATTCCTGATTTACAGTTTAGCTCCCATTCCACAAAAGCACAACAGCTTCAAATTGCCCAGGTTTTAGTTGAACAAAGAAGGAGCAGATTTTGAGAACATTGCAAATGAATGTAACACTCTCCCAATAAATGATTAATAATCAATCACCATCACTATGTCATGGAGGTGTGTGTGTTATGTCTTACTTACTGTGCTATCTTGCAGTTGGTTGTTGTAACAAACCGTCCTGTGTAGTGTATATTACACCTGACCACATTGTTGGTAAAGTCTGATTCCAGCACCAAGAATTTGGGATTAACCTGGAGCTGAGAGATGAAGGACAGAAGGCCCGTTACAGTTCACCATAACCACTACATTTCAACAGTTAATGGGCCCGATTATGCTTCAGAGAAGAATAATAACACCAAACAGAATCATGCACATCATTCCATGTCAAATCAGTTACAGGTTTTTGTTTGTGTCTTGCTCACCCCCCCACCCCGCCCCCCAAACTGTACAGTATATGGTTTTTGAGGGCATATGGACGTTTCAATATTTCTTGCTAAAAATACAGTAACTGGTTGATGCTGTGCCAAATTTTAGGGGCTCTAACATTATCAGAATTGGAGATATGGCAACTATGCCAAGCCAAGGTTACAATGTGCTGACATTTTGAGATGCCATAATAGCGTGTGGACTCATTCCCAGGACAATGAAAATTTGTTTGGAAAAGGGTCTGTATGTGAACATTTTGTGAATAAAGTTACAAGTTTCTTCCATGATGACTTCAGGTTTAAATTAAATTTGATATTAATTTAAAAAAAAGAAAAGAGGCTTATCATGCCCAATTAACGAGCCATGCCTAGATCTGTATTGAGGAAATGAAATGACAACTCGCAATAAACTTAATGTTTAATTTGATGCATCATGGCGCTCTAATAATATGGCCAGTGAGGCAGAGATTAAAGCTGCACTACAAGTAAAGGAAAATGGTGCAAAAGGAGATTATTCCACAACTGACTGTACATTTACTTTTTTACAGAAAGTAGATGACACTGAGTAAATTAACATTTTGTGTGTACCAAATAAAAAAAATATTAGACATTAAGATAAAAGGGAAACATGAAGCCATGAAGGGGAGCAACCTATAAAACTCCAGATGAGTATATTCTAAATAATTTGTTAAGAACCCAGATTATTTGTTTTGGTGGCCTCGACCATCCCTTTCTTCAATATGTGGGCCTGTGCTGTCGACAAACTTGCCATGACCACGCACACCAGATTCTCATTGAACTCCTACCTTAAGTATGTAGTTTCCAGGCTTGATGTCCGTGATATCGATCCACTGGCAGTCAATGTCAGCGTTGTATGTGTCATAGCAGCCTGGGCTCAGACCCTGAAGAAGCAGAGGGGTGGAGAGACACTCATAAGAAACACTGAGTTTTAAAAAATTAAAGTTATAAAAACAGCTGCAATTTTTAGGTAGCGGTCAAAAAGTTAACATAATATGTTGCAATGAACATAAGCAGGCCAGTGAATAAAAGACAGATGTTAATGTGACAACCAGGGCTCACGTCTGTTCACTGCTTACATCTGTTCACTGCTTGGCTTAGTAATAAACAAAAATAAACATATAAATTAGCCTGTAATAGCAGAACTCCAGTGGATGTTTATTGCCCCGGTGGTTGATAAGATATGTGGTGTGAAGGTGAAAATTAATTGTCAAGATTTCAGACTTGTGTTTGCTTTGTTACCTGAGTGTGAGCTGTGCAGGCGTAACGCTTCAGGTGACCAAAGTCACAGGTGGTGTCCTCCAGACAGAAGCTAGCCTTGTGTCCTTCTGCCACTTTACGGCCAGTGCTGACCTCCAGTAAATCATAATGGCTGAACTCATCCATACTGTGATAATGCCTGTTGGAACAAGTGAAAATAGTAGTAGAGTAGTACTCAGGTAATTAAGGTGGGCAATCAAGGAGTTTCGGTTCAAGTGTCATTTTTTATGCCATGTGCCTTGGAAACAGTACTTCTGCAGAAGTTTATCATGTTTTTTAAAGCTTCTGTTGTAATTACATGACCACTTAGTTTAAATTGGCCAATCCAAGTTAGAGTTTTGAGAAGACAAGTAGTGAATTTATAGGCTGTATATTCCACCTGTTGACCTCATCTGCTCACATCTTTGTAAGTGATGTTGTACCTTGACTGAACACATCATACAGTATCAAAGGACAATGGATACTAATTAATGACAACAATAAAATATTGCTGAAGCACAACATTAACACCCTAATGATGTATGAATGTTGTTAATTAGCTCCTATCAGTCTGCAAGATCGAAGGTGTTGTGCGTGTGCGTTGGTGTGTGTGTGGGGGGGGGGGGGGGGGGGGGGGGGTTATTTTTATATGTATGTACATGTTGTAAACTTGTGTGTGTTGGTTGCAGTGAGTTTGTGTTTGTTTGCACAGCTTTAGCAGCTTAGGAAAGCCTCGATGCACATGGCCACTGATCATTTCAACTGAATCCGAAAATGAACCAAGTGACTCAAAGTGAGTGTCTCTGTCAATGAGCTGGTAGTATTAACTGCTCTATGGCTTGGACCTCTCCCAAATGTCAAAGTGACCCAGGATGCTATTCACATTTTACAAGCCTGCCATTCACATAATTGCGGTACATGCTAACAGGAGCATATTGACATGGAGAAGCATAACAACATTATTAAATGTTTGTAGAAAAAATCCTTATTTTCTTAGGCATTTATGCACAACACTGGTAACATACTGCAAACATACCTAAAATAGTAAGCAAAAAATGCTTCCTGTCTAGAACCCTGATTCCAGCGAAGCTGGGAGGCTGTGTAAAACAGAAAAACAGAATGTGGTAATTGTCTTGTAGTTTGACCTCATCAAATTCATTAATTTTGTAAATATCTGCTTATTCTGAATTTGATGCAACAGAACACTTCAAACAGGTTGGGACAGGAGCAGCTAAAGACTGTGGAATGCTCCAAAAACACCTGTTTGGAACATTCCACAGGTAAACAGGTTGATTGGTAACAGCTGACAGTATCACGTTTGGGCATGAAAGGGGCATTCTGGAAAGGCTCAGTCATTCACAAGCAAGGATGGAGCGAGGTTCACCCCTTTGTGAACACATGATTGTATGAAGGAGATTTCTGCATAGACCCAGGAACACCGCTGTCAATAACACAGTTTGGTTGCAAATGACTGCACTCTGTTTTTAGTTATGTTTTACACAGCGTCCCAACTTTTTTGGAGTCAGAAGTCAGCATATGGCAAAAACTTCCCTTGCAATAACATGAGTAATCATTAACACAAGGAAGTGCTGAGAATCTGCTTTAAGCTTGCTTGTATTGGTGGAGCAATTAAGAGCAGAGAAGTTATGGAATCGTGTGACTGCAGCTGTGGAACACTGCTCATAATGAAGCATGGCTGTCAGGACATTACATCACTCATCACAGGTGTTAGCAGCTAGCATTCAGGTCTATATTAATAAGATAGCAAAGCTCCTAAAGTCTGTACAGTTTTCTATGTACACATTGTTCAACATGTATTAGCTACACAGCTCAAGGCAGCAGCTTAGCAATGAATCCTGAGAGGTCTTGGGCTCAGGGCTCATTTTGAAGAATGTGGCTGGTGTGCTGTTGTCTTGTACCATATGCAGTACAAGAATATTTTGTTCAACCCATACTGACAAAAAACTTGTACTAGTGTCTACAACATGATACAACTACTATAATAGTGCAATTCAGTTCTACAGTACATCCTCCAAGAGTTGAATCACCTCTGGCACAATGTCAACAACAGCTGAACATTTTAAGTCTTACAAAGTTTGCCTAATTAAGTGGGAGTCAGTGAAGATAGCAACATACAGTATCTCAGTGGTAGGAACAAGCAAGTCTTGAGCTGATAAATGTCCTCATTTGTGATACATGAACACGCTATTTGGACATATGTTTTTGATGAATAACCACAGATATGAAAGTAAATTTCCAGTTAATGATTAGGAAGTTGTGAAAAACAACTATAAAGAAAAAAACATCTTGAGGTTTCTGAGGACTTGAATTCATGTTACATTCAGTGAGCAGTGAAGGCATAGATTAGCCACATAACTTTTCCTAACGTTCTGACAACAGAGAGAAAGGGAGCTGATGAGATATAAATGTTTTCAATCCATCACACTAATGATTAGATTAGAAGGCAAAACCTTTTGAAACTGTTTATCCCATTAGCTGCACTTTGTTTTGAATATTCTTTTCTGAAAACAGCCTACAGCAATATGGCAATGTTCCTACAGGGGACAACTAACTGAAATGATACATTACAGGATTTAAATACACCTTCTAGCAAAGTATTTATTTCAAGGATACTTTGATTCTTCAATTCCCCCATATAGCATACTTAGGCGATGTTGTCTTTAGCTGTTGTAGCAGGTGAGGTAAGCACTGGATCTCTTACAGTCAGACATACTCAGACTATATAAATATTGCCCCTTCGCCTTACTTCATGGCCAATGTTTCAACATAGCAACAGCTTTTACTGGAACAGTCATTAAAGATTGAGGGATGTCTTGGAAGGAAAAGTGGGTACTTTCCACTGATGGAGCAAGTGACCGTTCAAGGACTCATTCTTTCCATAGAAGAGGCAATCAATTACGAGGTGCCTGCAGGTAGAAACCTGTCTGTTGTTCTCACTATCTTTATTGGGACCATTGGAATAAGTTCTTCTTCTGTCTCTGTTAACTTGCAAATGTACATGCCTGTGTGGGTTTACAGGCTTGTTTTACATGGGGCATCATGGGCACACATGCATTTTGAGCAATACATGTGTGAGTGTCAAATATGTGCAGAAAGTAGGGCTGGAACTACAGGGCCTGGAAGGCTGAAACACAGTTTTAGTTTGTTTTCCCGAAAATGGCATTCATTACAGTGGCAGTCTTGAGATGGTTATCTACAGTATATGTGTGTTTGTGTGTGAAATAGAAAGAAAGAATGCGGGAAGTAGAGAAACGATTGGGAGTGGGAGGCACTGGACTATGAAGTGCCTGGAAGGGTCCCCTGCCTCCTCGGATTCCTGGATCCCCTCACTGACTATGTCAACTATAGAGAATGTAGTGCTGGAAGGATACATACAGTAGAGGATTTAACAAGAATAACTTGTAATCGTAACATACAAAACATTCCAATCCCTCTTCAAAGTCATGAGTCATTTTCCACTCGTGTTGCTGCAAACAAGACTTTGTAGGTTTCTCAGATCACAGCTGGGGTTGTAAAACACAAAGAACTACACTAGGTTCTTTGAGAACTATTTAGCAGTGGCCTGACATTTGCCTCCCTCAAAGTGCAACCAGGATATGAATACATAACGTCCAAGCACCTGCACAAATAGCAGCCATGATCTTTGACCACACGTCACATGGTTTAATTAAGTTGTACCACAAGAGACTGAGATAAATAAAGCACAAATTGAAGAAGTCTATTATTAAGTTTAAGTTCTCCCAAATAAGAAGAACATTTTAATGACTTCCACATGTTTCTCACACTGATTGGTATAGAGAACATGGAATTCTGTGTCCTCATTTGTGTAAAAAGCATACACAATTCCAACATTTTCACAGCCCATGATGCTGAAGAGGATGCTGCTGCCTTCTCTTCTTCTGATACTCAAGTGAGACAGATAGGGGTGAATGTAATGAAAAGCAAAACCGCCAACTAAACAGCATATTCAACTGAAATGTAGGGCAGGGAAGTTTACTGTGAGAATCTGGGCTGGAGAATTTCTTCCCCTAAAGAGATTTCTTTGTTAACAAACACTCTGTCCCAGTAACCCATATCCACGCCATCATACTTTAGCAGCTGTGTGATCTGGTGTCACAGACTGACAAGAAAAATGGATTGATTTGTCATTCTGATCACACAGCCAGTGGAATGATTGCCTTGGCTTTCTGCCTCCTGGGAACCACTGTGCAAATGCAGACTGATGTCAGACAGCAACAACACTGCCAATCTCCTAACGGCCAGTCAACATTCCTCTAAGATGAGGATAGTAAAGCATAGCCTGGCGCTGGCGTTGACGGGTGGACTTGCTGAAGCTGAGATAAAGGAGAGTCCACGTGGAATATCACGTCATAAAACAATGACATTACCCCAAAACCACGTCAGCAGTCGAGTCCAGAAATATGCCACCACTGGCTTGTTAAATCAGCTAAAATCTATCTCTCCACTGGGAGAGACACAATATGAAACCTGCTTCCTAAACAGATCAAGCCCACAAGCTACACACCATTATCTTTTTATGTAATGTGGAATTTTGAGTATATTGTCAGTTTCCCTTGGGGCTGGCTTTCTACGGGACTCCATAGGTTTGGTCCCTCTCTCCTCTTAAGATCATGAAACTGAAACATACTGTATGTGGAACTTTTTGGCAAATGGGGGGAAATCTTGTCCCCTCTTGTAGGATGATTGTGTAGGGCACAATACAGATACTAGACAAGACAGACACCTAATCTGCTTTCATCGTAAAGATAATGACAGTGACATGAGCCAATTCTTACTAGAAATGGACTCTTCAACACTTTCAGCTGTTGCTAAGCAGTAAAGGTGTGCTGGTATTGACCAATGACTATACAGTTTTACTTCAACAAAGAAATGGCAACTGCACCCTAATGATTGGGTGAAGTCTGTTCTGTATTAAATACTTACTGATGACAGCTATGCCACTCCCAGGTATGACGTGGCCTGTTGGGCATGAAGTCAGCAGTCCCCTTGTTCTTCACCCTCTGTGGGAAACGCAGCAGGACCCTTACATCATAGTCGGTGGTCTCAGGGCCATAGGCAGTGCTGAATGGTGGACACATGCATTAAGATGAAAAATGGTGGTGAAACTGTACAAGTGGCTGTACAGAGAATGTCAGCGTGTCTGTTTCTAATAACTAAGACAAGGAAGGACAAAAAAAGAGCAAGACTGGAAAGGCTCAGAGGCAGGAGCATATCTACTAAATAATTCATTCCACAGATTACAACCATCTCTCCAAACACACAGTTTCAGCACAGGGAGGGGGAACATTCTGTTGCACGATTCACTTTTTTTGTATGAAAGAGGAGGCACAACCTCAAGTTCACAACACCACTGAAGATCTAAGCCATTCGTCTTGCGGCTGTTGTTGACAATGGAGTGTATGGCAAATTACAACAGCCCATCTGTCTGTGATTGCTGCAAACTCAGACAGGATATGAAAGGGCTTTGAGGGATGGCTGTGCTTGTGATGGGAGGAGGGCAAATAGAGCAGCCATGGGGACAGCACACTTTCATCATTTCAATAATGTCCTTAGTGCAGAGGCAGTCAAAGGGCCCAGGCCCAGGGCTCAGGGAGTGCTCTTCACCAACACAGAGAAATGAAACTAACGATAGCCTAATTCCCGCAGGTGACCAGGATTTAGATCACTTGTTCTGCTGTTTGTCAACTTTTTTCTTTTTTCTTTTTTTTTTTCTTTCAGATATTGTTGCACAGGACTGGTATAATCCTGAGAGCTAGAGAACTGTGGATGGTTCACTTGTTGATCAATGCTTCCCAAAGGATCAGCAGCATATAAACAATGTTAACCTTAGACAGAAATTAGCATTTTGTTGTTAATGCATGATTGAAAGCAGGGCACAACCTGGACTATCAGAGGGCAACATTAAGGCAAGAAACAATTTATTTGCTTCGCATTTACATCAGCTGAATGTTTAACAGAGTGTGCTCACCCCTCAGCCACGAAGTTACCCTTAAGATAACCATTCAAATGAGGACATCTGTCACTAAAATGAAAACCGAGCCCACAGGGGCAAGGAGATTTGAAAAAAGAAAGAAATACATGAATAAATAAACATAAGCCAGAAGAGGACATCCAGAGTTGGGTTTACCTTGACAGACATTTTTCTTCAGCAGCACAGCGGAGAGAATACATGTGGGCTCTCTGGATGTATGTGGAAGCCTGGACATAGTTGGGATCAGGAACCAAGTCAGGCAAACCTGAAGCGACAGACACACTGCTCACCCTATATTGCCATTCATCTTTGTTTCAAGAAGAAGTAAACAAAACTGCTGCAGATAGTAGAAACAAAAGAATAATTATTGGATTAGTCAAGGTGAAATTTTTAACTTAAACATGACAATATACATCATATTTAAACAATGTTATTAAGTGTAGTTAAAGATGACAAACTACATTCAGAATACTGTTAATATGATTTTATTTAGCGATCCAAATGTCAGTGATTGGTAATCTGTAACTGGTCATCTTTTGATTTCTTTTAAAATCCAGACCATCCCAGCACTGCCAGTCAACACAGAAAGAGAACCCTGCTGCAAATCTATCATCAATTTCTTATTACCTTGTATTTTTGTCAGTTTGTAAGGAGCATATGATGGGCAACAATGCAGCAAAGGGGGTCCACAGTTCAAGACTGGGTCACTCTAGAGAGAGCCACTGGCCCCTAATTACTGTGCATTCCAGATTATTATCATGGTTTTCTAATGAGAATAGGCTTCTGAGACAGGGGTGAGCTTGGGGTGAGAGAACAGTTACATTTGGGCCTCTAGTGTGCAAAATCACAAAGATCTGAGACGTATATAGCTGCACTTGCAATATATTAACTTCCAGTGTTGAGTATAATTTAACCCAGACCAAATCCATCTTGTCTTTAGGGAAAAAAAATGTTTTTACCAATAATTCCTTGCCTTCTTGGGTAATGTGATGTGATCTTCCATGACGCTAATCTTAATATGAACATGTCACTTCATCTTAAACTTAAGTGCAGAAGGATGACTAGTCATATCTGTTGGGGATAAGGCTAAACTTGGAAAAATGTGAACTACACTATCACACAGGAGTCATCATTGCAGTGCAGCCTGTGTTTTTCATACTTTGGTTTCTGAAAACAAGTGACAGAGATGAAGAGATGTGGGAAAGCATAGGTGCTCATAGATAGAGCAAGGGAGCCAGCCAGAGACACAGAGAGGGAGAGTGTGTGTGTGCCAGGGCAAAACAACAGTGATCTCACACCACTGCTGTTTTTAAAGTGGGCCACTGATGAGGTTTTCTGACAGGCCTGACTTCTCAGAGTGAATGTCTGTCTGTCCCGTTCCCAGTATAGGCCATGCCAGCAAGGGTCTCTGGTGTAGCTTATTAGCCATCTCTGTTTAGCTCACAGAGGCCAGACACATTTTAATGTGAGCTTGTCCAAGCAGCAGAAAGTCAAGCCATCTGAACTCTAAGCCTGAAAGCATTCATAAAATCACAAAAATGATGTACAACCTTTAATTTCTCCTGCGACAAGATTAAATCATGGAAAGGCATATACTGTAGATGATGAAATAACACACTGTTATCTTTTGATTTTGGACGAACATTAAGGGCTTTAGTTAGGGTCTGTTTATGGAAACCAGATAGGACGTTTCCTATTTTATATTTGCCCAGCGTTTAACATCCAGGTGAGTCCTCCCTCTCCAGCTGCAAGTAGGGCTTTACCTTTGCAGGCCCTCTGTAAACATCCCATCTGACAGCCCTCTCTGAGGCAGATGTATAGGACATGGGGAAGCTTCCTGGGGCAGACCATGTAAACATTGTAAGACCGGTGTGAAACGCTGAGGTTTTCCAGCAGCACTCTCAACCCCCCCTTTTTTCCCCCCTCACCCCAGAAAGGCTTTGTTCTCTGTCCTCTAATCTTTTGAAATGTGAAATTGGGTCTCTTTCAGAGGGATAAAGTGTATTGAGAAGCCAAAGCTGATCAGCCCTCGACAGCATGTGACAAAGCCACACATTACACTCTAAGTGGGGCATGGAGCAAAGAAACTGAATCTTGCCATGCTTTTTATATCATCTCATATCGCATAATAAAAGACACGATGACTGCCTCTCTAGATATTCTATAAGCTATAGGCTGCTAACTGCAGAGGACTGACAGATTGAAATACTTGAAATTAATTGAGGTCATTTGAAAAAAATCAAAAAAAGCATTTGGTGATTAAGTATATGGTTACTTTACTTTCACTGCTTCTTTAATCTGGTAGTTTTACTCTCTGTGCTCTCTTGTTATTATATCTTTCCTAATTCCATGATTATCAATCATTTTACTTTCGGTGGTCAGTTGATATATTGCAGATTAATTACAGCAATAGTGAGATGCTGAAAGCTTTTCCTTTAACTTGAAGATATCATGCTTAAACTAAAGAGAGAAATAACTGCAGCTCTGCCTTGCAGCTGCCTTAATGAATTAATCTTCACCAGTTACGGTCTAATTATTCTCACCTAAGACTGCTTGTGTCTTTGTCTGGGAATAGAAGAGTAAGGAAGGGTGAGAAGAAATGACAATGAGCAGCAACATGTAAAGCTGCAACAATATGCAGACTTCTTTGCCACCATACTTGATTAAGGACAATTTATTATTCATAAAAATACTGAAACATTGGGACTGTCAGAACTACACTGAACGCATATCTTCACCAAGGCTGCAAACTCCAGGTTAGATTCCTTCCAACAGCAGCTGGCTAAGAGTATTGCTAATGTAAGCTGCCCTTATGCTTGATTTGATTCATCCCCATGAATTTTAAGCAAATTTAAAAGAAAATTGGCAAAAGAAAATGCGAACTAATGCGCATTTCCATCCACTGCCATGATGACATTATTAGGAGTTGGTTTGTCAAGATAAACTGGTGGCAGTCAGCTGCCATCGACCCACTGCAGAAGAAGAGGGTGCAACAAGGTGATAGAAGTAAATAACCAGTCAAATCTCAAATAATGAAACTAACAATGTAGAAAACACAATGGAAATATGGCATTTAGCTTCCTTATCGCTTAATCAGTTTGTCTCCTTAAACTTCAAATCATTTCATATTTCAGTATATGAGTATGATTCCAAAAAAGTTGGGACACTGTGTAAAACAAATAAACAGAATGTGATCATTTTGCGAGTCCTTTTTGACATATACTCAATTGAAAACAATACAAAGGTGATATATTTAATGTTTGACCTTATCAGTTTCATTGGTTTTTGTAAATATTTGCTTATTCTGAATTTGATGTCACAACACTTTTGGATAGGAGCAACAAAAGACTGGGAAAGCTGCAAAAACACCTGTTTGGAACATTCCACAGGTGAACAAGTTCATTGGTAACAGGTGATAGTATCATGATTGGGTAAGAAAGGAGGGAAAGCAAGGATGGAGCGAGGGTCACCACTTTGTGAAACACATGACTGCATAAAGGATATTACTTAATGTGCTCGGGAACACTTCATAAAACTGTTGTTGATGAACAGGTTGTTTGCATAAGATCAGATCCAATTTTTAATCATGTTTTACATAGCCTTCCAACTTTTTTGGAACCAGAGTTGTACTTAATGCTAATGCTTGACAGCAGCACACACAGTAAACCTTTCTTCAGGTGCTTCTGCTGAGCTGTGTTTCTATGCAGTGACCTTCGTAGGCCACATATTACATGAAAGATTGAATTTATTTGTAATATTTAATGGGCTGCCTGGCCATTGAAATATACTATATATTTATTTTGATATATCAATGTGTCTTATGTACTTTACTGCCTTTGATAAGACGCATCATTGCCTTAAACAAGTGTTATAAATATGTTTGTCTGATGACTTTGATTTTAAGCAAATTTTAAACTTAAATCATAATAGTTATCACAATACTGAAACAGCTCATTGCTGTGCCATGTGGCAGTTGCTGAGAGCACTAAGGCATCTGCACACATGTTGGTATTCTGTGCTGTAGAAATGTTCCCCAGCTCTAGAGTGTCTAATGAATGATGGTCACAGGGCACACAGCACACCAGAGAGACTGCTGCACAGTAAGACAGATCAGTGAGTAAAACGAATCTAAAAAAAATCTGCATTATTAAGAGGCTGAGAATCTCCTCAGAGGTCCTCATCTTCTCTCAGCTCAGACCAGATGCAACCTCTCAAAGTCAGAACAGAGAAAACTTCTCTCAGCATTGACGAGTCATCGTGACGTGTTATAAAAATAAACTGTCTGCTACGTAACGTATTGCACATTTGAACACTCTTCTTTCATCCCGTAAGAACTCTGATATTTCTTTGACTTCTTGTGGTTGAGGCAATGGAGCCCATGTGTTACGGGGACTTTCCACGCTCTCCCTCCCCCTCAGGGAGTGATGAAATACTGTATCCCCCTCCCTTGTTTCCTCTCTCCTGTCCTCAAGCTCAGGAGGCAGCCCCTGCACACCAACACCCTCTGTCACCAGCCCCCCTATGAGGTCACTACCACCATTACCAAACCCCACATGCCTCATGAACCAGTCTACTTTCCTGTAGCACAGAACTCCCCACACAGAAACACAAAGGTTCTTGTGTGTGTTCTCTGTGCATTGGCAGGTCTTGCTCAACACCTGGTTTCAATAACTGCACAAGTGGGGAAAGATGAACCTTACGTCCATTTTTCTTTGTTTGTAAACTGAAAAAGAGGCTGAATTTCTAGCAGCTGTTTTATTCTGATTACTTCAGATCTTCAACTCATCTGACAAACATGAAAGAAGAAGAAAAACATGACTGTGTACTTGAGGTAGTGGTGAACTCTTTACTCCCCTGGGTTTGACATATTTCAAATTCATATGCCCAGCAATAACTGAAATCACATGGAAACCTTTTCTTTTTTTCTCTCTCTTTCTGCCTCAAAGACAGAAATACCTTGGGTGAATGCCTCCGAGTGAACATGTTCCCGGTTTTCACTGAAAATGTGAAATATTTGAATTTTCTTGAAAAGCACATTATTTCAAATCTGTATCTATTATCGGCCCGCCCATGTGTCACAGCTGCAAATATTATCAAGATTTGGTCAAACTTCCTGAACAACATGAAAAATAAAGGGTACATTGTGTTGGTTCACAAAATCCAAACAAAAAGTTTACTGTACCTCTCTGTTCTGGTCGGTACACACTCCCGACATTTAGATTGGGGTTCTCAAGGGCAGAGTTTGGAGAATTTCTGCCTGGAGGAATGGGCTGCAGGAATGGAGGCTGGGGTCTTCCAAATGGAGGAAACTGCTCATACTGAGGGCTCCTGACTGGTGGTTGACCAGCTGGTCCTGTCCTGTCTACTATCACAGGAGCAGCTTGGTTGGCATCAGGGGCAGGGACAGCAGGAGCTGAGTCCTCGTTGTAGAGACTGTGGGTGTATCTGTGGTCCAGACCGTCTGCAAACGGTGGTTGGGCAGCACGTGCAGGCACCACAGGATTGGGCCCGTAGCCATAAGACTGGTAGTAACGGTAGCCATCGTCAGTAAAATCTGAGGGAGTGCCTGGCAACACTGGAGCCAGACCACCTCCATACCCCCCTCCAATATACCCCCGTCCAGCACTTTGCCCTCCACCTCCATATCCTCCACCGACAACAGGCTGAAAAGGTGGCTCGTAGCTCCTGACTGGTCCCTCCACAAAACTAGAATCGTAAGGTTGGAAGGGAGTCTGTTGAGGCAACGGGTACTGTGGGTAAGAGGGTATACTATAAGAAGATGAAGAAAAGGATGATGATGATGATGATGAGGAGGAGGAGGATGAGGATCCTGTAGATGGCCTGAAGCGAGTGCTAGAGGATCCTTGGAACTGACCACCACCAGTGCTGCCTGAAGTTTGTCTCCAGTTATCAGGGACTTGCCCAAAGCCAAAAGGATGCCTTGCCTGCCCACGGACAGTCTCAGAGGATCCTCTTGATGGAGCCTGTCGGCGGACATTTCCTCCCTGAGGTCTACGTGAGGATCGTAGACGAGCATCTGCCACAACTACCCTTGGACCTCTGTCCTGGGCTCCCACCCCAGCAGGGACATATTCAGCTCCACTGTTCAACAGGCTAAACACCCGGCCATTGTTCTCCCACTGAATCACCTGTCTCCAAGGGGTGCCAGAGCTGTCCTGCCCCTGGCCCGCACTGTGGCTCTGCCCCTGAGTGTGTGTAGCAATCTGAGCCTGCCCCGAGCCCAGCAGGATGAATACCAAACATGCCACAACAGTAGGCAGCATACTTTCTCCAAAGACGCCACAGCTCACCATCAGGAAAAAACCCTCCAGTCCACCAGTAGCTCAAACTCAAACCACCTGTAGCTCTGTCAATAAAACATGTGTATCCTCCTCCTGCTGGTACAGCTTTGCTGTGAGTGTTGAGACAGATGCAGGGTTGAAAAGCAAGCTTGTGGTTGAGTGCATCTGCAGGTCTTCACTGTCAGCAATAGAGGAGGCTGAATGTGCATTCAGGAGCAATCACACCCAGGAGAGTGAAAGTGGGCTTCAGGAGACCCACTGGTTGTGTTACCGTCTGTTAGTGCTATGAGAATATGTCCAGGCTTCTTGTTGGTCTGCTGGCTCGTCTGTCAGTAGACTGAGCATTGCTCTCTGCCTTCTGGAAAGAAGTGCCTGTGCACTGCACAACTGCAAGCTTCTATTTGCCTGATTGCTTACAATGGGCTGTGAAAAAATCTCAAACTTTTTTTCTTTTTTTTTTTTAAGGAGAGGTCCCACATGGCCCTAGTGCTAGTGATGTTTCCTGGCCTGCAGCAGCCAGGGCTCCATGAGGCTGCCAGAGTCAACATTACCATCTGTAAAGGCATTCAGACATCGGACACATCTCACTTTCAATGGATTGAATCCTTTTCCCATCTTGTACAAGCATAGATAGGGACAACATGACATTGTTTTTTCCACGGGTGTTTCAAGGGCTTGATATGTTGTTGCTTTGCCTTTAAACATTTAACGTTGCAACAACCAAGTGCAGATAGGAAATTACCTAACTGGTAGCAGGGGCATCCTGTTTAAAAAAAAACTGGTGATGCAATCCACACAATAAACAACAAGTTAATTTTGATTGAATCCTACTCTAAAATATAACAGAAAAGCACTGCTGAGGTACAATAAGTCATTGTGAGTGTTGTTAAGTGCACAATGAGCAAATGATTACAATATACTGTCTGGTAATAGGCAATATGACCTCATATGAATGAAAAAAACATCACCCCTTCAGGACAATTCTCTGTTTATGTTGTGGATATGTTGGGAAAGTGCTTTGTATACCCCACCCTAAGAAATATCAAACTGAAGTCAATTAGGAACGTGTTCAAAAACCCCCTCCCACCAAACACACACACACACACACACACACACACACGCACACGCACACGCACGCGCACGCACACGCACACACACACACACACACACACACACACACACACACACACACACACACACACACATAAACATAAACCACCACCTCTCTCCACCCCTCATTCCCCTTGTTGCCTGTAGTACATTGAATGCACAAAAGACATGCATCCATGCAGAGCTCCCCAGCAAGACAACACTGTGTGCACTGTTGTCTGTGAGTTCTATCAAAACACTGTTGCAGTCTGAGACCCTCATTTACACAAACGTTCTGAGAGACAAGTCATTAGGAAACACATTCATGTGGGATTTGAGACAGCATGGTTAGTGCCTGGTAGAGTGCAGCCACCCCCCCCCCCCCCCCCCCAGTATCAAAGTCAGAAGTTTGGAAGGAATTTTCCTTGGCATGGTTTGCATGGACAATGATGTGCCACAGAGCAAAGAAAGGACAACATTCCTACAGGGGTGGAGCAGTCAACACTCACTTTGCCTCTCTGCAAAAGGATCCAAAAAAACAACCTGATTGCATGTTGATTTCAATTTATGTCCTCTCCCACAAACAGGCAAATGCACTGGAAAGAAAAGCTCCATCATCAATGACTGGCCATGACAGTGAAGCAACATGCATCATAACAATGTATATACAGTATGAATATGAGTATGAGGTCAACAAGACCACGTCTATTCTTGTATTGGGTATTCAGCATTATATTTTACCATCAGTACACCACCACTTTCATCTGCTCCTCCTTGTTCAGATCTTTTTTCTCTGATATCTGAGGAGTTTTATCTCAAAGTGACACAAAATGGAGAAATTCCTTGTGGAAGGAGTCAGATTCCTCTGAGCTTACACTGTCACATTGTTTAGTGCTTTTTAAAGCCTGGGTTCTTTCTATCTGTTGGATCAGTCTTGTTTTCATCTATTACGCCTGCATTGTGTATCATTGTTGTCAGGCTTTATTTTCCCCTTTTTTTTGGATTATTCAGCTTGAGGGTCTGTTTTTTTAATTACAGATTGATCCCAGGGGATTTTCCTCTGAGACAGAAATTGCTGCATTAAACAGGCAGAGCAGCATCGAGCCTCAGAGTGCATTTAAATTCTGTCACTGAGACATTCCACAGAGATTAGACGAAGTTATGAGGCAAGGTTGGTTGTTTTTGTGTGACTGCTGTGTGCATTTCCTGTCTGCTGGAAACACCATGTACTCTGTGAAGTTTGGTGAAAGAATGTATTGATCTGAGTGACTATGCAGCAAGGGAGGAAGGCCCAGGGAGTAGGCATCCTGCTGAGAGCAACCTTTAGCTACACATAGTCAGAGCTAGGGATCCTTACATACTTAGGACTATATTCATCCTTTAAGTCAATGTAGTTAGTTGATAGAAGTCCTCTAACAACAACAAACTTAGGTGTTCCGAAAAAAGGATTTGGGGAAATGATAAGTACAAACAAAAACAATATGTTCCATGTGTCCTGGTTCTGTGACCTATAAAGGGAAGCTCAATGCGTAGTGTCAGGTCCAGCTTGGCTGAATAAATGTTTTCTTGAACATAGGGACCAATGACAGATCAAACTGGTTTGATTAAAGCTTCTTAATCAGGTCAGATAGCAGCTTTTTATGTCAAAAGAAATACCTGTTCTCCATTTCAGCAGGTTTCGTGCAGTGCAAATTGCAAGCTAATTCTGACAGCTGACAACACAAGATCACATAAAGAGATCTCATAATTACGGGGAAAAAATTCTTCCTTACAAGAAAAAAAATCTTTCAACTTTGCAGCTGTCAGATGTTGCAAGAGTTGCATCTTGCATTATACGTATTTGATCCTTCCTTCCAAAAGGAAATTTTTGATATACAAATGAAGAATAGATGAAAAACATGAAGAAAAACTGCCAAAAACACATTGTAGGCCAGAGCAGAACAGCTTCTCTCCAGCACATTCCAAACAGACTCTGCATTTACAGTGTACGTTAAAAGGTTGAGACTGGAACAATGCAGCTACAGCTCAGGAAATATGTTGCTTAAAAATTTAAACTTCTGTGATTGCTAAATTTGTGTATTCAGTGTCAGACGTGATGATAAACCACTTCCTGAAGCCAGTTAAGAATTTGACACATTCAGCATTTGTTGTCCTTCAGCTTCCTTTTCCATTTGTAATCTTCTAGAGAAACATTAAAAGATTGCTGTGGCTGCATTTTTGTGGAACATTTCCAACTATTTTGAAAGAAAAAAAAAAGGGTCATGATCTGTATATATATATATATATATATATATATATATATATATATATATATATATATATATATATATATATATATATATATATATATATATATATATATATATATATATATATATGAAGTGTTGTTTAGGAGCATTGATTTGATTTGTCATGTAGGTGCTAAAATAGGTCAGTTAAATTATTCAAACACTGTTGTGGTAAAATGAGTTCATTAGTGCATTGAAAGCAGTGAAGTGAAACAACACAGTGGCACTATAGCTATGTTATAAAATCACAAACATGGATGCAAAAAGACAATACACAGCCCAAAGAGATGGGCACACAGTCATAAAGAGACACTGGTGGCAAAACTGAACAACAAAATGTATCTATAGACTGACTCCGTAATAAGTGTCGATTCCAAAGCAACACATCAGATTCCCCATTTTTCATCTGCTTCACTCTGCCCTCTCTAAGTAATTACTTCCATTCATAATCCTAACTTCCACGTCGCCGTGGCAGAGACAACAGCTGAGTTTGGCGATTGCATGCACATTTGGTCATACTGTTGGAGCAGTCAGCCTTTGAAGTACCCACCTGCTTTCCATTAATTCAATTTTCATTCAAGGAGAGTCATCAGGCACCTGCACTCTGTTCATGGCTCAGTATCACATACCATGAGACAGAAATAATAGAAATGCCTTCAATCATAACATGATTTAAATATTTTTTTCTTCTTAGCACAACATGAAAATGAACCTTGCGATCTTCTTTTTAAAAAGACACAGAATGATTATTATATGGTGCTATGCTATCATATTAATATCTGTACTACAGCAAGGTATACTGTTTCTTGGAATTTTCAGTTTTCATTTGTAATGTCTTAAAATGTGCTAACACAACAGGACTCGGTTATGAGGCCCTAAATGCATCCTGTGAAGATCACCGCTTGTTTCATAGTGCACATTAAACCAACACATATAATTTTGCCCCCCCCCCCCCCCCCCGTGTTCTATGCTATTCTCATGTTTAAGTAAATTAAATAGGGACTCTAACTCCCTCAGTACGTATTAAAATTGTAAGTGCCAAGATTGTCTTGATTGTTCCCAGAGGGCTCGTTTTGGACACAATAGAGGTGCTTACGTCGTTGGGATTCTTCTTGTAATCGATTGGATCATCAAGGAGGAGAAAATGTAGGAGAAAGACTACATGAATGTGTGGGAACATGGCCAAAAATAATAGGGAAGTTATATAGAAAGCTCTCTACTATTCTTCTTAAATAGGCAACACCAAATTCAAAGAACCTTCAAAATACAGTTTTCCAAGGAGATGGGAGGTGGATATCAGGGGGTAAGAGGGGGTGGGGTGGGGGGTAGGGGGGTGAGGGTGTTGATGTGATTAATGTTAAACTCTGGTTGAGGATAGCCAAGGCAACCAGCTGTGGGAGATATCTGTGCTTGTCTGTTTCTGATGAGTATATTGCAATGATGAAAAATCCACCAGAGCGTAGCAGAGAAAAACAAGCCATTGAGCAAAGCAATGGCATGTAACGCATGCATGTACGTAGATGCTGATGCATCCATACATGAACAATACAGTAGATATGCTATACGCTTTGAAAATTATCCCAAAGCTTTATAATTCTTCTCATGCTGCTACCATAAATAAGCTGGAGTTATGAGCACTTTCACTTCCCTCGTTACCATACAAATGTCCAGATGGACCTTTACGGTGTAGATGGTGTTCACTCCTCATACATTGTGACAGAAGTTAGGGTGAGAATAATCTGCTCGTCTGATGCGTCTGTTTAAGTGTGAGTTCATGACCTGTGCCCCTCATCTCAGATGCAAACTTCAGAGGCAGGGGCTAATTTCAGCACAGATCCCCTACAACGGTGGCCTTTTGCACACACAGCTCAACCTCGAGGGAAGGACACGGAGGCAGCACACAATCTAATCAGAGATTATAATGCAAACAGCCCTGTGGGGCTCACTAATGACTAAGGTGAGCCTGAGATGCTGTTCCAACTCTGCTTTGGAATATCAATTAGGTCTCTCAGGGACAAGAAGATGGAAGGAAGTGACTGGCATAGTAAATGCCTCCCGCTTGTCTGTGGGCACCTTGAGCACACTCTATGCACCACGACTACTGCCAGGAGATCTCAAGCAAAGAGGAAAAAGGAGGGAAAAAAAAGTCCAGATGGGTAAGGTGATGTGGGTGGGGGCAAGTGATGCAAGAGGGAGAATTCCATTGTCATGTGTTTCCCAAAGAAAGAGGAGCCTGTAAATTTGTTGGAGCAGCCTATTCAATTAGCTCCAGAAATCCACAGCTGGTCCCCAGAGAGTCATCTCCACAGATGTGTGCTGTTGTCTCCACATCCCAGAGAACTACCCTCCCTCTGCTCACTCTCTCTTCCTCTCAACTCTCTCCTCCGCTCTTTGTTACATTCTCTAGACAACACAACAAGGTCCTGGTAATCAGATGCTGGCTGAGCCGGGATACAGAGCATAGAGACAGACAACAGGCTGAATCTGAAATCATCCCACACCTCCGCTTGATATTGTTCAAGGAGAAAGAGTCATCAAAGGCCCTCCTCTGTACAGACACAAAGGAAGGAGCACTCAAACACACCCACATTCAGAATAGTGTACAAAAATAATGGAAAAGCCTGGGTTCAGTGGATCTGTGAAGATGTGAAGTGAATTATCTCTTGGAAGGCACGGTAACGTTATTATGGCATTAGTGTGATTCTGTGCCAGGGCGAAGACCAGATGAACCACTGGAAATTTTTGGTAACTTTGGAAACAAAGGGTGCCTGCCTTCGAACAGGGGTAGTCATACTCATTTAGCCTGCAACTGCTGATTTTGCTGGCTGAAATAACAGAGCTCATCAGCTAGCTATGTAACAAAGCACACTTTAGCTCCATGAATAAACTGTGTCTCTGTGACTTTTTAATGTTTCTAGCTGACTTATTTCATTCTAATTAAACCCTATTTTCACTTTAAATGTTAAAGGGAAAGCTTTTTGGAACTAACAGATGTGTTTGACAAATTAGGTACAATCTTTGTTTGGGTAGCCTTTCCCAAATCCCAAAAGATCAGGACAGAGCTGCTGATGTTAGCCTAAATGCTAATATAATCTATTAGCTTCCACACAGTACTCTGTCACTTCACAAACGAATGTCGTTAATTCATGCACACTAACTGATGGAATAAAAGTAACGCTTCCTATTGTGGTAGTTAGCTGGACATGCTAACAAGTGCATCTTACACAGTTTAATCCATTCCTTGTTTAGCCAAAGGTAAATAAACTGACAAACTATTTTCATTGGAGCATTTCACCTACATTATGCACTATTCCTCAGGTTGACCATATCATCCCCAAACCAAGAGCCTGAATTACATTTCATCAGGATGGGGGACAGTCATTTCACCATTTAGCACATCTACACAGTGCACCTTTCAACACCATGGACACCACGAACGCAGCAATATTGTTGCCGAATACTTTACGGAGGAAGGAGTAAGCGTCATGGAGCTCTTTAGAAAAGACTGGCTTCCTCTCCAGTCTGACAGCTAACCCTGAGCATACTGTCTGTTAGAAAGAGCTGCAAGCTTGCCATTGACTTATAGGCTAGCAATGGCTTTGACACTGATTAGCTGACACACATGCAGGCAAATGTATGCTGAGTTCAGATGTGGTGCATTGTTTGTGTTTTTATATTGTGTTAGATAGGCTAATAATGGTCAGAGCAGATCATGATAAATGTCTGTAAGCGCTGAGTATTATAATTCTACTTTTAATTGTGGTGAAAACTAGGGCAATTTAGCGTTTTACAGATATATATCTATTACTTAGATTTTCTCTCTTATGCTGCCAGACAATTTGATTCCATACAAACCCTGTGTACTGCGGGATTGTAGGGTATGCAAAAGGAAATAAATTAAAGCATTATATTTTGTTATATCAAATACTAACAAGGAGGAGGGAAATACAGGCATATCTTCATTCAAAAGAGTTACAGATTATTACTTTTTACTGGAGCAAAGTTTTTTCTCTTTCTCCCTCCTTCTCTCTCCCCGACTCCCTCCTCACCCAGACAGAGTGATTGATCTGATACGCCATTGAGTCAGATTACATTATGCAGTTCTCACTGATAAGAGAATAGCGAAACAACTATTTTTTTTCCCCTTATCTCATCCAAGAGGCTGTGTTTCTAAAAGGAGAACTAGCCTCCCTGGCCAGATATCATTATTCATTTTGATCCAAGGCCTTCAGTACTGATTATTTTTTATAGACTCAGAAATTTCACCCCAATGGTCAGCAGCAAGACTATTGTTTTTTTTCTTTCTTTCTTTCTTTTCTTTTTCTCTGAAGGATAAAATCCAAAATATCTCATGAGTTACACAAGGAGAGAATTTGCTCAGAAATTTAAAGCATCTTAATCATTTCAGTCAGGTGTTGAATGTAGAGCTTCTTCCTGAAATTCCACCTTTGAAACCGTGTCTTGTTTAAAGTCAGGGGTTTGGATGGTTAGTGTGGGAATTTAAACCTCATCACACCCTCTCACCCTTTGGGAAGAACCCAAATCCTCATCCTGACACTCCCTGGAGGAACTGAAGGCATCTAATGTTTATCGTTCAGAATTATTACGGCAAAGAAAGAAACTTCGCCACAAACACAAGCCATATCTGAGATTATCTACTGAAGTTACTACTTAATATTACAATCACATTTCACATTGATTTAAGACCCAAAATAAGAACATGTGGAATCAATCTTAAACTAATAGATGCTGGATAGTCCCAACAGAATGACAGAATATCTCTCTTACATATACTGCAGTCAGAGGCCAATGCTTAAGTGTGTTTTTTTTAACCTTTATTTATCCTGGGAGGGTTGTGCTGAGAACATGTGCTTTTTTGCAATAACGCCCTGCTTCACAGTCACATGCAGTCATACCTAAAAGCTGCTCAATCCAAACACAGTCTTCTACTGTTGGCCCCACTGCAGCTTCAATGAAGGGTTAGGTGCCTTGCTCCAGAGCACTACAGAGATGTGCTTCTCATTGTAGAATGCGTGCAATAAATATTTCACAAACACATGCTGCCTTGACCCAGTAGACCAGCAGAGTATTTCTGTAATGTATGCTTCTATGCGGGGTCAATGCCAAAGTGCTTCAGTGAAAAGAAAGCGAGTGAGAGTACTGTGCAAACCCACCGCAGAGGCCAAGCCAAAAACAACTGGAATATTTGCTCTGGGCTGCCTGATTTAGTGTTCTGGCATTTTGGATTAAGGTGGGCAGGTTAAAACACTTCCCAGGCATTTCCTGATTATCACATTGTAGACGGATAAAATGTTGGCTGCCAGACAAAACCATGCACACAACCTGATAGTGGTGAAGATATGAAGGCATGCTCTCTCCTTCTCTCACTTCCACTGTTGTCTTATATATGACAAATCAATGAAAAACATGTCTGGCCTAATGGTCAGCCTTTAATGTTCTTACATGGTTTCTTGTTTTTACCCATTACTGGTGCAGTGGAATGGGCCTCAACTTACCCTCAGAGAAACTTACAAGAGCATCAACAAATTACTGCCCCCTTGTGGGTCTATTTATGGGCAAATGAACGTTGAGGCACTAATGGTCCCTTGACATCTGCCAGAAACCTTTGACAGTGCAAAGTTGCCTGAATAATATTGATTTCAACCTTTGTTTTATGGAGCAGAATGGGGTCTAGCAGCTTTTATTGTTACCCAGAATTGTTACATTAGACCTGCCAACACACATCCACATCCACATCCACATGTAATCCTTTCACACATTTATTTATCTTGCTTGTGTCAGCTGTTGTCATGGAATGGAAAATCCTCTTTGTTATCAGAAAGATAATCTCAAATAAGTGATAGGATAATTGGCATTATTCTCACTTTAAAGTCCTGATAATGCAGAGGTGTTATCTGTTGCTATATATGATAAATTATGCTGAATGTGTGAGGACAATAAAAAGCTCACATTTTGCTTTTGTTGTAGAAAGATAAGCGCATAGTTATGATGAGGTGATAGCATGCTGCCTAATGTCGCTCCTGTGGGGGTGAGGGTGACAGAACACACTAAGGCTTTTTAATGACACTGCACCCTCTGATTTTATGTGATAGCTACTAAATGTAGTTCACATACTACAGTATGTAAACACTTCAGCATGGAGATGCACTTGTCAACACCTCTATCTTTAAAGTTTTATTGTATACGAGCCTCCCTTGGTAGGCATAATAGCCCTGAAATGCTGACTTGGGATCTGCTTTGCCAGACCTTTCTTCTCTTGTTAGTTATTTTGAGTCCAGGTCTGAATTAAAAAGCAGTTTCAGTCTTTTTTTGTTTGTTTGTTTGTTTGTTTTTTTAAAGTAAGGCCAATTCGGTAACACTGATTCACATCAGAATAAATTATCTGGTGTTTTTCCAATTTGTGAAATGCTCATGAACTATAAAGGTCCCCAATGTTTTTTGATGACATGCTGGTGCAAAAGCATTATCTCAGTTTCCAAAAGAGAGAAGGATACGAAAGCTTTATTTTGAACATTTCAAGTAAGAAGGAGCAACTGCACATGTTTGGTGCAAAATCAAGATTATTTTTATATCTTCAGTGTGCCCTTTGCAGGAGGTGGGGATCCTTAAGCAAATAATAAATATACATACAAAGGAATCAATGACAGGAACAACTTATTATTCTTGCCATGGTGCACTTCTCCAGTCTTTATCAAGCTGCAACCTCCCACCCCTATTTTCCAATGCCGTACCTCTCACCCCTTTCAGCCCAGGCGTCTGGATTCACCTTTTCTTGCCAGATAAGCAGACTGCCCTTTCTTCACTGGGGAAATGCGAGAATGAGAATGCAGGATTTGTCCTCTGCGTTAAAAAGAAAAAAAACAAGCCAAAAAAAAAAGGAAAGAAAAAAGGAAAAAAAAACCAAACAAACAGGACCCTGGCTCCTTGTCCCGCAGCTGAAAATGTCATCCTGGCCCTGCAATAAATCACATGAGGTTGTGATGTGTTTACTTATTACAGTGAGGTGCATCGCTGTCATCCACACTCTTATTTACTCCCCTGGCTCTCTGCATGCCCCCCAAACATACACAGCCGTTTCTGCTATATCGCTCTCCCTCTCTTCTACCTTACCTTTCCTCTGTTTATGTCTATCTCATTCATTGCAGACAGGATGTGTGCATCAATCCATACACAGAGCATATAATCCCAAGCATTTGTCTAAATCAAACACACACAACAGTAATTTGTCTGGCAAAGTCATAATGACTTTCAAACATCAGACAATGACATTGAAAGCCTTTACCTACAATACCCCAACAAGCACTGTGTAAGTGTCTTAACAAAATGGCACCAGACACCAAAGCCAATTCACTGTATAGATATAATGAGGCAGTCTCTCTTTATGTGGAGATAGAAGCTCTTGTCAGAGGAACACAACACAAAATTGGTAGTAATAAGCACAAAGCCACATTTGCAAATGAGCAAAATCTATTGAAACTCCACTTTGTTTCACAGATCAATGTGAGTTAGAGGTGAGCCAATTGAATATTAAAACGACTTTCAAAACATGAATGGAAAACACAGTTTCCACAGTCTCTCATTAGTCTCTCTGCAAAGGTTCCCCCCAAACCTCATTATGTAAAATAATAACTAATGCTCTCTCCTGTTGAGCTGTCTTTAAGCAAGCCATCTACCCTCTTGTACACTGAAGGCTCTCAGCAGTCAGTAGTAAGGAGCACAGGCTTGCACGAGGCAACTATAAGACATGAATGTTTCTCAATTTGTGAGTGTGAGACATGACACGTGATGCTGCCTCGCAAACTCTTTCCCGGGTAAGAAAAGACAAAAAACTGCATTGTTCATGAAATGTCTGTTTACTCTGAAGAGGTTCCCGGGGGTTAGAGTAGGGCAGGGAAAGGAGCCACGACATGAAAGTGGCAGGAGCTTTGTAACAGCAACAGCAGGCAATTACATTTGAGCAACTCACCAGAGAATTGGAGGCTGTAACCTGTTGTTGGGACAGAGCCATCACTAAATCTGTGGTGACGGACAAAACTGCCTGATCTGTGATTTGCCGTGTCTTGCTTTTTCCTTCAAATTTTCACAACTCGAAGTACAGGTTGTGGTTTTCTCAAGTATCTTCAAACACTATAGCAACCCCAGAACTCAAGTCTACCTGGGACACACTTTCTCTCCTGTCAACATTTCTAGGTTGCTGTTATTCCCACATCCCACAGTTTGCAACACATTTTTAAAAAGTATTATGTTTTCTGATGGGGCATCTGCAAAGCCTCTCTTGGTGTTATTTGGAGAACAGAGGACAGTTAGCCATAGCTGAAACCAAGGTGGTCACAGATTCTGAATGTATTTCTCTAGTATTTTGTTTTCCCAATTTGCATCTGTATCTTAGGCATCCATTGGGTAGCACGGTGGGACAAGTGGTAACACTGTCGCCTGACAGCTAGAAGGGCGTTGTGGGCGCTGGTGGCGTGTCCTCCACCATACCTTCGGTGCCTGCTGCTCGAGGAAAAAGGGGGCCTTTCTGTGTGGAGTTTGCATGTTCACCCGGGGTTTCCTCCTTAAATAACCCCCACTAAAAACATGCAAGAAGATCACCACCTGACCAATGGTGACGAAAAAGGATGGGTCCCTGGGCACCGCTGTCGGCTGGCAGCCCACCGCTCCTGGTCTGTCATGGAGGAACGACAGACCAAGATGGGTCAAACACGGAGAATTAATTTCACAATAGCATGACGTGTGCATGTAGTGTGCATGTAACGTGTGATTAATAAAGTACAGTTTCTTCTTCTTCTTCATTTGCATCTGTTCTATGAATGTTAAGACCTTAAGAAGCAGCTGATGGCTCCTGGGTATTTGAGGAGCAGTGAAAGATCTGTGTGACTCTGTGGGGTCGACATGGATTAATTGGCAGCTTGCTGAAAAACATTAGTATCTAGGGTCCATATTCTCTGGAGGGTGAGGTGAAAGTGAGGGGCAGGAGAAAATAAGGGGAGAATGTTCTGCTCTCTCTAATTACTGAAACAGCTTCCTTTAGGGAGTTATGTTGTGTCTGATAAGCAA
The DNA here is from genome assembly GCF_039877785.1 of Chaetodon trifascialis. NCBI lineage: Eukaryota > Metazoa > Chordata > Actinopteri > Chaetodontiformes > Chaetodontidae > Chaetodon > Chaetodon trifascialis. The sequence goes on from NC_092056.1 coordinate 22,031,439, forward strand.
TAACAAAATGAGGTAATGGTTGTACACAAAGCTCTGTAAGACAATTCTGTAAAACAAACCACTAGTTTAAAGGATGATTTATGCATTTTTTGGGCAGTGCAGTAAGGCCTATTTGAGAGTCCCATGACAATAAAGAGTAAGGTAAACACTGCAGTGATACCCGATGAGCTGTACTTAGCTTGAACGTACGTGGATGACACAGCTCACCAGCGTGACCTATATGAAGAAAATATACGGTTACTACAGTCATTTAGGTCATTTCCTGATTGCCTTATAAAATCCTTACCACAATAATATATTGTTTCTCAGTTTGCAGAAAGTTCATTTTCAGCAGGTTGAACAGAATGAACTCATGAAATCAGAGGATGCTAAACTCAGTAAGGTACAAAAACTCCAATATGTGCAATTAAAGCAGGGCAACACTCATTTTTCAATCCAGTCACGCATATCAGATTGATCATGCCTCTTTCAATTTCGTATATATTTTAAGTTGTTCTTTTTTTCTTCTCATATATAAAACATGTGGGTCAGCAGTTTCTGTGTACCTTCCCTGGCTTGAGCTTGGTGTTTCCAGATTATGATGTAGTGCTGCCAGCAGATGGGAGACTGGAGGAGTGGAGCAGGGACCTCAGCCCTACTCGATGGTTACATTGTGTGTGTCAGCAAGATACAACAAATGCCCAGGACATACAAACCTGTCTTTTAGACGATGCCTTGTCAAGAGGAAGGTCAGATGAATGCGGAAGGTAGACAAATTACACATCACCACCGACAAAGGAGCAGGAGAGCAGGAGAGCAGCAGAGCAGTGCTGTGGGTCCCAGAGCCTGGATACGTCTCACATGACTAATGATAGAGGCCGAGGCTGGATCATACATGTCATCAGTGTTCAAAAGCCTCAAATCCATTCCCTGAAAGCACTGTTAGTTTTCCTCAGCCCCTGGCCCTCTCCCCTGGGTGGTCATTAGTGGTGGTTAAAATCCCTCCACCTATCCACCAGTAGATGGCGTGGGCGATCTGACTGTTCTGCCAGAGGTAGTGGCTAAAGATGGAGGCTCTCTGCCTTCTCTGACTGGCTTCGTAATGTTGTTGCTGAGTTACATAAGAGTGCAGTATCTGTCAGCAGGCTCTCCATAAGAAATTATGCGTTAGATCTCAAACCAAACTCCCTGTTTTTATTTCTTTTTGTTGCTGTGTAGAGCTGTAGTGGAGAGCCAGCAAAATGTATTTTTTCCTCCTCTCCCGAGTGATAGAGAAATCCTGCTTTGATCACTGACCTAATTAATGAAGCAATTAATGAATGTAAATACCAGATTAGTTATGTAAATGATCACACACTGAAAAAAGGGAAAAAAAGGAAAAACAAAACAAAACAAAAAAACATTGGCCCCGTTAGGAAGTTCTGAGGGTGCAGAAATTATGAATGCGTGAGACAAGATCTTGCTCATGATAAATTAAGAAAAAATATGGATAAACAAAAAATATAGCTGTGGATTAGAGGCAGAGGGGTTTTGGGGTATAAGTGATCTGAATGAGGATGCAGGATGAGGGGCTTTGCACTTGCTCTCACTTCTTTTTTTAAGATGTGTAATGAATCCACTTTGTTAAAATAATCTCTGACATTTCATTCCTGAGTAAAAAAGTTTGTGTTACAGATCAGCACTCATGATAGCCAACATGTTGCTAACATGTGAGTCCAACTAAATACGAGGTTACCTGGACACACTCTACAGCACATGGTGTATGAAGGAGAAATTAAAGCAATGGTATGACAGACCAGAGTATTCGCCAACAAAGAACCGACAAAGCTAGCATAAGCAGATGAAAATGGCTGAAATCTGGGACTGGGGAGTTGGGGTGGGTGTGGCCTCCAGTAAAACCGACAGTAAAACATGTAAAAGTCAAAACTTCATGCTAAAATTAATTATTTTTGCTCAGAAATGCAGCTGTCTGTCGATATGAAAAAGAAAAACAATGCCAAACTCTTTCCTGCTTTGCAAAATGTTTTGTTTGGATCTCTTTTGGCGGCAATCATCCTCCCAGCAGTAACGTTTTTTGCTTTTTTAGCTGGAGGTTCAGTAGGTTCTGGGACAGCAGGCTCCATGTCAGCGATGGATGATTTAATTTCCGTCTGATCTGTTTTAATTCAACAGCATCATATCAAAGCATTTCCTTCATGAGTAGTTGTTTATCAATTGAAGGCACTACTTTACACAGCTGAAAAACAAACCAAAAAAAAAAAAAAAACCCAACAACTACAAAAGCCATTATTCATGCAGGCTACAGACTTTAAAAAAAGGCTACCCTGCAGTCTCTGCTGTAGCCAATGGAGAGATGGAACACAGATCAGCATTTAATTCAACACATTAGGCTATAACAAATCAAAATTTGGTTTAATCTAATTATTGGGACAAACAGGACAGGGTCTAGGATTCAGGGAAACTGTTCGGAATTCAGGACTGTCCCAAACTTTTCAGGACGTCATCCTAAACAAAAAACGTATGTAGTATATACAGTTGTGTGCGAAAGTCAGGGCACCCATTTAAAAACAGCATATTTTATATATTAAAAAAATAATATTCATATTTATAGTCTCTCTGGTATATGGGGAAAAAAGACAATATTATCAGGAAACATTAATGAATAGTTACATTTTATTTTATAAATTGAACAAAATTACAAAAATAAAAAACATCATTTTGGCATGTGCAACTGTTAAATATGGGGGTGGATCCATCATGCTTTGGGGTTGTGTTGCAGCTAGTGGGACAGGAAGCATAACTCGGGTGGAGGGAAGAATGGATTCCATTAAATACCAGCAAATTCTGGAGGCAAATATCACAGCATCTGTAAAAAAAACTGAAGCTGAAAAGTGGATGGCTTCTACTACAGGATAATGATCCTAAATATACCTCAAAATCCACCATGGACTACTTCAAGAAACGCAAGCTGAAGGTTTTGGAATGTCCTTCACAGTCTCCAGACTGAAACCTCATTGAAAATCTGTGGGTAGATCTTAAAAGAGCTGTGCATGCAGGACGACCCAAGAATATTGCAGAACTGGAAGCCTTTTGCAAGAAAATCACAAATAATAGAATCCAGAGACTTGTAGTTGGCTATAAAAAGCATTTACAAGCTGTGATATCTGCCAGAGGGGGTCTTACTAAGTGCTGAAGGTACTGACACTGTAGGGTGCCCTGACTTTTGCACATGCCAAAATGATGTTTTTTATTTTTTTAACTTTGTTCAATTTATAAAATAAAATGTAATGATGCATTAATGTTTCCTGATAATATTGTCTTTTTTTCCCCATATGCCAGAGAGACTATAAATATGAATATTCATTTTTTAATATATAAAATATACTGTTTTTAAAGGGGTGCCCTGACTTTCGCACACAAGTGTATGTATTCAGCTTCCTGCATGATAGATGATGAAGATGCACCTTCCAACTCCTTTCTGAGTCACAGATTAGGCATCTCCATTCAGTATTTGGGACAAATGGCTCTGTGGTCATCTCTGACAGCTGAATGTGCATCAGGCCTGAGAGAAAAGTATGCAACAGATAAGATCTGTAATTGTGTTTTATTATGATGAGACGTGAGAACCCTGTTAAAGGAGACAATTTAACCACCTTGTTGATGTTGGAGGAACAATCTGAATTGCTTGTATTTACTATTTGGACCAAGTCATAGACAGAGGACATTGCCAAGTGATTTCCTGCTTGTTTTAAGAGCATCAAACCTCTCGCAGCAGAGTGTCTGTCAAGCTGCAAGGTGGCCTCATATTACTGAAGAATGGTGCACATTGTTGTGTTGCCAAAATGGTGGAGGTCTTGCATTTCCTATGACCAAGTTAAAGGTCCCTGTCAGCACCCTTCTTGAACCACTCTGTTCTCGCTAACTTCAGGCCCATTTCTCAGCTACCTTTTCTGACAAAAACTTTCAAGTGAGTAGTTGTTTTTTAAGAAACATAATATTTCTGTCCATTAAAAACAAATGGTAAAGATTCAGTGGAGACTTTGATCAACTGCTTTGGATGCTGTTAAACTTCCTCAATCTTAATTAAACCAAGACTGAGATTATTATGTTTAGAGGACCTCCTAGGACCTATTGGATGATTTTGCTGGTGCTCTTAGCCTGTTAGCTTCTGAAAATGATCTTCTGTTAAGAATCTTGGTGTGATTTTTTTTTTTTTTTTTTAGCCCTCATTCAAATTAGGTAAACAGATTTAAGATAAAAAACTTCTAACCAAGGTAAAGGCATATCTCCCTCCTAAACATTTTGGTTAGTAGTTTAGCACAAAATATAGCTGCTTGCCTTCCAACTGAAAAAATTAAGGCATGATCACATAACACCTGTACCGGTCTTCACTGACTTTCGGCCCATTTCAGGAGTTTAAGATTCCATTGCTTATCTTTAAGATCTTAAATGGGCCGGTCCCACCTTACTTAGCAAAGCTCTAGCATCGTCATACTTCAATCAGAGCACTGAGATCACTGCCGCGGCTGTCACTCATCTTTGGAACAGTTTATCTATTAATATAAGAACTACTCAGACCTTCCAAACTTTTGAATTTTTGCCCCACCTCTTCCTGATGGCAGTTGAGCTTGACACATTGATTTAATCAATTATGGAACAATAGTTTTATTTTATTATTTTTATGGTTTGTTCTTTATTCTAATTTGTTATTTATTTTAGATTCACATTTTAAGTCTGTACAGCACTTTCATCAACTGTGGTTGTTTTAAATGTGCTACACAAATAAACTTTGACTTGACTTGACTTCCTGTGGCCCTCACCATTAAGTGAAAGTATGAGCTGTCCAATCGCCACCATGAGTTTATCTTTACACTGTCCAATTTATTGTGAACACAATGAATAGACTCTGGTGCTTAGACCCTGGCAGGAAGGAGATCATCATGGGAAGTGGTCCTATGAATTAGATGCCTAAACCCTGATGGTGGTAATGAGAAAAGGAGCTGGAGATTGGGATGACTTCATGAGAGGGATTTCTGATTTAAGGTTTGATTGGAGATGGCCAGGCATCCACAGTTATGGTGGTGAAGGACTGGAGGTGGGTCACAAAATCTCACGGTCCTGATATGCTGTTGAATGACAGCAGAGCAAGGGAACACATTTAGAAATTGGCAGCTTACATATGACTGGCTAACTGTGGGCAAACTGTGCAGGGTGAAGAAGAAAAAGAAGAAGAAATGTATTTTATTTATCACACATAGTTAGTTGCACACTACATGCACACACACCATGCTTCCGTGAAATTATTTTCTCCGCCTTTAACCCATCCTTAGTCCGTCCTTCCTCCGCGGCAGACCAGGAGCGGTGGGCTGCCAGCTGACAGCGGTGCCCGGGGACCCAACTCTGTTCATCACCACTGGTCAGGTGGTGATCTTCTTGCATGTTTTTAGTGGGGGGTTTTAAGGAGGAAACCCCGGGTGAACACGGCGAGAACATGCAAACTCCACACAGAAAGGCCCCCTTTTTCCTCGAGCAGGCACTGAAGGCATGGTGGAGGACGTGCCACCAGCGCCCACAGCAGGATTCGAACCGGGACCTTCTAGCTGTGAGGCAACAGTGTTACCACTTGTCCCACCGTGCCACCCAGGCATGCTTAGAAGGCATGCTGAGGAGATAGTCTTCCTAACTGAGCTTGCACCAAGCTTTGTGGTCCAGTCATCAAAGCCTGCATCATGGAAGAGCTTCACAAGTTAATCCGTTATGGCCTGTGCAGTTTGGTCAGCACCAATTCAATCATTCCAAGGAAGTCCAAGGTAAACTCTCTGATGCTAGGCACAGAAACAATGCAAACAATCTCTTGTACAATTTTCTCTTCCAGATACACAAAGGTGTGGTTTGAAACAACTGACATTGTGCATTTCTGATTTTTGTCCCACATGCCTACCTACATGTAAGTGTACATGTATGTTATGTGCACCCCTGCACATAAAGCTAAATTTCTTTAAGTCTGACAATTAGGCATGCTGTGGCAAGTTGATGACAAGTAATATTGTTTTGGTTAATGTCAAGTTGTCATAACAAAGACATCTCAAACAATGTCAACTTTGTATTAAAAATGACAAACTTGACTGAATGACACATAAACACAAAGGAATAAAGACTCCTTCTTCTTCATGACAAGTGCCATGTCAGTCTTATGCTTTAAAAAAGCCAAAAATATGAACCTTATCTTGGCACTGAAGGAAAATTTGAACTTCTATCTCAAGCTGTCTTCTTTTGGGGAGGCAGTTTGGTTGGACTGTAACAAAGGAGGGACAGCTCTATAAATGCAAAAGGTTTTCCTTGACTTGATGTGTGAGTGATGAAGTACACCATTGGCCAGTGTGTACACGATGCACAATGCGTTAATAGCAGCACGCAGGAACTGGGACGAAGGCTTTCCTTGCACAGATGACCGCATAGTGCGTATTCTTTTGCGAACACTACACCAGTTAGTTTTTTGGGGGTTTGATGAATGATAGTTATGCAAATGTTTGCAAAATCTTTGCTTTATTTTGCAAAACACCCTTAATTCTAAGATGCTGGGTTAGGGTTAGGGTTATTTAGGGATTTGAATCAAGTCTGAGTGGTTTTAGTTGGGATTATTGTAAACAGATTTAGAGTTTATTTTTGGTGATGTGGTCTTATTGTCAATATTCAGTCTATGACTGGGAGAGTTGCATTCATCCAGTATGGTAAATCATGGTCTATTGTTTTGAGAAGTGGGGTGACGTTAAGGTTAAACTAGTCTGACAGCTTGGGACAAATGCTAACAGCTAAATATGTGATGTTGCCAGTACACTGAGAGATAGGTGGTGTTTAGGCTGCTGCATGCCATCCACTCAGACAGAGTGGAGGGATTTATTCCAGACGATGGAGTAATTTGCGATTTGGGAGAATGCCTCACTAAGCTGGATGGTCTCTTGTTTCAGATTTTTACAGCTACTTCATTATATGCCTGAGGAAGTCAAATCATGGACCGAACTGAAAATGGATGGCAGCAAATGTTTGCCTGGATGGTTGCTGGGTCAAAAATCTGCACCAGCACTAAAATCTTGGCTTTGAAAGTGAATGAATAATCCCCTTTTCCTAACCCCAACAGCTTAAGTGGAGCTATTTAGAGACCTGCAGTCGAAGACTGTGGTCTTAGTGGGCAGCTCTAACACATGAATGAGCAGTAAGTGTAAAGTAGGGCATTTCTGCAGAGAACACACACACACACACACACACACACACACACACACACACACACACACAAAAAGAATCTGAACAAATATGATAGATTGTCACATCTTAACTCTAAATCTTAAGGGAAATGTGAGGTAAATATGTATCTTATCTCTTTTTTAACCCTCTGAACAAACTGTTCACTGGTAGAAGTTTTTACAAAAGAGGGAAGGAAGCTTCATGGGCCATGATGTGAGGAGAAATAATGATAAAACCAGAAAGGCTTAACAAAAGTCCTGCTCTCTAAAATTACCTGAATTTTTCCGGCTGTCTGTGCCATGTACTAATAAGGATCAGAGGCCCTCCATATGCTCCTCATGTCCCTTTCTACGCTAGAGACTCCAGGGATTAAGAGGCTTGTGCTGCAAATGAAGCCAAACTGGCCTCGGCTTTACCAGGGCATATAGACAGAGACTGAGAGAGCATGAGAGAGGCAGAATGATGCTTGCTTACACCACTGTGCTTTCACTTCTTGTTTGAAAGCACACAGGCTTATGGCCACCTGATCGCTTCCTTCACCAAATACAGTGTGTGAGACAATTTTCAGTTACTATACAGAAGATATGCATACCGCAGCATTTACATACTGTTACCTCCAGGATATAAAGTGATGGCTTCTTCTCCCGTCAGGTTTGTTTATGAAGCAGTATGTAATCCTTCCAACCTCTGTTTAAGCATGTGGATCTTAAACCTTTTAGTAGAGATCTTCTCTTTCCCCCTATTTCAGTGTACAGAGTTTTCAGGGTTATCAAGGTAGCACAGAAACTGTTGTGCCTGTAGGTGCAGCCATTAATACTATTATCAGGGCAGATTTGCATGGGTAAGTGGTAGCTTTCTTATGTAGCGGAGGTGCTGCACAGGAGGATCTGACCTGAGGCAAAGAAAATGAGACACGAGTGGTCTACCCGTCCGCTGAGACAGGACCCTAAGGCATACTCTCCCTGTTTGCACTATTCCGTTGTGCTCAAGAGCCTGCAATCATCTTGTTCTGCCAGAGAAGCAAATAAATATTCAGTGTTTCCACTTTAATAATTGATGACACAGTGTTAACAAGGATATTAATGATTAAAAAAGACTGTTTTAAAACTCATATTGATTTTTTTTTCATGCTACACTAATCAATATTTTTAGAAAAAGAATCGATCAAATGATTGTGTAATGTCAAAGGGGTCCCTCATAGTGACGATAGTTATCTGACTGCAGTTCCCGTCAGTGATGGACCATCTTCAAACTCATTGTTTTGGTTTTCATGTTCTTTGCTTTTTTTGGTTCAGTCTCGCTGCTCTCAACAACCCTGTTTGTAGCAGACAAAGTGAGCGACAAGCTGGTGAACAGGACAGAGCTTTTAACGAGCCAGACATATCAAAAAGGAGAGTGAATATTGGACTTACATTTTTTTAGGTGGTCAGAAACACAACTCCTGCTGAATGATAAAGTAGCAGCTGGATGTGTAAATTGTTTGCTAACATTTGCGAGATGCTTGCAGGCAGTGTTGCCAGCCCCATAACTGCTCAAAATATGATCAGATGATAATTGCAATAAACATCAAAATATTATTTCTGAAAAACAGCCCTATTCATATACAATAGCATCAGTATTGTGGTTCATCACAATTTTGTGATATGACAATAATAAAACAATTCAAGTGTTCACAAGTGCACTGGAACGCAGACAGGAGGCTACATCACACAATGCAATTTTCAAACTATTTTCCACGTCTGCCCTCTGCCTTAAAAGTAAAGAGGAAAAAAGGAACAGCAAATAACAA